>NC_142518.1:91227500-91847500 GCF_057876585.1 Rhinolophus sinicus
CTAATCCTCCTAGTAATTTTATGAAATAAATGTTATTATCCCTATTTTACAGATCAGAAAACAGAGACTTATAGAGGCCAAATAACTCATCTAAGATCCCACAGCTAGTGAGTGACAGAAGCCAGATTCAAATCACAGACTGTCTGGCTCCAGACCTCCTTTTTTCACCTCACTTTATTAAGCTCTTTATTCTTTATGGGGCTTCCTCCTTGACAGTAGAAATTGTATTGAAAAAATGACTGAGAAATATTTTTACCATTCCTCTCTATGCTGTTCCCTCTGAGTTTATAAGGAGATATTGTCACTCTTAAGGCTCTGGTAATATGCATGGCCAGATAATTTATTTAGCTCTACATAGAAGTTATTATAAGGTGGAAGTTGGAGAATAATTTGGGATTCTTGCATGTATCCAAAGTAAATTCTTGGAATAGTAATGGGACTCAGAACAGTGAGAGTGCAGGGAGCTGGAAAACTTAACAGAAACAACTTAGATGTCAAAGAAGAATTGTTTGACCAAATAATGTGCTGTACATTCAGAAGTGGAACACTATGCAGTCATTATGAATGATTTTGTAAATATATATCTGTTGACATGAAAATATGCTCTTAATATATTGTTGAGTGAAAACAGGCAAACAAAATAGAATGATCCTATTTTTGCAAAAAAGAAACTATTCATATTTACGTAAATGAATTTCTACAAAGGAAAATGTCTGGAAGGTTCTACTCCAAATATTAAGAGTAGTTAAAGCAAGGTAGTAGGATTATGAGTGACTTTTTTCATATTTTTGCTTTTCTATTAATTTTCTTTGATTAAGGTATTTATACTTATATAAGAAATAAAACACATTTTAAAAGATGATTCAAAAATAGTGCTCAAAAATAGACTGGTTGAAATAATCCCTAACAGAAGGAAGGAGTAGAAGGAGCAAGTAGGTAGAGTCAAAAAAAAGAAAAGAAAAGAACAATTTCATACTGAAAAGATAATGCAGTTATTTAATGTGTGATGTAACAGAAGAAATATAAATTACTGTGTTATTTATGATAATGTTACCTGAAGTTGCATGTTAAAGGATTTTTCTACTTCGAAAAATTGTCATATAAAATCTAGCTCAGGAAAAAGATATAGCTGATTTTTAAGTATCTCCCACCCTGAAATTCTACACACCTATGTATGCCCTAAGACATGAAACACATGCTAAATAATCTGAATTTGGCTTGCCATTGTCTTGCAATATTGCAAATGATGAATATTATTAGAAGCAGAATAGCACAATTATTACCAGCTTGGGCCCTAGAATCAACAAGACTTGACATTCCAATTCTACCAAATTATTTAACCTCTCTGAACCTCAGACTTGCATCTGTAAAATAGATACCTACCGTGTTTCCCCAAAAATAAGACCTAGCCAGACAATAAAAATTTACTTATAGTAAAATAAGACCGGGTCCTATATAATATAATATAATATAATACCCAGTCTTATATTATTTTTTGCTCCAAAAGACACATTAGAGCTGATTGTCCGGCTAGGTCTTATTTTCGGGGAAACACGGTAACTCAAAGTGGCTTTATGAGGATTTAATGTAAAAGTATATGTAAAACATTTAGCATGGTCTTGGCATGTAATATGCACTCAATAGATGGTAGTTAACAAAAAGAAAAAAAGCAAGGTGATACTTTGAGCTACAGACTGAGCCAAGGAAAATGCCAGGAGATGAGAAAGTCATTCTGGAAGTCAATCCTAAACTAAAGCGGGAATAAGGCAGAGAACTGTTGTTTGCCAAGTTAATTTTCTCGTTCATTTTTATATATTAAGGTCAGCAATTTGGTGCAATTACACTTTCTCAAAAGTAAGGTCTGAAGAAAGGCAGTAAATGAGGAAAAAGAGGGACAGAACACTTCTCTACTTAGACTGTGACCTCTTTGAGGACAGGGAGCATATCTGATTCATCTTTGTTAAAAGACTACATAAAATGAGATAGAGGAAAGGGGGTCCAGGGACTGGCTCCGTAGCTACATTGAGTCCTCCATCCTCCACACATACCCTTCAGATTTTATGTTGCCTTCTGTGGTTTCTCTCACTTTTCCTCCTTTAATTTTGCCCTATGTGTCCATTTGGGCCAGGTTTCACATGTATAATAATATATTCATAGAACACTTTTTTTTTAAATTAAAGTTTGTTGGGGTGACAATGGTTAGTAAAATTATATAGGTTTTAAGTGTACAACAATACATCATCTATATATCACATTGTGTGTTCACCACCCAGAGTCATTTCTCCCTCCATCACCATATATTTGACTCTGTTTACCCTCATCTACCACCCCTTCCCCCTTACCCTCTGGTAACCACTAAACTATTGTCTATGTCTATCAGTTTTTGTTTCTTTGTCTTGTTCCTTTGTTGCTTTCAGTTTTATATCCCACATATCAGTGAAATCATATGGTTCGCCACTTTGTCTGATTTATTTCGCTTAGCATAATAATCTGAAGATCCATCCATGTTGTCTCAAATGGCACGATTTCATCTTTTCTTATGGCAGAGTAGTATTCCATTGTGTATTTAAACCAAATCTTTATCCAATCGTCTATCAAAGGACACTGATTGTTTCCATCTGTCACCATATACCAAAATTAACTCAAAATGGATCAAAGACCTAAACATAAGACCTGAAAAAATAAACTGTATAGGAGAAAACATAGGTACTAAACCTGTGGACCTTGGATTCAAAGAGGATTTTATGAATTTGACCTCAAAGGCAAGATAAGTAAAAGCTAAAATAAATGAATGGGACTATGTCAAACTAAAACATTTCTGCACAGCAAAAGAAACCATTCACAAAATAAAGAGGCAACCAACCGAATGGAGAAGATTTTTGCAAACAAGACCTCTGATAAGGGGCTAATATCCAAAATATATAAGGAATAAGGAACTCGTACAACTCAACAACAACAACAACAACAATGAAAATGAAAAACAAATGATCCAATTAAAAAATGGGCAGAGGACCTGAATAGACATTTCTGCAAAAAGGACATAGACAGTTGGCCAATAGACATATGAAAAGATGCTCAACATCACTAATCCTCAGAGAAATGCAAATCAAAACCACAATGAGATATCACCTCACCCCAGTCAGAATGGCTATCATCAACAAGACAAATATAGAACACTTTTCAGGCTCTTTTACAGCTGTGTAGAACAAGATATCAAGGACTATAGTGGCTTGCAAAGAAAATGGATTAGGTCCTTGTCCTGAGGCTAGACCAGTGGTCTCAGACTTGAACACATCAGCATCACTTGGAGGGCTTGTTAAAACACAGATGGCTCACCTTACTCCCAGAGTTTCTGAATCAACAGATTTGGGGTGTGGCTAGGAATTTGCCTTTTTAACAAGTTCCCGGGTGATGCTGATGCTGCTGGTCCGGGGACCACACTTTAGAACAAGTGACTTAGAACAGGGATCAGCAAACTTTTTCTGTAAAGGGCCAGATAGTGAATATTTCAGGTTTGTAGACTGTAAGGTCTTTGTCACAATGACTAAGCTCTGCTGCTATAGCATGAAAGCAGCCATAGACAATAGGTAAACACATGAGCATGGCCAGGTTACAGTAAAATTTTATTTATGGACACTGAAATTTGAATTTCATATAATGAAATATTATTCCTCTTTTGATTTTTTTCAACAATTTAAAAATATAAAAGCCATTCTTAGGTCAAGGGCATACAGAAATTGGCATCAGACTGTGTTTGCTGACCCCACCTGAAAGAGACTCATTATCTGAGAAAGAAAACATACACAAGTGTGTGTGTGTGTGGGGGGGGGGAGACATAAAGCAATAAACACATGAGAAGGTGTTTAACCTTGATAGTCGTCAGGGAACTGCAAATTAAAGCCATAGTGAGCTACTGCTCCACATCCACTAGAATGGCCAAAATTTTTTAAAGATTAACAATACCAAGCATTGGTGAGGGTGGGAAGCAATGGGTACTCTCACATAGTACACGTGAGAGTATAAATTGTACCACCACTATGAAAACCAGTTTGGCATTGTTTACTAGAGTTAAACACATATGTGTCTTATTGTGGTAGAGAAACGAAGATGTGCCACCCAGATTCTCCTTTAAGGAAGGCCATTTTGTGCAAATACGGGGAATGCCGTCAATAGATAGCCTCCAGCTGCCAGCTCCTTGAGAGTTTGCCTTAGCTGCACAGAGTTGCTTTGCTCAAGGTCATGCTGTTCCTAAAGTGAATGAACAAAGCAGAAGTGGAAATGAGAGAGGCCTGACGCATAACACACTGATGGGCATTACTTGCTCAGCTTCATGTCAAGCTGACCCAAGCTTTATCAGACTTGTATCGCAGCTCATCCTCTCCCTCTGGACAATTGTACTTCCTCTGCCTTCCATTCATGAGTTTGGGTCTCTGATAAACATCTTGTAGTCAACACTCCATCTCAGCTTTTGCTTCTGGAGAGCCCAACCTGCAACACCTTTGAACCAGTAATTCCACTAGGATAATATACCCCAGAGAAAATCATTCATATATGCACCAAAAGATATGCATAAAAATGTTCATAGCAGCTTTTGTTTATAATAACCAAATACAGGAAGTCACCCAAATGTCCATCAATAGGAGAAGGAATGAACTGTGATATATTCATATGATGGAGTATTACACATCAATGAATATGGCAGCTATATATGACTACACGCATGACATACGGTAATACTGAGTGAAATAAGCAAGATATAAAAGAATGCATACTGTATCGTGCCATTCATATAAAGTTCAAAAGCAGGCAACAGTATTTATGGTTGCATTCAAAGTGATAAGACTATAAAGAAAAGCAAATAAATAATTATCAAGGAATTCAAGATAGTGGTTATGTCCTAAGGGATGATCTTCAATAAAGGTTAACAATCAGTGTGACTCAATTCTTGACCAATCCAAAGAGACAGAAGCTTTTATACATCATCAGAGTATGCTGGCTCAATACCAGCCCTGGTTTAATTCTGGGTGGGAGAATAAGGGATGGTCAGAGAGAGAGGTGCCTAGTTTGGGGGTGTTTTCCAAAAAGCTAACAATGTTCGATTTTGTGACCTGGATGAAGGTTACATAGGCATTAACAATCATTTGTTAAACTCTGTGTGTGTGTGTGTGTATGTGTGTGTGTGTGTGTGTGTATGTGTGTGTGTATACTGCACATTAAAAGAAGGAAAATGCAGGCATACTGTAGGGAAATATAAATAAATGTTTTATAAACATTTACTTTAAAAAGTGTAACTATAACGCGCTGAGAAGATTGGGGGGGAGCGAAGATAAGAATGATCAGAGCTCATCATGTGCTTGTTCATTCTGTAACAATGTGATACAAAACAGACCTTGAGAAGTTCCAAGAAGTTCTATAAGAGGTACACAGAGACACTGTTGTTCAGAAGAGGGAGTGTTCTTTTCCAGCTGAGAAGTGAAAGGAGAAAAGCTTCATAGAGGAAGGACCATTTGAGGTGAGCATTGAAGAATAGAGAAGATTCCAGCCAGCACAGTTGGTAGAGGAGGTTTGGGGAAAAGACAGCATTAAGGAGATGGAAGTAAGAATAAGCAGCATGTGATCAAGAACTCAGAAATCAAATAGTCAAATTGATTAAAGCAGCATCTCCCAACGTCCCCCCCCCCACGCTGCAACTTGTTTTGATGCTTAACATCCTCAGGAAAATTCTAAATCATACATTATTTTCTGTAAGGAATAGTCATACATTCCACAGATACCTACTGAATAACTACTATGTTAGATGGCAGGTACTAGGAATACAGCCATCCTAGCAAGACAGAAAGGTTCTGGAGCTTACACTGCCTATAGCAGGGTTCAGTTTCTTTCTAAAGGCACCATTGAGAGCAGAAAACAGCCTAGACTCATGCCCATAAACTTAGTCAATTCAATGTTGGTTGTATGTGTGTGTGTGTGTGTGTGTGTGTGTGCGCACGCGCGTGCGTGATTTCATGATTAAACTCAATCAGATTTAGGGTCACCCTCTCCTTCTTTCATGACCCTCGTGTTGATTTTGAACTCCAGAGTTTTTGTAAGACTGAAATAGCAGTGTTGGGGAGGAGTTGTCCATTTCTTGGACTTTTACGATATTCTGCACTGGCCTTCACTGAGATGTACAGCCATCCTGTCATCCCTTTCTGCTGCCATCCATTAAAGTGGCCAACTCCTCATCAGGCCTCTAATGGCACGGTCCCTACTGCCATTCAGTGCTGCTTCCCCCTTGTCATGACCACAAGACCCCAGCTTCTAGGTTCTCTTTTCCTATGTGCCTCCTTCTCAGTTCTGAGACTCTTATCTATTAGGGTGGAGGGATGGGATGAGTAACCTAACAGCAAGCGTTCTTCCCTAAATCTTTCTGTCTTACACCGTTGGACTGAGACAGTAAATAGTAACCTAAAAACCAAGAGTATGTTCTGCCCTTCCTTTGTGACACCTGCAGTGGAGGTGAGACCAGCCTCATGTGTCACTGCCCGCCTTGAGAAGGGTTACAGGGTTGAGAGTAGAAGGGAACTCAGCTAACCTTCACGGATTGTCCCACTGGATCCATCAGTGTAGATAGATTAAATGTCACAAAGAGCAAAAACTGTTTTCAAGACCTGATTGGAATTCTTGAATTTTGTGCTTTAAAAAAATAACAATTTGTTTACTTTAATAATTTTTGTATTTTGTTTCTAAATCATGAGATTAGAGAGATGGTTTTACTTGGCAGATGTGGATAATTTTTATTGTCAATAAGCGAAAAACTGGTTAAATTTAGCCATAACTCTATTTTCTCTTTTAGGGTTTTCAAAGTACTGGAGAAATCTTTACATGCTGTGTAAGAATTTTAGTCAGATAAATGCAGCTTATGGGTGTGATAAGTATCATCTTGAGAATTTGTAGAATTTTTATCACTTTTATGGCCTATATTTCAACATCAGCATCTCTTTGATTCTTTGTAGATATATATTAAACAACTCATAACCAGTTTAAAAAAATTAACACTCTATAAAGGTTAAGACCAAGATGGCAATTTAGCAGTACTAGCTGGATGATCAATGGAGTACCTGAGTCATGAGCACACCTGTCTGATTGCCACTAACCACCACATGTGTTCAATTCCTAAGGGAAATGCTGGGTAGAGCATGAAATTTGTGAAGAGTGGTCTTGGGAGGTCACTCTGGAAAAATGTGTTCAAGACATACTCCTTGGAGCCTTAAATGCAAGCTAACTCCGTGTTCTTTCAGTTCATACATTATCTCCAGTTTCTGAGGCAAGGAGGAAAGTAGGCCTGGGCAATGCCAGACCTGGCTATGGGATTCACTAAGCAGACAGGAGAGCCTAGCCTAGAAGAATGAAATAGGGCAAAGGGAATTAAGAAACTAGCCAGAACGGAAATAAAGTAGCAAAGGGAAGGTAAGACTTAGGGGGAGAAGGAGGACCTGCAGGGCCTGGTGTTCCAAAGGAGGACATCTTCTCCTGCCTGTTGTACCTATCACCATCTAATGAGCCTTTCTCACCCCAAATTCTATATAGAATGAAAGTATAAATGGAAATATGTAAATGAAAATGAGCTCTTCTTCATGTTGCTCTGTATGGAAAGCAATATCTATGTTGGACTTGTGTATATGAAAAGCGAGGCTTTTCAACTAGTGGTGACTTAAAAATCAATGAATCATTTATGCCTCTGCCCTGCCTGCCTTCCAGCCTCTGGCTGCTGACTCACCTATGCGAAATCTTCTTCCCCAGCCTCATCTATGTTAGACAGGCCTGTTTTTGCCTTTGCAGGCCCTAAGCCCTCTTACTTGTGAAGGCTTCAGCCAGCATCATATTAAGCATATTAAAATGCATCTGAATCCTGCATTAAATATTTATATTTTTGCTATAAATTTTTGAAAGGACTTTTATAATTTTGCTCTTCAAATTGTGTATAACTAATTTAATTTGTACCGACTATGATTTCCTCATAATTATAATGCATACTTGAAAATTCTTGGGAAGTAAGAATATCCAACCCAAAAATTTTCTCAAAGACAATGGCTATTTTTAATAAATACAAATTTAATAATTAATGAACTTGTTATGTTATATTTTGTAACCATTTAATTAAATTGTTATTATTTTGAGTGTTCCATTTCCTTTTAGTGTTTTATAGTTTCTTTTTAAGATCTCAAGTTTTATTTTGTCTCTAAAAAGCCCATAAATCCTAAGGATTTAGTTATAGTTCTCTAATGGATAAAAGACAGGCACTGAGCACCCATTTAATCATGTGCCTCTGTGTGTGTGTGTGTGGGGGGGTGGCGGCAAAGGAGGTGAGACTCATGTTTTCTTAAAGCTAGAGTTTCATTTATTTGAATTTTATTCAGTGACCAGTTAGCTCTTTGCAATGGATATTTCTTATATGTAAATACAAGTATAAGGCACAAGACCTTTACTCGGTTAGGAAAAATGCTATCTAGTGATGATAAGTGAGAATGATCAGAGCTATACAGTAAGGAATTTACCATAAAATTAACAAAATTTGAGTTATGGGATATCATATGTGAAGGAGAAGCAGGGTTCATGGATAAATCTGAAGTTTCAAACATGGGTGACTAGTTAAACAGTGGTATCATGAACAACCACAGGTAAGTCAGAAGGTGGTTATGGATTTTTAAAAAATGGTTTAGCCAACTTACAGAAATGACTTCACACATACAGAAGCACATAAGTAAGCATAGTCCCCAAAATGATCCCCCAAAAGGAGATACAACAATTTGCCGCAGAATGAGGCCTAGGGAAATGATTATATTTGTCCAGTTGCCTTTGTCCCCTCTACTGGCCCTAGGCTGAGGAGATTAATATCTTCACCTAACTTTGACTCCAGGGCCAGCTATTTCAATGCATTCTAAACACCACTTTAGACTCTCTCACCCCATGACCTCCTGCTGTGCCTGCTATACTAACTCCCAAGCCTAATGCACCTTCTTGGCATGTGTTTCCTACTCTTGCTTTCCATCTTAAAGTGTTGCCAAAGAAAGTTATAGGCATGTGTTCCTTTGAACCACTATAGAAATTCATGCCATCTGCCTCCAATTGTGCTCTCCGTTGCTCTGAAACACTTTACCTTTTCTGCATTCACTGTCACTCTCCAACAGTGCCTGTTCCCTCCTTCTCCATCGTATTCAAGTTCTCAAACCCTCTACTCTCAACTTTAATTTCATCAGATTAAATGTGATCATTCAGGTAGACAAGTTACCAGAGTAAGTGGCATATAGAATGTTCTAAATAAACACTGTTACTACTATTAATACTAAATGAACAACATAATATGTTGGTTAAAAAGCTAAGGCTTTGGATTCAGACAAATGTCAGTTTCTGCCATTTACTAGTTAATGGTCAAGTTGCTCAACGTCTCTGAGTCTCAGTTTTCTCATCTTTAAAATGGAAACAATATTAATAATTTACAGCGATTTAGTGAGAATTAAATGAAAGGCCATGAGAAGAGTGTCTGTCACGTGAGTCTTCAACATAGCCACCAGGATCAGGTATTATTGTTGTTGTTATTACTATTATAATATCCACATTACTTTTTTTGGAGAAAATCATCAGCTCCTCTGTGAGAGATCACAGTTTTTAACGTCCTCACCTCCATGTCTTCACAACTTCTTATTCTTTACAACAAACATTTGAGTACCCCACTATATAGAGGGCACTATTTTAGGTGCTGGGGATACTGGAGACTTGGAGGACGAAGTTACCTTCTTCTCTAAGGTTGATGCTTCCATCTGTACCTTGGATCCTTGTCCTTCCCTAATTACCGAGGGGTTTTTCTTGCAACCTTCCTGCTCTTCTCTTCTTGTATCTTAAATGCCCCCCTCTTCGCTGGCTCCTTCCCCTTTGCTTTAAAGTGGCTTCAGGTTGTATCAACTATTTCTGTTTGACCCTTCTAACTAACTTAATTAAAATTTCATTTTACTCCTTTTTATTTCCAAGCCTCTTCAATGCATGATCTCTTATCTCCATTTCCTCACGATACAGTCCCTTCTCAATTCTGTCACCTTGTTTCTACCTTCACCACATATTGAAACCACTTTTTTCATGGTCTCCAGTGAACTCCTGAAGAAAGTCTCTCAGTCCTCATTTTCCTTGTCCCTTTTTCAACATTTGACACTACTAACGCTCCCCTGCATATTATTTCTTTGTTTTTTCATTTTCATTGATTGCAAGCAATTTAAAATTCAGAAAAGGACATGAAATAACATAACCAATATATGTACCTACCACCCAGTTCTATCAAACTCTGCAACATCAACTTTCAGATTGTGTTTAAAATATATACATATAGATATATATATTACAGATACAGTTGATATTCCCTGTGTGCCTCTCTCCAGCCTATGTCCTCTCCCTGTTTTGTATTTGGTGATTATCATGCCCTTTCTTGTTTTATATACTTTTACTATTATGTCTATGTAGCGATAAGCAACATATAATGTTTTCAGATTTTATGTAGATGGTAAACCATACATAGTAATATTCTGAAATTTTCTCTTCATGCTCAACATTATATTTTTGACAATGAACTCTGTTAATACATATAGTTTGAGCTATTCATTTTAATTTCAAAATAGTATTCAACTTCATGAATACTATGATTTATTTATTCATTCACCTACTGATGGATATTTAATTTGATTCCATTTTGTGAGATTACAGATAATGCTGCAGTGAACAGTTTTTTATATGTCTCCTTGTGCCCAAAGTGTAGAATTTTGCCCAGGTCTATTGCTAGATTTGGAATTTCTAGGTTGAAAGGTATTACATGTACAATTATATGATGTCAAATTCCTCTTCATAGCAGTTCTACCAATTTACACCCCTTCTCACAGTGACCAGAGTTCTATCTGTTCTACATCCTCAACATTTGGTGTTGCCTGAATTTCAATTTTTGCCAAACCAAGGGTTGTAAAATGGTATTTTATGGTTTTAATTTTCAATTTCACTGAATAGTAATGAAGTAAAGCATCCTTTCATGTCTTTATTGATCATTTGGGTATCTTTAACTATGAGTTGCTTATTCACATATTTTGTAAATTTTCTACTAGTTTTGTTTCTTTTTTCTCACTTATTTATAGGGGTCTTATACATTCTGGATACTAATTCATTCATTCAATCAATGTTTTTCTAGCATCTACTTTGTTCCAAGAATGCTTCTAGGCACTAGGAATGAACCAATGAACAAAACAGACAAAAATCCCTGCCCTCATGGAACTTACATTCTAGGGGGGGATGTAAACAATAACCAAAATTAATAAGTAAAATAGAATAATGGATAGCAATAAATCCTCTGGAGAAAAATAAACAGGGAAGATAAATAGGGAGCATGTGTGTATGGGAGTGGGAAAAGAGACTGTTGAACTGCAGTTTTAAATAAAGTTGTCTAAGAAGGCCTCGCTGAGAAAGTGACATTTGAGCAAAGATATGAAGGAGGTAAAAGTGCAGGCATGGTGAACAGCAAGTGAAAAGGCCCTGAAGCAAGAGTGTTTCTGGCATGTCCTAGGAATAGCAAGGAGCAGTGACTAAGCAGAGTGACTTGGAGAGAGTGGTGGAAGAGGAAGTCAAAAAGGTGATGACAGCTAGAAGTGTAGAACCTCACAGGTTATCCTTTGTAAGATACATGCATTTAAAGTATTTTCTCCCAGTCTATGCCTTTTCTTTTAACTTGTGTATGTTGTCTTTAAGTAAAGTGTAAAGTAGTTAAATGTGTTAATTCCTTTATTGTTTGTGCTTTTTAGTATCTTAAGTAATTATTCACAGTCCCTATTCCAAGGTCATAAAGATGTTCTTCTGTTTTCTTCTGAAAGTTGTAAAGATTTGCATCTCGTATTTAAATGTTTGATCCACCCGGAATTGATTTTTCCCCTGTATGGTGTGAGGTAGGGATCTAATTTTATAATTTTCCATATGGATGATCAATAGGCCCAACACTATTTAGTGGATAATCCATTGTCCCCTATTGCTTTGAAAGTTAACATGTATGCTGCATATCAACTTCCTTCCTATATGTGTGGCTCTGTTTGGAGGCTCTGGCTTCAGTTCCATTGGTCTCTCTACCTCCATACCACATTGTCTTAATTACTATAGGTTTAAAATCAGTCTTGATATATAGTCAATTGTAGATTCTTGAGCAAATTAATAACAAAAATGAAGCATTCCTCTGGGATTCTTAGAATATTCTTATAACTGTCGACAGAGTGAAATAGTCCAACGAGATATAACAAGGGCTTACAATAAAGTGATGGTAGTGCAAATAGAGAGAAAACAAGAAATCTAAAAGTAATTCCAAAGAAAATATTAACAAGGCTTATTGACTGATTGGATGCAGAGAAATTAGGAGAGAGGAAAAAAATCATATGGCTTTGAAGTTTCAAGCCTGGGGTGGCTGTGTGAAGTGATGAGTTATTTTTGTCATTCAGTGTTGTGCTAACAATGGGGTATATTAGGCAAGGGATCAGAGCCAGGGATGTATTTTTGGTCGTTGCCTGCATAGAGGTGACTCGGAAGGGGCGCAAAAGTCTGAGCTTTGGAGATTTTTCAGATTTAGGAAGTGGAAGGAAGAAGAGGACAGGGGCGGGGGAGATAGACTAACCAGTGCATTATAACCCTAATAAGGAATATTTTGAATGGATGATGTGGGTCCTATTGACCCAACACTTTTGAGACCCTTATAGGTATGACTATGTTTTGTTTCTGTGGCAATCGTCAAATCCCCAGAACAGTTTTGGTGTCATGGGCAGCATTTAAAACATATTCCTTGCTGGACGTGGTGGAGATGCCCCAGGTCCGTCGGGTCTCTAGCTGCAGTTCCGAAGTTTGGCCGCAGGGGGCAGACTCTGCGGCGGCCTGGAAAACTGGCGGGGGCGCGAGACGCCGCTCTCTCTCGGGTCAGGCTCTCAACGCCCGGCTCCCGGCTCCCCGCGCGCGGTGCGGAGCGTTTCCTAAAAAGACGCGCAGCCGAGTCGCGTGGGTGGGAGGACGCGGCAGGCAGTGTCGTCGGATCCGCCCGCAGTCCGCAGCCCAGCTGAGTCCGGAGGTCGCCCGGATGGAGCCACCGCTCCCAGTCGGAGCCCAGCCTCTTGCCGTATCCGCCCGAGAGATGGGGGAGGGAAGGCCTCGTAGGGCGGGGGTGGGTGTCGGGGGAACGGCGGGACGCGGCGGAGGCTGGCGGGCTGGGGGTTGCGGTGAAGAACAGAGGCCGAGCCGAGCGGGGGAGGGGAGTGGCGCGGGAGACGATACCCAGGGCACCAACCAGGGCACGCAGAGGGGCGACAACCTCCCACAGACCCTTGACTAGCGCTCGCATACTGTCGAGGGTATGGAGATGAAGGGTCCTCTCCGGGAGCCCTGCGCCCTGACCCTAGCCCAGAGGAACGGGCAATATGAGTAAGTAACCACCTGATTCCCGCAGAGGAGGGGAGCCTGCCATTACCGCCCAACCCCAAACCGCGATGAGCCACCCGCCTCCCACAGAAGCCACGCTGGCAACAAGTTCAGGGCCAGGTGTGAAGTGCGAGTGCTCTAACCACGGGGTTTTGTCCCCAACTTCCAAGCCCTTGGATTGCTCCTGGCTTTGAGGCTCACTGGAAGGACTCGGTGGGCGGGGAAGCAGGAAGCCTGGGTTCTCAGTTCCTACCCCTGCAACTGACAGTGTTGTGTAACCTTGGGCAAGTCAATAAAGCTTTCTGGGCCTTAGTGTCCTCATCAGTTAAATAAAAAATTAGCTGCCTACCTTATAGCTTTTGGAGTTTTAACTGGGACAATAATAAACGTGAAAGTGATTTGCAAAAAGTAAAAGTGCTGTAGGATCACATCATTGTTAACCTTGACAGAAGTGCCTTTTCTTAATTCCAATCAACAGGTTCCTGTAGTCTCCCCACAACCTTAATCCACTTGCTAAAAGGCATATTCATTCATTCAGTAATGGTTTAGTGTAGGTCAGTAACTGCCTCATTTATTGACTTGATTGTTAAAGTAATGAAATGTGCAAAAATATAAACGACATTTGGCATTTTATCAGTGTGTGTTACCTTCCACTCTGCCTTGTAAATAGGAGCTCGGTAAATACTGTTAACTGATTGATCAAAAGATTATTTTGATAAGCTGTCACTATAGCTGCTGCTCTCACTCCCTTGCTACAAATGCTTCATATTAAAAGTATCTATGGTGACCATCACATAATATCATAGGGCCCTATTCCTGTGTGCCCAAGTCTCCCTTGGTGATCACAGGTTTCTTTTTTATTTTTTTTTTTATTAAATTTATTGGGGTGACAATTGTTAGTATACTAAGTTACATAGATTTCAGGTGTACAATTCTGTATTACATCATCTATAAATCCCATTGTGTGTTCACCACCCAGAGTCAGTTCTCCTTACATCACCATATATTTGATCCCCCTTACCCTCACCTCCCCCCCCCACCCTCCTTACCCTCTCGTAACCACAAAACTGTTCTCTGCGTCTATGAGTTTCTGTTTCTCATTTGTTTGTCTTGTTCTTTTGTTGTTTTTGGTTTATATACCGCATATCAGTGAAATCAAATGGTTCTCTGCTTTTTCTGTCTGACTTATTTCGCTCAGCATTACACTCTCAAGATCCATCCATGTTGTCACAAATGGTACTATTTCATCATTTCTTACCGCCGAATACTATTCCATTGTGTATATATACCACAACTTCTTTATCCATTCATCTATCGAAGAACATTTTGGTTGTTTCCATGTCTTGGCCACCATAAATAAAGCTGCAATAAACTTTGGAGCACACGTGTCTTTATCTCTAAATGTTTTCAGATTTTTTGGGTAGATACCCAGGAGAGGGATTGCTGGGTCATATGGTAATTCTATTCATAATTCTTTGAGGAACCTCCACACTGCCTTCCATAACGGCTGCACCAGTCTGCATTCCCACCAACAGCGTATAAGGGTTCCTTTATCTCCACAGCCTCTCCAACACTTGGTACTATTTGTCTTGTTGATGATAGCCATTCTGACTGGGGTGAGGTGATATCTCATTGTGGTTTTGATTTGCATTTTTCTGATGATTAGTGATGTTGAGCATTTTTTCATGTCTTGGCCATTTGTATGTCCTGTTTCAACAAATGTCTCTTCAGGTCCTCTGCCCATTTTTTAATTGGATTGTTTGCTTTTTTTGTTCTTGAGTTGTATGAGTTCTTTCCATGTTTTAGATATTAGCCCCTATTGGAGGCGCAGTTTGCAGAAATCTCCCATTCAGTTGTTTGCTTCTTCATTTTGTTGATGGTTTCTTTTGCTGTGCAGAAGCTTTTAAGTTTGATATAGTCCCGTTCATTTATTTTAGCTTTTACTTCCCTTGCCTTTGGAGTCAAATTCATGAAATCCTCTTTCAACCCAAGGTCCATCAGTTTAGTACCTATGTTTTCTTCTATGCAGTTTATTGTTTCAGGTTTATGCTTAGGTCTTTGATCCATTTTGAATTAATTTTGGTACATGGTGACAGATAGCAGTCTAGTTTCATTCTTTTGCACGTGGCTATCCAATTCTCCCAGCACCATTTATTGAAGAGGCTGTCTTTGCTCCATTGTATGTTTTTAGCTTCTTTGTCAAAAATTGTCTGTCGATACTTATGTGGGTTTATTCCTGGGTTCTCAATTCTACTACATTGCTCTGTGTGTCTATATTTCTGCCAATACCATGCTGTTGTGATTATTGTAGCCCTGTAGTACAAGCTGAAGTCAGGGAGTGTGATACCTCCAGTATTGTTCTTTTTTCTTAAGATTGCATTGCCTATTCAGGGTCTTTTGTGGTTCCATACAAATCTGAGAATTTTTTTCTGTTTCTTTAAAAAATGCCATTGGGATTTTGATGGGGATTGCATTAAATCTGTATATTGCTTTGGGTAATATGGCCATTTTAACTATGTGGATTCTTCCAATCTGTGAGCGCGGAATATCTTTCCATTTCTTTGTGTCTTCTTCAATTTCTTTTAAAAACGTCTTGTAGTTTTCAGCATATAGGTCTTTCCAATCCTTGGTTAAGTTTCTTCCTAGGTAGTTTATTCTTTTTGTTGCAATTGCAAAAGGAATTGTTTGGTTTTCTTTATTTCTCTTTCTGAGATTTCATTGTTAGTATATAGGAATGCAGTGGACTTATGTATGCTGATTTTGTAGCCGGCAACTTTACTGTATTCGTTTATTGTTTTAATAGCTTTTTGGTGGAGTCTTTAGGGTTTTCTATATATAGCATCATGTTATCTGCAAAGAGTGACAGTTTAACTTCTTCATTCCCAATTTGGAAACCTTTTATTTCTTTCTCTTGCCCGATTGCTCTGGCAAGGACTTCCAACACTATGTTGAAAAGCAGAGGTGATAGGGGACAGCCTGTTGTGTTCCTGAACGTAGAGCAAAGGGTTTTAGTTTTTCACCATTAATTATGATATTAGCTGAGGGTTTGTCGTATATGCCCTTTACTATGTTAAGTATTTTCCTTCTATACCTATTTTATTGTTTTAATCATAAATTGATGTTGTATCTTGTCAGAGCTTTTTCTGCATCAATTGATATAATCATACAATTTTTGTCCTTTATTTTGTTTATGTGATGTATCACATTGATGGATTTGTGTATGTTGAACCATCCTTGTGCCCCTGGGATGAACCTCACTTGGTTGTGATGAATAATCTTTTTAATGCATTGTTGCATTCGATTTGCTAGAACTTTCTTTAGGATTTTTGCATCTGTATTCATCAGAGATAATGCTCTGCAGTTTTCTTCTTCTTTTCTTTTGTTAATCTCATCAGGTTTTGGTATCAGGATAATATTGGCCTCATAAAATGAGATAGGCAATATTTTATCTTCAATTTTTTGGAAGAGTTTGAGTAGGACAGTTATTAGATCCTCTTTGAAGGTTTGGTAGAATTCACCAGTGAAGCATCTGGTCCTAGGCTTTTCCTTTTGGGAAGTTTTCAGATGACTGATTCAATTTCCTCACTGGTGATTGATACTTTTAGATTTTCCAATTCTTCATGATTCAGACTAGGAAGGCTATATATTCCTAAGAACTTGTCCATTTCTTCTAGGTTATTGAATTTGGTGGCATATATTCCTTCAGAGTATTCTTGGATGATCCTTTGTATTTCTGTTGTGTCCGTTATAACATCCCCCCTTTCATTTCTGATTTTGTTTATTAATGTCTTTCTCTTTTTAGTGAGTCTAGCCAAGGGTTTGTCAATTTTGTTAATCTTTTCAAAGAACCAGCTCTTTTTCACATGAATTTTTTCTGTTATCTATGTATTCTCTATTTCATTTAGTTATGCTCTGATTTTTATTATTTCCTTACTTCTGCTGACCTTGGGTTTCATTTGTTCTTTTTCTATTTCTTTAAGGTGTAACGTGAGGTTACATATCTGGGAATTTTCTTGTTTCTTAAGATAGCCTGTAATGATACAAATTTCCCTCTTAAAACTGCTTTCACTACATCCCCAAAATTTCGGTAGGATGTAGTCATTCTCATTTGTTTCTATGTAACTTTTGTTCTGTCCTCTTATTTCTTCTTTGACCTGGTCGTTCTTTAAAAGTATGTTCTTTAATCTCCACAATTTTGGGTTTTCCTGATTTCTGTTTTCAGTTGATATCCAATTTCAAAACCTTGTGATCAGAAAATATGCTTGGGATGATTTCAATCTTCTTAAATTTGCTGAGGCTAGTTTTATGTCCCAATATATGGTCTATCCTTGAGAATGTTCCATGTACACTAGAAAAAAATGTATAGTCTGATGTTCTAGGATGAAGTGCTCCATAAATGTCAATTATGTCCATTTCATCTAATGTGTCATTTAGGGCTGCTATTTTGTTATTTATTTTCTGTTGGGATGATCTATCCATAGCTGTTAATGATGTGTTTAGGTCCCCTACTATAATTGTGTTTTGGTCAATTTCTCCCTTTAGTTCTGTTAGTATTTGCTTGGTATATTTCGGTGCTCCCTGATTGGGGGCATAAATATGATGACTGTTATGTCTTCTTTTTGTACAGTCCCCTTTATCATTATGAAATGTCCATCTTTGTCTCTTGTTACCTTTTTTATCCTAAAGTCTATTTCATCTGATATCAGTATGGATACACCTGATTTTCTCTGGATACCATTGCTTGGTATCCAATTTACACCCTTTCACTTTGAGTCTGTGTTTGTCCTTGTAGGTGAAATGTGTCTCTTGGAGGCAGCATATGGTTGGGTTTAGTTTTTTCTCTTCCAATCTGCTACTCTGTGCCATTTTACTGGGGAGTTCAGTCCTTTTACATTTAGGGTAGTTATTGATATGTAAGGATTTCTTATCATTGTATCTTTGGTTTTCTGGTAAGACTGGATCTCCATTGTTTATTTGCCTTTTTGTTTTTGTCTATGATTTCTGTGTGGTGGTATTCTATGATTTTTCCCTGTTCCTCTTTTATTACGTTATGTATTTCAGTTCTGGATTTATTTTGTATCGTTGCCATTAAGTTTATGTAAAAGAAAGTTTCATATGTAGAGTATTACACTTTCTCAGCACGCTTACTTTCTCCATTCCCATATTCCGGTCCAGGCCTTTACTCTCCCCCATTGTATGTTTTGGTTGCCACAAATTTCCCCTGTTGATGGTGGTCGAATAGCCTCCTTTAGTATTTCTTGTAGTGCAGGTTGTGTATTAGAAAATTCCCTCAGCTTCTATATGTCTGGAAATGTCTTTATTCCTCCTTCATATCTAAAGGATGTCTTTGCTGGATATATTATTCTTGGCTCATAATTTCTGTCTTTCAATAGTTTGAATATTTACTTCCACTCCCTCCTGGCTTTAGAGTTTCTGCTGAAAAATCTGATTATAATCTAAAGGGCTTTCCTTTGTAGGTTACTGTCTTCTTTTCCCTGGCTGCCTTGAGGATTCATTATTTGTCGTAAATTTTTGACAGCTTCAATACAATGTGCCTTGGACAAGGCCTATTTGGGTTGAGGTAATTAGGTGGTCTATTTGCTTCTTGGGTTCGAGGACCCAGTTCTTTCCGCAAGTTTGGGAAGTTCTCATTGACTATTTGTTTTTATATAATATCTGTTCCCTTCTCTCTTTCTTCTTCTGTTATGCCCATTATTCTTATATTGCTTTTTCTGATGGAGTCAGAACGTTCTTGTAGAGTTCTTTCATTTCTTTTAACTCTCAAGTCTCTGTCTTCTTCCAACCAGTGATTTCCAGATTTCTATCTTCGATGTCACTGATTATTTTCTCCATCTGGTCAACTCTGCTACCTAGGCTGGCTATTTCATTCTTCATTTCTTTTACTGAGTTCTTAATCTCCAGAAATTCTAGTTGGTTCTTTTTTGAAATTTCAATCTCTTTGGTAAAATGTTCATTTTGTTCTTTAATTGTGTTTCTGAGTTCATTAAACTGCCTGTCTGTATTTTTTTGTTTCATTGTGTTTTTTCAAAACTGCAATCGTGAATTCTCTGTCATTTAAATCATATGTTTTCATGTCTTTAAGTCATTTTCTGGAGACTTTTCATTTTCTTCCTGAGCTGTCTTGTTACCTTGGTTATTCATGGCAATTAATGATTTGTTATTTCTCTTCCTAGGCATCTACAGGAGTGGGTTCTGCAACAGGTTGATAGAAAGAGGTTTTTCTTTTGTTTTCCAGTAGGTATTGGTAGAATGTTTTGTTTTCTCTCCTCCTATAGCGTTTTATTCTCTCTCACACTGAAAGTTATATTTTATGTGCACTATTCCAGCTTCTCACACAATGGAGGGATTCCCTGGAAGGCGGGCTTCTCTGGGAACAGTCGCCTGGGTCATAGGGCACCGCCTCCTTGGGAGGATGTGGAGAGCTTTTGAAGTTCCAAAGCTCTCCCAGCCCCAGATTCAGAGCCTGTGTGCTTCAGAAGCTCTGTTTACTCCTGCAGGGTTCCACCCAGATAGTTGTGGACAGAGGCGGGTGTGTAGTGAGAAGTGGCCCAGAGTAATGGCAGTGACCACCACCACAGCCAGTCCTGCTTCCACAGCTCCCTCCCCTTTGCCAGAACTAGTTGGGCTGTGAGTTTGTTTCTGCAGACCACAAATCGCAGAACAGCAAATATTCTGTTCTTTTGATCTGACACTGCTACTGTTCTGTTTCTATCAACGGGCAGGTGGGGGCGGGGTGAGCTCTGGGAGGGTAGGGAGGGGGCAGCTAGGCTCAGTGCCTAAGGCTTCCATTCTCTGCTTGGCAGTGAGGGCTTAAACCACCGTTTTCATCTTTCTTCCCTCAGTCTTTTCTCCGAGGTCTCTGCCGTGAGCGTTGGGTCCAGCTGTGTTATATGCTGTCCCCTCAGCCCTGTGGGCCATAAGCGTAGCCCTAGCAGGCGGAGTTCTTCCTTCTCCCGCAGCTGCTCTGAGCATGAGCTAGGTCTGCGTCCTTCACCCATGTGGCCCCGTCTCCACACTTCTCCCTTCCCTCCTCCCTGGCTCGCACAATTTGCCTGTCTTTAGATGATTTCAGTAGTGTACCTCTTCATCTTGCCTGTCTGCTGCGCAGGGAGTCCTTTGTGGAGTTATAGTTGTTCAACTTGTTGTAAGTTCCAGGAGGGATTTCAAGAGGCTCACCTCATGCCATTTATATGACGTCCTCTTCACTGGTTTCTTGACATCAGCATTTAAAAATTGTTGATAACTTAAATCTTGCCATCACCCAACTTTGTATTCTACCTGAAAAACAATTTTTCTCAGTCCTTACTTTTAGATTGTTCAGACTCAGTCTGTGTCTATGCTGTCTAATTATACAGAATAAATTCCCACTGGCCTATCCTGCCCTTTTCTGAGACCTTGATTCCACTCTAACTGGAAGTCAACTGGTTCCATGAAGTAGCTCCAGCCTATGTCCTGTTTGGTCCGTTGTGTTGATGTAGGAAACTCATTATTTTTCCCAGATTTCATCAAACCCTGGAAGACCAATTTAATAAAAGCCAATTTAACAGAAATACGAATTACAAAGTGGAATACCACTGCTGCTTCCAAAGGCTAGAATAGAGTGGAGAGATGTGACCCTTGGACAAATCAGTAAATTTTTTGTGCCTTGGTTCCCTCTTCTGTAAAAACAAAATTATGAGGATTAAATAAAGTAGCTACATTGTTAAGATGATCACAGCCTAGGATCTGATCCCTTGGTCTGTAGGTTTGGAGTTCTATTCAGCTAATAAGTGAAAAGACAGGTCAGGTGGCCTTGAGATAAATGTCTCATTCTCTATCAGCTCTTGTACCAGAACTTTTAAACTTGCATTAGTAGATCTCTTAACTATTTGTGTCTTTCCCACATAGAAATCAAATTCTTGTGTTCCATAATTGTATATTATGGGGATATAGCAGCAACTAACACTTAATGGCTTGATCTGTGCCAGGTAATTTTCTAAGCACTTTTCATGAATTAGTTCTTTTAACCCTTATGTGAGCAGTACTGTGAAATAGTAATATTTTCATCATCATCCCCCTTTTCTAGATCTAGAAGTTGAGGTACAAAGAGGTTAAGTCACTTGTTCACAGAATGTAGCCTAGTCAAGATTTGAACCCATGTAACTTATTTCAGCATTATATTGTCTGAGAAGTTTTTTTATTTAGAAATCATTTATTAGAGACACCTATAATCCTAAAATTCTTACCTCTTTGGTGCCTTCTCTGAATGGGTGTCCAGAACTTTGGTACTTTTGGCCTTTTTATCCTAGAACTTGAAGCATATTTTAATCTTTAGTTCTGTAGTTACTCCTATTGACCATAGAAGAAATTTACATGAGAAACTAACATTACAGTTGAAAATAAGTTTTTTGGAAACAGAATCAAACACTAAAGTTCATTTTTTTCAAGGAAAATGGATTATCATGCAACATGTTTCATCTTTAACCTTCCTTGAATGACTCAAAGTATTTCCATGTCACTCTGTTCTGTTTGCCAGCTATCAAATTCTGATTTCTATTGTTTTGCCATGTACCCATTATTTTTCATCTTTCTGTTCTGAAAGCAATGGTTACAGTTAGGTAGAATTTTTATTATTAGTCTTAGCCCTACTCTCGTGGTACAATTTATTTAGTGACTAACATATAGTAGATAATAAATATTTGTAGAATTGAGTTAAATTCCCAGTGTATCTTTGCTTTCTAATGGGCTGGGTTTTTTTTTTTTTGGGGGGTGCATTTTTTACTGAAATATGTAATGAGTCGATATTCATATATGTTGTGAAATATTCACATATAGTTAAAAAATTTTTTTCCTGTGATGACAACTTGTAAGATTAAGTTTTAGCAACTTTCAAATATGCAATACATTATTATTGACTCCAGTCACCATGCTGTACATTACTTCTTCATTACTTATTTTATAATGATTTTTGTACTTTTTGGCCACCTTCACCAATTTTGCCCACCTCCTCCCTGCCTGCCTTTGAGGTCCAACAGTCTGCTCTCTATCTATGAGTTTCTTTCTGATGATTAGTTTGTTGACATCATACAGTATTTGTCTTTCTCTAATTTATTTCACTTAGCAAATTGCCCTCAAGGTCCATCTGTATTATCTGTTTGGTGATGGTTTTCAACAATACAATCCAGTTGAAGCTTTACTGCTAATGTTTAACACCATTTCTAGTCTGGTTACTTTGAGATTACATTGGTTTGTGTTCATTTTCCTCAAAGTAAGCTCTTCCTCCTTGACCCTTGCTTTTTCAGCCTTATCTCCATCTGGGTTTCTAGGTCTCAGCTCGACTCATGAACTTTGCAGTTTGAAAGGGTCCCATATTCCTCTAGTCATCTTAAAATACAAACCCTTGCAAATTAGGCAAGCAGGATCAGAACGGAAAGACAGCATTATTTCCCTTCGTTCTGTATAAGCAATTTCTTTCCCCAGGTTATCTCCTTAAAAGATAACACATTTGAAACAAAATTCAAAAAGCTGAAACAAGACCCCCAAAAGACAACAAAATATAAATCAAATCCTTCAAAACAATGGCAATTTTAATGTCAGTAATTGAACAAATATATTTAGAAATTCATCTCTTTATAGCTTAATCTAGTTTATTTATTCAACCAGTATTTATTGAGCACCTATTAGGCAGGAGACAAAACTGAATATGATTGGGTCCTTGTTTTCAAGGAGCTCAAATCAGTGAGGGAAATAAATATTACTATAATTGAGTATGTAGTGCTCTATTAGAAGGGCAAGCAAAGGAGACAAGGCCACTGGCTCTGTTTGGGAGTGTTGGGGGAAGCTTTACCAAGGAGGTGATACTTGAGCTGGGTCTCAGCAAAGAGAGTGTTCCTGGCAAAAAGAACCACTGAAAGAGTGCTTGACTTGGGGGGAGCTAGGAGTTATTCAGAATGGCCACTTACCAGTAAGTTATACCTTGATTCTGGGCCACTAAGGATAAGTAGTAAGTGAAAATTTCAGGAGTATGTAGGAATTTAGAAGTCTCACATTTCTTACTGGGGGGCCAAATTCTTCAATCATGTTTACCTAGAACTACCTGCATAATGTTGGAAACCAGAGTAATAGCACAAGGCATGTAAAGGCAATGTGGTTGTCAAATCTGCTACCTTTTTGGTCAGTGGGCTTATTTTAACCAATCCAGCAGGATGGGCACCTCCTCTTCCTCCTCCATGAACCTGTTTACTTGTTTGAAGAGATGGAACCATTGTTTGGCAAAAGCCATGCAGATATAATAAAACTAATTCATGAAATTTCTAATTTCATTTAACAAATTTGAATGACTGCTATGGGTCAGGTACTATGGTAGGTGCTAGAAATACTATGGTGAAAAGACATCCATAGTTCCTGCACTCATGGAGTTCACACCTAGCTATTCATTCTTTAGTATGCATACTCTAAAGGTGTATGTGCTGTAATTCATGCTCTTAAGATTGTTAGCTGTTCTTAGGATATAGACTATTCTATGGTCTTTATGACATAGAACAGTGAGTATTCAGATATTAATCACCACTAATATTTTTTTAGACCTAAAGCAGTATCTAGGCGTTATGACGCTCAGATTCAGGGAACAAGATGCAGCAATCCTAATCAATACAGACTAGATTTGTGTAACAACACAGCAGTATATTTGGTTAAATGTTTGGGTTTTTCTGTAGCTATTCGTTGATGCATTCTTCTGTTTCCTAGGTTAATAATCCAGTTGCACGCGAAGGAACAGCATGTTCAAGATATCATTCCTATAAATAGCCACTTTAGATGTGTTCAAGGTACTAGCTTTAATTGCTTGGCTAGTTTTATAATGTTTTTCTTTGGCCATTGCCTTGTATAATACCATGCGTATTTAAATTTGTCACTGCATGTAAAATGAAATGTATTACTCTTTGCATAAAAAGATAACATTACTAATCTACTATTCAGAAGATGATAAATGCTTTGTCTAATAGAGCTGAAGGGTTATACTGGATACACAGAGGGTGCCAAAAAATGTTTACACATTTTAAGAAAGGAAAAGACTATTAATACATACCTATAACAAAAGATAAATACAAGTCACATTCGACTTCTGCAGTTACGAGAGGTGCTCATAGTGGTTACCATCAGCATGCAGACACTTCTGATTATGGCGAACTACTGCTGGAGCATAGATAACATCTCTTAAAATGTGTATACATTTTTTGGCACCCCCGTATATGTATCTATAGAGCGAGAGGGTGCCAAAAAATGTATACACATTTTAAGAAAGAAAGAAGAAAAAAAACTGTTAAAATTGTAATACTCAATATATACCAATAACAAAAGATGAATACAAGTCACGTTTGACTTCTGCAATTACAAGAGGTGCTCAAAGTGGTTACCATCAGCGTCCAGACACTTCTGATTACGGTGAACTGCTTGAGCAAGATTGCCCAAAATGTTAACATCTCTTAAAATGTGTAAATATATTTTTTGTCACCCCCAGTATATAGTCTCACTTGTTTCCCTGGCTGGGGGTTATAGATGTATGTAGTCTGTTGTCTTTTATGCTGACGGACATATATGTGGATTTAAGTGACTTTCTTGGGTTTAACTAACATACTACTCACTGTAAAATAGCAAGGTCACTAGGATTCACACACAGTTAGCACTTTCTCCCCTCACTATTTGAAATTAAAACATTTGGCAACATTCCTTGATAGATTGTAATACCATATAAGCAATTGTGCTGATTCTCAAACCTTGACATTGGTGAGTCATAAGAAAATCGACTCCTGGGAGGAATTATTTGGCTTCCTGCCCTCAAATTTAGGGACAGAGAATATAAAATCTGTTGTTTCATCTGCTACAATGAGACTCAAAAATTGGGAGGCTTGTGTAGGAGGTGTTGCTTCTGTCGTGTCATACTGCTCTCGAAAGGAAATCAATTACTAGAGAATGAATGCATTATGTTTCCAGTGGGTCCATTGGCTTTATCAGACAGAAGCATTCTGTATCAGTTGTAGCTTCTTGGAAAACATGAATCCTACATTGCATGGATTCCTTCTTAAAAACTACATTGAACTTTTTTTTGTCACAAAACTAATATATATACTGTAAAAAATGTGGTAAATCAGAAATATATAAAGAAAAGCAAATTATCATCCTTCAGAGATAAAACTTAACATTTTCCTTTTTTTAATACATGTAACTTTTAGAGTGAGTGGAACTCATACTATATATAGTTTTTTGTCTGTTCTGCCACATTGTGAGTGCTTTTCCATACTATTGATAGCTACATAATATTCTGTTTTTATGACTGGCCCATAAAGTAATTATTTCCTTGTGTTTGACATTTGGGTTATTTTCTGCTAGTATAGATAGTAATGCAATGAACATGTCTGTACATAAATCTTCCCACATGTCTCTTATTTCATTAAGATTTATTCCTGTAAGTAGAAATACTAAGTGGGTACAACTTTGTAAGACAGCATGTATTAAGAATTAAAAATACTTGCAATGAATAGTATACACATTGCATAGAAGAATGAAGTTATAGCCATTCAGCTTGCTTTATGTTAGAGAGACATTGAACAAGGCACCTGCATGCCATAGCAAGTTGCTGTAGTCCCCTCACTTCTGGTGTAACACCCGATGTTACATACCCAGCCCTTTAACGGGGAGAAAAGCCAAGAACATGACTTTAGATTAGTATCCTATTCACTTTTTGAATTACTACTAGAGTTTTTTTACCCCGTTTCTCTTAGTATTGTTTTTAATAAGAAATAACAGATTGTTAGATTTGAATCTAGGAAAATACGTGTGCACACATACAGTAGTTCCCCATAACCAAAGGAATAGTTACCTCCTTGAGTTTTCATATCTTTTCTGTTTCCCAACCTGTGCATCTGTTTTGAAAAGCCTATAAATTATCAGGTTTTAAAGAATTAAAGCTACTGAAGAACAATGGTAAACATATAATAGCTATGTCTTAATGCCCCATTGTCCCTTGCTCCATCATGCTAGTAACAATATTGAGACTATTTTCTAATATTAAACAACTTAGTTCCTTACCAGTTGCTTCTCTTGTTCCTGAATAATGGAGCTAAATATACAATCCACACTTGTGAGAGAGCTAGAAATGGCTGAGACTACTCTATCTGGCCACTATAGATCCAGGCTAACCCCAAAGAGTCAGTTCCCAGAGTTCAACTAGTCAGGAGGGTCTGGCAGGTGCCGTTGGCCAAATAACAGGGAAGTTAGAGAGGAAGAGATGGGTTTCCTTCCTTACTAGGTGTAAGGAAGGAAATTTGGGGAGAGCCATGGAAAGAAAAGAGAACTCTGAACTTGGAAACTATGCTTTGCCCCAATTTACACTTCCTTGTTGGCTGTGGTATGCCTTGTGCCTACAGGTATTAAATGTAGCCTGAAGGTGAAAAAAATTCAGGTGTTCTGTGTTCCTGTACAGAGCAGGGGCGGAGGTAATGGGACCCCTGGGAAATTTTTAGAGACTAGATCTGAATTAAGAAAGTAATTCACCTCTGGGCCTTTGGGGTCACTTCCTTGGCTTTTTATAAGAATTGTCTAAATGATACAATTAGGTTATGTTAAATTAGTATGTTCTAGTTGGGGGTAATTAAACTCAGTTTCACTTAAATTAACATGTTGTTATATTCCCTACTATTGTTATTCCTTGATTTGCTTTGAGGCATTCCATTCAGTTACGTGTTCAGTTCATTTTTCTTTTAGTTGAATTGCTCAGAATCTTTAGAACCTAATGCTATTAAAATTATTTTTTAAAAAATGCTAAACAAAAAAACAAAGGATTTTAAAAATGTGTTCTAAGACCTAGGAGTGGTGATTGAGAGAAGCAGTTATTTAGTTAGGCATATACTTCTTTTGTTTTTTTCTTCCCTGATCCTGTTCTTTCTTCTTTTCCCTCAGAAGCAGAAGAAACTCTTTTGATTGATATAGCTTCAAACAGTGAGTATTTTTCTGAATGGAGTTGATTTTCATTCAGCAGATATTTACTTGAATACCCACTATATTTAAGACACCTCTTTTGGCACATCTTGTATCTTACCATCTTATCCTCTATTCTCCATTTTCTTCAGGCAGCCATACAAATTAGCATTGTCTCCCAAAAACATTTAGGCTAACTAAGCATGAGAAAAAGCAAGTGGCTGGCAAGAATCTTGGCTGGCTGAAAATATGACCTGCTTTTCTAATGCTGAATTTCTTTGACCTACCAGTTAAATCACTGCTGTGGAATTGGTAAATGTAAGAAGGCCCAGAAAATGTTTAAAGCACAAAGTTTATGAGTGTTTTTTGCTGTTTTTTTTTTTTAACCATTGTTTTAAGCTCCCCCCCCCCCACTTATTACTTTTGCATGTCAAATCATAATGTTTTTCTTTATTTATTATATTATTTGGGAGGCTATAGAATCCCTCTTGTACCAAAGATAACCTTATTTATACCAGGCATACCTTTTTTTTCTTAAAATAATTTTGTTTTGTTTTTTTATTTAAGCCCCACCCCCTCAAGGCATCCCTTTATTAGAGAGAACATTGTGTTCCTTCTTACTGTTTTTATTCTTTCATTCGTTTCTGTTTTAAGCAGATCATCACTGATTTTATTTGCAAGCTGTTCTTTATCATCTAATTGTCCTGTGTTATAGGGAGGAGATAACGAGCACTTGAATGCTACTGTGACTACTCTGTGGTTGCTATAGAAAAGAGTAGGTAACCACAAGAATCTAAATCAAACTGGTTGCCTTATCTCTTGGTTGAGTCCTTGGATGAGTGGGGCTTGGCTCTTAGTGTGGAGCTACAGATTATACATACTTTTGTTTAGACGCAATCTCTGTCCTTGGCACCAGTAATTTGCATTAAACAGTTTACATGGGCTTCTTCTGGTTTGGGTTTTATTATTCTTTTCTTTGGTGATGGATTTTGGAAGTCTTAAAGGCTGATCCTGAAAGGCTAAGTAAACTCAGCTGTTGGTTTCTTCAGGTACCCAAGAAAGCAAACAATTTGATATCTCTGTTTCATTGTGCTTTAGAAAGGAGAAGGCAAAAACGACACTAAAAACTCCAAATCTGAGCAAAGGTAGTTCAGCAGTGACTGACATTGCTGCTGAGAGAAGATACCAGAATCTCCTAGGTATTTCATCCAAAGCTGAAAAGTTAAACTGAGCTGTGCCTTTTCTCTTATAAACACCTAATTTAGGGCTTTAGGTTTTTTTGTTTTGTTTTGTTTTTTGGTGGTGGCCTCTCCCACACAGAAATTAGCCATGTGTTGCTCTGTCCAGAGTTCAAGTTACTGGATCACAGAGGGGAAATAGTTAAGTAACCACTTGAATTTTTATTTCTTTGTTATTTCTGCTCATTTAGTAATATTTGCACTGAAACTAGATTTTATCTCAATCCTTGGGCTTCATACATAAACTTTAGAGCACACAGTACGTTGCAGGAGGAGGACCCTGGGTTTGTTAGGCAGGCCTGATTTTAATGTAAATATATATTTTCCTATTGTCTAGATGTTGGTATTAAACATTTTAAATTAATTTTTTTTCTGATTGTCAAGGTAATATATCTTCATTATATACAATTTGGAAAAATTTAAAGTATCAAATTAAAATTATGCTCCTGCAATGTGTAGATCACCACTGTGGTTACCATTTTTATATAGCTCCTTCCACTCTTTTATTTATACTTTTACATAATTGGAATCCTTGTATGTAGGTTTTATCTTATATTTTCATTTAATGTTAATTATGGCCCTTTCCCATGTCATTAAGTTATTTAAAAACATGATTTTTAATTACTAATATTTCACCATATATGTCAAATTTTATTAAATTAACTCCTTTATAAAATTAAGTCATTATCAAGGAACATGATATCGCTCTCTACTTATTCAGGTTCTCTTTGTATCTCTCAGTAATGTTGTGCAGTTTCTTCATATACTGGGGGTGCCAAAAAATGTACATTTATTTTAATTGGATCTAGGAGTGTCTTTTTTCTTTTCCTTTTTTTAAAAAAAATTGGGGAATGTTGGGAAACAGTGTGTTTTTCCAGGGCCCATCAGCTCCAAGTCAAGTGGTTGTCCTTCAGTCTAGTTGTGGAGAGCACAACTCAGCTCCAAGTCCAGTTGCCATTTTCAATCCTTAGTTGCAAGGGGTACAGCCCACTATCCCATCGGGAGTTGAACCGGCAACCTTGTTAGAGCTTGCACTCTCACAACTGAGCCATCCGGCCACCCCTACAGCAGCAGCAGCAGCTCATTGTCTTCAGTCTAGTTGTGGAGGGTGCAGCTCACTGGTCCATGTGAGAATCAAACCAGCAACCCTGTTGTTAAGAGCTCGTGCTCTAACCAACTGAGCCATCCGGCCACCCCAAATGTACACATTTTAAGAGATGTTATCTATGTATTATTTTTCCAAGTTGAATTAAATTATGGTACCAATGTGTAGTATGTTCTCTCAAAAGATGGCGTTAATCAAATGAGTGCTAGCATCATTCATTGTATTACAATTTTAATACAGTTTTTTGTCCTTTCTTAAAATGTGTATACCTATTTTTGGCACCCTCTGTATATCATACATTTTTAAGTTAAATATTTTATGGTGAATTTTATTTGTTTGATGCTGTTGTCAATGGAACATTTTTTCTCTTCTTATTGCTTATTGTTAGTATACAGAGCAACTATTGAGTTGTAGATATTTATCTTTTATCCAGCCACTTCACAGAAATTTAATTTAATTTTTGGCTGTTTGTTTGTTTATTTATTTATTTATTTATTTGGGTTTTGATAAACAGCACTAGTAATCTGCAAATAATAATTTTGTCTCCTTTTCAGTAACTATAACTATTAGTTTTGCTTCATGTCTCATTACACCAATGAGAATTTTGAGACCAATGTTAAATAACGATGATGATTCTTGTTTAGCTCCTGATTTCAGTGAGACTGCCTCAAGTGGTGCTTTGCTGTTGAGGACATGATTACCTATTGATTTAACAGGGTTTTTTAAAAAAAAACATATTGAGAAACTGCATTTATTCTAAGTTTGTGTGGTTCTTTAACTCGTGAATATACATTGAATTTGATCAAATGTCTTTTCAGTATTTATGGAACTTGTTATACTGTTGTTCTTTATTTGATCTATTGGTTTACTGTATTATACTCATTTTCTGATATTAAACTTTCCCTTATGTGTTCATTATTCATCAAATATTTGTTGAGCGCCCTCTATTTGCCAGGCACTAAGTGCTACAGAATCAATAGAGAGCCACATAGATAAGGTTGCTGCTCCTGCTTTGGTTGTTCTTCTGTGGTTTGGTACTAGTGTCACATAGATACCTATAATCCATTAATTCATTCTATAAAAATATAAATACCTTTCATGTGCCAGGCACTGTGCTTACTAGACTCTAGAGATATAGCAGAAAGCAATATAGTCATGGTACTTCATGGAACTTAGTGCAAGAAACAGACTTTAAGTTGATAAGGTATAGATACTTGCATACCATGTTTCCCAAAAACAAGACTGGGTCTTATATTAATTTTTGCTCCAAAAAACGCATTAGGGCTTATGTTCAGGGAATGTCATCCTGAAAAATCGTGCTAAGGCTTATTTTCAGGGAAACACGGTAATTGCAGTTTTGATAAATGCTGTCACGGAAAAATACAAAGAGTTTTAAGAGGGATAACTAAATTAGGCAGAGTGATCAGGGAAGGCCTTCTTGAAGAAGTGACATTTAAATTGAGGCCAGAGAGGTTAAGTAAGAGACAGGTGGAAATGGGGAAGAGTATTCCAGGTAAAGGGAACCACATGTGTAAAGGCCCCAAATTAGGAAGTATCTTGAAACTTTTTTTTTAATGAAAGAATGCCAAGGTACCTGGAATAAAGCTTAGTCACCAAGGTAGGATGGGCTAGGGCCAGATCAAATAGGTCTTCTAAGCCATGGTAAGGAATTTGGATTTTCAGATTTAAAAAATGGGAAGAATATGAAGGATTTTATATTGGGGTATCATCATTTGTATGGAAGCCAGTTAGGAGATTGTTTTGTTAGTTTAAGCTAAGGAGTCTGGTGACAGTAGAAATGGAGAGAAGTGGACAGATTTGATAAATGTTTATGGAGGTTAAATCAACAAAGGTTGGTTTGGGTATAGGGGTGATAGGAAGAGAAGTGTCAAGGATGAATCCCAGGTTTCTGGCATGAATGTGGATGCTGGTACCACTTGCAGAAATGAGAACATTGCAGGAAGAATGCGTTTTCCTATGGGGGTGGGTGGGTCATGAATTCAGTTTTAAGTATGTTCAGTTTGAGATTTCTTTGAGGCATTTGAGTGTCGGTGAGAAATTAGCAGTCGAATGTATGCATCTGAACCTCAGAAGAAATGTCTGGGTCACTAGCACATAGATGGTATTTAAAAGCAAGAGAGATGATGTGATTACATATAGAGCTGTGCTGTCAGAGTAGCCACTAGTTACATGGGCCTATTTAAGTTAATTAGAAATAAAATTAGAAATTCAGTTCCTCGGTTACACTAGTCACATTTCAAATGCTCATTAACCACATGTGGTCATTAGTTACCATATTGGACAACACAATTATAGAATGTGTCCATTATCACAGAATGTCCTATTGGACAATGCTGATACAGAGTGAGAAAAAGGTTTAGGATTGAACTCTAAGGAATTCTACTTTTTAAAGGTTAGATAGAGAAGGAGCTACTTCAGAGGGCACTGAAAATTAGGGAGTGGGGGGAGAGAGACTGAGACACTAGATGAATATGGTGTCATAGAAACCTTTGGAAGAGATTATTTCAAGTAGTGGTGTGGGGACAGAGCCAGGAGTGCAGTTTCCAGGCTCTTGGCCTCACGTGGAAAGGTGCTGGCTCAGGTAGTAAATGACCATCAACTGTGATTAGATGGTCGTCGGCTATGACTGGTTGGCTGTTGGCTGTAACCGGTTGGCCAATTGGCCACTGATATAACTGCCGTGGCTACGTTGGTTGGTTGGATGGTTGGCAGGCAGAAAAATGGACGGCGGATTGTGGATCATGTGGATCCTGCTTCGTGTGTCTTGCCTGGCCAACAGCGAGAATATAGTGGTATGATTCCCCTATCTATGGCTCCGTGGGTGTTCCTTTTTGGCCTCACCATATCCTGCGTTCTTATGTGGGGAGTGGTAGCTGAGACCCCGCATGACACCCTGCATGACAAGTGGTCAACTGTTGATTTCTGCTAATAGGTCAAATGAGACAACTAAAGAGTGTCCATTGGACTTAATAATGTGGAGGTTATTGGTAACCTTATCAAAGCAATTTCATAAGGGTGGTGGAAGCCAAAGTGATATTGGAGTGAATTAAAGAGAGACATAGGAGGTGAGCAATTATTGACTTTGGTTTTTTAAAGAAGCTTGAGTGTGGAGGGGAATAGCGATATGGACTAGAGTTGGAGGGAAATATGAGGTCGAGGAAGGTTTTTTTGTTTTTAAATTGAGGGTGATTTAAAACACGATTTAATTTAATGCTGATAAGAAGTAGCCTATGAAAGGGAGAAGTTAAAGATACAGGGGGAAGGTGTCTAGGAATGATTGTGTGTATACGATTCCTGAGAGGATCAGAGGGGTTGTAGTTCAAAGAAAAGTTGGCCTTTGATAGGACTACTTTTCTTCCTTGTATCTGAAGGGAAAGGAGATGAGTACAAATACAGGTAGGTTTCCATGTGATGGCTTCCATTTTCTTTGAAATATGAGGTGAAGCAATCAGCTTGGAATGAGAGGACTTGAGAAGAAGGGGATCCAAAGATTGAGGATAAATGAGAAGATGTGAAATAGTTGTTCTAGATAGTAGTAGGAGACTGGTTGACTATGGAAACTTAGATTGCTCCCTATACATTGAGCACTCAGTTGAGGGTAGCAATCAATTTCTAATGGGGGGTGTGTGTGTGTATGTATGTATTCCCTCTGGTTGCTCAGATATAAGTACAGAGAAGGCAATTAGTTGGATTTCAGAAATCGGGTCGGATGTTATCCAGGTAGGTGCTGTGGAAGAACAGGGTGGTAAGGCTGTTCTGGACTTTTGGAACAGAGTATAATGATGGCATCTGTTTGGTAAAAAGAGAAGTGAATGCCAGAGGGAGTGAATGAATACTGAGAAAATGGAGGGATCAGTGGGCTGGAGGTTCCCATATGAGCAAGTAAGCTGGAAGGAGTAACAGGTCAGAGTGGGATATTTGAATTAGAGATTTAGGAGGTGGTGGTGTGTCTGTGATTATAAGGTCCATGGTATAACTGAGAGAGTTCCAGAAGGGACTGAGGGAGTAGGTGGCTGAGATGGAGGGGCAAGAACATTGGATAAGGAAGTTAAAGGTGTTGACTGGGTTTTCTGTGCTAATTTTAAAGGGTACCCAAAATTAAGGCAGGAGGTTTTATGCAGAGGAAGCCTTATGAGTCAGGTATTGAACCCTGCATTAAGAAGGTTCTGGGAGGATGGTAAATGCTCTCATGGAGGAAGGAAGGGAAGACACTGGTATAGCCCAATGGGTGAGCCTCAAAGGAGAAAGGATGTTTTTCCTAAGGGAGGTGGGGAAGGAATGGTCTGGAAATGGCATTAGGACAAATAAGGACACCAGTCTTCAATTACATAGGGTGTGAGAGACTATAAACAGCCTCTACCTTAGAGAGCTATAGGGGGATTGCTGCTCCCATTTGCACCAGACATTTGCAGGTGACTCTGATTTTCAATCCGGATGCACGATAGAATCACTCAGGGAATATTTTAAAAACTACCAGTATCTGGGCTTCATTCCCAGAGACTATGTTTTATTGGCCTGGGGTGGGGCCCAAGTGTCAGTATTTTCTAAAAGTACCCCTGGTAATTCTAATAGCAGCCATAGTTGGAAACCACTGAGAGATGCAGGGAATGTTCAGAGGAGAAGTTGAGGAACTAAAAGTGTTTGCTGATCACAAAGAGTCCCAATGGTTTTGGAGAGGAGCTGATTAGGAGGTTGGGTTGTGGGGTAATTTGTCCTCTTTCCCATGCAGTGTGGTGAGAAAGCATCTAGTGTTATTTTGTAAGCAATTTCTGGAATCTTCTGTCTGTTAAGTGGGTTAGTTTATTTTTTTATATTTGCTAAAATATATCTTTCAAGGATTGTGTGAGAGAGAAACTATGTGTTATTGTTCTAAATTTCTATCAGATAGAAACTTCTCTTATTTATTTTTTACTGCTTTTAATATAAATGATCTGAGAAAGAAAGGACTACTTGTACCCTGAAGGAGTTTTCCCCTGTATTTCAAGGCTGCTCCTAATTGACAGTCTTTATTCATGCTCTTTTTTCTTTCCTCCTCCTTACAGTGAGTGGCACCTCATGAATTTCTTATTTCTGGTTCACTTGGATGCCTTCTTTTTCATTTATTTCTCTAGTTTTGCCTCTTTTCTTCTGATCACTAAATCTATGAAGATAGAAACTTAAGGAAAAAAAGACTCAAAGGTTCAGAAGTGGATTTCCACCTTAAGAAACTAGGATTTTCATTTGATTTTCTCATCTCTTTGTTACTTACAAGTGTGAAAGAGTCCAGTTAAATAGTCATTTATTCAATGTCTTCTGTCTGCGAAGTCTGTCATTGTCATCAGTAAGGTGACCAACCATCCCTGTTTGCCTGGGATGTTCCTGGTCTTAGCTTTGGAAGTCCTGAGTCCTAAGAAGCCCCTCAGTCCCGGACAAACCCCAGGAGACCATCAAAAGTGTTGTGCTGGATAACTTGTATGTGTTCCCTGCCTCTTGCTCTTAAGGAGCTTATAGTTTCTGGGGGCCTGAGAAAGCAACACGTGTAATAAATCAGTTAAAATGTAAAGAAGTACATACGTAGGTTTCCTGGATCACCATATCCAGACAAATGATACAGATGATAACTAGAGGGCATCAGAAAAAGGGAGGTAGTATGTTGTATACATAAGAAACTGAAGTCCTAGATAAATTTGCCTCTAATTATACTGTTTCCCAATTGGTTATACTTAAACCAGACTACTCCTAGACATAGGTCATTATTATATTGCTTTTGTAAGTTTATTCAAGGCATACATATACACTTGTAATGATGTATAGATGGTGCTTTTTAGAATGATTCCAACCATTCCCACTGTTCTTTTCTTTTTTAATTAGTTTGTAAATTCAATTGCCTATGTATGATCTATACCTAGGAACAAACCATCCTATTTCTTTTATTTCCTTCATGCTTCAGAAACTCTTACTATATGATCTGGATTTGAAATGGTAGGAATTTCCAGCTAAGAGATGGAAGGAGGGTGGCTGGGGAAATGATACTTTGCTAGAATTTGAAAGTTCCCACATTAATATCTGAAAGATATATCAGAACCTAGGAAACTATGATTTTAGTATGTATCATATCATTATACTGGGCTACTCATTGACACAGTTATCAGCCCCTTAGATATCCCTCTCTGCATCACCCCCAATCCTGCATCACCCCACTACCACCACCACCACCACACTGAATCCCTTGATCTTGTAGACATACTTCCTACATTAGAGGTCTGGAATATTTGTTATATGGACTTTCTGTTACACTAGTAAGTTGAGAATATGATCCCAAGAAAACATTGTGTTCTAAAGCTATATATGTCTGGATTTCCATTCATTTTAGGTGGCTGCAAAATTCGGGTTCAGGGGGACTGGACCAGAGAGCGCCACTTTGAAATCCCTGATGAGGAACACTGTTTGAAGTTCCTGTCAGAGGTCCTTGCTGCTCAGGAAGGTAACTCAAGATTCAGCAGTTTTCTTTCTACTATCTGAATGGGAATGAAATTCTGACATGCTGATACAGAGGCAAATGGCCATGAGCAAAGTATACCTCATCCCCTGAACCTTGATAGCTGATTTTTTTTTAATTCAGGAATGACCCTAGGGCTGGGTTAGGGAACAAGTCTTATTCAACTTTAATGACACTGAGCCAATTTCCAGAATCTTCGGTGTCATGGCATGGACAGCTTACTGTAGGCTGTAATCTGCCTTCTGCCCCCAGATGATCCCCGAGCTGCCCTCATTTTCTTAGTCTCTTCCTTTACATTCAAGAATGCTGCTGGCCCCTGCATTTGAGGAGTGCTGAGAGAATGACTTTTGGGTGTGGTAAATTCCACTCAATGAAGGGCCCCCGGGTTTCTGACCATGACCCTTACCTCTCCAGCACAGTTACAGCTTCTTGTTCCAGAGCAAAAGGACTCATCCAGCTGGTACCAGAAATTAGACACTAAGGACAAACCTGTGTTTTCAGGTACTGAAAAGATTCTTTTTTTCCCTGGTTGCTTTGATCATTGCAGAGTCAACAGATTTTTATCTGGACAGATAACATAATGTGGATTAATGTCAATGTCAGACACCTCCTATAGAGTTGTTTTATGGAGTCCATGCCCACTAACTAATGTGCACTCTTGATCCTTTCTGTGGAATGTTAGCTCTTCAGGAGCGAGCTTAGTAGTGTGGTAAAAAATGCAGGCTCCAGGGCTACACTGCCTGGGTTTGAATCCCCAATTCTACGACTTACTAGTTACATGACCTTGGTTAAGTTACTCAACAACTCTTAGCTTCCATTTCTTTCTGTAACATGGAAAAATTTTAATAGCACTGACCTCATAGGGTCTTATGTGAGATAATGATATAATCCCTTATGATCAACCAGGCATTGTGCTAAGTCTTCAATAAATGTTAGCACTCGTTATTTAAGGTCCAAATTAATGTAACTTACTATTGATCTAGTTAATATGGCAGTGCTTTCGGTACAGATGTGCTTCTTCCTCCAAAGTTCTCAACTTTTTGTTTGGTATTTGCCATTGAGCAAATAGTGATCAAATCAAAACCACTGATCAAAGAAAGCCTTATCTATACTGGCTAAGTTGGACGTTATTTCTCCCTCCTTTGGTGCTGGGTTCTGTGTCTTTCAGGGCTTCTTGGATTTGAGGATAATTTTTCATCTATGAATTTGGACAAGAAAATAAATTTACAAAATCAACCTATGGGGATTCATCGGGAGCCCCCACCCCCACCCCCTTCAATGAATAGAATGTAAGTCCTATGTCAAAACATATTTTCAATGTAGGAGACTTTTTTATTTTAGGCAGTTTCACTTTTGAATTTCTCATTTATTTGCTAGGCTTCCACGTGACAAAGAAGCTTCTAACAAGGAACAGCCCAAAGTGACCAACACCATGCGGAAGCTCTTTGTACCAAATACCCAGTCTGGACAGCGGGAGGGTCTCATCAAACATATCCTGGCAAAGCGAGAGAAAGAATATGTCAACATTCAGGCTTTCAGGTTAGTCATTTTTATACTTACTGAGGTATAGCAGAAAATGGCCTTTTGGTAGTTGTTAGTTTAATTAGCTTAATTAAGAATGAAAGCATAATAAAAAGCAATGGTCAACTGATTCAAGGTAATCAAAATAATGTAAATGCTACAATTTATGCCATGCCTATTAATGTTGCTATCAACTCTTAGAGAACCAAATCAAGCTCACATGCACTAGAGAATTGTCCCCTAGCACATTCCGTAAGCAAGTGTCTTTTTCTGTCAGACACCTGCTGGATTTTTTTCCCACCAATATTGGAAAATTAAAGTCCACCATTACCACTTGATCTTAACTTAACTTCGCTAGTTAACTAAATAAGGTTTCACCTGATCCTCTTGAAGGGGCGGTCTGTCTTGGATTCTTTCCTCTGTATCATATTTTTCATGTCACCTTTACTTGTTGATACCTTCTTTTCTGGACCCAGTGTGTGTGGTGTGTGGTATGGTGTGGCCTGGCGTGTATCCCAATGTACAAAGCAGTAACACTTTTCTTTGTTATTTGTGAAGAGCATGTACCCTTCTAGTCCAAGATTCCAGTCCCATCTGCTATCCCATTATGCTTCATTTATTCTAATTCAATCATAACTGTATTCCTATGTTAAAACCTCCAATTCTTCATTTCCCCATCATGCTTATATTTGTATGTAGACAGTTAAGACAATCATGAGTTTTCCCTTCTGCTTTCCCCTTTAATACTCTATCTACCTCAACTGAATTTCCTACTCAGATATCCCTGTAATCCTTCAGGGCATGAGTTTTGGGATTCAACTACAGCTCCTTACAGAACAGATACCTATATTAGGCATGCTTACAGCATGAAGATATCTCTTTCCCATCCGCAAGCTTTCCCTTCAAATGTGAGTTTGGATATAGTTTAATTGAAAGGAAATGTGGTAGAGCAATTAACTTTGTGTTTTTTAAATAGATACTTGGTTCCTCTCTGTAGGTTCACCTGATATAAAACGTACAGAGAATAAGTTCACTGCCTTTGTGTTCTACAAAAACCTCTGCAGGAGGTTTTTCTTAGGTGTGTGGCAAAACATTTGAGAAATTATTATGTTGGTTTATTGTGAACCTACACTTGTATAGAAGTGATGAGAAAACTTCTGTTGGTTCATTCTTGACCTTTGTTTTCACATTATTTTTGGTATTATGTATTAGGTTTTTTGTTGGAACTTGGAACGTGAATGGCCAGTCTCCAGACAGTGGGTTAGAACCTTGGCTGAACTGTGATCCGAATCCTCCTGATATCTACTGCATTGGGTAAAGAACACATCTGGAATTTCCTTTTGGCTCTGTTTGGTGTTAGTTTACATGACATTTTGCATTCTTTTTTTTTTTTTTAAGAAAAAAAAATTATTTGGTGAAAACCTACTATAGACTATAAGTGAGAATTAACTTGTGGGTCAAATGTGTGAGATCAGAAAGGAACAGATAAAATAGTGTAAGGAACCATCTAGTCCTCTCAAAACGCATAGAAAACTATATTCTTCATAGAAATTGAAACATGTGTTCAGTTCTAACAGTGATGATTCCTAAGATATATAAGCAGAGCTCTACTGTTTTCCTTTGTGGAGGTTTTTTTGTTTACATCTTGCCTAGCCTGTGCATATACTTGTGGAGAGTCTTTGGAAAAGAAAGCTACTTGTCCTTACTGATCACCTGGGTCAACAGAGGAGTTCTATGAAATTTATCCCATTCCCTTTTTCACTTGTCTCAAAATGGGACAGAAGCTAGTCAAAGATAATTATGGGATATGTATAGATCTCACATCCTCTTGCTTCTCAGATTCCAAGAGCTGGACTTGAGTACAGAAGCCTTTTTCTACTTTGAATCTGTGAAGGAACAAGAGTGGTCCATGGCTGTGGAAAGGGGTTTGCATTCCAAAGCCAAGTACAAGAAAGTAAGCCATATTTAATTATCTTTTTTAGTACATGACTGAATAGAACTCCCTAGAACTTATTCTGTTGTCTATAACTTGTTCCAAAAGAACGGTTTAGTTGAATTCTTTCCCATTTGTAATACTGGAATATGGCAGACTAATCCTTTTTATACCTGTTTCCTAGAGAAAAAATATTCCCTGAGCTTTCTGGTCCTATATTTTCATTGCTCAGGTAGCTTTTAGGAGAAAAAAAGTAATTTTGTTCTCATAACAATAATTAACTCAAAATGATTACATTTAAGGTAACTGACCTGTGCAATAAGAGTTTAAGATTGAAATTGTTCACTGACACTGTCAGAACTAGATGCTTTACAGAAAAGCAGTTTGAAGCATGTAGGTGCATATGGTGTGCTTTGGAATCAAAGCAAGAATAGAAGTGTTGTGGAATTTAAATGAGTTCTAAACTTGGTTGTAAGTCAAGAGTAGTGTTGACTTTAACAAGGTGGGCCAATTTGTTGGTCTTTAGAAGGCACAAGGTAGAGGCTACCAGAGAGTTATTTTAATTGCAAGGCTACCGCACTAAAACCTTTAAAACGAGTCGTCTGTTTAAGTAATTTTCGTCTGTATCTTCTAACAGTTAATTTAGGTTATAAAGCTCCTGATGATGTTATTTCTCTCATATAAGTCCCTGGCTAATACATATTTCAGATCTATTTCTACTAGCTCTAGTTCACAGACTTAAAATAATCAAAATAAAAAGGATTGCTGTTTTATAAAGGTAAATTTCTTAGGAAGTTGAAAATCAGAAACAAGGAGGAGCAAAAGGAACAAGCTTGGATAGAGGTTTTCTCTTTATTATTTGAATTTTTAATGCTCCCTACTCCCTATAGGCTAGAAAGTGATTTGAAAAATGGGTCTAGAGCTGAGTGTACTCATTGTCCCCAAAGACATTTAACTCTTACTGGTCAGAGCCAGATTAGAGCTTCCCCAGAGAAATTTTATTTTCTCTTTATGGGATCCACTGGGAAATTAAATGATTTGGATTCAGATTTGGGCATCGTTATGTCTTCTTGGTGGAATATTAGTTGTGGGAAATCAGCTATGTAGTATCTAAAAAGAGTGGTATTAACATGAACCTTTTCTAATTTCCTGGAACTCATAGGTTCAACTAGTTCGTCTTGTTGGGATGATGCTCCTGATATTTGCCAGAAAGGATCATTGGCGATATATCCGTGATGTTGCTACAGAAACAGTTGGAACTGGAATCATGGGGAAAATGGTGAGTACCTTTGGAAATGAGCTTGATTATTATTATTTATGTCCGTGTGAAATTTAATTGCCATTTGTGTCGTTGTACTAAATGTGAATACTTTTGCCAACAGGGAAACAAGGGTGGGGTAGCTGTGAGATTTGTATTTCACAACACTACCTTTTGCATTGTCAACTCCCACTTGGCTGCCCATGTGGAGGACTTTGAGAGAAGGAATCAAGATTATAAGGACATCTGTGCACGAATGAGTTTTGTGGTCCCAAATCAGGCCCTCCCGCAGCTGAACATCATGAAACATGAGTGAGTGGTTAAGTTTCCTTTAACTTTGAATAATAGAGCTGAGAAGAGATTGAACGTAGTGACAAACTAGAACTGTAAAGAGTGAAGGATTACCATTTAGGGATTGGGGTGTCAAAGGAGAGGATTTTTGAGGAATACCGGATTCACTGAAGCAGAGAAATTAGATTTGCTATCAGAGAAAAGGTTAGTTCTGTTAGAGGGTACTAGGGTAATACAGGAGGGGTCTGTCAATTGGAGTCAATTTTTACTGTTTTTTATTGCAACACAGAAATGTGCATTGTAAATATAATAAAAGATAAAAGTAAAAATCCCTCATTTCTTATCCTCTACTCTCCCTAGCCAGTCCCTCTGTCCAGAGGAAACCACTGTCAAAAGCCTGGTACCCTGTTTCCCTGAAAATAAGACCTAGCTAGACAATTAGCTCTAATGTGTCTTTTGGAGCAAAAATTAGTATAAGACCCAGTCTTATTTTACTATAAGACTGGGTCTTGTATTATAAAATATAATATAATACCAGGTGTAGTATAATACCAGGTATGATATAATACAATACAATACAAGACTGGGTCTTATATAATATAAGACCCGGTCTTATATTAATTTTTGCTCCCAAAGACACATTAGAGCTGATTGTCCGGTTAGGTCTTATTTTCAGGGAAACACGGTGTCGTGCGGGGTGTCTGGCGGGGTCTCTGCTCCCGCTCCCCACAAGAGAACGCAGGATATGGTGAGGCCAAAAAGGAACACCCACAGAGCCATAAGTAGGGGAGTCATATCACTATATTCTCTCTGGCGGCATCCGCCTCTCTGCAATCCGTTCTTGTTAGCTCAGCCACCATCTTCTTGCTCACCCCCATTTTCTGCTAGCGTAGCCACAGCAGTTATATTAGTGGCCAGTGGCTCACTGGTTACAGCTGACAGCCAACTAGCCACAGCTGATGGCCATGCAATCACAGTTGATGGCCATTTACTACCTGAGCCAGCACCTTTCTATGTGAGGCCGAGAGCCTGGAAACTGCTTTCTGGGGCTCTGTCCCCATACTCCACCCCTACAGGCTCTCGCCTCACAATCTACATGACAGGCGTCTTCCGCGAGGGGCCCTGTGCGAGGAGCCTGGAAGTGAATGCAATATTTTGGACACAGCCAAGCTCTCTGGGCACAGCCAGGGTTTCTCAGGGCACCACCAGTACTTTTGGGCACAGCCAGACTTTCTGGGCTTCTTAGGGTACCACCAGTTTTCCCGGACACAGCCAGGGTCTCTCAGGGCACTGCCACTCTCTCTGGGCACAGCCAGACTTCCTTGACTCAGCCAGGGCTCTCAGGGCACTGCCACTCTCTCTGGGCCTCTCAGGGTACCGTGCTGGAACAACAGCGACTCACAATCAAGGTGCTTACATATTCTCGATGGTGGCCGGTCAAGGCACAAAAACAAACATCCGCCAGTTCCACTACGTGGTGGTATGTTCCCAAACAGTCAAGCGGTCCATTAAATTAGGGATGGAAGGCAATTCCCCATAGTCCATAGTCATTCACCAGGGATGTCCTGGGGGTGAGGGATGACCTTGACCTCACCCGCATCTCCCACGGAGGACTCAGCAAGCCTTTCCTCCTGGGACAAGTCCCTCATCCGGGCTGCCTGAGCAGGAACTTCCCACCCCACAGGGCTGCAACGACCTTTGCTTTCTCCGGTCTATGCTGGTTGGGGAACCGTCCATGGCTTCCCAACCCTCCACGGAGATCCAGCTCTCCAGCAGCTACATGGCTTTTCCTGTGCTGGTGGGAGAACTGTCCACATCCTCCCACCCCTCCACGGGGGTCCAACTCTCCGGCAGCTGTTCCTCCTGGTCTTCCAGAGACTGAGTGTTCATACACACAAACTGCTCCACCACTCTTCTGAGAGCCGTGGCCGGCACCATATCCTGCCAACTACGCCATGTGTCGTGCAGGGCGTCCGGCGGGGTCTCTGCTCCCACTCCCCACAAGAGAACGCAGAATATGGTGAGGCCAAAAAGGAACACCCACGGAGCCATAAGTAGGGGAGTCATATCACTATATTCTCTCTGGCGGCATCCGCCTCTCTACAATCCGCTCTTGTTAGCTCAGCCACCATCTTCTTGCTCGCCCCCATTTTCTGCTAGCGTAGCCATAGCAGTTATATTAGTGGCCAATGGCTCACTGGTTACAGCTGACGGCCAAGTAGCCACAGCTGATGGCCATCCAATCACAGTTGATGAACATTTACTACCTGAGCCAGCACCTTTCTATGTGAGGCTGAGAGCCTGGAAACTGCACTCCTGGCTCTGTCCCCACACACGGTATGTATCCTTCTAGGTCTATGCATTCTGTGGGAACAGAGTCCCAGAGAACAGTTTCTAGGCTCTCGGCCTCACGTGGAAAGGTGCTGGCTCGGTTATTAGATGGCCATCAGCTGTAATCAGATGGCCATCTACTGTAGCTGGGTGGCCATCAGCTGTCACTGGTTGGCCATTAGCCACTAATATAACTGCCATGGCTACGCTAGGGGGTGGGTTGGTTGGCAGGGAAGTGCACAGTGGATTGTGGCTAGCAAGTGCTGTTAGCAAGTGGATTGTGGATTGCGGATTCTGTTGATCCTACTTCCTGTGTCTCACCCAGCCGCCAGCGAGACTGGGGTGCAGGAAGACCCCTCATTGGGGTACTGGTGGGTGTTTGCTTTTGCGTCTCGACCAGCTGCCATCGAGAATATAGTGGTATGAACTCCCCTATCTATGGCTCCGTTGTTGTTCCTTTTTGGCCTCACCATATCCTGTGTTCTTGTGCGGGCAGCGGGAGCTGAGACCCTGCATTACACAGTTCAATATGACAGCCAGTAGCCATGGGTGGCTAAGGATATTAGAAAGCAGCTAGTCCGAATTGAGATGTGCTGTAAGCAAAAATACAGGGGATTTCAGAGAAGGAAAATATGTAAAATATCTACATTTTTAAATATTGACTTGGATATATTGAGTTAAATGAAATTTATTGTTAAAGTTATTTCACTTGTTTCTCTTACCTTTTAAATGCAATTACTAGAAAATTTAAAATTACATTCATGATGTGCATTGTATTTCTTTTGAATAATGCTGTTCTAGACTTTTCTCTATGCACCTACAAACACACACATACTTTTTATATAGGACTATATTATATTTGTCGTGGATCATTTTCAAGCCAGTGTATATAGAGCTACGTTGTTCTTTTTAATAGCTGTCATTAAGAATAGGTGTGGCAAAGATTTAAAGACCCCAGTGGATCAATAGTATAATATGAGAGAAAGGTTAGTAAAGAATGGGACTTAATTAAGGATAGAAGCAGAAATCAGTTGAGGAATGGCTTGGATGGTAGAAAATGATTACTTGTAAAGAAATTAATACTAGTAATTGAAATTCTGAAAGGGTGATGTGGTTTGGAATAAGTGGTTTGAGACGGGACTTGTAGGAAAACAAAAGATAATTTAGGGTATTAGAATCAGTAGAGAGTAGGGTAATGGAGGAAGGAGTAGGGAAGGGTAGTGATATTGGCCTGTTTCCATATTGTCTCGACAATTAGGATCATATGGGATTCTTTTTCACAGTGGTAAAGTCAAAGCCTTGATATTAATGGTCATAAAGTTGCCCTGAAATTCCATAAATTTATTTCCCCATGATTCCAGAAATTCCATGTTGCACTTTAGATTGGCAAAGAGACTCATTCAGAACTTAAGATAGCTCACAGGAGAATCCATTTTGCTGTGGTAATTTCAGGGTCTTACCTGTGAGGTTTTCAGCACAGCTAGGTGCCTATTACTGTGAATGTGGGCCCAAGGATCCCATCGTGAACCTGAACCCCATAGTATGCCAGTCTCCTGCCTGCCTGGGATTTGGATCTGGGGCAGCAGTAGAAAGATTGGCTGTGTGGAGAGCCCTGGACCCATGTTTGCTAGTGAGCCCTGCCTGGGAGAGCTGTCATTCAGACCACACAGACCTTACCAGAGACCCTGCAGAGCGTGAGGGCTCAGAGATTCAGAAAACGTTCAAATTCTCTTCCCTTAGAGACCTGGCAAGCAGCCAGGCAAAATTTTGAAGCTAGTCCAGCAAATGAACTACATGCTTCTTTCTCTCAGGCAGTTAACTCCTTGGCTTCTGAATCCCATGCATATACTGTATTTCCCTATCTGTTCTTCATGTATGGAGAGCCTATCCTGTCTATTTTGTAATACCTAGTCCCTCTCAGGTGTTGATACGTAGTACTTGCCCCCAAAAGATAGTTACAGCTCCAACTCCTTGTCAAGTAGTGATAAATGAATCCTTATCAGTAATCAACCCATTTTTCTTCTCTCAATTCTTCTCTGATTGATTTTTATGCTAATTATTGCTACTTCTGTTCATGTATTTCTTAATCCTCAGTGTTGTCATCTGGTTGGGAGATTTGAACTATAGACTTTGCATGCCTGATGCCAATGAAGTGAAGAGTCTTATTAGCAAGAATGACCTTCAGAGACTCTTGAAATTTGACCAGGTAAATTTTCATTTTATAGGTACTTCCCTAGATAGCAAATAAAATTGTTAGGTTTATGAGTTAGATGTGGGAGGTGTGTCTCACTCCAGGAATAGATGGAAAGGTCTCATTATCTTGGAAACAGTGTGATGAGTGATGCAGTGAATACACACAGGTTTGTAGTGCTTTTATTAAGCGCTTAGATGGCAGGAGGGGAGGTAGCGATAGTGATAAAGAGTACATATAAGGTTTATTCATTAAAGTTTTATCAAGAAGAGATTTGTGTCAATGAGTTGGAGAATGGGTAGGATGAATTGGAGAATACTTCCTGGAGGAAGGGGGCCTTCAGCTATGTTGATGTGATTTGGCAGATGGAATAGGGAAAGCTTCTCTGATTGACTTGGCAGGCTGAGCAACAGCTTGGAGGTAAGAAAGGGAGGCCCTGTGAGGCGATTGGGAAGCACAGAAGAGAAGTTTGCCTGGGACAAATAGCACAGACTGTGGTCTAATAGGAACTGATTGAGAAGTTGGGGCTAGCTGGGTTATAGTTAAAACCTGTGGGGGAAAGCATTTATTTGGTAACATATAAAACTTGATATTCAGTCACCTAGTTTTCTGTTTATTTCCCTCAGTACCTAGCACATGATTTGCATTTTTATTTCAGCTTATGAATACTGGCTGCTAAAAGTGAATTTTTTTTCAAGGGAAGAAAATGTTTCAACTTGATTTGAATACCTTTAAATCTTTATGTGAGAATTTTGACCTTACATAGTCAAAATTCAGGAGTTTTGCAGTAGAATGATTTTTGTAGTGAACCTTTCTTGGCCATGTCTTTCTTCACATTGAGGTTGGCTGGCTAATTTCTTTGTATGATTTCCTCTATCTCACCTCCAAAGGGTGTCCAGTTGGAATAAACTCTGAGTATTATGTAATTCTAGTAAAATATTTTAGGATAACTTTCAAAACAGTTTATAACTGTTCACTGAATTTGGCTTCTGGAATTATCCACTCAATATTTGTGTGCTTTTTTTAAAATTAAAATTGTGCTAGATAGTTCCTGTCCACCTTCAGGGAATTTATGATTATTCAGATTTCATTTTTCCATTTTTACCAGGCCACTAATAGCAATAAAAAATTACTGATATGCTCATAATGAGCATTCTATCTGTTGGTGAGTTTATGTGTTACTGGAATGGCAAGATTTAATTCGTAAGGTACAGAAATTATTTATGTACTCTGACAGTTGCAAAGGCTGTGGAACTAGATACTTAGAAATGGCTGATCAACCTGATTGTCCCTAATATTCAGTTCGTATTACCCTGCTTATATGATGCTTCTTTCCATTTCTAGCTAAATATTCAGCGCACACAGAAAAAAGCGTTTGCTGACTTCACTGAAGGGGAAATCAAGTTTATCCCCACTTATAAGTATGACTCTAAAACTGACCGATGGGATTCCAGGTAAAGTAACAAGAACCTCCTCGTAGAATATGTTAAGGCCTGATCTTATTTCTGTCCCTCCATACTGGTGAAGGGCTAGGAATTTTTTAGGTCTTTCCAGAAGCAGATATAAAAAATCTGATGCCTCAGTGCTATTACAGAAGAGTTTTTAATTCATGTGTATTCAAAAGTGAGCATATCTTTAAAAAGTGTAACTTCTGTGTCAGGGCTGTTGAAGTTTATGTGCTGCCTGCAGTGCCTTATTTCTGTCACCTCAGCAGACTTGCTTAGATTTTGACATACCTGATCTTGCCCCTATTTCCTTACCATTTACCTGTTCTGTTTTTTCCAAACTGTTTCTTAACTATTTAACTCAAGACACCATTAGATGAAAACAAAGAGACTTGAATGGTTCTTCCAGCACAGTGGTTCTCAATACTGAGTACTCATTAGAAACTCTTTCGGAACTTTAAAAAATAATGATGTCTGGGTCCAATCTCTCCAACTGCCAGTGAAAGCTGAGACCGAGTCTGGGAAGCCCTTTAATTTCCTAATTACTCCCAGTAAAGTGCCATTGTCAGTACTTCCTGGTAGCTATTTGTCTTCCACCTACTATCTATTTCTTTGCTTCCTGTGGTTTCCTAGCTGGCAGAGCCCAGCTTGAAAGAGAGAATCCCTGGGCATATTCAGCTTCTTTAGACTCACAGAGCACTAGAGTGGGGTGGGGAGGAGTCTGTGCTCCACAGGAGCCGGTCAGCAAGTGAAAAGTGACACTGATAAAAGATCTGTACACTGGTCTTGTTTCTTCCACTCACCTGACTTGAGAGTCAACTGAAGAGCTACTGATAAGAACTTATTTGTGGGGTGGCTGGTTAGCTCAGTTGGTTAGAGCAAGGTGCTCTTAACAACAGGGTTGCCAGTTCGATCCCCACATGGGCCACTGTGAGCTGTGCCCTCCACAACTAGACTGAAACAACTACTTGACTTGGAGCCGATGGGTCCTGGAAAAACACACTTAAAAAAAAAGAACTTATTTGTGTCACCTTCTGAATCAGGTGTACAAGGTGTTACTTATTTTAATAGAAGGATGAATGGGCTTTTTCCCTACTTTTGGTATTCTATGTGCTGTTATGTGTTCAGAATTGCATGCTTAGATGTTAGTTCATTTCTAGTAGGAGAAGCTAGACTTGTCCATAAAAGCCCAGGTTTAAAGGAAAAAATTCTACTATTACTAATCTCCAGAGTTTAAGCCCAGTCTGGGAATACAGGATAGGATTTTTAGATTTTATTAGTTGTCTGTCTTTTGCAAAGTATCATTACGGTTCATAGAGCAAAGGAGGAGGACGTGTGCTGAATATAATCCTGAACTTCTGAGGATATTTTAAGAAGGTACTATTATACTTTCCCATGGGACAAGGTTGTTGAAGATGTAATCCTAATCTTAGGAGCACTGTTTATTCATTCATTAGGTAATTGTTCATTGAACACCTACTTTGCAACAGATACTTTGCTGGGGGCTGGGAATTCAGTGGCAAACAAGCAGACACACTTCCTTCACAGAGCTTATAATATAGTAGGGAAGATAATAGTTGGGGATTTTAAGAAAAGACAAGTGTATGTGACAAGAGGGCCTAACCTAGGTCTGAACCAGTGTGGTAGGTATTACACTCTTGTGTGGTATGTTCTTTTTATAATTCCTTTCTTTATTTGCAGTGGGAAATGTCGGGTTCCAGCCTGGTGTGACCGAATTCTTTGGAGAGGAACAAATGTTAATCAGCTTCATTACCGGAGTCACATGGAACTGAAAACCAGTGACCACAAGCCTGTTAGTGCCCTCTTCCATATTGGGGTAAACACTTGTTTGTTCCTTCACTTATTTGTGTATTAAGTATCTTTTCTTAGAACACTGTTTACATTCAGAACAGATCAGTAGTAGTTCAGTGATCCATAAATGTTTCTAAAACCAAACAATCATTTGCAGCATTGAGAAGTTAGTGCCCTCGACCCTTCAAAATGCTGTTTCTATGGCTTTTAATGCTCCAGGCCTCTTAGTGACGGAGATGTTTCTCATGCTGCATAATGGCTGGAAAGTAGCTTTAGCCTCTGTCATGCGGGGACTCAGCTCCCGCTCCCCACATAAGAACACAGGATATGGCGAGGCCAAAAAGGAATACCCATGGAGCCATAGATAGGGGAGTCATACCACTATATTCTCGCTGGCGACTGGGTTGGAGACACAGGAAGCAGGAGCCACATGATGCGCAATCCGCCTGCTACTTCTCTGCCAACCAACCAACCAACGTAGCCACGGCAGTTATATCAGTGGCTAGTGGCTAACCAGTAATAGCTGATGGCCAACTAGTCACAGCTGATGGCCATCTACTACCCAAGCCAGCACCTTTCCATGTCTGGCCGAGAGCCTGGAAATTGCTCTCTGGGACTCTGTCCCCACAGCCTCTTAAGTCCTTATGTAAAAAAGAGCGGCTAGGTTTTAAAGGATGAGTAGCTTTTCATCAGATAACTTGTAAGGAGCGGAAGCACCGGGAGAGAGATTCCAGTTGGAGGGGTGGGGACAGCAGGAGCAAAGGAATCCATTGGTCAATAATATTGTAATAACTATGTATGATGTTAGATGGGTACTAGACTTTTCAGGGTCATCACCTTGTAAGCTATATAAATGTCTAGTCACTGTGTTGTACACCTGAAACAAATATAGTACTGTATGTCAACTGTAATTGAAAAATAAAGTTCTAAAAAAATCTGAAAAAAAATACAGTCAAATTTGTATATACGTTAAGCGTATTGTCAGCCCTATTTTAGTGAACCCTTCACATCCAGGAGCACAGGTTTAAAATTTTTCTTTAACACTGTTGTTTCCTGGGCTGAATTAATGGCCAGTTATTTAGCTGTTTTTTGTCTCTGTTGTGAGTAGAGTTTTTGTTTTCACATTGTATCTTCTAGCTGTGTGTTATTAGTATGCAGGTTATATCTTGGGATCTTGTTGATTTAATTAATGACAGCTAGTACATTTAGATTATTTCTTATAGATTGTCTAGACTTGCAGTCATACATTCTGTCAGAATATGTATAGTACATTGCTTGATAGGATGGACTTTATAACTAGACTGCTTAGATTTGCATCCCAGCTCAACCACTTTCTGTGTAACCATGGAAAATTTATGTAATATCCCTGTGCCTCAGTTTTCTCCTCTATAAAATGGGAATAAAATAATACCTACTTATGAGGATTAATGAGGAAAGACATGCCAAAAGCATAGGAGGGTGGTTACTTTCTTCTGTATATGTCAATTTTGGGGGCTTCTGAGATAGGCTATCACCCACATGCCTTATCCTACTCCTGTGTGTTTTTTTTTATCCTACTCCTGTCTTTTTTTTCAAATGTTTCATTTATTTTTTATTAGTTTCAGGAGTACAAAACAATGTAATAGTTAGACATTTATCATTTATATCCCTCACACTGTGTGAACCCCCCTCCCCCCATCCACTATCCCTCTGACATCGCATACAGCCATTACATTTCCACTGTTTCTATTCCTAATGCTGTACTCCACTTCTTGTAACTATATACACACACATACATATATATATATATATATATATATATATATATATATATATATATACATACACACACATACATATAAAATTGTAGTGACATTCATTATTGTTCAGCTTCAGCTTCAGGTGTACAGTGCAGTGATCAGGCATCTACATCATCCCTGAGGTGATCTCCCTAATAAGACAAGTGTCCATCGGATACCCTACAAAATCTTTACAACATTATTGATTACATTCCCCAAATTGACTTTCGTATCCTCATGGCAATCTTGTGGTTACCGATTGTGCTTTCTAATCCCCTCACCTTCCTACTCCTGTCTTAAAGGGGAATGACTTTGAGGCATTTCTTTTATGTAAAACATTAGTTCTTGGTCTTAGAATAGAGTCTAAATTTTATTGAGGCAATCATGACTTTACTTTAGTCTATTTTTACATTTTAAAATAATAATAATAATAGTAAGTATTCCTCAAATAGTAGCTAATATGTGCCAGGAACTGTATCAGGCAATTTACATACCTCTCATTTACTCCTTCTAACAATGCTTTGAGTTAAATATTTCTCATTTAGCAGATGAGCAAATGGAGAACCAGTGCATTTAGATAACTTCTTTAAAGAGCATTCAGCTGCGATTCCTGAGATTCAAATCTTAGGTCTGTTTAACTCCCAACCCTGTAGATGCTCTTTCCACTAACTTTACAATGACTCTATAGCTCAGAAGAACTGACTAGATATGCCCTCAGATACTACTTTTAGCCCCAACTAATTTCTAGTTTGTGCTTGTGGGCTGCTCTGTTTTCTTTTTGTTTTTTTGTTTTTTAATTAAAGTTTATTGGTGTGATAATTGTTAGTAAAGTTACATAGGTTTCAGGTGTACAGTGCTGCAATACATCATCTGTATATCACACTGTGTCCTGTTTTCTTCATTTGCGTTCTCTTAATCCATTTTTAAAAGGATGTCTTTCCCCAAACACTAACCTTTTTGGTTTAATCATCTATGCTTGGCTTTTTTGTTTGTATTTCTTTTCAGAACTTTGGAATATTTGTAATACTCCATACACATTAATCCAGAGCTCCCAACAGGATATTTAAATTTTTTCCACACTTCCTATGTATTTTTGTGTATCTTTAATAAAGGTCTACCATTCTAGTTTTCAGTACTCTTTAAATTACACAGGAATTCAAAAGGGCTTTGTCTTTAAAATTGAAAAAAAAAGCAAACTTTACAGATAAGGGTGAGGTTCTTTAATTCCTGTTCTATCCCCCATTCCCACCTTTGCCCAAAATCCCACTCCCCAGCCAGGCCAACTACTCTTATGGATTTTTATTTTTATAGGCCTCCACTGTCTAATAGGTCTTTCTGTGATGACAGATCTATCCTGTCGAGTACATTAGCTACTAGCTTCAGGAGGCCATTTATCACTTGAAGTGTGGCTAGTGTGACTTTGAGAACTGAATTTTCAATTTCCTTTACTTTGAAGTAATTTAAAGGACTACTCGCTATTATATTGGACATTACAGTACTAGACCTTTGCATATGCTTTTCTGTTTACTCACTGACAGTATAGTATTGTTTTGTTTGTTGATGTGTATATATCATAAATGATCTCATACTATATGCATTGGTCTGCAGCTTGCTTTTTTTTTTAATTCAGTGGTGTGTCTTGGAGAGCTGTCCGTGTTATTACATAAAGATCCAGCTCATTGTACTTTTTCCTTGTTTTAATGTTTTTATTAAAATACAGCTAACATACAATATTATATCAGTTTCAGGTGTATACCATAGTTATTCAACATTTATGTACCTAAAGAAGTGATGACCATAAGTCCAGCAACCATCTGATACCATACAACACTATTACAGTATGATTGACTACATTCCCTATGCTGTACATTACATCAGGTGTACAGCATAGTGGTTAGACATTTATATAATTTGAGAAGTGATCCCCCTGACTACTCTAGTACCCACCTGGCACTATACATAGTCATTACAATATTATTGATTATATTCCCTATGCTTTACTTTACATTCCCATGACTATTTTGTAACTCTCAATTTGTATTTCTTAATCCCTTTGCCTTTTCACCCTGCCCCAAACCCCCTCCCATCTATCACCCCAATAGATCTAGTATTCATCTGACTACATACAGTTATTACAATAATATTGACTATATTCCTCATGCTATACCCTACATCCCCATGACTACTGTGTAACAACCAATTTGCACTTCTTAATCCCTTCCCCTTTTCTCACCCACCCCCAGTCCTCCTGCCTTCTGACAACCATCAAAAAGTTCTCTGTATGTATGAATTTGTTTCTATTTTATTTATTTTGTTCTTTAGATTCCACCTATCAGTGAAATCATAAGACATTTGTCTTTCACTGTCTGACTTACTAAATACCGCGTTTCCCCGAAAATAAGACCTAGCTGGACCATCAGCTCTAATCCGTCTTTTGGAGCAAAATTAAAATAAGACCTGGTATTATATTATACCCGATATTATACCCGGTCTTATATAAGATCTGGTCTTATATTAAAATAAGACCAGGTCTTATATTAATTTTTGCTCCAAAAGACGCATTAGAGCTGATGGTCCGGCTAGGTCTTATTTTTGGGGAAACACGGTAGCACAATACCCTCTACGTCCATCCATGTTCTCGTAGATGGGAAGATTTCATTCTTTTTAATGGTTGAGTATTATTCCACTGTATATATATACCACCTCTTCTTTATCCATTCATCCATTCAGGGAAACCCAGGTGGCCTTCATATCTCTGCTATTGTAAATTATGCTGCAATGAAAGTATGGGTAAATACATCCCCTCAAAGTAGCATTTGGGGTTTCTTCGGATAAATACCCAAAAGTGGGATTACTAGGCCCTTCTTTGTCTCTTGTTACAGCCTTTGTTTTAAAGTCATTGTTTGGTATAATTATTGTTACCCCAGCTTTTTTTTTTTCCTTTCCATTTTCATGAAATAACTTTTTCCATCCCTTTACTTTCAGTCTGTGTGTGTGTTTTGATCTGAAGTGAGTCTGTTGTAGGCAGTATATGTATGGGTCTTGTTTTCTTATCCATTCAGCCACCCTATATCTTTTGATTGCAACATTTAATCTATTTACGTTTAAAGTAATTGTTCAGAGATATGAAGTTATTGCCATTTTATTATTCATTTTTTTTTCATCTTAAATAAGGCCCTCTAAGATTCCTTGTAATACTGGTTTGGTGGTAATGAACTCCTTTAGCTTTTTCTTGTCTGGGAAGCTCTATCTGTCCTTCGATTCTAAATGATAGCTTTGCTGGATAGAGTAATCGGCTGTAGATCATTGCTTTTCATCACTTTGAATATTTCCTGCCAATCCCTTTTGGCCTGCAAAGTTTCTGTTGAGAAAAAAGCTGACAGTCTCATGGGGGTTCCCCTGTAGGTAACTAACTGCTTTTCTCTTGCTACTTTTAAGATTGTCTCTTTGTCTTTAACCTTTGGCATTTTAATTATGTTTCTTGGTTCCGGCCTCTTTGGGTTCATCTTGTTTAAGACTCTGCACTTCCTGGGCTTGGATATCCATTTTCTTCTCCAGGTTAGGGATTTTTCCATCATTAGTTCTTCAAATGGGTTCTTGATCTCTTACTCCCTCTCTTCTCCTTCTATTACCTCTATGATGGCGAATGTTGGTATGTATGATGTTGTCCCAGAGGCCCCTTAAATTGTCCTCATTTTTTTGGATTCTTTTTTCTTGTTGCTGTTCTGATTGTGTGTTTTCTGCTACCTTCTAAATCACTGATTTGGTCTTCTGCATCATCTAACCTACTGTTGATTCCCTGTAATATATTCTTCATTTCAGTTATTGTATTCTTTATTTCTGACTGGTTCTTTTTTGTTTCCTATCTGTTTGTTGAAGTTCTCCCTGAGATCACTGACCATCCTTATAACCAGTGTTTGGAACTCTGTGTCTGGTAGATTGCTTGTCTCCATTTTGTTCAGTTCTGTTTCTGGAGGTTTGTTCTGTTCTTTTATTTGGGACATGTTTCTTTGTCTCCCCATGTTGGCTGTTTCCTTGTGTTTGTTTCTATGTATTAGGTAGGGCTGCTATGTCTCCCAGTCTCAGTAGAGTGGCCTTATATAGTAGGTGTGCTGTGGGGCCTAGTGGTGCATTCTGCCTGGTCACCAGAACCAGGTGCTCCAGGTGTGTTATTTGTGTGCGTTGTGTGTGTCCTCCTGTTATAACTGAGCCTTTGTTAGTGTTTGGAAGGGAATGACCCTTGGGTGCATTGGTTCTGAGGACTGGCCATTACTACAGTGAAGGAGCTATTGTGGAGGGGCAGATCATATGGAATAGGATTTGCTTTAGCAGGGCTCTGGTGTCTACCCAGTCTGCTCTTTGAGTCTATTGTCTTTGGAGGTGGCATGTGGTGCTCCAGCTGTGTCCGAAGCTGGCCAGCCCCAGGGCCACTGGGGAGGGATCTGCTGCAGGCCAAGATCAACCACAGCGTGTGCCCTGCCCAGGGTCACGTGGCATGAGCCACAAAGCAACCCACAGATGGCTGCCACCTGTGCTGTGCTTGGAGGTGCCTTGAGAGGCCAAGTCATGAACCAAGGCTGGTTGCCAGTAGTGCCGAGCTTAGGACTGCTCAGCCAGAGGTATGGGACACACTAAAGCCAGATACAGCTTGTTTGGGTTTTGTGAACTTTTGAGACTTTAGGATAGCCTGCAACATGATCCATGGCAGGCAGTTTGTACAAAAAAGCCACTTGAGGCTGCTTGGGTGTGTCCAAAAACTGGGTGGGATGGGGTCTCAAAATCACCAGGGTGAAGTGAATGAAGGGCGTTAGCCAGGTTGATGGAGACTCAGATATGGCAGCTGCCTGTGTCTGCACACCAGGAAGGGGGAGAGCTCAACAGAACCAGTGGCTTCCTCCAGCTCCTCCGTCTGTGAGAAGGCTGCCCCTCTAGCCCTCATTCTGTGACCAGATAATTCATTTCCTTCCCATGCTTCTTTCGTTTTTGGAGCTGCTGCCTCAGCACTGGCGCTCAGAGCATGTGAGTTCATCAGTGAGTAAATCTGTGCATGCACCCTCCAAGAGGAGCTCCTAGGAATGCAGCCACCCTCCATTTCACTCATCCACAATCTCTGCTGTTTTTCACAACCAGAAGTTATGGGGACTTCTGTACCTGGCACTGGAACCCTGGGCTGGGGAGCTTGGTGTGGCACTGGGGCCCTCACTCCTCTAGGGGGGACCTCTGCATCTGAGATATCCCTCCCGATTTTTAATGGTCACACAAAGGTGTGGGACCGGCCTGTTCCGTGTCTCTGCCCCTCCTACCAGTCTCGAGGTGGCTTCTTCTGTATATCCTTAGTTGTAGGGCTTTGGTTCAGCAAGACTGCAGGCAATTCTCAATGATGGTTTTGTAATTTAGTTGTAATTTTGATGGGGTTGTAAGAGAAGGTAAGCACAGCATTTACTTATTCCACCATCTTGACTGAAAAATCTGTATTTTTTTCTTAATTCCTAATTTTGTCAGTTTCCTTTTCTAAGATGGATGTATCAGGTGATGACATTCTATGGTGTTTTACCCCTTTATTATTCTTAATGTGCCATTACGGGCTATTATCATGATAACCTGCTGAGAAAAGCTTTGGTTTTATTGAGTAACCACCCCATATTTTGGACTCTTGAACATGCTATGATTAGAGGCTTTAAAAACCACATTATATTTTTGCCACCATTAGCATCAATGACTGCTAACAAAGGGACCAAGTACTGAGTGGCAAATTAACTTTAGAAGACTTGTGAGCTGACTGAGTTTAAGCCGAGATAGGGTTCCCACCCTTGCACTAGGTAATGAGATCTGTTTTATTGGTTCTCAGACTTTGGTGGACATAAGAATTGCCTGGAGAGCTTTAAAATAATGTAGATGCATGGACCTCAGCCCTGGAGATTGTGATTAGTAGGTCGAGGCATCTGCATTTTAAGACCTATACAAGTTGGTCCTTTTGCCTACCTGGTATTTTCGAAAGGGTCTTACACTAGAGGTCTAGGTATCACCTTTAGTACTAACTATGGCAGTGAGCTGCTTCGTTGATCTTTTTGTTATCTCGATGTTCTCAACTGTTAGAAGAAGAATAATCCTTGCTTTGGTAGCCTCCCAGGTTATTGTGACAATAAGATGACACATGTAAAATACTTTTTGAAATAAAAAGTTGCAAAGTTTTACAAAAGTATTTAAAAAGTATAAATTTCCTCTTACCTGACACTATAGTATGGACCCTGGTAACACTAAGTGATTGCTTGCTCCTCAGTTCTCAAGCGTTATGGTTCAGATATGTAAAAACCTGTCTTTAAGAGATTTGGCTCAGATTTAATGTTTTTATTTTCCATATTTTCTTTACAACCTCTATTACCTGCATCAGTCTTTCTGTGACATTGGATTTGTGAAGTTTTCTATTCTAAAAAGAAACTGGGATCTTGATAAGTTAAAATGCTGTGCTAATTATGTTCATTTTTGCCATTGATTTGTATGAAGTTTCAATAGTGAAAAGAACACAGCTAAATCATGAAGCTGAAAGTGCTGTGTCATATGGGAGATTTTTGATCTGTCAAGATAGCTTGTTTGTCTGTTGTCATGCTTTTACTCTAATCTAGGACAATTTGGGTCAGCTGTTTTCTAAAATAGTCATAGGTTCCATTTACTAACATACTTTTATCATTGTGTATAATCTGAGCATTGATACTACGTATGATTCTTGGCATTGTGTATAACAGCTAATAGAGTTCAATGCTTTAGTCATTTTTTTCTGCTGTTTCAACACTTTATGATCATTGTTACAAACAGTATGAGGTATGTTTTGACACTGTGAATTTGTACAATGCAGGAAATTGTTTTAAAAAATCGTCACATCTTCTCCACCACCAAATAACCATTGAGCAAGAAAATATTCTTCTTATATGTTTATCATTATTGCCAAGCACAGAGGTTTAATTTTTCCAGGAAGGTAACCAATTAACCTTACCTTTACTTTAAAGTGTGTGATTCTGTAATGCTTAGTTTAATTTATGTTTGCTTTAGTGACATTTAAAAATTTTTAGACTCTTAGAGATATTTAAGTTTGCGAGTCCATAAGACTAAAATAAGGGTCTGTTTTCTTTCAAGTAAAAGTTGTGGATGGAGTGAAATATCAGAAAGTGTTTGACGATGTTGTTTTCACCACAGTTTATTTTCAATGATTGCTGTGATGGCTGGTTTTAAATTGTTAGGTAATCTCAAAGGATGATGAGCTAGGCACATGTAAGACTGAAAAAAAGGTTCGTTTTCTTTCAGGTGAAGGTTGTGGATGAACGGAGGTATCGGAAAGTGTTTGAAGATATTGTACGCATCATGGACAGAATGGAAAATGACTTCCTTCCTTCCTTAGAACTCAGCAGGAGGGAGGTGAGCAAAAATACATGGCTGCCCCATCTACTGCCCATCATGGTTAGCAAAGGGGAAACCATGTTACTTAGAGAAGGCAACACGGCAAAGTGGTGAAGACCATATATGCTGAAGTCAGACTGCCTCCATTCCAATCCCAGCACTGCCATTTAGTATATGTATGGCCACAGGCAAGTATCTTACCCTGTCAGAGCCAAAGTTTCCTTTTCTGGATGAAGGGATGGTTGTGAGGATTACACGAGTTAATATGTGTGAAGCTCTTAAAACAGCAAGTGGCACAAAGTAAGCAATCAGATTTTAGCCACTCTTATTTAATATTTCAGAGTTGCTAGCTAATTCATATCTCAAGAACCAGGACTTGGTCATGGGATGAATGCCCTGACCCAAGGTTGGGTTATCCTCTTAAGATTCCAGGAAAAATCAGTATAGCTTGGAGAAGTAGCAAGAGCTGCCTAACTCCTCCCCTGCTTGTATGAGTATAAAATTTTTGAGAGGGGATGGTGTATAGCTGGCTCAGTTGGCAAGTGGATATAGCAGTTGCACACCTGGTTAATAATTACTTTATTCTTTATTCATATTTTCTATGGAATAATCCAACTGACTTACTTCCCCTACTAGTGATGCATGTTTGTGTCTGTCTGTTATTCACCAGTTTGTGTTTGAGAATGTGAAGTTTCGGCAACTACAAAAGGAGAAGTTCCAGATCAGCAACAATGGACAGGTTCCCTGCCATTTTTCTTTCATCCCTAAACTTAATGACAGCCAATACTGCAAGCCATGGCTTCGGGCTGAACCTTTTGAGGGCTGCTTGGAGCCAAGTGAGTTTTCCCTTTACCATTGTCTCTGCTTCAGATGTACCATCTCCTCATGACTCCCACATCCCCTCCCTTTGTTTAACTTCTTGTTTTCTAACCACACGTCTCTTACCTTCACTGTCGTTATATTGGGGATATCTCTTTTGTGTGTCCAATCTCTCTTTCGTCACTTGGTGATATTTTAGAAGACACTTTTTCTGTTGGTTTCACCCTCATTTTGCTTTTCCACTGGAAATTTCTGTTACCACGTGTCATCTCTTACATTTCAGATGAAACAGTGGACATTTCTCTTGATGTGTATGTCAGCAAAGACTCTGTAACCATCCTGAACTCAGGGGAAGATAAAATTGAAGATATTCTTGTCCTTCACCTGGATCGAGGCAAAGATTACTTCTTGACCATCAGTGGAAATTACCTCCCAAGTTGTTTTGGTACATCCTTAGAGGCTTTGTGCCGAATGAAAAGACCAATCCGAGAAGTTCCTGTTACCAAACTCATAGACTTGGTAAGAAACGGCCTAAGACATGAACCTCTGTTGGATATAATTTTCACAATAGTTAAGTGATGTCTTCATTATCTCTGTGCTTTCTCTTTTGTTGGGGGGTGGGGGTGGGAGGACTGTCAAGTGATAAATAAGAATAAGAATGTCACTTACTCTAGCATTACTTTCATTGTGTTAAGCCTAAAAGAAAAAAGAGAGAGTAACCTGTAATTGGCTCTTCTCAGGAATATAATAGATAATACTAAATTCACTGAATTAGATTAAAAGTTCCCTTCTCAAAGATATAATGTGTCATACTTCCAAGTCACTTTTGTGTAAATTAGCAGGTATGTAAAGTATAGTAAGTGAGAGAGGCAGTATTATGCTCATTACACACCTGAGAAAACTGAGGCACAGACACAATAACTTGCCTAAAATTAGTGACAGATCTATCACCCAGATTTTCTGACTCCAAGTCTACTACGGCTCACTATATCATATCTAATCTAGGTCAAACTTGGCTGCTTATTGCAGCCCAGACCTATACATGAAACTCAGAGTACTTGCCTCAGAACACCTGTCCTTATGTAAGTACAGGTCCCTCCTCCCACTCACCTCTGGCAACAGAATCAGAATCTCAGGATGTGAGGACTATTTATCTGCATATACCAGCATTCCAGATGATTATAATGTGCATGGAAGTTTGATACAAGTTTAATGTGACTCATTTAAGAAAGGAAAGGAGGATTTCCCTTCCCTGTCACCAAGCTGTAATATCAGTGTCCTTATGGAGGAAATGCTTATATTATCTTCAGTGACATAAATTGATTTTAGTAGCAAGTTCAACCTATTAAGTTTTCTTCTAAATGAAAGTATTGTTGGATTTGTGTGCAGACCTCTTTGGGCTATAAAAGTACCATGTTTCCCCGAAAATAAGACCTAGCTGGACAATCAGCTCTAATGCATCTTTTGGAGCAAAAATTAATATAAGACCTGGTCTTATTTTACTATAAGATCGGGTATAATATAATATAATAATATAATATAATTCCAGGTCTTATATTATTTTTTGTTCTAAAAGATGCATCAGAGCTGATTGGCTAGGTCTTATTTTGGGGAAAACATGGTATGTTCTTGGTCTTTTACCAAAGAAATTTAGGTGACGTGACAACCATACATTATTATTACCATTAGAATTCACTGGATCCATTTGCCCTAGCCAAAGTCGGTGATTGTATCATCTACCAGGAAGGGCTGGACCAGCAGGCAGGCTGCTGGCTTGTCTGAGTGTGATCTGTTCTGTTTCTATGGAATTGTTTTAGCTATGACTCAGCAGATTAAAACACTTGAGTCCAGTCCCAGCATTCTTTCTTGGAATTATACCTGTTTCCCTATAGCCTTCATGACTGAATGTATTACACCTCTGTTTGAGACCATTTTCTTCAGAAATTCATATCCTGACAGTCTATTATTTTTCATAGTTGTTTTTTCTTCTTCTACCACCGTATTCCTGTCTTTCAAATTTAATATTTAATCTTTTAGAATATATTCTAAATGAAATTGTGTCTCTTTTTTCATACCTCCTTTTCTCCATCCCAAACACCATTTCCCAGCTTTATTTTTCCCAACTTTTTATCATGAAAATGGCAAATGTGCAGAAAAATTGAAAGAACAGTAAAATAAACATCCACATGCCTTACATACCTATGTAGAGATATATTTCTTGCTGTACCATTTTAAATTAAGTGATGATATGTCACTTTCTCCAGTGAATACTTTTGCCTGCCTCTCTTAAGAAAAAGGAAAACTTCTCTGTAAGCACAGCACCATTATTACGCCTAAGAAAACTAGCCAGTCCATTTCCAGATTGCTCCAGTTGTCCCAAGAATTTATTTGGTAGCTTTCTGAAAGCCAAAATCCAATCTGGATTCATACAGTACATTTGGTGAGGTCTCTGCAGTCTCTTTTAGAGTAGAACAGTTCTCCCTTCTTTTTTCTTTAATGGCATTGAATTTTTAAGTCTAGTACAGTTGTCCAGTCACGAATCCACCATTTCTTAAATTTCTTTAATTATTTCTTCTTGGTAATTTTTGAAACTTATCCCTTTAAACTCCCTCCTCCCACCTTAGTTCCTGTAAACTGGAATCTAGCTTTAATTTTGGTCAGAGTTGGCAAAAGCATTATAATACCCTTTACAGTAATTGTCCCATGTCAAACTGACTGGAAGGAGGCTCAACCAGTATGAAATTTTTAAATTTTATTTAAAATATTATCAGGTAATTTAACCATGTTTGACCATTGTGGGGACAGAGTCCCAGAGAGCAGTTTCCAGGCTCTCAGCCTCACGTGTGGGGAGGTGCTGGCTCTGGTAGTGAATGACCATCAATTGTGATTGGTTGGCCATCAGCTGTAACCAGTGAGCCAATTGGCTACTGATGTAACTGCAGGGCTGCGTTGATTGGTTGGTTGGTTGGCAGGCAGATAAGTGAATGGCGGACTGCAGATCATGTGGCTACTACTGCGTGTGTCTCGCCTGGCGGCCAGAGAGAATATAGTGGTATGACTCCCCTACCTATGGCTCCGTGGGTGTTCCTTTTTGGCCCCACCATATCCTGCGTTCTTATGTGGGGAGTGGGACCAGAGGCCCCGTAGGCCGCCCCACATGACAACCATGAATAGGAAGTAGCCAAAATCTTTAGTGCAGTTAATGGTTCTGTAGGAAGCCCTGTCCTTTTTGTGTACAAATGATTCAAGATTTTTAAAAATTTAACCTGATCATTTTTTGTTACAAAATTGCTGAATTCTTATTAAATTGTATGTGTGTGGTCATCATTTATTCTTTTAAAGCTTTTATTTTTTTAGGATTTAGGGTTCTGATTCTTTTTATAGTGTGTTGCATTTCTGTGTTACTAAATTCCTGTATCTCATCAATGAGGAAATTATCTACATTAATGTGGGGCAGTAAACAAAAATTGTAGCATTATCTGTACCCCATTTGTAATTCCTTCGCACTCTGTTTTGAATTGATTTTGTGCTTCTGAAATGCTTTCTTAGGTTTGTTTATTCATCTTTGTTCTAAGACCCAAGATGATATTTTAAATTCCATGAGACAATGCTATTAATAATGGTACCTGTTGTCCTCTTTGTATAATTTACTCTAAATTTTTAGTGAAACCAGAAATGAGTTCAATGCCTGTGCTGACTCTCCATATTCTGTTTCAGAAAAATTCTTGTAACACACCCTCTTCTCACCAAATATAGAATTAAGTAGCTGGCATAAGTACTTTTTATTCTTCCTGCTCTTCTCAGTGACAGTGACTTTGCCAATCCTGCAATAATTGGGATTACCCCAAGTGGCAAACAGAGGAGAATCTGTTTGTGATTATCTTTATTCTTTTTCAGAAGTAAGATAGAGTTTTTTTGTTTATTAACTAGCATATTAAGTAGCATCTAATCATCAATATTTATTCAATACACATTGTATACGAAGTATTATGGAGTTTATGTGGGTTCTATAATTTCATGGTGATGAAAGTTTACTTGTATGTACAATATGGCTAAATTCTAAGTCAAGGTTAATATTGTTTGGTTAGAGATAATCTAAACATTAACCACCTTTACTGGCTAATAATGTCCAATGTGTTTGGTAAGTCGATATTTTGGAAAGTCATTTAGAATGAGAGTTATGGAACTTGTAATTGTATTAACAATAGATTCCTTTCCTGTGCTGTTTACTTAAGCCCTAATGCTATAAAAGCTTATTGGTTGACCAGCTAATCTCTGTAAAAATCAATCTTAGAATCAGTCTGTTTTGGCTTTAATGAATATTTCATGCATGTCTTATTAACATAACTAGAAATAAGTTCAGCACATAAGAATAAAATGGACTAGGAAAGTGTTTTGGGGTTCATCATAGAAGTATTGTGTCAAGTCCAAGTATTTAAGAAGCATGTATTAATATATTAGGTGAGCAGGCTCTTCCAGATATAAGAGACATCATGAATAAAGGTTAGAAGGTGAAAGGAAAAAGAATGTTTGAAAAATTATAAGATTTCCATGGGAAGAGTGGAGAATAAGAATAAGAGTATGTGGAGTTGGCTAGGTAGGGTGGGGGCAGGGGATAGAGTCTCGAAGTGTACAGATGAGTTTATGCTGGAGCCAGAGAACATCTAGAACCATCATAAGGCTTTGATGAGTGGTATGAACCTTTAAGTTGACACATTTGAAGGAATATTCCAGCATTGACTAATGGAGAGGAGAGCAGATTTGAATGCTCCAGATCTGGTTAAAGGTTTGGCTTGTGAAGGTTTGGCTTATAAATGCAGAGATGAGAAAAGTTGAGGGATGGGAGGACAACCTGTATTTGCTTGGGGACATGTCTATTAGGAAAATGATATCAAAAATTTGAAATAACAAAAATAACAACTTGGTGGTTATTTCATCCCTGGTGATTTCTCTACTAGGTGTTTCCTTTGTCTTACTGATCTAACCTCCTTTTTTTTCATTTTATTAAATTTCTTGGAGTGACATTGGTTAGTAAAATTGTATAAGTTTCAACCTGTTAGCTGTATGGTTTGTGTTTCTTCTCTTTATATTTCACATGAAGTAATCCTTTCTAGAACTTTAGCATTCAGTGTTTGGCTTTTTATTTTTAAATTTGAACGTACCTCTAAATGATTATTTTTACATTATTTTAGCTACATTTACTACTGGGAAAATTCCTCTAAGGGTGAATTTTGAGGTGAAAAATGATTTGCAGTACATTTGTTGTGTGCCAATGTTGCCCCACTGGGGAAATCCTGAACTAGGTTCCCTTTTTTAATGTTATCAACGTGTCTGTAGTCTTTTGCAAAGAGTGGGCTGGTCAGTTGAACTAAGTAATTAGCAATAACTGTAGGACTGTCTTAGGAGTATGCTGTTTATTAGTGGGGACTAAGCCTAGTGTTGAAATAACTAATTTATATCTATTTTATGTTTGTAGCCAGGGAAAGAAACTCTCAGTGTAAATCTGCTACCCCTCTACCAGTATCTAATCAAAATCCTTTTGATTGATTATTCTTTCAGAGTTTTCTCTTATATCCATTAATTTTTTTAAAAAAATATTTTCCCATTTTCAGTTAAGGTGCTTACTCTCTCCTGCTTGACCTATCTTGATAGCCTTTTAACAATTCCTTTTGCGTCTGTATCCCTACCCTCTTCAGGGCTGTCAGATTGATCAGGTTTGGGGCCTGTCACTTCCTTGCTTAAACATAGTCAGTAGCTCCCCCATGACTGCCGAATGCAATCCAAATTGCTTTACCTGTCATTCACGGTCCCGCACAGTCTAACTTCAACATACTTTTTCATATTTATTTCCTACTTTTTCTCAGTATCCCCCCATGCTCCCACAAACCCGAAGACTAACTGCTCCCTGACCTCACCTTATGATTTGCCATCTCTGCACCTTTGTTTATTTCTGTCTCTTCTATTTGTAATGCCTCTGCCACATTGCTAACTTTTAAAATCCTATCAATCTTTTAAGGGCTAGTTAGGTCCCATATCTGTTGGGAAAAGTCCCCTGACAGCCCCAGGTGAAAGCCATCTCTCCTTCCTTTGAACACTGTTTTGTTTGTTTGTTGTTTTAATCATTTATTGAGAACTCATGTGAATTATAACAATATCAGGCTATAAATTCTGGGACTCCTCACCCCAACTCAGTTGTAAACCCAAGTCAGGGACCATGTCTTTCTCCTCTGCAGCTGCATTCTCATCCTCCCCACCACCCAAAGACATTAGTACAGTACCTTGCAGAGATAGTGGTCACTGCTCAAAGAAAACTGCTTTGAGGAACTGGTTTGACAGGTTAGTATGTAAAAACTCTGCCTAGTTTTACTCATCATATCATGTGGCATGTAATCCTGGGAGAGAAAATTGAGTTTGTCAGACAGGCAGATTCTCTATTTGTTACTTAGTCCTAAATTTTAAAAAAGGTGGTGTTCCAAAATTGTGTTAGATGTTTGGCACTCAGAATTAATTCTGACATTAGAAAGTATTGTAATTATAATACTATAAATACTATATACTTTATAAAGCACTATTACTCTGATTATTTTTATTTCATCTTATATGTGGTATTTAAACATCCAGGTAAACCCAGAAAGAAATGTTTAATTCATAATGTATCTAATAATACTAACAACCGACCCACCATATGTCACAATTGTTTGCGGGAAATGCACTCAGCATTACCACTCAGAATGCCAGGGAACACATACCCCCCCCCCCCCACTCCCTCATTCCCCATCATATCTCTGAGAGCAAGATCAGATTTCTCTTTTTACTATCAGACCTGAAACCTGTGATTTATCCTCAAGTTCTTGGTGACCCTTGGCGGGATTGGGAGAATTCCAGTTGGGAGTTGCTGGGGAGGTGTGAGGAGCTTTGAGAGATCCAGCCGCTGCTGGCCTAGTGCCCCACCAGCTCTGGGTTTAGGCTGCTTTCCTGTCCCTGTGAGGTAAATATTGTTATCCCTATTTTAGAGATGAAGAAACTAAGGCTTTGCAAAGTTTAGTAACTTGCTTGAGGTCTGTACAAAATTAATAAGAGGCAGAACAGAGATTTGTACCCAGGACTGTCAAACACCAATACCTGTTGTCTTTCTACTTACTATGCTGCATTGTATTTGGGGTTTCTCACTATCTTCAGCCTGTTATGGAGTGGAATACATTCTCACAGCTTTTCCCTGCCTCTTTGTCCAGGAAGCAGTCAGATTGTCTTTTTTGAGTTGTCTAAGGGAGCATAGTGGTAATGTCTGTGGAGTCATAACTGAGTTGTAATACTGATTCTGCCACTCACTACCTAATAGTGTGACCTTGGGCAAATAATGTAACCCCTCAGAGCCTCAGTTTCCTAATCTGTAAAATGGGAACAATATCTACTTTGCATATGTGTGCAGACTAAATGACATTGTGTAGGAGCATTTTGCACAGTTCCCAATACATGGTGGAAGCTCCCTAAGTGGTGGCATTATTGTTACTGTTGTTGTTATTGGACTGTAGTAATAGCACAAAAGACAGAGATGATTAAAAAGCTTTTCAATTCAGTGCTTCTTCGCTCTCCTCTGCTTTTCTTTTTTCTGTTATACCCTGTAGGGTAATACAGTTGGGATAAAGATGGATGTTCTGGCCTACAAAGATCTGAAATGCAAGTAATTTACATTTCAGAGGGACCTCCATAGTTGGGGATTCTATGAGCCTTTGAGGATGGGAGTGGGTATGGGGAGATAGAAAGGAGTGTAACTAGCTAGGGTGAGCAGAATGGCAGTTGAAAGAAGAGAAGCTTACCATCTCCTTCTGAATGGCCATCGTCGGACTCACAACCAAATTCTTCCAGTGAAGTGGCATTAGGGTGAAGCGAGAAGCCACACAGTGCAGCAGCAGGACCTGCCTCCAAGCAGCACGTGTAAAGGAAATGTCAGAGGGTATTTGGCCAGATCAGCTGGCAGCTGCCAAAGGGCACAGTAGTCTAGGACTGTACATGTATGCTTCTTGAGTGATAGCCTCAGTAAACTGCACAAAAATTTAATATGCATAATAGGGAACTTTGCATAAGAGAATGTGTTCCATTTTTGACAATCATTTATTTGAAGAATTTAAAACTGATTAAAGTATATGTATCTAGTAAGCTAGTGAGTGCTAATAATGCTGATCTATTTCTAATTCTGTAAATTAATTCTAATCATTTTCTATCTGTCAATGACTTTCTTTTCCTGCTCTGCTCTCAGGAAGAAGACAGCTTCCTAGAAAAGGTAATATAATCTATTGGTGGTTATGTGTTTCCCTGTGCTTAATTAACACTTAACCGTGGTCCCTGGAATATGTCCCTAGGTTTTCCCATATTAAATTCCTCTGACTTTGTGAAAATCCCCCAAAGTCCTGCCAGTGGTCTTTTAGTGTGTCTAAAATTTAGGAAAGATACTTACTGTTCTGGTCAAGTCATTGAGACCTAGGACCTTAAAGCAATAGGACTCAGGGTTCCAGACTTATGTTTTTGAAATGAAAAATAACTAAAGAGCTGCCTGATGCATCTGAAAGCTCATGAGATGGAGGAGGGTACTGCTTGGGTGTTCTCCATTTCCAATGATTGTAAAACCAGAAGTGGATTTCTGTTGCACTAAGAATGATTTGGGGTTAGTGATCATAGAAAGAATACCCAGATATGGTCAAGAAATACAGCATAGAATGGAATCATAGAACTGAACGAGCTCATAAGGGTTACCTGGTCCAGCTCTTTGCCTTTAGACAGGGTAAGGTGTTTTCTCTATTCTAATTGATGAGACATCCAAGGCCCAGCAAGATTGTAAAATTCACTAGAGTCATACTGCTCCTGACATCAGCGGTGTGGGGTGGAAGGGACTAGAACCCAGCTCTCCTGCCTAGTAAAGGAATCTAGTCAGGCGCTCCTGCGGCTTTCCACTTCTTTGAGCTGGAGAGTGCCTGGCTTCACATAGCACTATCAAGTAGAGAAACATGGGCTTGAAAAACATTTTTAAACACTTTCACACAGTTTCTAATGTGACCTCCTCATTTGGTGGAGTTAAGGCATTCTGATGGTGAGGATGGTGTACTGTTTTAGTGCTTTAGTTATTAGCACTAAGGTTACAATGAGTGGGCTTATCAGGCACCAAATGTGTCTTGTTGAAAGAAGACAATGTCTGGTTTTCCCTTTGAAAATTAGAGTTCAGTATAATTTGTGGATTTTTAAAAAAGTATTGTTTCTTTGCATGATCTTTCTGTAGACTTCAGAGACACAAGTATGACATTTTGTATTATCACATATGAATTTGAAAATGGATAGTGGATGGTGTATATAACCTAGTGACATTTTATTAACCTTTGTAAACCACTAAGGATTGTGACGGCTCTGCTTCACAGCCATTTCTTGTTAATAGCAGGCCATGTTCTGTCTTTTCATCTTGGACAGTGCCTTGTGTTGCCTTAATGCCTTAGTATGGGGAAAAAAACAATTGGATGTCAGATTTTTTAAAAGTACATGAATCAGTGCTGAATAATTTATATATGGTAAGTGTGGAGGCATCTGCTAAAGATGCTGTACGTGTGTTGCCTTTGGTCCAGAGGGTGAGCAGAGTGCATTATGGACAGTGTTTTGGCTCAGATATCATGTGGATACCTGGATTTAATACTCGCAACTGGAAAGAAATTAGTGGATGAGCCACTGATAGAAGTCCTGGCAGTTCTAGGGAACATGAATAGCAAGTGATAGAAGCCTAGGGAAAGAAAGAAAGGAGGCAAAATAAATGTGAAGAAAATAGATTTTAAGTGGTAACCAGCTGCCATGCTCCCTTCTCTTCTTTCTCATTCCCTTAGAAAGACACAGTGGCTTTAAGGGGTCACCAGTGCTTATTGAAGAACATAATGTTAAGAACAGCCCTCAGCTCTGCTTTAGTGTATACAATCTCTGGAAGTAGTAAAATGCTTCTTTTATTTTCCTTAGAGAAACATGGCTGGGGGTTGTGGATGGAATTTACGGAATTTCCTAAAGTTGAACATACATAATATATGACCGTAAGCTGGAAGTGGAGGAGGGGGAAGATGCAAAACATTGGTCACTGTTTTCTCCACTAGGATATTTTTGAAGGCTGCCTTCACAGGCCTTTTAACCTATTTCACACATATTCTTGATATAATTTGACTATACATAGGTAACTAAGTTTATTCCACCACCATTTTCAAGTTTAGATTTAGTTATCTATGTCACTTCTGGGTTTTTCACTTAGATTCTTTCAGGAGAATCTAACAAAAAGTAGAAAGATAGGTGGAAGGAGTCAAAACCTCAAGAAATCTTTGCTGAGCTATTAATATGAAGAATAACTTCTACACTCAGACCCTAGACTTTTCATAGTATTTCTAGCTCTTAGGATGCTGTATTCATTTTACTATTTTTGGATCTTAAGGCTTACGAATTTTAGTGCCTTAAAATTAGACCTTTCATCAAGCCTAAAATAGTTCATACCTGTAGGTCTAATGTGGAGAATTGTACATTAAAAGTCAACAAAAACCTAAGTAGATGTTGCTCTCTCAGAGTACTATATTGACAATTGTAATTTAATAATCCACAAATCTCCAGTGGTATGTGAACTTTACCATGATTGTATTGCTCATTCTCAGTGCCACCCTTGAAAGGATTTACAACACACAATGCATCCATGTGATAAACACAATAAACCAAAATGAAATGCTTAACAATTAAGTGAAGCATCTAGAGATCTTTGAACTGTGGGAATCACTATCAGGTGCTTTCTGACCAGGTCTGTCCCCAGTGAGGAAAATCTTGAGACGTGAAGGTCAAATTGTACCCATATAAAGCAGAATTTGAAGGAGATTACATTACAGACAATTTTTATTGAGATCCCTTTGATTCTCATCCTTTTTCTTATCTCTTAGGAGAAATCCCTTCTGCAAATGGTTCCCTTGGATGAAAGTGCCAGTGAGAGACCCCTTCAGGTCCCCAAGGAGATCTGGCTTCTGGTAGATCACTTATTCAGATATGCCTGTCACCAGGTAAGTGAGAGTGGGCCTGCCCTGCAACTTTGGAAGCTGTATGAGTCCAGTGGGAAATGCTAATCCCTGATATCAGTATAGCGCTTTTAACCTTCCCAAGCTACCTCCACAGAGCAGCACTGTCAGATCGCCTGGGAAGATGGAGGTATCTTTATTTACAGATATCAGAGCTGAAACATGCAAACTAAGTGATTTACCTAAGACCACGACATAAGCATAGTGGCAGAGGTGGGGCCCAAACCAAGTATGCCTGTCTCCTGCCTACACATACCTTCCTCTAGACTGCTGTGTACCTGAGACTATTATGCCTGCTTTAGCTGTCACATAGGCATTGCAGATTGTAAAGTTCAAAGCAAACTTCAAGCCCATTTCTTTAATTTGGTCCTCATTTTTCTTTAAAATCCTAATATATTAGCCACCCCTAGCCCATTCCCCACAAAAGGAGAAATTTCTTGGGACCAAATTGAAAGGGCAGTGTTGTCTTACCTACAAAAGAATAATAGAACTTGAAAGCAAGGTTTGATGTGGACATGCCATTTACTCTTTTTTTTTAATTAGTTTCAGGTGTACAAAGCAACTTAATAGACATTTACACCCTCCCCCAAAGTGATAATGCCCTCCCCCAAGCTACTACCCTTCTGACATCTTATATAACTGTTACAATACCATTGACTGTCTTCCTTATGCTATCTATACTCCATATCCCGTGACTGTGTATGTGTGTGTGTGTGTATGTACATACATAAAATTATAGTTGACATTCAATATTATTCTATTTTAGCTTCAGTTGTACAGTGCATTGGTCAGGCATCTATACAGTCTATGAAGTGATCCCCCTGATAAGTCTAGTACCCGTCTGGCACCCTACATAATTTTTACAATATTGTTGATTATATTCCCCATAGTGTATTTCATATCCCCATGACTATATTGTGTCTACTCATTTTCTCTTTCTAATCCCTTCACCTTCTCTCCCGTCCCATTCCCCCTCCCATTTAGCAGCCAACAGGTTTTTTTCTGTCTCTGAGTCTATTTCTGTTTTGTTTATTCATTTATTCTGTTCTTTAGATTCCATATATAAGTGAGATCATGTGATATTTGTCTTTCTCCATCTGACTTATTTCACTTAGCATAATATTCTTAATGTCCATCCATGTTGTTGGAACTGGTAAGATTTCATTCTTTTTTATAGCCGACTAATACTCCATTGTATAAATGTACCATGGTTTGTTTATCCAATCGTCTATCAATGGGCATTTCAGTTGTTTCCATAACTTGGTTATTGTGAAGAGTGCCGCAATAAACATAGGGGTGCATATAGTTTTTCGAATTAGTGTTTTGGATTTCTTTGGATAGATACTCAGGAGTGGAATTGCTGGGTCATAAGGTAGTTCCATTTTCAATTTTTTGAGGTACTTCCATACTGTTTTCCATAGTGGCTGCACCAATCTGCAATCCCACCAACACTGCACGAGGGTTCCCTTTTCTCCACATCCTCACCAGCATTTGTTGTTTGTTGATTAATTGATGATTGCCATTCTGACAGGAGTGAGGTCATACCTCACTGTGGGAGGTATCACGCTACCTGACATCAAATCATACTATAAGGCTATATAATAATCAAAACAGCATGGTATTTGGTATAAAAACAGACGCATAGATCAGTGGAATAGAATAGAGAGACCAGAAATAAATCCATGCCTATATGGTCATTTATAACAATGGAAGCAAGAATTTACACTGGGGTAAAGACCATCTATTTAATAAATGGTGCTGGGAAAACTGGAGAGATACATGCAAAAAAATGAAACTAGACTACCTTCTTATGCCATATACAAGAATAAATTCAAAATGTATTAAAGACTTAAATGTAAGGCCCGAAACCATAAAACTCCTAGAAGAAAATATTGGAAGTAAATTTGCAAACATTACCCTTAATAATATTTTTACTGATATATCTCCTTGGGCAAGGGAAGCAAAAGAAAAAACATGTGGAACTACATCAAACTAAAAAGTTTTTTTTTTGTTTGTTTTATTTTTATTGGGGAATATTGGGGAACAGTGCATTTTTCCAGGGCCCATCAGTCGTTGTCCTTCCATCTAGTTGTGTGGGGTGCAGCTCAGCTCCAAATCCAGTTGCCGTTGTCAATCTTAGTTGCAGGGGGTGCAGCCCACCATCCCATGTGGGAATTGAACTGGCAACCTTGTTGTTAAGATCTTGCACTCTAACCAACTGAGCCATCCAGCCGCCCCACCAGCAGCTCAGTGGCAGCTCGTTGTCTTCAATCTAGTTGTGGAGGGCACAGCTCATTGGCCCATGTGGGAATCGAACCAGCAACTCCATTTTTAAGAGCTCGTGCTCTAACCAACTGAGCCATCCAGCCGCCTCTAAAAAGTTTTTTCACAGCAAAGGAAACCATCAATAAAACAAAAGGCATCCTACCAAGTGGGAGAAGATATTTGCCAATGATACATCTGATAAGGGGTAATATCCAAAATTTATAAAAACCTCATACAACTCAATACCAAAAAAAACAAACAACACTATTGAAAAATGGGCAGAGGATATGAAGAGACATTTCTCTAAAGAGGACATACAGATGGCCAACAGACATATGAAAAAATGCTCAACATTATTAATTATTAATTATTAGAGAAATGCAAATAAAAACCACAATGAGCTACCATGCCATTTACTCTTGCCCTAGCATTCTGTAGTATACGTCTTTCCCAGTATCTGAAAGTGGAGCGTTCCTATGAAATGTTTTGTAAGCCAAAATGGTGTAAAGCAAAGAAGCATTTATCATTAATTGATATGAAAAACTGTTTGAGTGTTCCCAGACCCAAAAAATAACCTAACAAATAATACTGAATAACATATAAAACCTAAAGGAACATTTTAAAATATAGTAAAATCCAGAATGCACAAAATAAGTGGAAATGCTCACAACACAGTTCAAACCTATGGCGGCTTGATGCTGAGATGCTGAGTGTGGTTCCCAGGGAAGGAGCTTGGCAGGGTCATTCATACTGCTTGGCATGTATGCTGCTTGTAGAACAGCTCGCTGCAAAATGAACACTGAATGCTATTTCAGCTTTTCACCTTTTTTCATATAAGCGAAAACATCTTCAGATTTCTTTTGGTTAGTGAAAATAGGTACTAACGTAGGTCTTTCATAAAAGCTAAGTATCATAAAACATGAACTTTAAAGAAGTGGGAGACACCTGTGTCAGTGTTTGAATGTGGTTCTACTGTTTGACCTCTGCCTTCTACCTGTCAATAGGCTAGAAGTGCGAACACCTGGTCTCCCTATCTAGCCATCAAGTACAGGCTAAAACCTTTGAAGATTATTTTATGGTTTGAAAAAAATTTTCACACGGATTATAGAGATGATAAAAAGAGGCACCATTGTCACACCTCCTTTCCTAAATCATGATATGTATACCACCCTTCCCTTTACTTCCTGCTGCTCTCCTGATCCCTGGGTGGTCTTCAGAACCTTAGGACTTTTAACTTGCCCATTCCATTCCTTGTGACTTTTCTGGTAGGAGGACCTGTTCCAAACTCCTGGAATGCAGGAGGAGTTACAGCAGATCATAGATTGTCTGGATACCAGCATTCCCGAGATAATCCGTATCCTTTTCGGCAAAGGCTTAAGAAACTGAATGAATACTTGGCCAAGCTCTTCCACCTACATTTCATTTTTGTGCTTCCATCTTTTTCTTCATAACTATCTTTTATTATAAGATAATCATTGACTAGCTATTTCTCAGTTTCTTTTGGGAACTTTTGACCTCTCTCTCTCTTATTGAAAGGAATCAAGGAGTGAGTAACAACAACTTTTAATAAGCATGAAACCTAGGACCCGCAGTACTGGTACTGTTCTGCTTCAGGCGATTGATCACTCCTGCCACCACATATCCTGTCACTAGGACAGGGCAGAGGATGGGAAACATCAGTGACTAGTTTCCAGGACAGATTCAGTGTGGACTGTCATTCTGCAGGCTATATTCCTCTGACTCTCAAGTTGGGCCAAACCTCCCAAGGGTCTGATCAATTCTGTGACAACTTAGCTGCAATGTACCTGGAGCAATAAAATACCAAACCTGATTATGGTCAATGTGCCCTGAATAAGAAAAAGAAAATAGTCACTGAGGGAGCTTGAGGAGGGAAGCAAATCAGGTGTCTGTGCACCCTTTTTCCTGGAGCTCCTTTCCCTTGACTTAAGTCCATCCAGCTGGCAGTAATCACTCTGTGGCTGAAGCACTGCTCATTTTCCTGGAAGCCCTGCCAGAGCCTGTCATCTGTTATGAGCTGTATCAGCGATGCCTGGACTCTGCTCAGGATCCCCGGGTCTGTCGACAGGTGAGTTTTATTACTCTAAGAATGTTTTGGGGGCAGGTTCCCCCATAGAGAAGTCATCGATTTTACAAAGCCAGGTGGGCAGCCAGCTATGTGGTAGGATGGGTCTGGATCTGTTTTTCATGGCAGGACACCAGCATTGAGAGTTGGGACCCTTGAATTTTAGGTTGTGTTTTTAACTATTATATTTGGCACCCTCTTCCAGTTGGCCTATGGAGTAGGGTAGATACCTTTACTCTGGGGTAAGATTGCTGAAGCTGATCACACATGGGATTCTGACTGACATTATTTGTGAGCCTTTCTTCTTTCTTTCGTCTTCGTATTACAATAACTGAGAATACCTCCAAATCAGGCTAGGGAGTATCAGGAGGAGCTCCCATCATGCTAAATGAAATGGCAGAGAAAATCATTCAGCTTCACAGATGCCGTGGGTACTTGGCATTTTCCCATCATAGGGAGATGGGAAGAGACCAGATTAACACTGACCTGCTTGTGAGGTGGGCTGTGCATGTGAACATGTGATGATGGTATGGCCTGGTCATTGAGTCGAGAGGGGACAAACAGTACGACCATTCTGACTTGCAAGTTATCATTTGGCAGTTACTGTGTTGGTCATGAGTAAATCAATGAGGGTTGGGACAGATAAATGGGGTTCTGTAAGGGTTGGATTATAAACTACTTTTATGGAAGCTGTAACCTGTTCTTACTCCCTTCTTCCACCTATTCTCACTGCCTACCCCCTTTTTAAAAAATAGGTGATTTCCCAGCTTCCAAGATGCCATAGAAATGTCTTCCGTTACTTGATGTCATTCCTTCGAGAGCTCTTAAAATCCTCCGAATACAACAATGTCAGCGCCAACATGATCGGTAAGAGTAGCTCATAAGAATGTCCACAGGGGGTGTTGGTCGAGATAGTCTGTGTACAGTATAAACAATGTATTTTGTCTTTAATGTCCAGGCACAGGACAGTCACTTCCTCCCCCCACTGCCCTCATCTCCTGGTTCCCCACTCTAATCCCTGAAGCTTTGCTTAGATTGTGTCTGACAAGGGGTTTTCCTCCTTTTCTTTCTCTCGTCCTCTAGCTACTCTCTTCACAAGTCTTCTCCTAAGGCCTCCACCCAACCTGATGGCAAGACAGACTCCAAGTGACCGTCAGCGTGCTATCCAATTCCTTCTGGGTTTCCTGCTTGAGAGCGATGAAGACTAATAAGCCTTTTTCTCTTAACTACTCTCTGAGAGTCTAGAGGTGGAAGATCTCCGGCACCAAGTATTTTAGAATGATTTGCAAAGTCATGCCACAGGAAGGGTCTATTGCAGAATTTTAAGGCTGTTGGTATGAAAAAGTTGTTTCTAAAGCAAAGGAAGAGAGTTTCCTAATCCCTCCCTTACCATATCCTACACAGCAAAATTCTTTTAGACTTATATTACCAAGCCAAAGTTTCCATATTTTGGTGTTTTTGTGTTCTCTATAAGGCAAGAGATCTGTATTTACACTCCTTTACCTGGGGATGTGTTTGTTGCCTCCTGCCTAGCTGTCATGATTGTCCTTAGTACCCTAGGCCTAGATTCTGAGATGTTCCCGTTCTAGGCCTACAAGCACTACTTGCTGTAGCTCAGACTTGTGTGTGGTCCTTCCTCTCAAGCACTTTTGCCCCCTTCCCTGTATCACCCTTTTGCACTCACTTCACTACTACTATCACATTAAAGGAGATCTAGGTGAGGCTAGTGACTCCTTGGGTGTCCCCAACAGTGAATTAACTGTCTACATATGGTTGTACATGCATTTGTGCATTTTTACTACAGTGGTGTTTGTATGTCTCTGTAACATTGGCCTTTTCATGGATCTGCGCCGTATTGTCTTGTCTCAGACTACATTTAGTAGCAGAACTTTAGGGACTATTTGAGATGACATCCCACTGATGTGATAGAATCACAGAGTGGAAGTGTTTTGAGTATTTCAGGAGTGAGAATATTCATGTTTGATGGGTCCTGCTTCCTACCATCCCTTTCTCTTATTCAAATTTTACCCAAGAGCTAATCTTGGGTGTCTATGGGAGCCATCCCCCGCTTAAAAATCCACCTCTGGAGCAACACTTACACCAGTCAAAAAGCAAGTCTGCACCTCAAGCAGGCCTTTCTAGAGATACTTACTGTTCCTTCCCCCAGCAAGAGTACTGAAGATGGCCTTGGAACCTCCGCTCCAGTATCCTAAAGCACGAGGGGCAGACATCACCCCCTCTCTCATCAAAGTAGACTGGGATCAACATCCAGTTCCCTTTGGCTCCCAGGCACTTTTTCTAGTGCTTGTGAGAAAGACTGTGCAGTGGGCCCAGCCAAGCACCTTTCTCTCCCACCTGAGACAACCCTCTGAGCTTTTCATTTACTCGAGCTCTGTGGGGCAACCTTTAAAAAAAATTTAATTTATGTTGGTTGGCAAACCAGCCACCAGCCACTGACTGCAAAACTGCCTGGTGCAATTGGCTTCCTCCTGGTTTTCTTTCATTAAAACCACCCTGAGTCAACTCATTTTTGCCTGTTACCATTAATCCAAGGAGCCTAACAGACAGGCACTGTGTCCAGTGTTGGGCATCAACTCCTGACTTTTCTAGTGCATCAAAGGAGGGAGCCAAGAGAAACACTGCAGCTGAATGGTTCTCCAGTTTCCCTGTCTCTTATAAGTTGAGTTCTTTGGGGGAAGAAAAGGTATATATCCTGTGATAAACTGATTAAACTCTTTCCTGACTGGGAGTTTTGGAACTAGGAGTCAAGTTATTGGTGCCAAATAGCTGCAGATCTGATAGGTTAGGGCACTGTGTGTTGACTTAGTCAATGGAAGATGATGAGCAGAACACTTGTCTCCCTCAGGCCAGAAAGTGATCACCAGAGAGGCAGATTATAGAAGCTGGGGCAATGTTACCACACAAAGACAGGGCGATGCCTATCCTGGGCACGTTTTCTAGTATGTTGCCAACCTGGGACCTTTGGGTGATTAAGGATGTGGTTAGTGGGGGCTCTGTGCAGCATCCTAGCTCCTTCTTCACAAGACACATGCACTATTTTGGTTTACTGCCTCAACCTTTTGTCAGCTCTGGTCCTGGGATGTACACAGGGTTGAGGGTTTTAGACAATCTTTAGGTAGGGGAGACAAGAAATAGAGCAGACATAAGAGAGATGCCTCCCTACTGTGCCTCCTCCAGCACCCCAACTTCTAATTTCTAAGTACCTCTAATGTACTACTCCATAGCATTTCTGAAGTAGGGGCTTCAGACCCAGCTGGTAGAGAAGGATTCTGCATCTACAGTTTTAGGGAAGAAACAGTTCAAACTCATGTGATACTGCATTAGTCTCCCTTTCACTGTTTTCTGATTCTTATTCTGTAGTTGTTTGTTATAGTTCCCCAAAATGTCTTGGTCACTAAGCAAAGCTGCTAGTGGGATCCTGTATTTTGTGTCATCTTTTTTATTATAATTTATTGCAAATTTTTCTGAATAAATATATGTTGTGTGAAAAATCAAAGTGTGATCTTGATGAGGAAGAACTGAGGAGGGAGGCTTATGTCCCTGAGTCCCCCTTGACTGCTGAAGTCCCCACAGCTATGCCTGCACTGTCATTTCTTGTCTTACAGGGAAACATCAGAAATCACCAATATATTTGCCCTTGGAGAGGAGTAACAGCCACGTATTTTCAGAGGCTAATAAAGAAGTCACTGTTTCTGAAAGCCAGCCAAGGATCCTCATTTTAACTCTAGGAATTCAGGCAACAAAATGGCACTGTTAGGAGAAAGGATGTCGATGCCTAATGCATGTAAATGTCACACTAGGTCAGATCCATGAGCACTCCAGGCCCAGAAATGTGACACACCTCAACATTACACATTTTGGAAGAACCCAGTTATCATAGCCTCAGTAGTTTCAATATGCCCCCCAAAAATCCTGTTTTCACATTATTCATTTTGCAATTTTTGACAACCAGTTTTGAACTTTCATTACCTCTTGGGGTGACGAAGTCCATAAATTTAATACTTTTTTTGCTCTAATATGAACTCTAGCACTTTAAGAGGAAACCCCTAACTTGAGTGTGGTGCCTTTGTTCCCCTGCCATCTCCACTATGAATTTGCACATTCTGATTCCATTCCCTTTGAGACTGAAGGGGCCTCAGCTGGAGGTTTCTTCTCAACCAGGGCCCTCTTCCAGTTCCAACTGTGAGCTTGACCCTGATGAATGTGCTGATTCATTGTTGTCATGAAAAGTGTTTCTAGCCCCACCCAAAGCTTTGGCAGAAGAAGGTGTTTGTTTTTTGTTTTGGGTTTTTGTTTTGTTTTGTTTTGTTTTTTTGTGGGGGGAAGAGTGATTCCTCTCAGTGGATGGAGACTGACACCCAAGTTTTTACACAGCAGCAGACAATGTGGCTGAGCAGCCTCAGTGACCACCTTTCCAGAGGTTAGAAACTGTATCCCCATCTGCTGTCCCAGGAGAACGCTTAGGGCCTTTCTGGCTGCCAGCCAAATTGAAGACCTGGTTCTTGGTGTAGCCTAATAATCTAAAACCGCACACTGCCACAGTAGGCTCACAAACTTAGAGAGAGAAACTTAGTGATGATCTAGTCCAATCTCATTGTTCTCGTGGGCAAAGTCAGGGTCAGAGGGGACATTGAGGGACTTAAGATCACTTAAGTTTGATATGAATGATTACACAGCATACATGCACACACACCCCCACCAAAAAAGCCAGCTCTACAAGATCTGGCAAAGAACCTTCCCAGCAAAAGGAAGAGCAAATACAAAGGCCCTAAGGGAGCAAAGCATCTTGCCATGGTCAGGGACAGTGTGGCAGAACACAGTGTGGCTGAGGTGGCATGTTGGGTTGAGAGATGGGCAGGAACCTGATCACTCAGTCCTGTGGAGCCCGAGGAAAGAGGCTACCTTTCATTCAATGTGCAACAGGAAACCATGGATGCCTTTACTCAGGACTGACATGATTTGTGCTCCTTCCCCCTACCTTAATAATAGTAATAACTAATAACTATAGTTATTATTTATCTCAGGTGCTGTACTAATACATTTTACCTCACCTTTGGCCTTGACAACTACCTTATAAAGTAACCCATTATCCCACTCTTATAGGTGAAAAACACACCAGAATATGACCCCAGACCAAAAATTGACCCTTAAACACAGCCACTATCTCCCCAGCTGGAGTGGGGGTGAAGGTGGGGCTGTTCCCTAAAAATCCTTCCTTTTCTAGCTACATCCCCATATTTTAAGTCAGCTGGATAACCTGTCAGGAGCTCAAATTCAACCTGACTTTGAACCTGACCAACTTCTCCTGGCATCTTCTTCTCTTATCACCCAGGCTTGAACCCTTGGTTATTTTTGGCCCCTGCCACACTTCTAATCACCCACCAATTGCAATCCAGCAAATGTTTATAGAGCACCTGCTAAGTATAGGCCACTATGCAGGGTTCTGAAGGAAACCCAAACGAGTAAGACTCATCATCATAAGATAAGGCATAAATATATTTTTAAAGAAGGAGGGAGGAAACAAGGTAGGGAGGGAGGAAGAAGGAAGGAGAAGTGGAGGGGAGGGGAGAAAAGGTATGATGGGATATCTATGGGAAAGGAGCCAAGTTCAGGTCATTCACAGTCTCCTCTATCTGGCCCCTTCTTTCCATTGCCTGCTTCTCTCTCCCCACCTGCAAATTCAAACCGTCATTACCTCAGGATTATGGTATCCCTTTTAATCCCTTTCTAATTTCTCAGCTGCCAGTACCTCTCCCTTTCAGTTGATCCTACATACATCACTGCCAAAGTAATGTTTCCAATGCACTGCTTTGATGCCACTCCCATAATCAAAACCCCTCCAGGCCCCTCACCCCTACTTACCACAGAAGTTCCAGTTCTTCAGCCTGGCATTAAAGCTCTCTTTAGTCTCTTCCACTCAGCTCTCTGGTCAAATTGCCCACTCTCGACCTCATGCCCTCCACTTCCCTAAACTCATGGACACACCACTTGGCTCAGTTTGTGCCAACCACCTGGAACTGTCTAGCCTCTACCACTCTACCTGCCCATATTCTATAAAACCCAAATGTCACTTCCTCCAGGAAGCCTTTCCCCATGATTTCTGCCTCCCCCGAATGTTTAGAACCTTCCCTTTGTACCACTATTTTAACATACCACACAACAAAGGGTGTTACTGACCCTCTGGGACTAGAGGCTTTGAGACAGTGGAAACCAAGCTGGGCATATTTTGGGTTTCCCAATGATGTCTTGCAGAGAGCAAGTGCTCAACAATATTTGGTCAAAGCACTTAAAGACAAGTCTGTAAACAATAGGTGTTCCTGAAATGTGTATACATTTAATTATTCATACTGAGCTCTATTAATTTTAGAGGCATTCACATGTGTGTACTTAGTAAGTTATATTGACATAGTCTAAGAAGGAAATAGCTTTTAACAGCCATCGAGTACTGTTTTCTATTGTTTTGTAGGCAACGAAATCAGCCTTGTTGAATTCGCTTTTTTAAAGTGATTCTCAAGGTTCCTCAAAAAATTAAAATAGAGCTACCATATGATCCAGCAATCCCACTTCTGGGTATTTATCCAACAGAATTGAAAGCAGGAACTTGAACAGATATTTGCACACCCATGTTCATAACAGCATTATTCACAATAGCTAAAATGTGGAAGCAACCCATGTGTCCATTGATGGATGAATGGAGAAACAAAATGTGGTACATGCATAAAACGGGATGTTATTCAGACTTAAAAGTGAAGGAAATTCTGACATATGCTACAAGATGAACGAAACTTGAGAACATGAATGAAATAAGCCAGCCAGTCACAAAAAGATAAATACTGTCTGATTCTACTTACATGAGGTATCTAAAGTAGTACTCAAATTCATAGACACAGAAAGTAGAATGGTGGTTGTTGGGCTGGGGAGAGGGGTAACAGGAAGTTGTTTAATGGGTGGAGTTTTAGTTATGCAAGATAAAAATGTTTTGGGGATCTGTTGTACAACATTGTGAATATATGTCACACTACTGAACCATACACTTTCAAATATGGTAAACGTTGTTCCTTTTTCCCCACAATTTAAATTTTTTTTTATTTTATTTTATTAAATTTATTGGGGTGACAGATTTCAGATATAGGAACATTTGTGACAACATGGATGGATCTTGAGAGTGTAATGCTGAGCGAAATAAGTCAGACAGAAAAAGCAGAGAACCATGTGATTTCACTGATACGTGGTATATAAACCAAAAACAACAAAAGAACAAGACAAATGAGAAACAGAAACTCATAGACACAATTTAATTTTTAATTAATTGAATCAATGAGGGTAAAGGGGATCAAATATATAGTGATGAAAGAAGAACTGACTGGGTGGTGAACACACAATGTGATATATGGATATATTACAGAACTGTGCACCTGAAATCTATGTAACTTTACTAACAATTGTCACCCCAATAAACTTTAAAAAAAATTGATTCACAAAAGGCAAATTTGATCACATCAACACTGTTTAAAACCATTCAGTGGCTTCCTGGAGTTCTTACCAGGACCCACAAGGCCCAGCAGGTCTAAGTGTCATTGAACTCCAGCCTCCTCCCATATCCTGCCACCTCCATTCTCTTGGCTTCAGCCACGTGCACGTGAGACGTCTGTCCTTGACTGCTCTCTGCTCCCTCCCACTACAGAGCCAACTCCTCTTGTGCTACATTCTCATCACACTTCCTCTCCTCCAGAGCACGCATCACAGTTTGTAATTATACATTCATTTTAATTAAAGTCACTCTCACCAGGTCAGGAATTCAGCGGAGGCACAGACCACCTTCTTTTTTTTTTTTTTTTTTTTTTTTTTTTTTCATTTCTTTACTATGGTATCCCCAGCACCTAATCTAATGGCTGGGACTCAAAAATATGTGTCATCTACAACTCTAGTGGTGGCAAAGGTGAGCGAAAACATGCATGTCTGCTGCTTGTCAAAGGGTGAATGAGTGTCACCTTTCTAGAAGCCATATGGCAATATGTATCAGGAACCTGGAAACATTCATAGCAGTAATTCCACTTCTAGGGAATGATCCTAGAGCAGCACAAAAGTGTTAAGTCCATGGAGGTTAATCCCAGCATTGTTCATTAGACAAAAAACTGGAAACACTTTACAATAGCCTTCAGAACTGGAATGTGGGTAAACACATTGTACATTTACATGGATAAGATATTATGCAACTTTTACCAATAATGTTGCTGAAGAATGCTGACATGGAAAAAGGCCAAGATGTAACATTAAGTGGAAAAGCAGGATACAAGTAGGTATGTACCAAATGTTCCTAAATTTAAAATCAGATATAAAGATAATGCATAAAGATAACACATATAATGTGCAACATGGCTACTAGAGATAACAATGCTGTATTGTATATTTGAAAGTTGCTGGTATACAGTAGGAGATGACATCATAGAAATGGGGTATGAGGTGAACCTCTTGAAATTGGCCCTGGAATTTACAACAAATTGAACAAATGTAATTCCAAAAAGGACTCCCTGCGCAGCAGACAGGCAAGACTAAGAGACACGCAATGGCAGTAATCTAAAGGTAGGCAATTTGGGCGAGCGGGGGCTGGGGGAAGTGGGAAGTGCGGAGACACGGGCAGTGTGGGTGCAGTATGCAGACAGAACTCGGAGCTCTGAGCTCCCTGCATTCTGGAGCTGAGGCAGCCACAGGAGAGGGAAGAATTCAGACTGCTAGCACACCCCTTATGGACCACAGTCCCGCATGAGGGATCAGCATATAATATGGCTTAACCCAACGCTCAGGGCAGAGGCCTCAGAGCAAAGACTTAAGGAAAAGAGTGAAAATGGAGGTTTAAGCCCTCACTGCCAAGCAGAGGATGCAAGGCTTAGGCACAAAGCCTAGCCGACCTCTCAGAGCTAGCCCCACTCTCACCCTCTCAGTGCTAGAGGCAGAATGGTAGCAGTGTCAGATTAAACGTACAGAATATTTGCAGTTCTGAGAACTGGACCGCAGCCACGACTCACAGCCCAGCTGGTTCCGGCAAAGGGCAGGGAGCCTAGGGTGCAGGACAGCCTATGTTGGTGGTCACCGGAATTCTTCACAGCCACCTCTCACAGCCCACCCCGCCCCCTCCCCCACCTATCTGGGCTGTTCGCAATGGGGTAAACAGTGCCGCTGAAACACACAGGCCCTGCATCTGGTGCACGAAGAGTTTCGAAATTCAAAAGCTCTCCATATCCCCCAAAGAAGGCAATGCCCTGAGACCCAGGCCTCTTGCTCACAGAGGAGAAGCCCACCTTCCAGGGAATTCCCCCCTTGTGTGAAAAGCCAGAACAGTGCAGAGAAAATATAAAACTACAGCATGAGAGAGAATAAAAGGCTACAATTGGAAAGAAAATAAAGCATTTTGCGAACACCCACTGGAAAGTGAAGACCTCTTCCTACCAACCTGTTGAAGAACCCACTCCTGTGGATGCCTAGGAAGAGAAATAATATACTAAATGCCATGAAAACTAAGGTAACAAGGCAACTCAGGGAGACAATCAAGTCTCCAGAAAAAGAACTTATACATGGAAATATGTGACTTCCGCCATTGCTCTGGGCCACCTCTCCCAACTCACCCCGCCCCTGGCCCCACCTATCTGGGCGGATCCCTGCAGGAGTAAACAGAACTGCTGAAACATACCGGCTCTGAATCAGGAGCTGGAAGAGCTTTGGAACATCAAAAGCTCTCCGCGTACCCACCGGGACACTGCACCCTGTGACCTAGACGAACTATTAACAGAGCAGAAGCCCGTCTCCCAGGGAATCCCCCCAGTGTGTGAGAAGCTGGAACAGTGCAGAGAAAACATAGCACTACTGTGTAAGAGAGAAAACAAAGGCTGCAGTCGGAGAAAAAATAAAACATTATACCATCAAGTACTGGAAAACAAAAGAAAGACTTCTTCCTGTCAACCTGTTGCAGAAGCCACACATTTAGATGTTTAGGAAGAGAAATAGTAAATCACTAATTGCCATGAATAACCACGGCAACAAGACAGCTCAGACAGAAAGAGAAAAGTCTCCAGAAAAGGAACTTAAAGATATGGAAATATGTGATTTAAATGACAGAGAATTCAAGATTGCAGTTCTGAAAAAAAACTCAACTAGATGCAAGAAAACACATAAAGGCAGTTTAATGAACTCAGAAACACAATCAAAGAACAGCATGAGCATTTTACGAAAGAGATTGAAATTTTACAAAGAACCAAACAGAATTTCTGAGATTAAGAACTCAATAGAAGAAATTAAGAATGAAATAACCAGCTTAGGTAGTAGAGTGGACCAGAATGGAGGAAAGAATCAGTGACATCAAATATAGACACCTGGAAATTACACGGATGGAAGAAGAAAGAGACTTGAGAATTAAAAGAAATGAAAGAACTCCACAAGAACTTTCTGACTCCATCAGAAAGAGCAATATAAGAATAATGGGCATACCAGAAGGAGAAGAAAGAGAAAAGGGAACAGAGAATATATTCAAACAAATTCTCGATGAGAACGTCCCAACCTTGTGCACAGAACTGGATCCTCGAATCCAAGAAGCAAATAGAACACCTAATTACCTCAATCCCAACAGGCCTTCTCCAAGGCACATTGTATTCAAGCTGTCTAAAATCAACGACAAAGCAAGAATCCTCAAGGCTGCCAGGGAAAAGAAGACGGTAACCTACAAAGGAAAGCCCGTTAGATTACATCACATTTTTCAGCAGAAACTCTACAAGCCAGGAGGAAGTGGAACCAACTATTCAAACTATTGAAAGAGAGAAATTATGAGCCAAGAATAATATATCCTGCAAAGATATCCTTTAGATATGAAGGAGGAATAAAAACCTTTCCAGACTTACAGAAGCTGAGGGAAATTTCTAATATACAACCTGCACTGCAAGAATCACAAAAAGAGGCTATTAGACCACCGTAAACAGGGTCAACTTGTGGCAACCAAAACATAAAAAGGGGGAGAGTAAAAGCCTGAACCGGAATATTGGAATGGAGAAAGTAAGCGTGCTGAAGAAAACGGAATACTCTAAATATCAAACTTTCTTTTATATAAACTTAAGGGTAACCACTCAAAAAAAAATCCACACCTGAAATACATACTGTAATAAAAGAAGAAACAGAGGGAAACATCATAGAATACCACCACACAGACAAAATAGACAACAACAAAAAGGCAAAGAAACAATGGAGACACAGCCTTACCAGAAAACTAAAGATAGAATGACAGGAAATCGTCACCAATGGAATAGAATTGAGCATCCAGAAATAAAACCACATAAATATGGACAGATATTCGATCCCCCTTACCCTCATCTCCCACCCTCACCATATGGTGATGGAAGGAGAACTGACTCTGGGTGATGAACACACAATGGGATTTATAGATGACGTAATACAGAATTGTACACCTGAAATCGATGTAATTTTACTAACAATTGTCACCCCAATAAATTAAAAAAAAAAAAAAAACATATCATCTGAAAAAAAAAAAAAAAATATGGACAGATAATTTTTGACAAACAAGCTAAAAACATACAATGGAGCAAAGACAGCCTCTTCAATAAATGGTGATGGGAGAATTGGATAGCCACATGCAAAAGAATGAAACTGGACTGCTATTTGTCACCATGTACCAAAGTTAATTCAAAATGGATCAAAGACTTAAGCATAAGACCTGACACAATAAACTGCATAGAAGAAAACATAGGTACTATACTTATGGACCTTGGGTTCAAAGAGCATTTTATGAACTTGACTCCAAAGGCAATGGAAGTAAAAGCTAAATAAACGAATGGGACTATATGAAACTTAAAAGCTTCTGCACAGCAAAAGAAACCATCGACAAAACAAAGAGGCCACCAACTGAATGGGACAAGATTTTTGCAAACAGTGCCTCCAATAAGGGCCTAATATCCAGAAAATACAAGGAACTCATGCAACTCAACAACAAAAAAACAAACAACCCAATTGAAAAATGGGCAGAGGACTTGAAGAGACATTTCTCCAAAGAGGACATACAAATGGCAAATAGACATATGAAAAAATGCTCAACATCACTAAGCATCAGAGAAATGCAAATCAAAACCACAATGAGATATCACCTCACCCCAGTCAGAATGGCTATCATCAACAAGAGAAATAATAACAAATGTTGGAGAGGCTGTGGAGAAAAAGGAACCCTCATACACTGTTGGTGGGAATGCAGACTGGTGCAGCCATTATGGAAGGCAGTGTGGAGGTTTCTCAAAGAATTACGAATAGAATTGCCATATGACCCAGCAATCCCTCTCCTGGGTATCTACCCAAAAAAATCTGAAAACATTTAGAGATAAAGACACGTGTGCTCCAATGTTCATTGCAGCTTTGTTTACGGTGGCCAAGACATGGAAACAACCAAAATGTCCTTCGATAGATGAATGGATAAAGAAGTTGTGGTATATATACACAATGGAATACTATTCGGCGGTAAGAAAAGATGATATAGGAACATTTGTGACAACATGGATGGATCTGGAGAGAGTAATGCTGAGCGAAACAACTCAGACAGAAAAAGCAGAGAACCATGTGATTTCACTGATATGTGGTATATAAACCCAAAACAACAAAAGAACAAGACAAACAAATGAGAAACAGAAACTCAAGACACAGACAATAGTTTAGCGGTTACCAGAGGGTAAGGGGGATGGGGGGTGGGGTGTGGGAGATGAAGGTAAGGAGGATCAAATATATGGTGATGGAAGGAGAACTGACTCTGGGTGATGAACACACAATGGGATTTATAGATGATGTAATACAGAATTGTACACCTGAAATCTATGAATTTTACTAACAATTGTCACCCCAATAAATTTAATAAAATTTTTTAAAAAAACTAAAAAAAATAATAATAATTTAAGAACATTGAAATCATACCAAGCATATTCTCTGATCACAAGGATTTGAAATTGGATATCAACTGCAAAAAGAAAGCGGGGAAAAACACAAATATATGGAGATTAAACAACATACTTTTAAAGAACGACTGGGTCAAAGAAGAAGTTAGAGGAGAGATCAAAAGATACATAGAAACAAATGACAATGAAAATACATCCTACCAAAATTTTTGGGATGCAGCGAAAGCAGTTTTAAGAGGGAAATTTATCTCATTACAGGCCTATCTCAAGAAACAAGAAAACTCCCAAATAAACAACCTCATGTAACACCTTAAACAACTAGAAAAAGAAGAATAAGTGAAACCCAAGGTCAGCAGAAGAAAGGAAATAACAAAAATTAGAGCAGAACTAAATGAAATAGAGAACAAAAAGACAATAGAAAAAATTAATGTGACAAAGAGTTGGTTCTTTGAAAAGATTAACAAAGTTGACAAACCCTTGGCTAGACTTACTAAGATAAAAAGAGAGAAGACACAAATTAACAAAATCAGAAACGAGAAAGGGGAAGTTATCACGGACACCACAGAAATACAAAGGATCATCCAAGAATACTATGAAGGACTATATGCCACTAAATTCAACAACCTAGAAGAAATGGACAAGTTCTTAGAAACATATAGCCTTCCAAGGCTGAGCCATGAAGAACTGGAAAATCTAAACAGACGGATCACCAGTAACAAAACTGAATCAGTCATCCAAAACCTTCCCAAAAGCAAAAGTCCGGGACCAGATGGCTTTACTAGTGAATTCTACCAAACCTTCAAAGAGGATCTAATACCAATCCTGCTCAAACTCTTCCAAAAAATTGAAGAAGAGACAGTACTGCCAAACTCATTTTTTGAGGCCAACATTACCCTGATACCAAAACCTCGTAAGGACAGCACAAAAAAAGAAAACTACAGCCCAATATCTCTGATGAATACCTATGCAAAAATCCTAAATAAATTCTAGCAAATTGAATACAACAACGCATTAAAAAGATTATTCATCACGACGAAGTGGGGTTCATCCCCGGGGCACAAGGATGGTTCAACATACGCAAATCCATCAATGTGATATATCACATAAACAAAATAAAGGACAAATATCATATGATTATATCAATTAATGCAGAAAAAGCATGTGACAAGATACAACATCCATTTATGATTAAAACACTTAACAAAATAGGTATAGAAGGAAAATACCTTAACATAATAAAGGCCATATATGACAAGCCCTCTGCTAATCTCATAATTAATGGAGAAAAACTGAAGCCCTTTGCTCTACGTTCAGGAACACGACAGGGATGTCCCCTATCACCTCTGCTTTTCAACATAGTGTTGGAAGTCCTTGCCAGAGCAATCAGGCAAGAGAAAGAAATAAAATGCATCCAAATTGGGAATGAAGAAGTTAAATTATCACTCTTTGCAGATGACATGATGCTATATATAGAAAACCCTAAAGACTCCACCAAAAAGCTATTAGAAACAATCAACGAATACAGTAAAGTTGCCGGCTACAAAATCAACGCACAAAAGTCCATTGCCTTCCTATATACTAACAATGAAATCTCAGAAAAAGAAATACAAAAAACGATTCCTTTTGCAATTGCAGCAAAAAGAATAAAATACCTAGGAATAAACTTAACCAAGGATGTGAATGACCTATATGCTGAAAACTATAAGACATTTTTGAAAGAAATTGAAGAAGACACAAAGAAATGGAAAGACATTCCGTGCTAATGGATTGGAAGAATCAACATAGTTAAAATGGCCATATTACCCAAAGCAATATACAGATTCAATGCAATCCCCATCAAAATCCCAATGGCATATTTTAAAGAAATAGAACAAAAAAATCATCAGATTTGTTTGGAACCACAAAAGACCCCGAATAGCCAAAGCAATCTTAAGGAAAAAGAACTATAATGGAGGTATCACACTTCCTGACTTTGGCTTGTACTACAGGGCTACAATCATCAAAACAGCATGGTATTGGCAGAAAAACAGACACATAGACCAATGGAATAGAATTGAGCACCCAGAAATAAAAGCACATAAATATGGACAGATAATTTTTGACAAAGAATCTAAAAACATACAATGGAGGAAAGACAGCCTCTTCAATAAATGGTGCTGGGAGAATTGGATAGCCACGTGCAAAAGAATGAAACTGGACTGCTATTTGTCACCATGTACCAAAGTTAATTCAAAATGGATCAAAGACTTAAGCATAAGACCTGACACAATAAAGTGCATAGAAGAAAACATAGGTACTAAACTTATGGACCTTGGGTTCAAAGAGCATTTTATGAACTTGACTCCAAAGGCAATGGAAGTAAAAGCTAAAATAAACGAATGGGACAATATGAAACTTAAAAGCTTCTGCACAGCAAAAGAAACCATTGACAAAATAAAGAGGCCACCAACTGAATGGGAGAAGATTTTTGCAAACAGTGCCTCCGATAAGGGGCTAGTATCCAGAATATACAAGGAACTCATGCAACTCAACAACAAAAAAACAAACAACCCAATTGAAAAATGGGCAGAGGACTTGAAGAGACATTTCTCCAAAGAGGACATACAAATGGCAAATAGACATATGAAAAAATGCTCAACATCACTAATCATCAGAGAAATGCAAATCAAAACCACAATGAGATATCACCTCACCCCAGTCAGAATGGCTATCATCAACAAGACAAATAATAACAAATGTTGGAGAGGCTGTGGAGAAAAAGGAACCCTCATACACTGTTGGTGGGAATGCAGACTGGTGCAGCCATTATGGAAGGCAGTGTGGAGGTTTCTCAAAGAATTACGAATAGAATTGCCATATGACCCAGCAATCCCTCTCCTGGGTATCTACCCAAAAAAATCTGAAAACATTTAGAGATAAAGACACGTGTGCTCCAATGTTCATTGCAGCTTTGTTTACGGTGGCCAAGACATGGAAACAACCAAAATGTCCTTCGATAGATGAATGGATAAAGAAGTTGTGGTATATATACACAATGGAATACTATTCGGCGGTAAGAAAAGATGATATAGGAACATTTGTGACAACATGGATGGATCTTGAGAGAGTAATGCTGAGCGAAACAAGTCAGACAGAAAAAGCAGAGAACCATGTGATTTCACTGATATGTGGTATATAAACCAAAAACAACAAAAGAACAAGACAAACAAATGAAAAACAAAGACTCATAGACACAGACAATAGTTTAGTGGTTGCCAGAGGGTAACGGGCGCGGGGTGTTGTGGGTGGGAGATGAGGGTAAGGGGGATCGAATATATGGTGATGGAAGGAGAACTGACTCTGGGTGATGAACACACAATGGGATTTATAGATGATGTAATACAGAATTGTACACCTGAAATCTATGTAATTTTACTAACAATTGTCACCCCAATAAATGTAATAAAAAAAAAAGATACAACATCCATTTATGATTAAAACACTTAACAAAATAGGTATAGAAGGAAAATACCTTAACATAATAAAGGCCATATATGACAAGCCCTCTGATAATCTCATAATTAATGGAGAAAAACTGAAGCCCTTTGCTCTATGTTCAGGAACACGACAGGGCTGTCCCCTATCACCTCTGCTTTTCAACATAGTGTTGGAAGTCCTTACCAGAGCAATCAGGCAAGAGAAAGAAATAAAAGGCATCCAAATTGGGAATGAAGAAGTTAAATTATCACTCTTTGCAGATGACATGTTGTTATATATAGAAAACCCTAAAGACTCTACCAAAAAGCGATTGGAAACAATCAACGAATACAGTAAAGTTGCTGGCTACAAAATCAACGTACAGAAGTCCATTGCCTTCCTATATACTAACAATGAAATCTCAGAAAAAGAAATGCAAAAAACGATTCCTTTTGCAATTGCAGCAAAAAGAATAAAATACCTAGGAATAAACTTAACCAAGGATGTGAAAGACCTATATGCTGAAAAGTATAAGACATTTTTGAAAGAAATTGAAGAAGACACAAAGAAATGGAAAGACATTTCGTGCTCATGGATTGGAAGAATCAACATAGTTAAAATGGCCATATTACCCAAAGCAATATACAGATTCAATGCAATCCCCATCAAAATCCCAATGGCATATTTTAAAGAAATAGAACAAAAAATCATCAGATTTGTTTGGAACCACAAAAGACCCCGAATAGCCAAAGCAATCTTAAGAAAAAAGAACAATAATGGAGGTATCACATTTCCTGACTTTGGCTTGTACTACAGGGCTACAATAATCAAAACAGCATGGTATTGGCAGAAAAACAGACACATAGACCAATGGAATAGAATTGAGAACCCAGAAATAAAACCACATAAATAGGTACAGATGATTTTTGACAAACAAGCTGAAAACATAAAATGGAGGAAAGACAGCCTCTTCAATAAATGGTGCTGGGAGAATTGGATAGCCACGTGCAAAAGAATGAAACTGGACTGCTATTTGTCACCATGTACCAAAGTTAATTCCAAATGTGTCAAAGACTTAAGCATGAGACCTGACACAATAAACTGCATAGAAGAAAACATAGGTACTATACTTATGGACCTTGTGTTCAAAGAGCATTTTATGAATTTGACTCCAAAAGCAATGGAGGTAAAACTAAAATAAACGAATGGGACAATATGAAACTTAAAAGCTTCTGCACAGCAAAAGAAACCATTGACAAAATAAAGAGGCCACCAACTGAATGGGAGAAGATTTTTGCAAACAGTGCCTCCGATAAGGGGCTAGTATCCAGAATATACAAGGAACTCATGCAACTCAACAACAAAAAAACAAACAACCCAATTGAAAAATGGGCAGAGGACTTGAAGAGACATTTCTCCAAAGAGGACATACAAATGGCAAATAGACATATGAAAAAATGCTCAACATCACTTATCATCAGAGAAATGCAAATCAAAACCACAATGAGATATCACCTCACCCCAGTCAGAATGGCTATCATCAACAAGCCAAATAGTAACAAGTGTTGAAGACGCTGTGGAAAAAAAGGAACCCTCATACAATGTTGGTGGGGATGCAGACTTGTGCAGCCGTTATGGAAGGCAGTGCAGAGGTTCTTCAAAAAACTACGAATAGAATTGCCATATGACCCAGCAATCCCTCTCTTGGGTATCTACCCAAAAAATCTGAAAACATTTAGAGATAAAGACACGTGTGCTCCAATGTTCATTGCAGCTTTGTTTACGGTGGCCAAGACATGGAAACAACCAAAATGTCCTTCGATAGATGAATGGATAAAGAATTGTGGTATATATACACAATGGAATACTATTCGGCGGTAGGAAAAGATGATATAGGAACATTTGTGACAACATGGATGGATCTTGAGAGAGTAATGCTGAGCGAAATAAGTCAGACAGAAAAAGCAGAGAACCATGTGACTTCACTGATATGTGGTATATAAACCAAAAACAACAATAGAAGAAGACAACAAATGAGAAACAGAAACTCATAGACACAGACAATATTTTAGTGTTTGCCAGAGGTTAAGGGGGATTGGGGGTGGGGGGTGGGAAATGAGGATAAGGGGGATCGAATATATGGTGATGGAAGGAGAACTGACTCTGGGTGATGAACACACAATGGGATTTATAGATGATGTAATACAGAATTGTACACCTGAAATCTATGAATTTTACTAACAATTGTCACCCCAATAAATTTAATAAAATTTTTTAAAAAAACTAAAAAAAATAATAATAATTTAAGAACATTGAAATCATACCAAGCATATTCTCTGATCACAAGGATTTGAAATTGGATATCAACTGCAAAAAGAAAGCGGGGAAAAACACAAATATATGGAGATTAAACAACATACTTTTAAAGAACGACTGGGTCAAAGAAGAAGTTAGAGGAGAGATCAAAAGATACATAGAAACAAATGACAATGAAAATACATCCTACCAAAATTTTTGGGATGCAGCGAAAGCAGTTTTAAGAGGGAAATTTATCTCATTACAGGCCTATCTCAAGAAACAAGAAAACTCCCAAATAAACAACCTCATGTAACACCTTAAACAACTAGAAAAAGAAGAATAAGTGAAACCCAAGGTCAGCAGAAGAAAGGAAATAACAAAAATTAGAGCAGAACTAAATGAAATAGAGAACAAAAAGACAATAGAAAAAATTAATGTGACAAAGAGTTGGTTCTTTGAAAAGATTAACAAAGTTGACAAACCCTTGGCTAGACTTACTAAGATAAAAAGAGAGAAGACACAAATTAACAAAATCAGAAACGAGAAAGGGGAAGTTATCACGGACACCACAGAAATACAAAGGATCATCCAAGAATACTATGAAGGACTATATGCCACTAAATTCAACAACCTAGAAGAAATGGACAAGTTCTTAGAAACATATAGCCTTCCAAGGCTGAGCCATGAAGAACTGGAAAATCTAAACAGACGGATCACCAGTAACAAAACTGAATCAGTCATCCAAAACCTTCCCAAAAGCAAAAGTCCGGGACCAGATGGCTTTACTAGTGAATTCTACCAAACCTTCAAAGAGGATCTAATACCAATCCTGCTCAAACTCTTCCAAAAAATTGAAGAAGAGACAGTACTGCCAAACTCATTTTTTGAGGCCAACATTACCCTGATACCAAAACCTCGTAAGGACAGCACAAAAAAAGAAAACTACAGCCCAATATCTCTGATGAATACCTATGCAAAAATCCTAAATAAATTCTAGCAAATTGAATACAACAACGCATTAAAAAGATTATTCATCACGACGAAGTGGGGTTCATCCCCGGGGCACAAGGATGGTTCAACATACGCAAATCCATCAATGTGATATATCACATAAACAAAATAAAGGACAAATATCATATGATTATATCAATTAATGCAGAAAAAGCATGTGACAAGATACAACATCCATTTATGATTAAAACACTTAACAAAATAGGTATAGAAGGAAAATACCTTAACATAATAAAGGCCATATATGACAAGCCCTCTGCTAATCTCATAATTAATGGAGAAAAACTGAAGCCCTTTGCTCTACGTTCAGGAACACGACAGGGATGTCCCCTATCACCTCTGCTTTTCAACATAGTGTTGGAAGTCCTTGCCAGAGCAATCAGGCAAGAGAAAGAAATAAAATGCATCCAAATTGGGAATGAAGAAGTTAAATTATCACTCTTTGCAGATGACATGATGCTATATATAGAAAACCCTAAAGACTCCACCAAAAAGCTATTAGAAACAATCAACGAATACAGTAAAGTTGCCGGCTACAAAATCAACGCACAAAAGTCCATTGCCTTCCTATATACTAACAATGAAATCTCAGAAAAAGAAATACAAAAAACGATTCCTTTTGCAATTGCAGCAAAAAGAATAAAATACCTAGGAATAAACTTAACCAAGGATGTGAATGACCTATATGCTGAAAACTATAAGACATTTTTGAAAGAAATTGAAGAAGACACAAAGAAATGGAAAGACATTCCGTGCTAATGGATTGGAAGAATCAACATAGTTAAAATGGCCATATTACCCAAAGCAATATACAGATTCAATGCAATCCCCATCAAAATCCCAATGGCATATTTTAAAGAAATAGAACAAAAAAATCATCAGATTTGTTTGGAACCACAAAAGACCCCGAATAGCCAAAGCAATCTTAAGGAAAAAGAACTATAATGGAGGTATCACACTTCCTGACTTTGGCTTGTACTACAGGGCTACAATCATCAAAACAGCATGGTATTGGCAGAAAAACAGACACATAGACCAATGGAATAGAATTGAGCACCCAGAAATAAAAGCACATAAATATGGACAGATAATTTTTGACAAAGAATCTAAAAACATACAATGGAGGAAAGACAGCCTCTTCAATAAATGGTGCTGGGAGAATTGGATAGCCACGTGCAAAAGAATGAAACTGGACTGCTATTTGTCACCATGTACCAAAGTTAATTCAAAATGGATCAAAGACTTAAGCATAAGACCTGACACAATAAAGTGCATAGAAGAAAACATAGGTACTAAACTTATGGACCTTGGGTTCAAAGAGCATTTTATGAACTTGACTCCAAAGGCAATGGAAGTAAAAGCTAAAATAAACGAATGGGACAATATGAAACTTAAAAGCTTCTGCACAGCAAAAGAAACCATTGACAAAATAAAGAGGCCACCAACTGAATGGGAGAAGATTTTTGCAAACAGTGCCTCCGATAAGGGGCTAGTATCCAGAATATACAAGGAACTCATGCAACTCAACAACAAAAAAACAAACAACCCAATTGAAAAATGGGCAGAGGACTTGAAGAGACATTTCTCCAAAGAGGACATACAAATGGCAAATAGACATATGAAAAAATGCTCAACATCACTAATCATCAGAGAAATGCAAATCAAAACCACAATGAGATATCACCTCACCCCAGTCAGAATGGCTATCATCAACAAGACAAATAATAACAAATGTTGGAGAGGCTGTGGAGAAAAAGGAACCCTCATACACTGTTGGTGGGAATGCAGACTGGTGCAGCCATTATGGAAGGCAGTGTGGAGGTTTCTCAAAGAATTACGAATAGAATTGCCATATGACCCAGCAATCCCTCTCCTGGGTATCTACCCAAAAAAATCTGAAAACATTTAGAGATAAAGACACGTGTGCTCCAATGTTCATTGCAGCTTTGTTTACGGTGGCCAAGACATGGAAACAACCAAAATGTCCTTCGATAGATGAATGGATAAAGAAGTTGTGGTATATATACACAATGGAATACTATTCGGCGGTAAGAAAAGATGATATAGGAACATTTGTGACAACATGGATGGATCTTGAGAGAGTAATGCTGAGCGAAACAAGTCAGACAGAAAAAGCAGAGAACCATGTGATTTCACTGATATGTGGTATATAAACCAAAAACAACAAAAGAACAAGACAAACAAATGAAAAACAAAGACTCATAGACACAGACAATAGTTTAGTGGTTGCCAGAGGGTAACGGGCGCGGGGTGTTGTGGGTGGGAGATGAGGGTAAGGGGGATCGAATATATGGTGATGGAAGGAGAACTGACTCTGGGTGATGAACACACAATGGGATTTATAGATGATGTAATACAGAATTGTACACCTGAAATCTATGTAATTTTACTAACAATTGTCACCCCAATAAATGTAATAAAAAAAAAAGATACAACATCCATTTATGATTAAAACACTTAACAAAATAGGTATAGAAGGAAAATACCTTAACATAATAAAGGCCATATATGACAAGCCCTCTGATAATCTCATAATTAATGGAGAAAAACTGAAGCCCTTTGCTCTATGTTCAGGAACACGACAGGGCTGTCCCCTATCACCTCTGCTTTTCAACATAGTGTTGGAAGTCCTTACCAGAGCAATCAGGCAAGAGAAAGAAATAAAAGGCATCCAAATTGGGAATGAAGAAGTTAAATTATCACTCTTTGCAGATGACATGTTGTTATATATAGAAAACCCTAAAGACTCTACCAAAAAGCGATTGGAAACAATCAACGAATACAGTAAAGTTGCTGGCTACAAAATCAACGTACAGAAGTCCATTGCCTTCCTATATACTAACAATGAAATCTCAGAAAAAGAAATGCAAAAAACGATTCCTTTTGCAATTGCAGCAAAAAGAATAAAATACCTAGGAATAAACTTAACCAAGGATGTGAAAGACCTATATGCTGAAAAGTATAAGACATTTTTGAAAGAAATTGAAGAAGACACAAAGAAATGGAAAGACATTTCGTGCTCATGGATTGGAAGAATCAACATAGTTAAAATGGCCATATTACCCAAAGCAATATACAGATTCAATGCAATCCCCATCAAAATCCCAATGGCATATTTTAAAGAAATAGAACAAAAAATCATCAGATTTGTTTGGAACCACAAAAGACCCCGAATAGCCAAAGCAATCTTAAGAAAAAAGAACAATAATGGAGGTATCACATTTCCTGACTTTGGCTTGTACTACAGGGCTACAATAATCAAAACAGCATGGTATTGGCAGAAAAACAGACACATAGACCAATGGAATAGAATTGAGAACCCAGAAATAAAACCACATAAATAGGTACAGATGATTTTTGACAAACAAGCTGAAAACATAAAATGGAGGAAAGACAGCCTCTTCAATAAATGGTGCTGGGAGAATTGGATAGCCACGTGCAAAAGAATGAAACTGGACTGCTATTTGTCACCATGTACCAAAGTTAATTCCAAATGTGTCAAAGACTTAAGCATGAGACCTGACACAATAAACTGCATAGAAGAAAACATAGGTACTATACTTATGGACCTTGTGTTCAAAGAGCATTTTATGAATTTGACTCCAAAAGCAATGGAGGTAAAACTAAAATAAACGAATGGGACAATATGAAACTTAAAAGCTTCTGCACAGCAAAAGAAACCATTGACAAAATAAAGAGGCCACCAACTGAATGGGAGAAGATTTTTGCAAACAGTGCCTCCGATAAGGGGCTAGTATCCAGAATATACAAGGAACTCATGCAACTCAACAACAAAAAAACAAACAACCCAATTGAAAAATGGGCAGAGGACTTGAAGAGACATTTCTCCAAAGAGGACATACAAATGGCAAATAGACATATGAAAAAATGCTCAACATCACTTATCATCAGAGAAATGCAAATCAAAACCACAATGAGATATCACCTCACCCCAGTCAGAATGGCTATCATCAACAAGCCAAATAGTAACAAGTGTTGAAGACGCTGTGGAAAAAAAGGAACCCTCATACAATGTTGGTGGGGATGCAGACTTGTGCAGCCGTTATGGAAGGCAGTGCAGAGGTTCTTCAAAAAACTACGAATAGAATTGCCATATGACCCAGCAATCCCTCTCTTGGGTATCTACCCAAAAAATCTGAAAACATTTAGAGATAAAGACACGTGTGCTCCAATGTTCATTGCAGCTTTGTTTACGGTGGCCAAGACATGGAAACAACCAAAATGTCCTTCGATAGATGAATGGATAAAGAATTGTGGTATATATACACAATGGAATACTATTCGGCGGTAGGAAAAGATGATATAGGAACATTTGTGACAACATGGATGGATCTTGAGAGAGTAATGCTGAGCGAAATAAGTCAGACAGAAAAAGCAGAGAACCATGTGACTTCACTGATATGTGGTATATAAACCAAAAACAACAATAGAAGAAGACAACAAATGAGAAACAGAAACTCATAGACACAGACAATATTTTAGTGTTTGCCAGAGGTTAAGGGGGATTGGGGGTGGGGGGTGGGAAATGAGGATAAGGGGGATCGAATATATGGTGATGGAAGGAGAACTGACTCTGGGTGATGAACACACAATGGGATTTATAGATGATGTAATACAGAATTGTACACCTGAAATCTATGTAATTTTACTAACAATTGTCGCCCCAATAAATTTAATAATAATAAAAAAATAATTATCACCTATTCTCCTCAAGGTATTACAAAAACGACAGAAGGAGGGAAGGCTCCCAACTCTTTTTACGAGGCCGCTATCAACCTTATCCCAAAATCAGACAAAGACATTACAAAAAAAGAATACTATAGGCCAATATCCCTAATGAACATAGATGCAAAAATACTCAACAAAATAGTATCAAACTGAATTCAGCAATACATTAAAATGATCATACACCACGATCAAGTGGGATTCATTCCTGATATGCAAGGGTGGTTCAAGATCCACTAATCAATTAATGTGATACACCACATTAACAAAATGAAAAATAAAAATCATATGATCATATCAATAGATGCAGAAAAAGCACGTGACAAATTCCAGCAGCCATTTATGATAAAAGCTCTTAAGAATGTGGGAATAGAGGGTCCATATCTCAATATAGTAATGGCAATATATGATAAACCCACAGCTAACATCATACTCAATGGGGAAAAGCTAAAGTCAGTCCCCATAAGATGAGGAATAAGGCAAGGATGCCCACTTACTCCACTTGTATTCAAAATAGTTCTGGAAGTTCTAGCCACAGCAATCAGAGAAGAAAAAGAAATAAAAGGCATCCAAATTGGCAAGGCGGAAGTAAAATTGTCATTCTATGTAGATGACATGATACTATATATAGAGAACCCTAAAGACTACACCAAAAAAACATTAGAATTGATAAATGAATTTAGTGAAGTAGCAGGATGCAAAATTAATATTCAGAAATCAGTTGCATTTGTATATAGCAATAATAAACTATCAGAAGGAGAAATTAAGAAACCAATCCCATTTACAATTGCTTCAAAACTATAAAATACTTAGGAGTAAATTTAACCAAAGAAGTAAAAGACCTGTACTCAGAAAGTTATAAGACACTGAAGAGATACACTAAAGAAGATAGAAATAGATGGTAACACATACCATGCTCATGGATAGGAAGAATTAATAGTTAAAATGTTCATACTGCCTAATGTAATATACAGATTCAACGCAATTCCTATCAAACTACCAAGGACATTTTTCACAGAAATAGGACATATAATCCTAAAATTTATATGGAACCATAAAAGACCCCGGATAGCCATGGCAATCTTGAGAAATAAGAACAATGTGGGAGGTATCACGATACCTGGCATCAAATTACACTACAAGTCTATAGTAATCAAAACAGTATGGTACTGGCATAAAAACAGACACATGGATCAATGGAACAGAATAGAGAGCCCAGAAATAAATCCATGTCTATATGGTCATTTAATCTACAACAATGTGAGCAAGAACTTATGTTGGGGTAAAGACAATCTATTCAATAAATGGTGCTGGGAAACCTGGACAGACACATGCAAAAAAATGAAGCTGGACCACCTCCTTACACCATATACAAGAATAAATTCAAAATGGATTAAAGAATTAAATGTAAGATCTTTAACCATAAGACTCCTAGAAGAAAATATAGGAAGAAAGTTTGCAGACATTACCTGGAGTAATATTTTTACGGATATATCCTCTCAGGCAAGGGAAGTTAGAGAAAAAATAAACATGTGGGATTACATCAAACCAAAAAGTTTTTTCACAGCTAAGGAAAACATCAATAAAACAAAAAGGGAGCCTACTGAATGGGGGAAGATATTTGTCAATGCTATGTCTCAGAAGGGGTTAATATCCACAATTCATAAAAAACTCATTCAACTCAACACCTAAAAAACAAACAACCCAATTAAAAAATGGACAGAGATCATGAAGAGACATTTTTCTAATGAGAACATACAGATGGCCAACAGACATATGAAAAAATGTTCAACCTCACTAATCATTAGAGAAATGGAAATAAAAACCACAATGGGATACCACTTCGTTCCGGTCAGAATGGCTATCATCAATAAATCAACAAACAACAAGTGCTGGCAAGGATGTGGAGAAAACGGATTGCACATTGGTGCAGCAACTATGGAAGACAGTCTGAAGGTATCTCAAAAAATTGAAAATGGAACTACCTTATGACCGAGCAATTCCACTTGTGGGTATCTATCCAGAGAATTCAAAAATGCTAATTCAAAAAAATCTATGCACCCCTAATTTTATTGCAGTGCTTCACAATAACCAAGACATGGAAACAACCGAAATGCCCATCGGTAGATGACTGGATTAAGAAGACTAGATTTATAAATGGAGTGTTATGCAGCCATAAAGAAGAATGAAATCTTACCATTTGCAACAATATGGATGGACCTAGAGAACATTATGCTAAGTGAAATAAGTCAGACAGAGAAAGACAAATACCATATGATCTCACTTATATGTGGAATCTAAAGAATACAATAAATGAACAAAGTACCAGAAACAGTCTCAGAGACATAGAGGAAAAACTGAGGGTTGCTAAATGAGACAGGAGGTGGGGATAAGGGAGAAGGTGAGGGCATTAGAAAGTACAATCTGTAACCACAAGATGGCCACAGGGATACAAAAGTCAATTTGGGGAATATAATCAATCATGTTGTTAAGATTCTGTAGGGTATCCGATGGACACTTGTCTTATTAGGGAGACTACTGCTGTAGATGCCTGATCCCTGCACTGTACACCTGAAGCTGAAGCTGAATAAAATGAATGTCAATATAATTCAATATATGGATATATAGTCAGAAGAAGTGGAGTACAGCATAAGGAATAGAGATAGTGGAAATGTAATGGCTATATGCAATGTCAGAGGGGTAGTAGATTGGGGGAGGGAGGTTATCACCTTGTGAGGGGTATAAATTATAAATGTATAACTATTACAGTGTTTTGTACACATGAAACTAATAAAAAAAAGTTATTATTAATACAACCTGAACCTGGAAGGAAAAAAATGGACAGAGGACCTGAAGAGACATTTCTTCAAAGAGGACATACAAATGGCCAATAGACATGAAAAAAATATCCAACATCACTAATCATCAGAAAAATGCAAATAAAAACCACAATGAGATATCACCTCACCCCAGTCAGAATGGCTATCATCAACAAGACAAATAGAAACAAGTGTTGGAGAGGTTGTGGTGAAAAAGGAACCCTCCTACACTGTTGGTGGGAATGCAGACTGATGTAGCCGCTATGGAAGGCAGTGTGGAGGTTCCTTAAAAAATTACGAATAGAATTACCGTATGTCCCAGCAATCCCTCTCCTGGTTATCTACCCCAAAAATCTGAAAATATTTATTCATAAAGATTTATGTGCTCCAGTGTTCACTGCAGCTTTATTTATGGTGGCCAAGACATGGAAACAACCAAAATGTCCTTCGATAGATGATTGGATAAAGAAGTTGTGGTATATATACACAATGGAATGCTATTTGGCCATAAGAAAAGATGAAATTGTGCCATTTGTGACAACATGGATGGATCTTGAGAGCATAAAGGTAAGCAAAATAAGTCAGACAGAAAAAGTAGAGAACCATAAGATTTCACTGGTATGTGGTATATAAAACTGAAACCAAAAACAAATAAAAGACATGCAAATGAAGAAACAAAATCTCAGACAATAGTTTAGTGGTTACCAGAGGAGCGGGGGGAGAGGGTGGTGTATGAGGGTAAAGGGGATCAAATGTATGGTGATGGAAAGAGAACTGACTCTGGGTGGTGAACATACTATGTGATATGTAGATGATGTATTACAGAATTGTACACCTGAAATCTATGTAACTTTACTGACAATTGTCACCCCAATAAACTTCAGTTAAAAAAAAGAAAGTTGCTAAAAGTTCTCAGCACAAGGAAAAAATATGTAACTGTGTGGTAATGGATGTTAACTACACTTATTGTGGTGATCATTTCACAATATATTCAAATATTGGTCATTATGTTGTACACCTGAAATTTATATATGTCAATTATAAACTATATGTCAACTACATCTCAATAAAAAATAAATTTAAAAAGATGGTAATACATAGGCACCAAAATGGTGGAAATCAATGCTCCGTAAATAGCAGCCACCCCTAGGTGATTGCACTGCGGTGATTCCAGAATGTCTATAAAGGAAGGTTTAGAAGCCATTCAAAGGGCGGCTAGGAACTTTGTCTTGAAAGTGTAAGTTGTCTTTGCATAACAAGCAGTTTTTCCTTAAATTGCGTGTGTACTTGGAATGACTTTGGGGATGCTGATGGAGATTATGCTGAAGCCTCCAAGCCACCATCTGGTGCCAACATAAATGATTTTTTTTTTACTGTTGTATTTGTCTGGTTTTCTAAATGTTTTACAATGAGTATGCATTACTTTTTACATCAGAACAAGATTAAAGAAAATATTATTTCATAGAATAAAGAAACATCTGTGTGTTATAATGAATGGACACAGTGTCATGCTCAGACATGTAGCCGGGCCCACTCCACACTGCTCCCTTGCATCCCAGGCCTTCTCTGTCCCTTGCATCTGCAAGTTTCTCTCCTCTACCTTCTGGCACATCAGACCAGCAGCCACCAGGCAGCCTTGGGGCTCCCTGGCTAGTCAAGGTCCCATCTTGACTGTGGGCCTCAGGACTCCGCTGGGCCTGGCATTCTAAGCCATGTCCATGCAAAAAGCACACTTGCAAGGGCCTTTTGGCACCATGGGCCACCCCTCTACCTCTAACAGCGGCTGGCCCTGGCTCCGAAAAGCAGGGATCATTTATGGATTGTAGCAGTGTCCAGCAGATGGCAGAGGAGAATGACTGTTCCCAGTTGTAAAACTGGTATTTAAAACTGCACTTACTTTTTTGGTTTCATGATCATTTCTTTTTTTTTTTTTTTTTTTATTTTATTTTATTTTATTTATTTATTACTTATATATATATTTATTTAAAAAATAATTGTCATTATTTTAAAAAACATTATATATCAATTGCAATTGACATACAATATTGCATTAGTTTCAGGTGTACAGCATAGTGATAACACATTTATATAACAACAAAATGATCGCCCCAATAAATCCAGTACCCTTCTGACACCATACATAGTTATTACAATATTATTGACTATGTTTCCGATGCTATATTTTACATCTCCATGACTACTTTGTAACTACTAATTTATTCCTTTTAATCCCTTCCCTGCCTTCATCCATCCCCCCAATCCCTCTCCCATCTGGCAACCATCAAAATGTTCTCTGTATATTTCTGTTTTGTTTGTTCACTTATTTTGTTTGTTTTTTTTTGTTTGTTTGTTTTGTTATTTCTTTCTTTTTTTTTTTTTATTAATTAGTTTCAGGTGCACAAGACAAAGCAAAACTTAGACATTTATCATTTATATCCCTCACACTGTGTGAACCCCCCTCCCCCCATCCACTATCCCTCTGTACGTTCCCAAAACCTCTCACCTTCCCCTTATCCCCACCCCCCTGCCCATCTAGCAACCCTCAGTTTTTCCTCCATTTTTCCAAAACTGTTTCTGATTAGTTCATTCACTTATTCTTTTCTTTAGATTCCACATATAAGTGAGATCATATGGTATTTGTCTTTCTCTTTCTGACTTATTTCACTTAACATAATGTTCTCTAGGTCCATCCATGTTGTTGCAAATGGTAAGATTTCTTTATTTTGAAGAATTTGATGGACTAGTCTCTTCAAATTTCTTGTGGCCTAAAATGTCAAAAACAACCATAAACCTTTTTTTTTTTTTTCAGGACTGGATTGAAATTGACTAAAGGTTATGGAGGTTTCAGTCCTATCTTTCATTGCTGAAAGCTGTTGAGTTAGATCTTCTCTAGAGAAAGGTGAACTGGAAGGATGGATGAAACTGCTGGAGGAGAGGGAGGTACAGATGTGAATGGGATGGAAAAGAATGACTCCTGGCCAGACAGTTGGAGAGGAAGTGGAAAGAAAGGAGACCAAAAGGCTTATTATGGGTTGAATTGTGTGTCCCCCCTAGCTTCTGGTAGTTTGCTGGCAAGCTTAATTGTTCCTTGGCTTATAGATGCATCACCTGGATTGATCTCTACCTGCATCTTCAGATGACACTCTCCATGTTTGTGTCTCTGTGTCCATAGTTCCTCTTTTCATAAGGACACCAGTCATATGGGACTAGGGCCCACCCTACTCCAATATGACCTCATCATATACTTAACTAATTACATGTACAATGACCCTATTTCCAAATAAGGTCACATTCACAGGTACTAGAGTTTAGGACTATAACAAGGTGTTGGCAGGGTTGGTTCTTTCTGATGGCCAAAATCTGCTAGAAAGCAGAGCACATGCCACACCTAGGGGATGGCTTATCATCTCCAGCCAGATGGTACTGGAGACACCATCAGTGGGTCAGTGATCACTTCATCCTCCACACCACACCTGGAGTTTCCCCAAGAACACATGGCAAGTACCTGCAGTCAGAGGGCTGCATTTTCTGACCCAGGCTCCTTAGAACACTTTTTCAATTACACCAGACAAGTCTTCTGCTTTAAGCCACAAGGTCATATGAGGCTCTGGCCATACACTCATAGGCTCTGGTGTGGAAGGGAGAGAGAGTAGAACAGTAGGTAGGTTCTTTCTAACATTCTATGGTGGCCAGGCCCACTGGCTGGCTGGCAACATGCCCACCATTGGGAACCCAATTATGAGACACACCCCACCCCTCCTATTTTCTGGGTATGTCCACAAGAAGGTTAGGGCTTGGGGCTGGGAGGTTCCTCAAACATAACTACCTTTATTTGTAGGGAGGTATCTATCAAATATGGAAGGCTGCGGATTTTGGAGACTCTGACCCGTTCCACCTGGAGCATCTTCCTGAGTCCTGCCAAGAATACAGACTTCAGGATCTAGTTGTTCCATTCTTCCGATGTCATCTTCGGCCACCTCTCTACCAGCAGGTCCACCAAACACATGTGTTGTTCAGATCCTTAATAGCTGAGAAGTGCCACTGTGCCTTGCCAGAGGAGTAATCAGGAAAGTAAAGCTTTCCCAGGGTCTAAAAACCAGTCTCCCATCTCATCTCAGCCTGCAGTGTGCTGTGTGAGCACTGGGAGGCACTGTTGGGTCAAAAGAAATTTCAAGAAGCCAGGCCACTGTTCCAGTCCCAGTAATCTGGGGGTGAGAAAGACCCTAGGGAAGCCTGTGGTGTTCTGGAAATGTTTGGGATTTTCCCCCATGGTAGCAAGGATCTGTTCTAATCAACCATGAAGTTCTGGGCTGGGTACCTCATGCTAGCTGTTGCAAAGAGTGGTGCAGAGAGGAAAAGAACAGGGGCTTAAAGGGGTGCTAGCTTGATTCCAGGCACCAGACCCTGGCTGGTTAGCTGGACCAAATAAGGGGTGAGACCAACATGCAGAACCAAGCAGGTGTGCAACTGAGAGGAACCAAGCAGGAGGCAGGCCAGAGTGGGGCAGGAGGTAGGGGTGGAGGGCAGGGCAGGGTTCTGGACAATGTCTTGGCTCCTGGGTTTAGAGGTTCTCTGGGATGTTTGAGGAAGGACTCTTGACTTCAGTGTGTGTGGTGGTTGGGAAATTAGAGGACCCAACACAGAGAAAGCCTGAACTGGAGCTTGGGTGTTATGTTTGACAACTCTCTCTCTCACCTTCCCTCTTCTATGTCATTTCCAACCCAAATTTTTCCATTTGTATCTCCTGAATACCCCTTGAATTTTTCCACTTCTATACAACGCTAGTACTTCCACCCTAGTCCAAGCTTCCATCATCTCTCCTTGATGACTCTAAAATACAGTTGCCAGGTAAAATATGGGTTGCCCAGTTAAAATTTGAGTTTCAAATACATAAAGAACAATTTTAGTACATCCCATATAATATTTGGGATACACTTATACTAAAAATTGTTCTCTATCTGAAATGCCAATTTCAGTGGGCATCCTGTTTGTTTTTCTTTCTTTTGTTTTGTTTTATTTCTAAATCTGGCAATTCTCCCAAGAGCCTCCTCAGCTTTCCACCTCTATAATCCATTCTCTGCAAAGCAGCCAGAATGAACTCACAGAAATTCACATCTAACCATGTCACTCAAAGCCCTTCAAAGATTGCCTACCATGCATGGGTCAGATTCAAACGCTCCTTGTGGTACCCAAGTCCCTCCATGCCTTGACCACCAGCAAGCTCTCAACTTCTTCTCCCGCTGTCCCCCAAACCCATACTATAGCCCCAGCTTGAAAAACGTCCTATAGTCCCTTACAGATACACTCATGCCTTCACGCACACCCACCTGTGTCCTGAAGGCCCTTTCCCCAGCCATCTAAAGAATTCAAAGTCAGTCATCAAACTCAACCATCACTTCTTGCCAAGCTCTTACCAACATGCCCCTTGCCTCCCTCAAGCCAAGCTCATTGCCCTTGCACCACATAATGATCTTTAACAAAGCAATTATTTAACTATATCAAAATGATCTCTTTGTGTGTCTGTCTGCCCTGCTTGACTCCAGCCCCCTTCAAGGAGGGGCCCTAGTGTTATATAACTTTGTATCCACAGTGTACTATAGTACAGAGCCTGGCCTGGAGTGGGGCACTCAATAAATGTGTAAGGCATGAAGGAATATGTGAATGAATTGATGCGCATAAGTGATTTTAAATTTCCAGAAACCTAAATGGATCACTAACAGTGACTACAGGGGGCAGAATAACCTCAATTTTGTTTGGCTTATTGGGGGAGTGGTACAGAAAGCTGCCTTTCTGATGCTTGGCTCCCTTCTCCAGTTCCAAGGAGAGTTTTTGTTGGTGTTTTGTTTTATTTTCAAATCATGGAAACACAAAGCAGGAAAGGAACTTAAGAGCCCATACAAACCAGCCCTCTGCCTTCAGGTAGTTAAAAAACTGTTTTAGTTTCCATTTAATACCTGCTTTCAGGTAGTTAAAAACATTCTTTGGTTTGTTACAGATCAACCACAGAGACGTTAGGAAACTTGCTCCAAGTTACACAGCAAGTGAATATACATGGACACTCTGCCATATATTAGCTGTGCAACTTTGGATAAGCCACTTCTCTCTGAACCTCAGTTTCTTCAGCTTTTAAGTAGGGATGATAACACCTCACTCAGAATCTGAGTAAGTCAGATGAGACAGCATACAAGAAATGTGAGCTAGCAGAGCACTTGGTAGATAGAGGTATACAATTAAAGTTGGTACTGTTATTAGCAGGCATTACAAAGGGAAGGGGGAGTCAAGGAAGGTTTCCTGGAGGAGATAAGGCTTGAGCTTGACTTTGAAAGAGAATAATTTGGAAGGTCAGATGGAAGAAAATGCTTGTAGGTAAGTCTTGCCAAACATTAAAAAAAAAAGGGCAGGTCCAAAGTTCACTTCCATCCTCTCTCATGTATGGTCTAAAAAGATGGTCATACAGGTGACCTGGCCCAAGAGAGGCATATCAGTGAAAAGTCACAGGGAAACTGAAGTGCTGAGATGGCCCTCCTGTTCCTGAAGAAATTCAAACCTCCTCATGGCCATGGGAGGGCTGGGCCAACCTGTGTGGTCTTCTTCTAATTTGTGACTCAGGGTGGTCCACAGAGGCCCCAGCCCTGTGGCTCCATCCCTCCCCTGAGAAATCCCTCCCCTGGGATATTTAAGGGAAAATCTGGACATTCCTCCAGAGGCCAGTGATGTTCCAGGGGTCTGCATGGAGTCTTCCCTCAGGCAATGTGGCTCTCCATCATGGTCATCAACCCAGGAGCAGCATGGCAGTAACCTGGAAAGAATGCTAGGCCATAGAGATTGTGATCATAGACAAGGGCATTGTGATCATAAGCAACCACAAGTTTCAGAGTAATTATCTAAAGCAAGGAACTGGACAGGGGACATTTCAAGCTCAAACCGCAAGGAGGGGGTATTTCAATTGTTAAGCTCTAGGGCAGGGAGAGGCGAGGCTAGGGACATTGCAAGGCCTCTTTTCTGGGGGTCCAAACAGGGCCCTGTTTCAATCTTAGAGACTTTCCTTCTTCAGCAAGTCTCAGCCCAGAAGAGAGCGGTGGCAGAGATTGTGCTCAACATGTATCCATTTGTTCCCCTATATTTCCCAGCCTCCCTTGCATTTGAGTTTGGGGCACATGACTAATTCTAACCAACAGAAAGTCGTCAGAAGTAATGTGCACCATTTATGAGCTGAGGCAGTTAAGAACTGGTGAATTGCGTCCCCACTCCTCAAATGCACATGTTGAGACCCTAAGCTCCAGTGTGGCAGTTTTTAGATCCTCTTTGAAGGTTTGGTAGAATTCACTACTGAAGCCATCTGGTCCTAGGTTTTTCCTTTCGGGAAGGTTTCAGGTGATTGATTCATATTCCTTACTGGTGATCGATCCTTTTCGATTTTCCAATTATTCGTGATTCAGACTAGGAAGGCTATGTATTCCTAAGAACTTGTCCATTTCTTCTAGGTTATTGAATTTGGTGGCATATACTCCTTCAGAGTATTCTTGGATGATCCTTTGTATTTCTGTGGCATCTGTGATAACTTCCCCTCTTTTATTTCTAATTTTGTTTATTAATGTCTTTTCTCTTTTTATCCTAGTGAGTCTAGCCATGGGTTTGGCAATTTTGTTCATCTTTTCAAAGAACCAGCTCTCTGTCACATGAATTTTTTCTATTATCTTTTTGTTCTCTATTTCATTTAGTTCTGCTCTGATTTTTAATAATTCCTTTCTTCTGCTGACCTTGGGTTTCACTTGTTCTTCTTTTTCTTGTTGTTTAAGGTGTAACATGAGGTTATTTCTCTGGGATTTTTCTTGTTTCTTAGGATAGGCCTGCAATGATATAAATTTCCCTCTGAAAACTGCTTTTGCTGCATCCCAAGAGGTTTGGTAGGATTTTTTTTTTTTTCATTTGTTTCTTTGTATCTTTTCATCTTTTCTCTTATTTCTTCTTTGACCTGGTCGCTCTTTAAAAGTATGTTGTTTAATCTCCACATCTTTGTGGTTTTTCCTGCTTTCTTTTTGCAGTTGATATCCAATTTCAAAGCCTTGTGATCACAGAATATGCTTGGGATGATTTCAGTCTTCTTAAATTTGCTGAGGCCAGTTTTATGTTGCAATATGTGGTTTATCCTTGAGAATAATCTATGTACACTAGAAAAAAATGTAGAGTATGAAGTTCTAGGATGAAGTGCTCTATAAATGTCAATTATGTCCATTTCATCTAATGTGTCATTTAGGGCTGCTATTTCTTTATTTATTTTCTGTTTGGATGATCTATCCATAGCTTTCAATGATGTACTTAGGTCCCTACTATAATGGGTTTTGGTCAATTTCTCCCTTTAGTTCTGTTAGTAGCTGCTTGGTATATTTCAGTGCTCCCTGATTGGGGGCATAAATATTTATGACTCTTATGTGTTCTTGTAGTATAGTCCCCTTTATTATTATGAAATGTCCATTTTTGTCTCTTGTTACATATTTTATCCTGAAGTCTGTTTCATCTGATATCAGTATGGCTACACCTGATTTTCTCTGGACACCATTTTCTTGGAGTGTCAATTTCCACCCTTTTACTTTGAGTGTATGTTTGTCCTTGTACCTGAGATGTACCTCTTGGATGTAGTGTATGGTAGGGTTTAGTTTTTTGATCCAATATGTTACTCTGTGCCATTTTCTTGGTGAGTTCAGTCCACTTACATTTAGGGTGGTTATTGATATGTGACGATTTCCTATCATTCTATCTTTGGTTTTCAGGTAAGACTGTGTCTCCATTGTTTCTTTGCCTTTTTCTTCTTGTCTATTATTCCTGAGTGGTGGGGTTCTATGATTTTCCCATCTGTATCTTCCTTTATGGCATTACATATGTCAGTTCTGGATTTTTTTTGAGTGCTTACCATTAAGTTTATGTAAAAGAAAGTTTCATGAAAAATGGCGGAGTGAGGTGAGCCTCTGTAAAGCACCCCTGGAATTTACAAAGAATTGAACAACAAAAACTCCACAAAGGACTCCCTGCACAGCAGACAGGCAAGACGAACAGGCCCACTACTGACTGAAATCACCTACAGGTGGGAGATTCGTGCGAGGGGAGGGAGGAGGAAAGGGAGAAGTGCGCGGAGACGCAGCCCCGCTGGCGCAGGACGCAGACCCAATTCAGTGCGCCGAGCTCGCTGCTTCACGGAACTACCGCAGCTGCGGGAGAGGGAAGAACTCGGACTGCTAGGGCTCCGCCAGGGCTCCACAGGGCTGAGGGGACAGCATATAACACGGCTGAACCCAACGCTCACGGCAGAGACCTCGGAGAAAAGACTGAGGGAAAAAGGCTGAAAACGGTGGTTTAAGCCCGCACTGCCGAGCAGAGAACGGAGCCTTAGGCACTGAGACTAGCCGCCCCCTCCTTCCCCTCCCAGAGCTCGCCCCGACCCCACCTGCCTGGTCCTGGAAGCGAAACAGTAGCAGTGTCAGATCAAAACAACAGAAAATTTGCTATATTTGAGAACTGTGGCCCACAGACACAAATTCGCAGCTCAACTAGTTCCAGCAAAGGGGAGAGAGCTGTGGAAGCAGGACCGGCTGTGGTGGTGGTCGCCGCCATTGCTCTGGGCCACCTCTCACAGCTCACCCCGCCCCTGGCCCCACCTATCTGGGCGGATCCCTGCAGGAGTAAACAGAACTGCTGAACAAAAGAAAGACCTCTTCCTATCAACTTGTTGCAGAAGTCACTCCTGTAGATGTCTAGGAAGAGAAATAGTAAACCAGTAATCGCCATGAATAACCAAGGCAAAAAGATAGCTCAGAAAGAAAGTGAAAACTCTCCAGAAAAGGCACTTAAAGATACAGAAATATGTGACTTAAATGACAGAGCATTCAAGATTGCAGTTCTGAAAAAACTCAACGAGATACAAGAAAACACAGATAGGCAGTTAAAGGAACTCAGAAACTCAATCAAAGAATAGCATGAGCATTTTACGAAAGAGATTGAAATTTTAAAAAAGAACCAAATAGAATTTCTGGAGATTAAGACCTCAATAGAAGAAATTAAGAATGAAATAACCAGCTTAGGTGGTAGAGTTGACCAGATGGAGCAAAGAATCAGTGACATCGAAGATAGAAACCTGGAAATGGACTTCCGGAAAAATGGCGGAGTGAGGTGAGCCTCTGTAAAGCTCCCCTGGAATTTACACAGAATCGAACAACAAAAACTCCACAAAGGACTCCCTGCACAGCAGACAAGCAACACGAAGAGGCCCACTACCGACTGAAATCACCTACAGGTGGGAGATTCGCGCGAGTGGAGGGAGGAGGAGGTAAGGGAGAAGCGCGCGGAGAAAGAACCGTGCGGGGGCAGGACGCAGACCTCGCTCAGTGCGCCGAGCTCGCAGCTTCCCGGAACTACCGCAGCTGCGGGAGATCGGACTGCTAGGGCTCCGCCAGGTCTCCACAGGGCTGAGGGGACAGCATATAACACGGCTGAACCCAACGATCACGGCAGAGACCTCGGAGAAAAGACTGAGGGAAAAAGGCTGAAATCGGTGGTTTAAGCCCGCACTGCCGAGCAGAGAACGGAGCCTTAGGCACTGAGACTAGCCGCCCCCTCCCTCCCCTCCCAGAGCTCGCCCCGCCCCAACCTGCCCGGTGCTAGAAGTGAAACAGTAGCAGTGTCAGATCAAAACAACAGAAAATTTGCTGTTTTGAGATCTGTGGACCGCAAACACAAATTCACAGCCCAACTAGTTCCAGCAAAGGGGAGAGAGCTGTGGAAGCAGGACCGGCTGTGGTGGTGGTCGCCGCCATTGCTCTGGGCCACCTCTCACAACTCACCCCGCCCCTGACCCCACCTATCTGGGCAGATCCCTGCAGGAGTAAACAGAACTGCTGAAATATACGGGCCCTGAATCAGCAGCTGGAAGAGCTTTCGAACATCAAAAGCTCTCCGCATACCCACAGGGACACTGCGCCCTGTGACCTAGACGAACTATTAACAGAGGAGAAGCCCGTCTCCCAGGGAATCCCCCCATTGCGTGAGAAGTTGGAATAGTGCAGAGAAAACATAGCACTACTGTGCGGGGGAAGAAAAATAAGTTGCAGTTGGAGAAATAATAAAACATTCTACTAAGTACTGGCAAACAAAAGAAAGACCGCTTTCTATCAACCTGTTGCAGAAGTCACTCCTGTAGATATCTAGGAAGAGAAATAGTAAACCAGTAATCGCCATGAATAACCAAGGCAACAAGATAGCTCAGAAAGAAAGTGAAAAATCTCCAGAGAAGGCACTTAAAGATACAGAAATATGTGACTTAAATGACAGAGAATTCAAGATTGCAGTTCTGAAAAAACTCAATGAGATACAAGAAAACACAGATAGGCAGTTAAAGGAACTCCGAAACTCAATCAAAGAACAGCATGAGCATTTTACGAAAGAGATTGAAATCTTAAAAAAGAACCAAATAGAATTTCTAGAGATTAAGAACTCAATAGAAGAAATTAAGAATGAAATAACCAGCTTAGGTAGTAGAGTTGACCAGATGGAGCAAAGAATCAGTGACATCGAAGATAGAAACGTGGAAATGACACAAATAGAAGAAGAAAGAGACTTGAGACTTCAACGAAATGAAAGAACTCTACAAGAACTTTCAGACTCCATCAGAAAGAGCAATATAAGAACAATGGGCATACCAGAAGGAGAAGAAAGAGAGAAGGGAACAGAGAATATATTCAAACAAATTGTCGATGAGAACTTCCCAAATTTGTGGACAGAACTGGACCCTCAAATCCAAGAAGCAAATAGAACACCTAGTTACCTCAATCCCAACAGACCTTCTCCAAGGCACATTGTATTGAAGCTGTCTAAAATCAACGACAAAGAAAGAATCCTCAAGGCAGCCAGGGAAAAGAAGATGGTAACTTACAAAGGAAAGCCCATTAGATTATCATCAGATTTTTCAGCAGAAACTCTACAAGCCAGGAGGGAGTGGAACCAAATATTCAAACTATTGAAAGAGAGATATCATGAGCCAAGAATAATATATCCAGCAAAGATATCCTTTAGATATGAAGGAGGAATAAAGACCTTTCCAGACATACAGAAGCTGAGGGAATTTTCTAATACACGACCTGCACTACAAGAAATACTAAAGGCGGCTATTCGACCACCATCAACAGGGACAATTTGTGGCAACCACAACTCAAAAAGGGGGAGAGTAAAGGCCTGAACCGGAATATGGGATTGGAGAAAGTAAGCGTGATGAAGAAAATGGAATACTCTAAATATCAAACTTTCTTTTACATAAACTTAAGGGTAACCACTCAAAATAAATCCAGAATTGAAATATATACTGAAATAAAAAAAGAAACAGAGGGAATCATCATAGAATACCACCACACAGAAATAATAGACAACAACAAAAAGGCAAAGAAACAATGGAGACACAACCTTACCAGAAAACTAAGGATAGAATGACAGGAAATCCTCACATATCAATAATCACCCTAAATGTAAATGGACTGAACTCACCAATAAAAAGGCACAGAGTAGCAGATTGGATCAAAAAACTAAACCCAACCATATGCTGTCTCCAAGAGACACATCACAGCTACAAGGACAAGCATAGACTCAAAGTGAAAGGGTGGAAATTGACACTCCAAGCAAACGGTACGCAGAGAAAATCAGGTGTAGCCATAATGATATCAGATGAAACAGACTTCAAGGTGAAAAAGATAACAAGAGACAAAGATGGACATTTCATAATGGTGAAGGGGACTGTACAACAAGAAGACATAACAGTCATCAATATTTATGCCCCCAATCAGGGAGCACCGAAATACACCAAGCAACTACTAATAGAACTAAAGGGAGAAATTGACCAAAACACAATTATACTAGGGGACTTAAATACATCATTGACAGTTATGGATAGATCATCCAAACAGAAAATAAATAACGAAATAGCAGCCCTAAATGACACATTACATGAAATGGACATAATTGACATTTATACAGCATTTCATCCTAAACCATCAGACTACACATTCTTTTCTGGTGTACATGGAACATTCTCAAGGATAGACCATATATTGGGACATAAAATCAGTCTCAACAAATTTAAGAAGATTGAAATCATACCATGCATATTCTCTGATCACAAGGCTTTGAAATTGGATATCAACTGTAAAAAGAAAGCGGGATGAAGAAGTTGTGGTATATATACACAATGGAATACTATTCGGCGGTAAGAAAAGATGATATAGGAACATTGGTGACAACATGGATGGATCTTGAGAGTGTAATGCTGAGCGAAATAAGTCAGACAGAAAAAGCAGAGAACCATGTGATTTCACTGATATGTGGTATATAAACCAAAAACATCAAAAGAACAAGGCAAACAAATGAGAAACAAAAACTCATAGAGACAGACAATAGTTTAGTCGTTACCAGAGGGTAAGGGGGGTGATGGGTGGGACATGAGGGTAAGGGGGATCAAATATATGGTGATGGAAGGAGAACTGACTCTCGGTGATGAACACACAATGGGATTTATAGATGATGTGATACAGAATTGTACACCTGAAATCTGTCTAAAATCTATATAATTTTACTAACAATTGTCACCCCAAAAAATTTAATAAAATAAAATTAAAATTAAAAAAGCGATAAAAAAAAGAAAAGAAAATGAAAGTTTCATATGTAGATTATTCCTTTTTTTTTTAAATTAAATTTATTAGGGTGACAATTGTTAGTAAAATTACATAGATTTCAGGTGTACAATACTGTATTACATCATCTAAAAATTCCATTGTGTGTTCATCACCCAGAGTCAGTTCTCCTTCCATCACCATATATTCGATCCCCCTTACCCTCATTCCCACCCCCAACCCCCCGCCCCCTTACCCTCTGGCAACCACTAAACTATTGTCTGTGTCTATGAGTTTCTGTTTCTCATTTGTTTGTCTTGTTCTTTTGTTGTTTTTGGTTTATATACCACATATCAGTGAAATCACATGGTTCTCTGCTTTATCTGTCTGACTTGTTTCGCTCAGCATTACTCTCTCAAGATCCATCCATGTTGTCACAAATGTTCCTATATCATCTTTTCTAACCGCCGAATAGTATTCCATTTTGTATATATACCACAATTCTTTATCCATTCATCTATCGAAGGACATTTTGGTTGTTTCCATGTCTTGGCCACCGTAAACAAAGCTGCAATGAACATTGGAGCACACGTGTCTTTATCTCTAAATGTTTTCAGATTTTTTGGGTAGATACCCAGGAGAGGGATTGCTGGGTCATATGGCAATTCTATTCGTAATTCTTTGAGGAACCTCCACACTGCCTTCCATAATGGCTGCACCGGTCTGCATTCCCACCAACAGTGTATGAGGGTTCATTTTTCTCCACAGCCTCTCCAACATTTGTTACTATTTGTCTTGTTGATGATAGCCTTTCTGACTGGGGTGAGGTGATATCTCATTGTGGTTTTGATTTGCATTTCTCTGATGATTAGTGATGTTGAGCATTTTTTCATATGTCTATTTGCCATTTGTATGTCCTCTTTGGAGAATTGTCTCTTCAAGTCCTCTGCCCATTTTTCAATTGGGTTGTTTGTTTTTTTGTTCTTGAGTTGCATGTGTTCCTTGTATATTCTGGATACTAGCCCCTTATCAGAGGTACTGTTTGCAAAAATCTTCTCCCATTCAGTTGGTGGCCTCTTTATTTTGTCAATGGTTTCTTTTGCTGTGCAGAAGCTTTTAAGTTTCATATAGTCCCATTCGTTTATTTTAGCTTTTACTTCCATTGCCTTTGGAGTCAAGTTCATAAAATGCTCTTTGAACCCAAGGTCCATGAATTTAGTACCTAAGTTTTCTTCTATGCAGTTTATTATGTGAGGTCTTATGCTTAACTCTTTGATCCATTTTGAATTAACTTTGGCACATGGTGACAAATAGCAGTCCAGTTTCATTCTTTTGCACGTGGCTATCCAATTCTCCCAGCACCATTTATTGAAGAGGCTGTCTTTGCTCCATTGTATGTTTTTAGCTTCTTTGTCAAAAATTATCTGTCCATATTTATGTGGTTTTATTTCTGGGTACTCAATTCTATTTCATTGGTCTGTGTGTCTGTTTTTCTGCCAGTACCATGCTGTTTTGATTATTGTAGCCCTGTAGTACAAGCCAAAGTCAGGAAGTGTGATACCTCCATTATAGTTCTTTTTCCTTAAGATTGCTTTGGCTATTCGGGGTCTTTTGTGGTTCCAAACAAATCTGATGATTTTTTGTTCTATTTCTTTAAAATATGCCATTGGTATTTTGATGGATATTGCATTGAATCTGTATATTGCTTTGGGTAATATGGCCATTTTAACTATGTTGATTCTTCCAATCCATGAGCACGGAATGTCTTTCCATTTCTTTGTGTCTTCTTCAATTTCTTTCAAAAATGTCTTATAGTTTTCAGCATATAGGTCTTTCACATCCTTGGTTAAGTTTATTCCTAGGTATTTTATTCTTTTTGCTGCAATTGCAAAAGGAATTGTTTTTTGTATTTCTTTTTCTGAGATTTCATTGTTAGTATATAGGAAGGCAATGGACTTTTGCGCGTTGATTTTGTAGCCGGCAACTTTACTGTATTCGTTGATTGTTTCTAATAGCTTTTTGGTGGAGTCTTTAGGGTTTTCTATATATAGCATCATGTCATCTGCAAAGAGTGATAATTTAACTTCTTCATTCCCAATTTGGATGCCTTTTATTTCTTTCTCTTGCCTGATTGCTCTGGCAAGGACTTCCAACACTATGTTGAAAAGCAGAGGTGATAGGGGACATCCCTGTCGTGTTCCTGAACGTAGAGCAAAGGGCTTCAGTTTTTCTCCATTAATTATAAGGTTTGCAGAGGGCTTGTCATATATGGCCTGTATTATGTTAAGGTATTTTCCTTCTATACCCATTTTATTAAGTGTTTAATCATAAATGGATGTTGTATCTTGTCAAATGCTTTTTCTGCATCAATTGATATAATCATATGATTTCTGTCCTTTATTTTGTTTATGTGATGTAGCACATTGATGGATTTGCGTATGTTGAACCATCCTTGTGCCCCGGGGATGAACCCCACTTGGTCGTGATGAATAATCTTTTTAATGCATTGTTGTATTCGATTTGCTAGAATTTTATTTAGGATTTTTGCATCGGTATTCATCAGAGATATTGGTCTGTAGTTTTCTTTTTTTGTGCTGTCCTTACCAGGTTTTGGTATCAGGGTGATGTTGGCCTCATAGAATGAGTTAGGGAGTACTGTCTCTTCATCAATTTTTTGGAAGAGTTTGAGAAGGATGGGTATTAGATCCTCTTTGAAGGTTTGTTAGAATTCACTAGTGAAGCCATCTGGTCCCGGACTTTTGCTTTTGGGAAGGTTTTGAATGACTGATTCAATTTCGTTACTGGTGATCGGTCTGTTTAGATTTTCCAGTTCTTCATGGTTCAGCCTTGGAAGGCTATATGTTTCTAAGAACTTGTCCATTTCTTCTAGGTTGTTGAATTTGGTGGCATATAGTCCTTCATAGTATTCTTGGATGATCCTTTGTATTTCTGTGGTGTCCGTGATAACTTCCCCTTTTACGTTTCTGATTTTGTTAATCAGTGTCTTCTCTCTTTTTATCTTAGTAAGTCTAGCCAAGGGTTTGTCAATTTTGTTAATCTTTTCAAAGAACCCGCTCTTTGTCACATTAATTTTTTCTATTGTCTTTTTGTTCTCTATTTCATTTAGTTCTGCTCTAATTTTTGTTATTTCCTTTCTTCTGCTGACCTTGGGTTTTACTTGTTCTTCTTTTTCTAGTTCTTTAAGGTGTAACATGAGGTTATTTATTTGGGAGTTTTCTTGTTTCTTGAGATAGGCCTGTAATGAGATAAATTTCCCTCTTAAAACTGCTTTCGCTGCATCCCAAAAATTTGGTAGGATGTATTTTCATTGTCATTTGTTTCTATGTATCTTTTGATTTCTGCTCTAATTTCTTCTTTGACCCAGTGCTTCTTTAAAAGTATGTTGTTTAATCTCCATGTATTTGTGTTTTTCCCCCGCTTTCTTTTTACAGTTGATATCCAATTTCAAAGCTTTGTGATCAGAGAATATGCTTGGTATGATTTCAATCTTCTTAAATTTGTTGAGACTGATTTTATGTCCCAATATATGGTCTATCCTTGAGAATGTTCCATGTACACTAGAAAAGAATGTGTAGTCTGATGTTTTAGGATGAAGTGCTCTATAAATGTCAATTATGTCCATTTCATCTAATGTGTCATTTAGGGCTACTATTTCGTTATTTATTTTCTGTTTGGATGATCTATCCATAGCTGTCAATGGTGTATTTAAGTCCCCTAGTATAATTGTGTTTTGGTCAATTTCTCCCTTTAGTTCTATTAGTAGTTGCTTGGTGTATTTCGGTGCTCCCTGATTGGGGGCATAAATATTGATGACTGTTATGTCTTCTTGTTGTACAGTCCCCTTCACCATTATGAAATGTCCATCTTTGTCTCTTGTTATCTTTTTCACCTTGAAGTCTGTTTCATCTGATATCATTATGGCTACACCTGATTTTCTCTGGGCACCATTTGCTTGGAGTGTCAATTTCTACCCTTTCACTTTGAGTCTATGCTTGTCCTTGTAGCTGAGATGTGTCTCTTGGAGACAGCATGTGGTTGAGTTTAGTTTTTTGATCCAATCTGCTACTCTGTGCCTTTTTATTGGTGAGTTCAGTCCATTTACATTAGGGAGATTATTGATATGTGAGGATTTCCTGTCATTCTGTCTTTAGTTTTCTGGTAAGGCTGTGTCTCCATTGTTTCTTTGCCTTTTTGTTGTTGTCTATTATTTCTGTGTGGTGGTATTCTATGATGTTTCCCTCTGTTTCTTCTTTTATTTCAGTATATATTTCAGTTCTGGATTTTTTTTGAGTGGTTACCCTTAAGTTTATGTAAAAGAAAGTTTGATAATTAGAGTATTCCATTTTCTTCAGCACGCTTACTTTCTTCATTCCCATATTCCTGTTCAGGCCTTTACTCTCCCTTTTTTTTGAGTTTTGGTTGCCACAAATTGTCCCTGTTGATGGTGGTCGAATAGCCTCCTTTAGTATTTCTTGTAGTGTAGGTCGTGTATTAGAAAATTCCCTCAGCTTCTGTATGTCTGGAAAGGTCTTTATTCCTCCTTCATATCTAAAGGATATCTTTGCTGGATATATTATTCTTGGCTCATGATATCTCTCTTTCAATAGTTTGAATATTTGATTCCACTCCCTCCTGGCTTGTAGAGTTTCTGCTGAAAAATCTGATGATAATCTAATGGGCTTTCCTTTGTAAGTTACCGTCTTCTTTTCCCTGGCTGCCTTGAGGAATCTTTCTTTGTCGTTGATTTTAGACAGCTTCAATACAGTGTGCCTTGGAGAACGCCTGTTGGGATTGAGGTAACTAGGTGTTCTATTTGCTTCTTGGATTCGAGGGTCCAGTTCTGTCCACAAATTTGGGAAGTTCTCATCGACAATTTGTTTGAATATATTCTCTGTTCCCTTCTCTGTTTCTTCTCCTTCTGGTATGCCCATTGTTCTTATATTGCTCTTTCTGATGGAGTCTGAAAGTTCTTGTAGAGTTCTTTCATTTCGTTGAAGTCTCAAGTCTCTTTCTTCTTCTATCTGTGTCATTTCCAGGTTTCTATCTTCGATGTCACTGATTCTTTGCTCCATCTGGTCAACTCTACTACCTAAGCTGGTTATTTCATTCTTAATTTCTTCTATTGAGGTCTTAATCTCCAGAAATTCTATTTGGTTCTTTTTATAATTTCAATCTCTTTTGTAAAATGCTCATGCTGTTCTTTGATTGAGTTTCAGAGTTCATTTAACTGCCTATCTGTGTTTTCTTGTATCTCGTTGAGTTTTTTCAGAACTGCAATCTTGAATTCTCTGTCATTTAAATCACATATTTCTGTATCTTTAAGTGCCTTCTCTGGAGATTTTTCACTTTCTTTCTGAGCTATCTTGTTGCCTTGGTTATTCATGGCGATTACTGGTTTACTATTTCTCTTCCTAGACATCTACAGGAGTGACTTCTGCAACAGGTTGATAGAAAGCGGTCTTTCTTTTGTTTGTCAGTACTTGTTGGTAGAATGCTTTATTATTTCTCCAACTGCAACTTATATTTCTTCTCCCACACGGTGGTGGTATGTTTTCTCTGCACTATTCCAACTTCTCCCACAATGGGGGGATTCCCTGGGAGACGGGCTTCTCCTCTGTTAATAGTTCGTCTAGGTCACAGGGCGCAGTGTCCCTGTGGGTATGCGGAGAGCTTTTGATGTTCCAAAGCTCTTCCAGCTCCTGATTCAGAGCCCGTATGTTTCAGCAGTTCTGTTTACTCCTGCAGGGATCCGCCCAGATAGGTGGGGTCAGGGGTGGGGTGAGTTGTGAGAGGTGGCCCAGAGCAATGGCGGCGACTACCACCACAGCCGGTCCTGCTTCCACAGGTCTCTTCCCTTTGCCGGAACTAGTTGGGCTGTGAATTTGTGTCTGCGGTCCACAGTTCTCAAAATAGCAAATTTTCTGTTGTTTTGATCTGACACTGCTACTGTTTCGCTTCTAGCACCGGGCAGGTGGGGGCGGGGCGAGCTCTGGGAGGGGAGGGAGGGGGCTGCTAGTTTCAGTGCCTAAGGCTCCGTTCTCTGCTCGGCAGTGTGGGCTTAAACCACCGTTTTCAGCCTTTTTCCCTCAGTCTTTACTCCGAGGTCTCTGCTGTGAGCGTTGGGTTCAGCCGTGGTATATGCTGCCCCCTCAGTCCTGTGGAGCCCTGGCAGAGCCCTAGCAGTCCGAGTTCTTCCCTCTCCCGCAGCTGCGGTAGTTTCGGGAAGCAGCAAGCTCGGCGCACTGAGCGAGGTCTGCGTCCTCCGCCAGCGCGGCTCCGTCTCTGCGCACTTCTCCCTTTCCTCCTCCCTCCACTCGCGCGAATCTCCCACCTGTAGGTGATTTCAGTCGGTAGTTGGCCTGTTCGTCTTGCCTGTCTGCTGTGCAAGGAGTCCTTTGTGGAGTTTTTGTTGTTCGATTCTTTGTAAATTCCAGGGGAGCTTTACAGAGGCTCACCTCACTCCGCTATTTTTCCCTAGCCTCTATTTCTAATCCATCAAACACATCTTCACCATATTACTTTCCTGACTAATAACTGTCCGATTATTCCTTTTTTTTTTTTCAGCATGTTTACTTTTTCCATTCCTATATTCCTGTTCAGGCCTTTATTCTCTCCCCTTTTATATTTTGGTTGCCACAAATTGTCCCTGTTGATGGTTGTCGAATACCCTCCTTCAGTATTTCTTGTAGTGCAGGTCATGTGTTAGAAAATTCCCTCAGCTTTTGTATGTCTGGAAAGTTCTTTATTCCTCCTTCATATATCTAAAGGATATCTTTCATGGATATATTGTTCTTAGCTCATAATTTCTCTCTTTCAATAGTTGAATATTTGACTCCACTCCCTCCTGGCTTGTAGAGTTTCTGCTGCAAAATCTGATGATAATCTAATGGGTTTTTCTTTGTAGGCTACCATCTTCTTGTCCCTGGCTGCCTTGAGGATTCTTTCTTTGTCATTAATTTTTGACAGGTTCAATACAATGTGCCTTGGAGAAGGCCTGTTGGGATTGAAGTAATTAGGTGTTCTAGTTGCTTCTTGGATTCGAGAATCCAGTTCTGTCCACAAGTTTGGGAAGTTCTCATCGACGATTTGTTTGAATATATTCTCTGTTCCCTTCTCTCTTTCTTGTCCTTCTGCTATGCCCATTATTCTTATATTGCTCTTTCTGGTGGTGTCAGAAAGTTCTTGTAGAATTCTTTCATTTCTTTACATTTCAAATCACTTTCTTCTTCCATCCGTGTCATTTCCAGATTTCTATCTTCAATGTCACTGATTCTTTCCTCCATCTGGTCAACTCTACTACCTAAGCTCGCTATTTCATTCTTCGTTTCTTTTACTGAGTTCTTAATCTCCAGAAATTCTATTTGGTTCTTTTCTAAAATTTCAATCTCTTGGTAAAATATTCGTTTTGTTCTTTGATTGTGTTTCTGAGCTTATTATACTGCCTATCCGTGTTTTCTTGCATCTCGTTGAGTTTTTTCAGAACTGCAATTTTGAATTCTCTGTCATTTAAGTCATATATTTCTATGTCCCTAAGTTCATTTTCTGTAGACTTTTCATTTTCTTCCTGAGCTGTCTTGTTATCTTGGTTGTTCATGGCAATGAGTGATTTATTATTTCTCTTCCTAGACATTTGCTGGAGTGGGTTCTGCAACAGGTTGATAGAAAGAGGTCTTTCTTTTGTTTTTCAGTAGATGTTGGTAGAATGTTTTATTTTCTTTCCGACTTCAGCCTTTTATTCTCTCTCACACTCCTGTGTTATATTTTTTCTGCACTATTTTGCCTTCTTGCACAATGGGGGTATTCCTTGGAAGGCGAACTTCTCCTCTGTGATCAGTTGGCCTGGGTCATAGGGTGCCGCCTCTGTTGGACGATGTGGAGAGGTTCTGAAGTTCCAAAGCTCTTCCTGCACCAGATTCAGAGCCCGTGTGTTTCAGCAGTTCTGTTTATTCCTTCAGGGATCCACCAAGATAGGTGGTGGTAGGGACGGGGTGGGCTGTGAGAGGTGGCTCAGAGCAATGGCAGTGACCACTACCACCAGCCAGTCCTGCTTCCACGGCTTCATCCCCTTTGCTGGAACTAGTTGGGTTGTAAGTCCGTGTCTGCGCACCACAATTCTCAGAACTGCAAATATTCTGTTCTTTTGATCTGGTATTGTGACTGTTCCCCTTCTAGCACTGTGAGGGTGAGGGTGGTGAGAGCTCTGGGAGGATAGGGAGGTGGCAGCAAGGCTCAGTGCCTAAGGCTTCCATTCTCTGCTCGGCAGTGAGGGCTTAAACCACTGTTTTCCGCGTTCTTCCCTCAGTCTTTGATCCGAGGTCTCTGCTGTGAGCGTTGTGTTCAGCTGTGTTATGTGCTGTCCCCTCAGCCCTGTGGGCCATAAGCGGAGCCCTAGCAGTCCGAGTTCTTCCCTCTCCCACAGCTGAGGTAGTTCCAAATGCAGCGAGCTCAGAGCACAGAGCTAGGTCTGCGTCCTGTACCCACGCATTCCAGTCTCGGCACTTCTCCCTTCCCTCCTCTCCCGCTCGCACAATTTGCCCACCTTTAGATTATTTCAGTAGTGCACCCTCTTAGTCTTGCCTGTGTGCTGTGCAGGGAGTCTTTTCTAGAGTTAGAGTTCTTCAATTTCTTGTAAATTCCAGGGGAGATTTCAAGAGGCTCACCTCACACCGCCATTTTTTTTTAGTTTATTTTTTTAATTTATTGGGGTGACAATTGTTAGTAAAATTACATAGATTTCAGGTGTACAATTCTGTATTACATCATCTATAAATCCCATTCTGTGTTCATCACCCAGAGTCAGTTCTCCTTCCATCACCATATATTTGATCCCCCTTACCCTCATCTCCCACCCCCCACCCCCTTTACCCTCTGGTAACCACTAAACTATTGTCTGTCTCTATGAGTTTCTGTTTCTCATTTGTTTGTCTTGTTCGTTTGTTGTTTTTGGTTTATATACCACATATCAGTGAAATCACATGGTTCTCTGCTTTTTCTGTCTGACTTGTTTCGCTCAGCATTACTCACTCAAGATCCAACCATGTTGTCACAAATGTTCCTATATCATCTTTTCTTACCGCCGAATAGTATTCCATTGTGTATATATACCACAAATTCTTTATCCATTCATCTATCGAAGGACATTTTGGTTGTTTCCATGTCTTGGCCACTGTAAACAAAGATGCAATGAACATTGGAGCACACGTGTCTTTATGTATAAATGTTTTCAGATTTTTTGGGTAGATACCCAGGAGAAGGATTGCTCACACCACCATTTTTATGAGGTCAGTCATTTATATTTTGTATTGTTGTGGGTTTTTTTGGTCTCTATTTCATTTATTCCCGCTCTGATCTTTATTATCTCCTTCCTTGTACTCCCTTTGGGCTTATTTTGCTGTTCTTGTTCCAGATCACTTAATGGTAAGGATAAACTCTTGATCTGTGATTTTTCTTGTTTCTTTAGGTAGGCCTGCGTTGCTATGAATTTCCCTCTTACGATTGCTTTTGCTGCATCCCATAGATTTTGGGTCATTTTGTTTTCATTTTTGTTTGTCTCGAGATATCTTTTGATTTCTTCCTTAATGGCATTGTTGACCCATTCATTATTTAGTAACATGTTATTCAGTCTCCATGTATTTCAGTGTCTTCCAGTTTTTTTCTTGCAATTGATTTCTAATTTCATAGCACTGTGGTTAGAGAAGACACTACATATCATTTCAATTTCTTAAATTTATTGAGACTTGTTTTGTGGCCTAACATGATCTATCTTGGAAAATGTTCCATGTGCGCTTGAGAAGAATGTGTATTCTGCAGCTTAGGGGTGAAACGCTCTGAAAATATCAATTAAATCCAACTGGCCCAATGTGTCACTTAAGGTCACTGTTTTCATATTGATTTTCCATTGGGATGACACGTCCCTTGTTGTCAGTGGTGTGTTGAAGTCCCCTAGTATGATAGTGTTGCTGTTGATCTCTGTCTTTATGTCAGTCAATATTGGTTTTATATATTTAGGTGCTCCTATGTTGGGTGCATAGATGTTTACTAGTGTTATGTCCTCTTGTTGGATCAATCCCTTTGTTATTATGTAGTGCCCATCTTTGTATTTTAATATATTGTTCATATTAAAGTCTATTTTGTCAGAGACAATATTGTTAGTCCAGCTTTTTTCTCATTTCCACTTGTGTGAAATATCTTACTCCAACACTTCACTTTCAGCCTGTGTGTGTCTTTTGATCTGAGGTGTCTCTTGTATACAGCATGTGCAATGGTCTTGTTTTCTTATCCACTCAGCCACCCTATGTCTTTTGAGTGGAACATTTAATCTAGTTACATTTAAAGTGATTATTGTTAGGTATGTAGTTATTGCCTTTTTGTTATTTGTATTTCTGGTCTTCATTAGTTAGATTGTTTTCGTCTTTCTTCTGCTTATAGAAGACCTTTCAACATTTCCTGCATTGCTGGCTTGGTGGTAATGAATTCCTTTAGCTTATTCTTTTCTGGAAAGCTCTTTATCTCTTCTTCAATTTTAAATGATACCCTTGCTGGACAAAGCAATCTAGGTTGTAGGACTCTGTTTTTCACCACTTTGAATACCTCCTGCCACTCCCTTTTCGCCTGCAAAGTTTCTGTAGAAAAGTCGTTGTATAGTCTTATAGGAGTTCCCGTGTATGTAACCCACTGTCTTTCTCTTGCTGCTTTTAGGATTCTCTCTTTGTTTAACTTTTGCCATTTTAACTATAATGTGTCTTGGTATGGGCCTTTTTGAGTTCTTCTTGGTTGGAACACTCTGTACTTCCTGGGCTTGTATGTTGCTATCCTTCACCAGGTTAGGGAAGTTTTCAGTCATTATTATTTCAAATATGTTCTCAATCCCTTGCTTCCTCTCCTCACCTTCTGGTATTCCTATGATGCACATATTATGTGCTTGCTGTTAAGGTCCCTTAAACCATTTTCATTGTTTCTTTTTTTTTCTTTTTCTTTTTTTTTTATGTTCTGCTTGGCCGATATCTGTTAACTTGTATTCTAAGTCACTGATTTGATCCTCTGCCTTATTTAACCTGCTGGTAATTCTTTCAAGTGTGTTCTTCATTTCAGTTATTGTATTCTTTTGCTCTAACTGGTTGTTCTTTATGATTTCTCTATCCTTCTATATGTTGTCAATAAACTTCTTAAACATTCTTATCATCAGTGTTCTAAACTCTCTCTGATAGGTTGTTTACCTCTATTTCATTTAGTTCCAATTCTGGACGTTTCTTCTGTTCTTTTATTTGGGACATGTTTCTTTGTTTCCTCATTCTGGCTAATTCTCTGTGTTTGCTTCGATGTATTAAGAAGATCCCGTAGGGTTCTCAGTCTTTGCTTTGTGGTTTTATGTAGTATGTGTCCTTTATATTTGACTTGCTCCGCTTCCATATTCTCCTGTCCGTTTACTCCAGAGGTGACCCTTGTGTTATGTGTATTCCCTTGTTAAAGTTGAGCTTTAATTGCTTTTGGCTTGTCAGTAGGTGGGATTGACTCTTAGGCTAACTAGTTGTGAGACTTGGCTCTGCCCACAGTGGATGATCTGCTGCATGACGATTGACTGTTCAAATGAAACTTGGCCCCTATGGGCTCTTGTGCCTGTAGAGAATTCCCTTTGGGTGTGTCACTTGTAGGTCAAACCTCGTAATACTCTGGTTTGGTCTGGAGCTGGGCTCTGAGTGTGTGAATCTTGTGCCTCTTGTTCTGGGTCCTGGTGTAGGGCAATTCAGAGCAAAACAAATCAACAAGCACAACAACAACAACAACAACAACAACAGCAAAGAAACCAAATACACTCACATGTAAAAACAACCAATAACCAACACTCAACACAGGCAAAAATATCAAAAATATGAAAAATAAGAAAAGCAGTGCCAGTGTTGGCTTGAGCCCACCAAACTATCTCCAGGTTGTCTTCTGTTGTACAAAGACTGTTCTGAGTCCTTTGGAGGCAGAGCCGGCCACCTGGTGTCCAGAGTTACCCTAGCAATGCAGTTCTAGATGAGTGGGGTTATGAGGTGTGGTTGGTAATTTTTACACAGTGCAGTTTCTGTTCTCACCTGCACAAATGCGTGCTTAGAGCACCACAGCCAGCCACTGGGAGGTGGGGTTATTCCCTGTGCACCAGTCTCCTGGGTCTTAGGGCACTTCTTTCATCGGGGTGTGTGGAAGGTGCAAGATTTCTGAGCTGCTGAAAGCCCAGAGCTGCCTCTGCCACCCACTGCTGACCCCTGGATTTGTCTCTGCAGCTGCAATTGTCCTGCAGTGAGCAGCCCAGAAAAGGTGGTGGCTGGGAAAGCAGGTGTCTTCCATCTCCCAGCCTGCTCTGTTCCCTAGCTCACAGCTGCAAACTGGCTTTTTCCAGAACCTGAGCACTAGAGCTCATCTGTAATCTGACACTACTCCTCAATTCAGGGACCAGCTTGAGACTCTGGAAGGGCAGGGGTAGGATTACTGTGGGAGAGTGGGGAGAGGGGCCCAGGTATGGCGTTTGTTTTTCTTTTTTTTATATTAAATTTATTGAGGTGACAATTGTTAGTAAAATTACATAGATTTCAGGTGTATAATTCTGTATTACATCATCTATAAATCCCATTGTGTGTTCATCACCCAGAGTCAGTTCTCCTTCCATCACCATATATTCGATCCCCCTTACCCTCATGTCCCACCCCTCACCCCCCTTACCCTCTGGTAACGACTAAACTATTGTCTGTCTCTATGAGTTTTTGTTTCTCATTTGTTTGCCTTGTTCTTTTGATGTTTTTGGTTTATATACCACATATCAGTGAAATCACATGGTTCTCTGCTTTTTCTGTCTGATTTATTTCGCTCAGCATTACACTCTCAAGATCCATCCATGTTGTCACAAATGTTCCTATATCATCTTTTCTTACCGCCGAATAGTATTCCATTGTGTATATATACCACAACTTCTTCATCCATTCATCTATCGAAGGACATTTTGGTTGTTTCCATGTCTTGGCCACCGTAAACAAAGCTGCAATGAACATTGGAGCACACGTGTCTTTATCTCTAAATGTTTTCAGATTTTTTGAGTAGATACCCAGGAGAGGGATTGCTGGGTCATATGGCAATTCTATTCGTAATTTTTTGAGGAACCTCCACACGGCCTTCCATAATGGCTGCACCAGTCTGCATTCCCACCAACAGTGTATGAGGGTTTCTTTTTCTCCACAGCCTCTCCAACATTTGTTACTATTTGTCTTGTTGATGAGCGACATTCTGACTGGGGTGAGGTGATATCTCATTGTGGTTTTGTTTAGCATTTCTCTGATGATGAGTGATGTTGAGCATTTTTTCATATGTCTATTTGCCATTTGTATGTCCTCTTTGGAGAAATGTCTCTTCAAGTCCTCTGCCCATTTTTCAATTGGGTTGTTTGTTTTTTTGTTGTTGAGTTGCATGAGTTCCTTGTATATTCTGGATACTAGCCCCTTATCGGAGGCACTGTTTGCAAAAATCTTCTCCCATTCAGTTGGTGGCCTCTTTATTTTGTCAATGGTTTCTTTTGCTGTGCAGAAGCTTTTAAGTTTCATATAGTCCCATTTGTTTATTTTAGCTTTTACTTCCATTGCCTTTGGAGTCAAGTTCATAAAATGCTCTTTGAACCCAAGGTCCATAAGTTTAGTACCTATGTTTTCTTCTATACAGTTTATTGTGTCAGGTCTTATGCTTAAGTCTTTGATCCATTTTGAATTAACTTTGGTACATGGTGACAAATAGCAGTCCAGTTTCATTCTTTTGCACGTGGCTATCCAATCCAAACCTTCAAAGAGGATCTAATACCAATTCTGCACAAACTCTTCCAAAAAATTGAAGAAGAAACAGTATTCCCCAACTCATTTTATGAGGCCAACATTACCCTGATACCAAAACCTGGTAAGGACAGCACAAAAAAAGAAAACTACAGACCAATATCTCTGATGAATACCGATGCCAAAATCCTAAATAAAATTCTAGCAAATCGAATACAACAATGCATTAAAAAGATTATTCATCACAACCAAGTGGGGTTCATCCCTGGGGCACAAGGATGTTTCAACATACGCAAATCCATCAATGTGATACATCATATAAACAAAATAAAGGACAAAAATCATATGATTATATCAATTGATGCAGAAAAAGCATTTGACAAGATACAACATCCATTTATGATTAAAACACTTCATTAGCAGACAAGCCCTCTGCTAATCTCATAATTAATGGAGAAAAACTGAAGCCCTTTGCTCTACGTTCAGGAACACGACAGGGCTGTCCCCTATCACCTCTGCTTTTCAACATCGTGTTGGAAGTCCTTGCCAGAGCAATCAGGCAAGAAAAAGAAATAAAAGGCATCCAAATTGGGAATGAAGAAGTTAAATTATCACTCTTTGCAGATGACATGATGCTATATATAGAAAACCCTAAAGACTCCACCAAAAAGCTATTAGAAACAATCGGCGTTTGTTTTTCGTCTTTACCTCTGAGGTAGGACCCAGCTAGAGCTCTCAGCTGAGGTTACTGCCTCAAACGCTGGAAACCCTGTCTCTCGGCAGGAGATATCAGCTGTGGGATGCAGGGAAAGAGCCCACTGCCTGGCTCTTTTGATTTCTGGTCTGCGTCCCCAGGTCCCCGCAGTAGCAGATGCAGGCCGAGCCTCCGCAAAGCTCCCTTCCCTCTTCCCCTTCTCGCCCTGTTTGCCCACTTTCAAGTAATCCTCCTGCGAGTCTTTTAGCTGTTCTGTGTGATGAGCAGAGAGTCCTTTTATGGGTTATAGGTGTTCAATTTGTGGCAAGTTCCAGAGGAGAACTCAAAAATCCCACCTCACTGCCGCTATTCCTATGACGTCACTTGTTGCGTGTTTTTGTGTGCCATTGCGAGAATTTCTGAGACTGAATTAGAGCAAAGAACAAACATTAAATTTCTTATTAAACTTAGCAGGAGTGGAAGTGAGGTCAGGGATATGTTAGTCCAAGTTTATGGGGATAATGCCATGAAGAAAAGGCAGTGTATAAATGGATTAAACATTTTTCTGAGGGGAGAGAAAGCATCACTGATAAAGAGAGATCAGGGTGGCCAGTAACGAGCAGAACTGATGAAAACATTGCAAAAATTTGTCACATTGTGCGTCCAAATCGTCAGCTGACTGTGAGAAGCATAGCACACCAACTAAACATCAATAGAAAAAGAGTTAGGAAAATCTTTTTTTTTTAAATTAAAGTTTATTGGAGTGACAATTGTCAGTAAAATTACATAGATTTCAGGTGTACAATTCTCTAATACATCATCTATATATCACATTGTGTGCTCACCACCCAGAGTCAGTTCTCCTTCCATCAACATATATTTGATCCCTTTTACCCTCATCTACCACCCCCCGCCCCTCTTACCCTCTGGTAACCACTAAACTATTATCTGTGTCTCTCTGATTTCAAGTCAAGTCGTCGTTTTTTTCAGTAATTGTGGAGGGTGCAGCTCACCTCCAAGTCAAGTCATCATTTTCAATCTAGTTGCAAGGGCACTGCTCATTGGCCCATGTGGGAATTGAACCAGTGATGTGGGTGTTATGAGCACTGTGCTCTAACCAACTGAACCACGCCCCCCCAACCCAGGAAAATCTTAACCGAAAATCTTGTCATGAGAAAGGTGTGTGCAAAAATGGACCCAAAGGAGCTCACCAATGAACAAAAGCAAAGGAGAGTCAAAGTTTGCCAAGACCATTGGGAGAGGCAAGATGATGTTTTGGGCCATGTTATCACTGGTGATGAAACATGGGTGTACCAACACGACTCTGAAACAAGGCGTCAAAGTACACAACTGGAAGTCAGCAAATTCTCCATGATGAAAAAAGTTCTGTTAGTCCCAATCAAGAGTCAAAACGATGTTGCTAACATTTTGTGATATCAGAGGGATTACTCATTAAGAATTTGCCCCAACTGGACAAACAGTTAACCAAGTTTACTATTTGGAAGAGCTGAAAAGGCTGTGTGAAAAAGTTAGACGACAACGACCTGAACTTTTCGCCAACAATTCCTGGTGCTTGCCTCACGACAATGCACCAGCTCACACAACACTGTCTGTGAGGGAGTTTTTAGCCAGTAAAGAAATAACTGTATTGGAACACCCTCCCTACTCACCTGACCTGGCCCCCAGTGACTTCTTTCTTTACCCAAAGATAAAGGAAATATTGAAAGGAAGACATTTTGATGACATTCAGGAAATCAAGGGTAATACAACAACAGCTCTGATGGCCATTCCAGAAAAAGAGTTCTAAAATTGCTTTGAAGGGTGTACTAGGCACTGGTGTTGGCGCATAACTTCCCAAGGGGAGTACTTAGAAGGTGACCGTAATAATATGTAGGAATGAGGTATGTAGCATTTTCTAGGATTAGTTCGTGAACTTAATTGTCAGACCTTGTATATAACCCAGTGCAAAATTATACAGCCTATACTTTATGTTGTGAAAGAAGAGGGGAAGAACAGTGAGGGCCACAGCAGAGGAAGAGGGACTGGGCCTCAACCTTGAAAGAGAGGAAGGGTTGGAATGGGGTGAGCAGACTCAATCAGCTGTCTGGGGGCTGTCTGAGGGACCAGCAGGTGGTGAGGAGTGAAGGAGATGTGGGTTAGGCCCAGGCAAGAGGTGGGGGCCAGAGGTGGTGGCAGAAGAAAGGCAGAGGAACCTTTGGCCAGGTGGTTGCAGAGGCCCTGGGGGTGGCCCTTTCTCTCCAGCCCTTATTCTGTTCTTCTTTTAGCCCTTTTCTGCACCACTCCCTATACTCTCTCCCTCCTTTGGGTCTCTTTGTGGTCCTCCTCCCTCCTCTGAGTCTCATTATTTCATCTACAAAATAAGGATGCTCATATTGGAGGCTGGTGATGTCACCTCCCTGCTTCCATTCCACTTATGAAATGTGATTCAATTAGAGCTGCTGACATGGGGCTGCTCTCCCCGGCCTTGGCCCTGCCGGCTCCTGCAGATGTATGTCTTAGAGGGGAAACATGAGGGGCCAGGCCTTGGGTGCCCTGTTCCTGCTTGCTTGGGGTTGTTTTACTTCTCACTCAGGTTGGAGATGGGTAAGGATACCAAGTCTAGAAGTTGCTTTTCTTTCAGAATCAAATGGCTTCCTCTCAGAACCAGTCCCTTTAAGATGACATGGAAGCCAGAACAGATCTTTTATGTTCAATTGGAAAATTCATCAGGTGGGAGAAAGCCTGGAAATGCCAGAGTGAAGGGCTTTATCCATGGTCACTCATTGGTGGGGGTGCTGCCTGGACTTTGTTTTTTGAAGGCAAATGTTCCCTGGCATAAACACAGGCAGAGCAGAGAATAACAACATTCAGTCCCTAAACAAACAAAACAGGAATGGGACCTGCCTCGCAAGGGCGATGGCTCTTGCCGCAAAGATGCAGTTCAAGGAACGACCTTCATTATGGAATATCCTGCCTTGAACATGATGGATTTTCCATTCTTGTTTCCAAATGAACACCCTCCTTAAAGATTAGTGGCTGGCTTGGGGCAAGGCAAGACCCTCATGGAAATGGGCAACTCTGTCTCAGCTGGGACTATGTTCAGAGGGGCATGCCTCCCTTCTTGAGTCAGGCCTGGCATGAATGCTGCAACTGTACCCCTCAAAGCACCAAGAGATCCATTGACCTCAGGTGCCTGAAGATTTAGCTTGAAACCACCTTCTTTCTCTATCCCTTCTTGGACTACTCCTCTTCATGCACCAAGCACTCCAGCCAGAACAGAGTCGTCTCTGCTTTCCATGAGAGGGCCACGCTTTCTTGCATTCCTTAGTTTCTGCTTATTTTGTTCATTGCACCACTTTGCCCCCACCCTGTTTCTGCCCATTCAAGAGACAGTATACATCGTGGTTATGAACATGGACTCTGTAAGTTTGATTCAAGGATCCAATGCCTACTTTTCTGTGCCTCCATTTCCATGTCTGTTAAATGGGGGTGATAAAGGCACTTACTTCACAGGATTGTGGTTAGCCCTAAACCAGCTACTATTTGTGGTGCACTTAGACAAGCACCTGGTACATAGTAAGCACTATATAAAGTATTAGGGATTAATATTCAAATTCTAGGGTCTTTCAAAGTTTGGCTCAAATACCACCTCCTCCATGAAGTATTCCTGACCCACCCAAGTGGAAATGCTGTCTCCTTCCTCTAACTTCCCCTTGCCTTTTAGCTGGATCTGTCCTGGGGAACTAACTACTTGGTGTCATAACAATGTATGCACAGGTATCAGTTACCTGAGGACCCATAGTTGCTTAATAGATCCTTGGTGAATGATTGAATGGAGTTGGAAGGGGGAGAGCCATGATCGGCCTCCCCACAAGAAGGTGAGGGACCAATCACCAGCGAGTTACGTGTGTAGCGGTTGGGGCTAGCTCACCTGGATCCACTGCTACACCCTGATCAGTCTTTCCTCGTGAGCATGGGCAAGCCTGCAATACAGTCTACAGGGGACAGCCTGAAGCGATGCACCAAGCAGCCTCCACCATGTTGTCTGCTGACGGTAGCTCTGAGGCACCCTGGATCACATCTGGGCTACTCTATACCTAGTCTAATCCTGGGATTCTTGATCTGCAGTAGGACCAGATCAATCATGAACTGAGCCAAACCCCACAGATTTCCCCCCCAAAATGCAACCCATTGCTCCCCTTACCATACAATTGACTCAGTTTCTGCTGATCTTGGGGCTCCAGATGCTGCTTACTTCCCTTCCCGGCTGGCCAGGGATTATAAACATATTAGCACCTCCTTGAGTCAGGCCCATTGTCCACTGAGGTTGGACTTGAGCCCTACCAGGGTGCTGAGCTGTTTTCTTGATGACCCCAAGCTCCCCTATGTTCCTTTAACTACTCTACTCTCAGATTATTGTTCTTTGCCTGTGCCATCACTTGCTGAAATGACTTCTCTGTGGGCTTCAAGTGACCGTGGTGTTGTTGTATACTTCGCAGCACCTAGCATGGTGGGGGTGCAGGTTGGTCTTACACATAGAAGAGGCTTCCTTAATCATTTTTGGTTTAATTGCTGAATTAAGATGTGGGAGGAGGGAACTAAAGCTACAATCACTCTGATCATGTTCTTCTTAATTTTTAAAATTCTGATCATACTACTGTATCCCTGAGTTACCAGGGTCCTCCATACCTCTTAAGATCTAAATGACATTGCTTTGAGCTCCCCTCCACCCCTGTGCCATGAGCCATGTAAGTCAAAAGCCCTGTCCAATGTATTTTTTAATTTCTTGGGGTAAAGGAATAGGGAAGATTTATATTCTCATGGCCTCCTGCGCCACCCAGGTTTCTGCAGCTTTGAGCATGGTCTCTGCTTTCACCACATTGACTAAGGCATGAAACCTAGAGCCTTCTTCAGTTCCCACCAAGAAAATGAGAGTAGAGTTTACTGAAGGTCTTTGGTGGGTGGAGCCCTGGGGAGGGAATTGCATCATACACAGCTCACAGGCTTCCTCCATTTTTCAAGCTCCTCTGTCCCTTTTCCCCTCTGCTCCTTATCATTTCCCTCCATGGTTTCTGAGGTTGCTCCAAATTCTCCTCCCCTCTAAGCCTTGGTACCTAGTAATGGTGTGAAGATCAGGGATAGGTGTCACTTTCTACCCTCAAGAATTTAGCTAAGTATTTTTTTTATACCAATGTAGGTAGTTCTTGCCTTGTGGTTTATTGTCATTAAGTAATAAAAATTTCTCCACCTCGTTACGTGAGCAAGCTTCTTCCCCTCTCTGGACCTCAGTTTCATGATCTGTAAAATGAACTAAAATCACTAACTGAGTCTTGTCCAGTAGAAGTATAATGCAAGTCACATATGTAATTTAAAATTTTTTAATAGCCACATACACAAAAATAAACAGGTACAATTAGTTCTTTATCCTCTTGGGTTACAATGGGGGTCTACTAAATAATTTTAACAACATTATTGAGGTATAATTGACATAATGAACTGCACATACTTAAGGTGTACAATTTAAGTTTTGACATATGTATACACCTGTGAAATTATCCTCACAATTGAGATAGTGAACATAACCATCACCCCCACAAGTATCCTCATGCCCCTTTATAATTGTAAGTGTTCAATAGTATATTTTATTTAACCCAATATATTAAAATATTATTATTTATACATATATTCAATATGAAAATTATTAATTAAATATTTAACATTCTTTTTATGCAAAGTTTTCAAGTTCTGGTGTGTCTTACACTGATGGTGCATCTTGTTTTGTACTAGCCACATTTCAAGTGCTCCATAGTGACATTTGGCTGCTGGTAACTGTTTTGGACATCAGAGATCTACGTGATCTCTCAGCACCTTTTGCTCTCTCACTGAAGAGCTCCCTGTGTCTTTACCTCTCCCATGCATCTCCTGAAGTATGTCCTCATCTTTGGTCTTCAGGTCCTACAGCGCTCCTGTCCCTGGATTTTGTCATCTGGCCCTGTCTGAATGGGCTCCAGCTCTGTGATGTGTACCTACAGAGTGGTGAGCAGGATGCTTTCCAGCACTCAAGGTGGCTTGAACCAAGCTGATGCTGCTATGCATACAGCCCAGGTGCTGGCCCCTGGTGCAATCTGCCATCTGAAACATCCAGGGGAGAGCCACTTATTGGGGCCCCTCTTAGGCAATAGAATTCCAGAGCAGGCTCTGGATAGGGCCATTTCTTTCAACAACAAAGTTAGGCAGATCGGTTGTGAGGTGTGTTACTAATAAAGTACCGAATTTCACAAATGACTGACTTTTTATTATACAAGTTCTGACAATTAAGTTCACAAACTTGTTGCAACAATGTTGCTAACCTTTTTTGATATCAGAGGGAATTCTCATTATGAATTTGTACCAACTGGACAAACAGTTAACCAAGTTTACTATTTGGAAGTGCTGAAAAGGCTGTGTGAAAAAGTTAGATGACCTGAACTTTTCACCAACAATTCATGGCTCTTGCATCACGACACCACACCAGCTCACACAGCACTGTCTGTGAGGGAGATTTTAGTTATTCAACAAATAACTGTATTGTAGCACCCTCCCTACTCACCTGATCTGGCCCCCAATGACTTCTTTCTTTACCTGAAGATAAAGGAAATATTGAAAGGAAGACATTTTGATGACTTTCAGGACGTCAGGGGTAATATAACAACAGCTCTGACGGCCATTCCAGAAAAAGAGTTCTAAAGTTGCTTTGAAGGGTGGACTAGGCACTGGTGTCAGTGCATAGCTTCCCTAGGGGAGTACTTCAAAGGTGACCATAGTGATAGTCAGCAATGAGGTATGTAGCACTTTTTCTAGGATGAGTTCATGAACTTAATTGTCTGACCTCATAAACTAGGTTGGAGTCAAGATTATTCCTACTATAAATAAGAGTGGAGTCAGAGTCCCCCATAGAACAAGGTCACTTTCATTCCAGCAGGCTTTCTTAAATGGGAGAAGAAGGGGGTGGTTATAGCTTCTGTGCTGGGGATTGCACATGAGCCCTTGACTGTCTTCCCTATGTGTAACCCTTGAGCAACCATTAATGATCACTAATAAGTGTGGCTGTGATGACTACAAATTTGGTCAGGGGAGTTATCACAACCCAAGAATGTCAATGGGAGTATTCTTGGAGTATGTTGCAGTGCAAATAGATTGAGAAGTCCTGGAATTGGGTACCAAGGTAGGATGGGCTGTTCAGAGTGAGAGGCCTCTGGGGCCTGGTGCTCTTCACTGAGACCCTGACAGAAGATATGGAGGCTAAGCAATGGCCAGCAGGACCGTACGAGTGTGGGCACCAGTGAAAAGGTGAGAGGGCAATCACGTCTTCTAGATGCAAAGCCCTTAGAACCAGCCCCACTTTGGGCAACAGAAGCATAAGCTTGGGGTCAGGCAGGGAAAGAGCTATAGACAATCACTTTAAACTAGCCTATCTTTCCTTTAGGTCCAAGGGGAAACTTGCTGTGGGTTGAGGGAGCAGATTGCCTTCCTCAGGGACAGGAAGGGAGGCTGGGAGTAGGGGCTGACTGGGGCCCTACAGCTCCCAACCTCTAAGCCGGCCATTTGGGACTACAAGGAAGCTGCAGCTTTTGCTTGTGCAGCTGCAGCGGCAGTGAAGAAAGCAGGAGGGCATCCTGAGGCAGGAAATACCTATCAGTGTCATCCCCAGCTGCTTCCGATTTCCTCCTTCAAGGATCCCGTGGCTCCTCTGTATCCGCACCAACACCTCTCCCCTGTCCCAAGTTCTGGAAGGCAGCTGTGTGCCCCCTCAGGTCCCACGTCACAGGTCCACTGAGGGGCTCTCAGCTCCCCATTGTTCTCAAGGTTTCTCCAACATTCCTTTGGCTCATGAGAGGAAATGCCTGAAACACTCCCCACCCCACCCCCTTAGAGATGCTTGGTGAATAGTCGCCAGCACTCCTGGGCCCTCAAGGGACACTGCTTGAGAGGGTCTGGCTAGGCTGGCTGTCGTGCGGGAGACCCTGCTCGCTGCGCCATTTGTCATGCAGGGAGGCCTGCGGGGTCTCTGCTCCCGCTCCCCACACAAGAACGCAGGATATGGTGAGGCCAAAAAGGAACACCCACGGAGCCATAGGTAGGGGAGTCATACCACTTTATTCTCTCTGGCGGCACTATACTCTCACTGGAGGCTGGATACACACTGTCCGCAAACCGTCATCCACGCTTGCCAGCCCAGCCGCCATCTCCTTGCTAGCCCCATCCTTCTTCTCTTTCTCTCTTTCTAGCCACAGCAGTTATATTGTGGCCAATGGCTCACTGGTTACAGCTGACGGCCAACTAGCCACAGCTGATGGCCATGCAATCACAGTTGGCCATTTACTACCTGAGCCAGCACCTGTCTATGTGAGGCCGAGAGCCTGGAAACTACTCTCTGGGGCTCCGCCCCCACACTGGCTGCACCACAAGAATACCTACTAGGGGCCAAAGACCGAATCTGAGGGGCTAACGGCCTCTGTTTCACAGACTCACCCTAAATGCCCCAGAAGGGCATTTTCCCCCTCTCCCTCCTGAGCATATGCACAGTTACCCTACAGTTACACACACAACCACACCCCTATTCCCAATCCTACTCATTTCTTCACAGTTCCATACACACCCTCATATGCATACTCCCACCCAACCCATTCTTCCAGGGACGCTGTCTGGTGTGGCAGGGCCAGAAGCTACTTTTGCTGTGGGTGTGGACCGAGACGCTTCCAGAAAGCCTTTCTGATGACAGGCAAACCTTCCTGTGAGGGGGCTGACCCCACCCCTTACCTACTGTGTTCTAGGCTTACAGGCACTGGGAATACAGTAAAGAACATACCAGACAAAAGACTTGCCCTCCTGGAGTTTACGTTCCAGTGTAGGGAAAGGACTACAATAAACACACAAGGAAAATGTATACTATGAGGCATGGTGATAAATGCTATGGATAAAAAATAAAGGGTGAAAGAGGAAGAGTGAGTAAGCAGAGGGCTTACAATTTTAAATATGGTGGGTAGGGAAGGGTTTACTGAGAAGGTGAAATGTAAGCAAATACTGAAGGATGTGAGGGAGTAGACCATGCTGATATCCAGGAGAATAATATTGCAGAACAAGGGTGCAGCCAGTGGAAAGACGCTGTGGTAGGAATGTGCCTGAAGTAAGCAAGAAATAACAAGGAGTATTTCAAGTAGACTGCTGAAAGGAGTAGTAGGAGGTAAGTCTGGAGATGTAATAGATGCCAGATCCTATAATGAGGGAGATGGCAGCTCCCAGAGGGTTCTGAGCAGAAGCCTGATGCAATCTGACTTAGATTGTAAACGATTATTCCAGCTGCTGTGTTGATAATAGAGGGGGATAAGGGCAGACACAGGGACACCAGTTAGGAGCCTCTTCAAAGAATCCAGGTGACCAGTGATGGTATCTTCGGCCACAGTGGCAGTGGTGGGTGTGGTGAGACATGGGCAGAATCTAGATGTATTCTGAAGGTAGAGTCAGCAGGATTTGCCAATGGATTAGATGGTGGTGGGGGGATATGAAAAATAAGAGAAGAATCAAGAACTACTCAAAGGGTTTCTACCTGTGCCACTTTGGTGTTGCTATTTACTGCAGAGAGGAGAGAATCAAGTATTTACTGAGCGGTGGATGGGGAGAAAACCAGGCACTGAGTTATGGCCATATTAGGTTTGAGAAGACTATCAGATATTCAAATGGAGAAGCGAGTGGGCTGTTAGGTATACGAGTCTAGCACTCAGGAGAGAGACCTAAACCTTTCCCATGCATGTTTTTATGCTTTTATGGTGTATTGTGTATATAAACAATTTCTAGGATTGCTTTATAAGTGTTTAAATTTTATGTAAATGATACAATATACATATATTTTGCAACTTGCTCTTTTTGATCAACATTAAGTTTTTGAGATTTATTATGTTGAAATGTATAGATAGTCCTTTCAATTCAACTCTATAATATTTCATTGAATAATTATGCCTGAACATATGTACCCATTCCCCTATTAATCGATTTAGGTTGTTTAAATTACTGGATGTTTTTTTCTGCTTCCATGGAGTGTGATGCAGTGCTTTCTAGTGCTAGACACACAAATACTAAATGATTATGTCTGTCTACCTCCACCTGTATGCGTGGGATCATTAATTTCCAGGCTATAGGGAACAATCCATATCTGTTGATTTCATTGTGCCTTTTCACTGAGCTGGGCCCAACCAGTTTTCTCCCTGGTGATATTTCCTTCATGTAGCCCAAACTGCTGGAAAGTGACAGCAATGATTTGCACTTTTCAAGTTATGCCAAAACTTAACAGCTTAAAACAATGAGCATTTACCTCACAATTTGTGTGGATCAGGAGTAGGGTATGGACCCTACGTCTCAGCGTTTCTCACAGGCTGCAGTCAAGGTGTTGTCCAGGGCTGCAAGTACCTTAAGACTCAAGTTGGGGAGGATCGCTTCCAGCTTACTCATGAGGCTGTTGGCAGGAGCCTTCAGGCGCTGTCTGTTAGACTGACAGCCTCATATCTTGCCAGCTGTCAGCCACCCTCAGTTCCTTGCCACGTAGAACTCTCCACAAGGCAGTTCATAACATGGCAGCCAGTTTCCACAGCACAAGCAAGAGATGGTGAGAAAGTGTGAGAAAGACAGGAGTCACAGTCTTACACTCTAATCTTGGAAATGATAACTTATCACCTTTGCCATATTATATTTGTGCAAAGCAAGTCACAATGTCCAGCCTATGCACTAGGAGGAAGGATTAGACAAGGGAGAAAATACCAGGAGGTGGAAGAACATGGGGACCATCGTAGTGGCTGCCTACCACAGAAATTAGAGGACTTAGGTGGGTGCAAGATCAATGGGATCAAATGCCTGCAGAGATATCAAAGAGGATGGGGGATGATGACGATGAGGGGATGAAAGCTAGAGAGCAAGAGGAGGAGGGTGGACTATGAGCTGAGAAAAGGAAGGCATTTGGCAGAGACCATCTGTCTCAGAACTTCGGTGGTGAAAGTAAAGTGTATGTCAGTGGAGGGACAGGGAAGCTCCGAGCACATTTAAAGACCAAGGGGAAGGAGCCAGTGTGGAGCCAGGTCCCCAGGACAGGAGGAAGGACATCCTGTCATCTACCACTAAACATTTATGTAGCACACTGTAGGTTAAAAGTACTTTTACAAATACATTCTTATTTGATCCTCATGTCAACCCAGTAAGGTTGGTAGAACAGGTTATAGCATCATCCCCATTTACAGATGAGGAAACAGGTACAGAGAGGGGAAGTGACTTTCCCAAGGTTATATAGCCAATGTTTGAGCCAGGACTAGAATTCAGGTAGTCTGTCTCCCAGCATTTCAAGTCCAGTGCTGGCTCCTCACCAGGCCTCAGCACTTTCAGCATGCCATTCCATTGCTCAAAAACCAACCTGGCTCCCTTGTGCCTGTGAAGTTGAGGACCTCTCCTCACCCCAAGGGGACTGGATGAAGGACTACAGTTTCAGTTTCAGCTGGAAAGGAGTTAAGAATTCCTTGAAGGTAAGGGACTGTAACTCTAATAGGGCGGCTATGGGGTATAAGGAAGTGTAGGGAAGACCCTGCAGAGTAGTCTGGTGAGATATATGCTGCAGAGTCTATGGCTCTCTCTTTAGGCCTGATGAAGGAATGTGTGCAGGAAAGCTTCTGAGTCCATGTGGGTCAAGCAAGGTCCCTCAAGGGTGGCACATGGCCTGGGAGGCTGGCTCTCACTATGGAGAACCTGTCCCCATGATTTCCTCCCCCGGCCACTCAGTGCCACTGGCTCTGCAGGCAGCTGAGAAGCCCAGTGAAAAAGTTTCCATCCAGGCCTGGAAGGCCCTAGTGAGATCTGGGCAGCTGCTTTTATCAAGCCTCACCAAGGCCTTTCTTCCCCTTTCAGCTGGAGCCTAGCCCACTTTGGGCAACATTTGGAAACCCACTAGGGAGAGGGTGGTGTCCTTTCTGGGAATCTTTGCCTCAGGCCCCACCCCATCCCCAACCATGGCTTTAACCTTTCCCTAGGAGACCTAGAGCTCCTTGAGACTGGTGGCTGTGTGTCTCTTGGCAGGCAGGGAACCCAAACCCTGTCCTCTGTGAGCCCCCAGGACACACATCTCACCCTGACCCTGGGACAAGGAGCCAATGACAACCGACCACCTGGAGCCACCCGAGCTACAAGGGTTCTCAAAGACCTTCTAAAGCCTCATTTGTTAGATAAGGAAATTGAGGAGGTACAGAAGAAGGAGGAGTTTGGTGCAAGATCATAGAGCTACTGAGTAGCCAAGGTGGGGTATAGTTTGAAGGAAACTCGATGCTAGCAAAGGACAATTGTGCAGCAAAGCCAGGAGTTCTAAGCAGAGTATAAAGGAGTTGATCCAAGCAATATTTGAGACGGCTTGAGAAGGCCTGTCCTTGCAGTCACAGAGCTCACTGTCTAGAGAGGGAGAGCAACTCACAGTCACACTGTGGTGTGATGGAGCCAGTAGGGGGGCAGTGAGAGGGTTTGAGAAGTGGCATGCGTTAGTTGCTTAACAAATGCATCATAAATAAAATAAAAATGATTGTTGCTGCAGGAATGGAGGGAAGGACCAGACCAGAGAATTAGAAAACTCTACTCTCTCTGGGGCCTGCTGCATCCAAATCAGTGATTCCAGTCGAGGCTTTCTTCCCATCGGGGCTTTCTTCCCACGGAACCCAACTCTGACCAGAAACCAGAAACTAGAGTGATGGCAATGGTGATGGCAATGGGCGGAGGTTAGGGAGGAGGTTACGGAGGGAAGCTGTACCCTTACTTGGGATGAAGAGCACCCCCCCCACCGCCACCTTGTTTTCCCTTTCAATTTTTTTTAATTTTTTTTAAAATTGGGAAATATTGTGGAACAGTGTGTTTCTCCAGGGCCCATCAGCTCCAAGTCATTGACCTTCAATTAGTTGTGGAGGGTGCAGCTCAGCTCCAAGTCCAGTCATCATTTTAAATCTTTAGTTGCAGGGGGCGCAGCCCACCATCCCATGCGGGAATTGAACCGACAACCTTGTTGTTGTGAGCTTGCACTCTAACAAACTGAGCCATCCAGCTTCCCCTCCGAAGGCTCAGTGGCAGCTCATTGTCTTCAGTCTAGTTGTGGAGGGCTCAGCTCCCTGGCCCATGTGGGAATTGAACCAGCAACCCTGTTGTTCAGAGCTCATGCTCTAACCAACAGAACCATCTGGCTGCCCTCCCCTTCAGTTTTTGAGTGCTTGCTTGGTGCTAAACAGTATTAGAAACACACATACACACACACACACACACACACAGAGCACTGACACAGAAGATCCTTATGAGGCAGGCACTATCAACACCTCCATTTTACAGATCAGGAAAAAGGTAATAAGTGGCCAACTGATTTTAATGCCCATGCTCCTAACCACTAGACTACATTGCCTTTTTACTGAAAAGGCAGCTTGTAGTGGAGCTGCTGCCACTGCTGGTGACATAACAGGACATGATTTGGGGTTGCCAGAGTCCCACACACTTCCATGCAACCTCTACTTGTCATGGGGCCTGAGGCACTTGAGAGAAGGGCTTATTAAGCCATTGGCCCCAATGAAAGCTTTAACATAAGTCTCTCAGATATCCATAGGGTCCTCAGGAAGCTGCACCGTGAAGGAAAGGAGGAAGAATGTACAGGGCAGCATGTATTTCTATTTACTTAATACTTATTAAGCACCTACTATGTACCTGTGCAGGGGGCTGGGGCTTCAGCAATACGCTAGAGGCCTGCCCCTGCAGTCACTGAGTTCAGTGTCTAGAGAGGGAGAGAAACTAGCAAATAGTCGCACTGTGCTATGATAGAGCCAGTAGGGGGCCAGTGAGATGGCTGTGGGACCGAACCTATTTCTGGTCCAAACCTGGTCTAGTGTGCCAGGGAATGTTTCCCCAAGAACTTGACACTTGCAGCTGAGATCTTGTTTGATTCTCACCACAGCCCAGTTTCCAGAGAGGAAGACTGAGGTCCAGAGATGTCAAATGACTTTCCCAGGAACACACAGTCAGTGAGTCAAAAAGCTAGGACCCAGAGTCAGCTCCCCACTGCAGCAGAGCAAATGCAAAAAAGCCCCAATGATGGAAAGGAGTTGTGCAATAGAGAAGTGGTGGGAGACAGGAAGGGTTGAAAGGAAAGTGATCCTACAAGAGATGGAGTCCAAAGGAGGGAACAAGTATCTAGGGGGAAGGGTGTGACCTGAGAAAGCTCAGTGTCCCTTGAGCCCCAGTGAAGTCCCGGGAAAGCCTCTAGCAGCAGCACCTACACTTGGCAATGCCTGGCGCAGCCAGAAGAGGGTCACATCCACCAGGCCCAACAACTGGGCCTGCTGCTGCCCCAGACCTTCCACTTGGTAGACTTCATGTTCATGACACCTACCCCTGAGTACCTATGGCTACTAAGAATCACCACCCTTCATCCCAACTGATAGGATGCTCTGTCTGTTGTGGTCAGCAGCTGTGTAAAGAAATAACACACACCCAACCTTCAAAACTGGATGTATCCTCCAGTCTCCCAAGATGGGACGGAGTTAGATGTGAATATTCATTGGCGGGGAGCAGGTGATAAGGATCTTTAATGCTCTGAATGCATCCATCTGCCCCATCTCAATGTCACCAGAGGTAGGCGATGGGTCAGCATTCTTCCCAGAATCCTCTTGGAGCTAGTCCAAAGGTATGCCTTCTGAAGAGATGTCAATGTTTAATAGACTCAAGCTTCAGTCAACTTTTGAAGCTTCTGATTTCTCATCTGCTAAATTAAGATAATTATGCCTATGTAAATAGCTTGTTACAAAGAAGAAATAAAAGATCAAAATGGCAGCGTGAGGTGAGCCTCTGTAAATCTCGCCTGGAATTTACAACTAATCTAACAAATATAACTCCACAAAGGACTCCTTGCATAGCAGATACGCAAGACGAAGAAGCCCACTACTGAATTCACCTAAAGGTGGGCAAATTGCACGAGCAGGGGAGAAGGGAAGGGAGAAGTGCAGAGACGGAACTGCGCAGGCGCAGCACGCAGACCTAGCTCAGTGCTCTGAGCTCACTGCATCCCGGAACTACCACAGCTGTGGGAGAGGGAAGAACTTGGACTGCTAGGGCTCCGTTTATGGCCCAAAGGGCTGACGGGACAGCATATAACACGGCTGAACCCAACACTCACGGCAGAGACCTCAAAGAAAAGACTGAGGGAAGAAGGCTGAAAATGATGGTTTAAGCCCTCACTGCCGAGCAGAGAACGGAAGCCTTAGGCACTGACACTAGCCACCCACGAACCCTCCCAGAGCTCGCCCCGCCCCCAGTGCTAGAAGCGGAACAGTAGCAGTGACAGATCAAAAGAACACAATATTTGCTGTTCTGAGAACTGTGGACTGCAGACACAGATTCACAGCCCAACTAGTTCCGGCAAAGGGGAGGAAGCTGTGGAAGCAGGACCGGCTGTGGTGGTAGTTGCCGCCATTACTCTGAGCCACCACTCACAACTCACCCCTCCCCTCTCCCCAGCTATCTGGGCGGATCCCTGCGGGAGTAAACAGAACTGCTGAACACACGGGCTCTGAATCTGGCGCACGAAGAGCTTTGGAACTTCAAAACCTCTCTGCATACCCACACGGACACTGCGCCCTGTGACCCAGGCGAACTATTAACAGAGGAGAAGCCTGTCTCCCAGGGAATCCCCCCATTCTGTGAGAAGCTGGAATAGTACAGAGAACACATAGCACTACTGTATGAGAGAGAAAAAAGGCTACAGTCATAGAGAAAATAAAGCATTCTACCAACACGTACTGGAAAACAAAAGAAAGAACTCTTCCTATCAACCTGTTGCAGAAGCCACTCCTGTAGATGTCTAGGAGAGAAATAATAAATCAGTAATTGCCATGAATAACCAAGGCAACAAGACAGCTCAGGGAGAAAGAGAAAAGTCTCCAGAAAAGGAACTTAAAGATATGGAAATATGTGACTTAAATGACAGAGAATTAAATATTGCAGTTCTGAAAAAACTCAACGAGATGCAAGAAAACACAGAAAGGCAGTATAATGAACTCAGAAACACAATCAAACAACAACATGAGCATTTTACGAAAGGGATTGAAATTTTAAAAAAGAACCAAATAGAATTTATGGAGATTAAGAACTCAGTAGAAGAAATTAAGAATGAAATAGCCAGCTTAGGTAGTAGAGTTGACCAGATGGAGGAAAGAATCAGTGACATCGAAGATAGAAAGTTGGAAATTACACGGATGGAAGAAGAAAGAGACTTGAGACTTAAAGGAAATGAAAGAACTCTACAAGAACTTTATGACTCTAGCAGAAAGAGCAATATAAGAATAATAGGCATAACAGAAGGAGAAGAAAGAGAGAAGGGAACAGAGAATATATTCAAACAAATTGTTGATGAGAACTTCCCAACCTTGTGGACAGAACTAGTTCCTCAAATCCAAGAAGCAAATAGAACACCTAATAACCTCAATCCTGACAGGCCTTCTCCAAGGCACATTGTATTGAAGCTGTCTAAAATCAACAACATTCTAACCTCACCTCAGTTAGAATGGCTACCATCAACAAGACAAATAGTAACAAGTGTTGGAGAGGCCGTGGAGAAAAAGGAACCCTCATACAGTGTTGGTGGGAATGCAGATTGGTGCAGCCATATGGAAGGCAGTGTGGAGGTTCCTTAAAAAATTACGAGTAGAATTATCATATTACCTAGCAATCCCTCTCCTGGGTATCTACCCAAAAAATCTGAAAACATTTATCCATAAAGACACGTGTGCTCCAATGTTCATTGTAGCTTTGTTTTCCCTGGCCAAGACATGGAAACAACCAAAATGTCCTTCGATAGATGAATGGATGAAGAAGTTGTGGTATATATACACAATGGAATACTATTCGGCGGTAAGAAAAGATGATATAGGAACATTTGTGACAACATGGATGGATCTTCAGAGTATAATGCTAAGTGAAATATGTCAGACAGAAAAAGAGAGAACCATATAATTTCACTGGTAAGTGGTATATAAACCAAAAACAACAAAGAACAAGACCAACAAATGAGAAACAAAAACTCATAGACACAGACAACAGTTTAGTGGTTACCAGAGGGTAAGAGGGGTGGGGGTGGTAGATGAGGGTAAGGGGGATCAAATATATGGTGATGGAAGGAGAACTGACTCTGGGTGTTGAACACACAATGGGATTTATAGATGATGTAATACAGAATTGTACACCTGAAATCTATGTAATTTTACTAACAATTTTCACCCCAATAAATTTTAAAAAAAGAAGAAATAAGATGACATCTAGCACAAAAAGCATGCTTTAGCAAAATATCTAGCACATAGTAGAATAACTATGGTGTACACCTGAAACTAATATAATATTGTATGTTAGCTCTATTTTAGTAATAAAAATCTTAAACAAGCAAACAAACAAGACTGAATGGGTGAGGCTCTGGGCCCCTAATGTTGGTTTGGTGGACTTCATATGTGCCACAGCTTTAAAAGTAGTTTGAAAACTCTGGCCCAATGCTCCTGGCTTTGCCAGGGTAAGATGGTTCCTTGGTTGCTTCCTCAGCTCCAGAGTCCATGAGCTCCTTGGTCTGGGAGCAGTCATACCAAGTGATGCTCCTGATCCAAACGGTGCCCCAATCTCCATTTTCTCCAGTGTGAACCAGCCTGAGCCCTCTTCCTGCCTCAGCCCTTCTCCCTGACAGTCCCAACTGCCCAAAAGCAGGCTCTTTAGGCCAAACAACCCCAAGGAGCACTATGGTGGGAGAGCCTGGGGCACAGATGGGGAAGAAGTCTTGGCTGGCTCTTCCTTTTGGGAGAGAATGGCAGGGGCCAAGCCCCCAGGACACGGATCCAGTGGTCTACCTCCCAGGGCTCTCTTGCTGAGTGTGGAGGTTGGGGTCTAATCTGCATTTGGACAAAGCCTACCCAGTACTTAAGTATTGTTGCCATGGAGACTCAGAAAGGTGTTATTAGCATTTTTTCAAGTCAGTGGCCTTGTATGGTCCAGTCCTGTGCAATCTTAGCTATAGCACACCATCACCCTGGCAACCCATTAGCCTAGTGTTGTTACCATGGAAACCCCAGCAAGGTCGATTAGCCTGGGAACTTCCCTGAGGAGATGTGCACAAGGGGATCCACCCATGGCAGTGCCCATTCTGCATGCCTCCCAATGGACAGAGACTCACACCTCGGACACTCAAGGTAGTTCAGGATCTTTTCTGGAGTGAGCTCAGAGCCAGTGTGCATGAAAGAATAGGGTCCTGTAGAGTGTCAGAGGCTGTGCCTCGTTACCATGGAAACGCTGCTTTTAAGGATCTCAAAGCATGATGCAAAAACTAACTCCTCCAATAAATTGTGACTGGTAGGAAAGGAAGCTATGAGCCAGCCCTTCATCCATTCATTCATTCAGCATTTATTGAGCACCTATTAATACAATGAATGCTGTGTATGCCCTGGGCTCTAACTATAGGAATACCTACTCATTCACTCTCCTCAGCTGAAAGAAGAATAATGAAGTGGGGGAACCATCTTCCTGCTTCAATCTCCATTTGAGGAGAAGGTGTTGGCATGCCAAAGAGAACGGCATAAGAGGTTCTGTGTGGGGGGGGTGGGCACCAGGAAAATGTTTGCTTTCTATAGACGACTTCTTTTAGCCTACCCCCTGCTTGAGTCTTCAAGGAATTAGGACCTTTGTGTAAGCTGGATCACCAAAGGCTTGGCCAGATATGTAAGAATATTCTAGCAGCCACTGCTGTGGGAAGTCAGAACAGGCTACCCTGGGATCTAATGAGCTCCCCATCACTGAAGGTATGCAAGCAGAGACAAAACAACTGCTCAATGAAAACTGTAGAGATGATAGAACGTAATGATTGAGAGCACAGTTTCTGGAGTCAGACTGCCAGATTTCAAATCTCATCTCAATGGGCTATCTATGTGGTAATTTACTTAGTTTTTGAGCTTTGGTTTCATCCTCTGTAAAATGGGGATGATAAGAGTCTCTTCCTCATGGAGTTGTTGTGGGGATTAAATGAGTATAATACCAGGGGTGCCAAAAAAATGTATACACATTTTAAGAGATGTTATCTACTATTACTCTTCGAAGTTGAATTACATAGCAATGTGTACTATGATGTTCGCTCAAAAGATGGCGTCAGTCAAATGAATGTTAGCGTCATTCATTGTATTACAATTTTAATACAGTTTTTTCCTTTCTTAAAATGTGTATACTTTTTTTGACACCCTCTATATATGAAAAGCACTTAGAACAATACCTAACATATAATAAGTGCTCAATAAACATTAGCTTGCCTTATCTAATGATGACTCAACCCTGGGATTCTATACGACTGTCAGTTACAAATCTTCCTGAACACCCTAGGGTATAAAAGGGATTCTGGCAAGGATGAGACTATCCTTCTGGGGAGCTGGCTGAAGGGAGCACCTTAGAGCTTTGCACTCCCTTTAATGCTTCCAGCAATAGCTTCCTTTTCAAAGTGTTTTCCGAGTCAGGGTCTTAATTGAGTTTCAAGACAATGCAAGAGATAAAATTATCATTCCCATGTTATAAAAGACGTGAAGCTCAGAGGGGAAGAGTGACACAGCTACCAAGTGGCAGAACTGAAATGGAAGTTTCCTCTCTATCATACCACCTCATAGTCCTCAGGGCCAGCTTATTGGAAAGACAGCAGTTGGAAGGGGCAAATCATGCAGCGTGCAGAAGAGGAGCTCTTCCCAGTAGTAACCTGTGGAAAGCAGCTCCCCACTGCTTTCTCCAAGGAGGAGCTAAGCCTAAAGACCAGGGAGCAGAAGAAGGTCTTTCCTAGAAATGCTTTGGGTTTGGCTGATATGCCCCACCCATGGGCAAAGGACAATGCTAGGCCTGCTCCTGAGCACTGACTTGAAGCTGAACTTGAATCCTCCAGCATTCCCATCCCTCTGAACTCACTCAGAAAGCTGGGCGTTTGAGTAAAGTTCAAGGGAGTCATTAGACTCTGATCTGACATTTCTGTTCCCAACCTAATGGCTCAAGTATTTATCTGATGGCTGATAGCCTGACCAAGGGATTTTGCTTGCTGAGACTAGTAAGGTGGACTAGTGTTTTCATGCTATTTGGAGAAGTGATGAAGAGGGTTGTTGAAAAAAAAAAAAAGCACTTTCTCTTAGGCTTGAGAACAAGAGTAATGCACTAACTCATGGGCTCCTGAAGCTCCAGGTTAATATATTTATATTAACAGGGATAACATTGAAAATCTTTTTTTTTAACTTTTATTTATTTTTAAGTGTGTTTTTCCAGGACTCATCAGCTCCAAGTCAAGTAGTTGTTTCAATCTAGTTGTGGAGGGTGCAGCTCACAGTGGCCCATGTGGAGACTGAACCGGCAACCATGTTGTTAAGAGCACCATACTCTACCCAACTGAACAAACCGGCTGCCCCGAAAATCTTTAATAACCAGCATGGTATGGGTACCAGCTAATCAAAATGTTCGCTGGTCAGAATCACCCAGGAAGGGGGTACTAGCACACACAGAGGAAAAGGGCAGCCCTGGATTGTGACATGCCTGGGGTGGTACTGTTCCTTTAGGCCTCCACTGTGAGCACATGCAGAAATCAGATTTGCTCATTGCCTCCCGAGGCTATAAGATCTCCTGCAGCAGGGTGCATGGTATACCTGCTAGGGGGAAGAGTGGTGGAATAAAGAAATGCTCCTTGGGAGCCAGACAGCCAGGACCATCCTGTATGGATACAGACAGGGATTGGCCTGTACTCAGAGAGCCGGCTGCTTCCCTTTGCAGTCACAAACTGGAGAACATCACCACTGGGACTCTTGGGTGGAACTTCTCTCCCTCCCCCACCCACATACCATGAACAAGCAGTTAGTATGCACACAGACTTAACACAGTGCAAATGTACATACCTGACAGTCAGTGTTTGTACAGAGCCCACCTATGCCCATGACCTGTAGATGCACCCTCACCCCCTCTCAAGTCATGGGTTTTACACTCACACCCACAAAATCATTCACAGACTCAGAATCCTGCAGCAGAAGCAACGAAGAGTCTGCTTTGACTAACTCCATTCGATGCCCCTCCAGACACATCTAGGTCTTTGCTCTTCCTCACACCTTCTGCGGAAAAGCGCAGATGAGGTGACTTCAGGAGCTTCCCCTTAAGTGATCCTGTCTTAGGCTTGGTGCGGGCAGTAAGAAATCCCTGCAGTTCCCAGGTTCCACCAGCAGGGGGCAGCAGCTCACACCGCATTGAATTTTACCCAAAGACTGATAGGCCCAGAGGAGGCAGGCCTCGGAGTGCAAGGAAAGTGGAACATCAAGAAGTTTTCAAAGGGCCCCGCCAGCTAGGCTGGCCCAGGCGCACACAGCCACTCACTCCTGTAGGTGGGAGGCCTCAGCCCCATCTGCCCAGCTGGTGAAATCGATAGAGCATCGGGCAGGTTATCAAGAGAGGATGTCTTAGTTACCATAGGGGCCCTGCTCTAGCTCTGCGCAGCTGAGAGAGAGAGCCTGAAAGGGAATCAGCCAGCACACAGGAGTTGAATGGAAAATCTCATTCTGCAAGTCACAGCCCACTGGGGGCCTACTTCCTGTCTGTAAAATAGGTGTAAGAATAAATCACATCTGCTCTCGCTTGTGCTCTCTGTGCCAGGACTTCTCTCCTCCTGCCTAACCTCTACTCACCCTGAAGTCTCGGCTCCCACTTCTCAAGGAAGCCTCTCTGACCCCTCTGGCCAACTAGATCATGAGTTCTCTCTGTAATAAACTTCCTAGAGCCCTTCCGACCGTTTGGTCAGACAGTCCCTTGTGATTTTCTCCCTCGCCAGGTTGTAAGGAATTTGGCACAGGCTAGGCACTCAATACACATTTGGTGAATGCTGAGAAATGAATTTCTATGAACTTTTGCGATGACAAAGCACTTTCATATGCAAACAGGACACCCTCTGAGGTTTGGCATATTTCTCCCTGTTTCACACCAACATCCAAACATTTTAACTTCAGAAACTTACTTGAGCCTCACTACAAGCCTATTAGGAAGCTAGGGATTATTATTTCCATTTTAGAAACAATAAAACTGAAGCCCAGAAAGGTGAAGTGAGCAACGCAGGCTTGGTACTATGAGGAGTCAGGATTTTTAAGTCTCCAGACCCTGTGCTAGAAGGTGCCATCATTAGATTCCTGTCATCACTGTGGGCATCGTCACCTCCACTGTGGTTAGAGCCGTGCTAAGTCTAGCAAGAAAGTGTATGGTTGGCAAGCACACAGGCTTTGCAGGGAGACAAGCCTGGGTTCCCATCTGGGCATCACCTGCCGGTGACCTTCAGCGCTGAAGGAGCATTGGGTGAGGCTTCATGGAAAATTTGGGGGAGGCAGAGAGCCAGGGAAGGAAAGTCTGGGGAGACCAGAGAAGCTAGAGGAGCAATGGGGTTTGGGTGACTGAGGCTGAGGCCTTCCCAGTTTCTGCTTCCTGAAAGCTATTCATTCTTTCACACCCTGCTGGGGCCAGGGTCACAGCCTAGGCTGTCTAGAGGGCACTGTGGCAGCCACAGTCATCCAGGACTGTCACACTCTTACCACTAGGGTTTCCAGGCAGGATTCCCGCCCGTTCTCAGGAATTTTTTTTGCTTTTCCCTTCCCACATCCCGAGAAAATTTGGTCAGGAAATTGGGAAAATCGGCTCCTTGAACCCAGGTTGTTGGTAGTATCGGCCGTCTCTTTGTGGAAACGATTCATCGTGGAGAACAGAAACCAGCTTATATCTTGGGATTTGGGAAAGGGAAAGTGAAAAAAATTCCTGAGAACTGGCAGAAATTCCCGCCTGGAAACCCTACTCACCACACACCCTTCTGTTGAACGTCCCACAGACAAGTCTTTTCCACTGTTGCTCACGTTGTGTCCTACCCAGGGTAAGTGTTTTTTAGCTGATCAGGGGATCATATTGAATTGGTCTTTGAGTAGGGGGCAGGAAAAATGGGCTTTTCTTATGCTTGGAATCTGAAAATGTTAGCATAGGTTGAGGGGAGGTAGAACTACTTTTTAAACTTGCACAAGGGACCTGAAAGTTGACAGGCAATTTGGTCAAATTAAGATATCGCCAAAGGGTGGCAACCCACATGTCCTGCCTTCTTTTGGTTTGAGATCTAATTATCTTCCCAGAAAGCTACCAGCTCTCCTTTGCCTCCTCCCCTGCCCCAAGGAGCTCAGACTTTCAGCCACCAACTAGCATCTAGTTGACAGCATGTGCCCAGGGGACCCTGGTGGCTTCTCCTCCTTTCTGTCCCCACCTCCACTGCCCAGCATCCTCCTACCAACTTAACCAAATTCAGTTGGGCCTTCTGGAATCAGTGTTAGTTGGTTAGCTTCCATTAGACTTTCTCTGATCCCACCAGTCCACACCATGCCATCCATTTCTACTGTACTTAATGAAAATACCAAACATACTTTGTTCTTAAGTCTGCTTTCTAATTAGGGGACCTTCTATAGTACCATAGAAAGAGTTCGCATTCTAGAATTCAAGATCCAGATTCTAGATTCACTTACTGGCTGTGAGCCTTTGGGCAAGTCACTACACATCTCTGAGCCTATTTTCTCATTTGTAAAATAGGCATTGTGGTCTGTGTTTCCCAATTGTTAGGATGATAAAATGAGGTTGTTTTTTTTAAAGAGCTCTGTAAACTGTTAAAGGGCTATACACTTATGTGTCAGTATTAAGTTGTCCTGCTCTGCCACCACCACCTTCTCCTTGGTTTCATGTGAAATTAGAGCTTTGGGGGTCATTAGGGAGCTAAAAGATGAATCAGGATAAAGCCAGCCTACCCAAAACCTCCTTTCCTAAAACCAAATACTCTGACAAGCAGTTTGCCTAAAAGTCAAAGTAGTAATTTTGAAAAGAGGCATTTTGTACCAATTTTCTTAAGAGGCACTTCCAACATAATGTCAGATTTTTAAGTCTCTCTGTCACAGTCTGTTGATGATGTATGCTTGTATGCTTTTGTATGCTTGTGGATGACTTTTTCTATTTTATCTCCTATTGAGCAGTTTTATGACTTTTTAGCAAATTTGTCTGAAGATCTTCTCTTAAAATTGTATATTTCTAGCACTAAACAGTTGTCAAATCTGTAGACTTTCCCACAAGATTTATAGAACGCACTTTTTTGATCACCTCCCCACCCCGTTTGCTGGGTTTAACTTAGCACCATAAACATCGGCTGACCCGTGTGCACCTAACGAGTTGATTAACTGAATTAGCATGTACCCAATGTTCCTTTGTTTAGCAAGGCATTGACATTTTGACAAGCATGAAGAAGTGAGACAGATGGGGCAGAGTTGTATCGAACTCCTTGCATTTTATTTTTCAGGCTATCTCATTCATCAAGCAACTCTGCTTTGTGGAACATAAAATGATACATACAAAGTCATTACAAAATGTGTTTATTGCAGGAAACATAACATTTTTCAAGAAAGGCAAACTGGCTTAAAAGTCCTGAAAGTGTTCAAATGTAGATAAAATTAGAAGACACCCACCAAGAATACAAAACAATTTTTAGGAGCTATCCCCACCTTTAACCAGAATGTTCTTAAATAATTGCTTTCTAAAAGTCCTTTAAATGACACTGCAAAAAGAAAAAAGAAAAAAGAAAGAAATCAGGGCACCCAAACAGATGCCAAAACACTTAAAAGTAGACTGAATTTTATCTGAACCAGTAAGTACAGAGATTCCTTTTTGAGTTTGTGGCAATCTGACCTGGAACTGATTTGGGATGCAGGCGTACTGCCCTACACGTGCAATATATGGACATGGGGACAACCATAGACCTCAGGGGATAGGAATGCCCCTCCTGAAGATGACCTCCAAGAGTAAGGGCAAATTGTCAGCTTTAACTCTTTATTATAAAGACATATTTACACAGAATAATCTTTACAAACACAGTGAACACAATTATGGGAAAGGGACAATTTCTTAATGAAAAGGGCCTTAATATCTTTGCATAAATTAGTATAAGAATCATACACACCCACTTTAAATAAGAAAGCTCCCCAGCCCCCCCAACTGCCCTCAGCTGCCCTGCGCTGTCCCCCTTTCCCCTCTTCCCCATGGGGCTGGACAGCTGATGAGGCAGGAGATGCAGAGAGGAGGAGGGAAAAGAAGGCCCAGCACCTGGTGGGGGCATCAGTGGCAGAAGAGTTTTTCTGGACTCTGGTCAGCCCCAATTCTGAGCCTGAGGGGTGTGGGGGGAGGCGGGTACCCAGCCTGGCTCCCCAGGGTGGGTCTTGAAGCAGCAGCAGCAGCAGCAGCAGGGCAGTAGCATTAGCAGCAGCGGAGGTGAGGAGGAGAGGTGGGCAGGCAACATCGGGGTTATTGTGAGAATGGGGGGACCCTAACTCCCCCTACCCCCACACATACTTAGGTGACCATCAGACTCTTGTCTTCCCTTTTCTCCCTCCTGAGAGGCCTCTGAGAAGGAAGCCTGCTCAGACCTGTACTTCCCCCCATCTTTCCTTCCTTCCTCCTCTCTTTTCCTTCCTCTGCTCCTTCTTCTCTCTCTCCTCCTCCCCCAAGGGAAGGCCACTGGCAAAGAAGATCCAGTCAACATTAAGGGAAGACTATTGAGTTTAATTATTTAAGGCTACCTCTCGGCTCCTGAAAAACATTGTTGAGGTTGGAATGGTAGTCTCGGTGCCTAGCTGCCCCTAAGAAAATACCAGGGGTCTGGGAGTGCTGAAGAAATGGGGTCAGCAGGTCCATTAAGGAACTTTTCAGCCCAGTTTAGGCAATGGACCAGCAGGGGTAGGCCAGGGAGGTGGGAGCAGCTCTCTCCCCATGCCACCCCCACCATGGGGCAGTTCACAGCCAGCTTGCCTCTCCCCTCCCAGTTGCCTCCCAGCCCCAAACCCGGGAAAAGGCACTTAATGTGTTTTAAAAAGACATCAAGAGGGAAGAGGACATCATCAAATGGGAGTTAGGAGAACTGAGTCCTCATTCAGGCTCTGCAGTGACCCTAAGCAGGTCACTGTCCCTCTTAGGCCTCTGTTTTTGCAAGAGTTTGCATAAGGAGGGGAAACTAAGTGATCTGCCAGGTTCCTTTTGGCTCTGATAGTCTGTAATTCTTGGCAAAAACTCCATCTGCTTGGCTTTTGCTCCCTGGAGGGTATAGAGCCACCTCAGGCCCAGCACCCCCCCCTCCTGACCTAGAGCTTGAAATAGCAGGAGAGGAGGCAGAGTAAGTTGGGGTGGAAAGTGAGTTGAGGGGAGTGTTAGAAGACATAGTGAAGGCGAGAGAAGTGACAAAGTACTTCATGGCCCCTCTCCTTCACCTCTCCCTTAACGAGGCCAAACATGGGGATGAGGAAGAGGCCACAGAGCTGTTCCTCCTCTTCTCCAATGCTTCACCCCTTCCCTTCACCAGAGCACCAGCTTCCCACTTCAATGCCCCCCAAGGCACCCTGTCTGCATCCCAATGCCCCTGGCCTCCAACCAGAGTCTCTCATTGTGCATCTCTCTACTCCCTCTGGAGGCTGGCTGAAGGGTTGAACTAGCACAAAAACCTGGGATCTGCTGGAGCCTACTGAAGAAATGAGTGTTTCCACACAGCTCCCAGGGCAAACCTGAGGAAGGCAGGGCTGGATGAAGGGTTGGGGTACTAGGTGGGAGAGGTGGAGACTAGAGCAGGGGAGAAGGACGGCCTTCCAATGCTGGGTCTCCAAAGTCAGTCGGGGTAAGGGCCAGGAAGAAGGGCTGAGTGGGTCCTTGGGAGAGAAAGGGAATCATGAACTAGAGGCAGGACCACACCATTCCGGGAGGTTGGTGGGTGAGAAGAGCCAGGACCATCAGCAGCTAGGACGGGTGCAAGATGAGAGGCGAATGGATGTGAGGGCTCCAGAAAAGCAGACCAATCTATGGAGTAGAGATAAGTGCAGGGGGTGGGTATTCGAGGGCCCCTTCAGTCCTAAAGAGACAAAAATGACCAGAGAGAAGTCATTGACATACCTAGGTCAAAGGAACCATTAGGGAAAGGAGAGGAAACAGCCTTCATTCTGCCTCCTCCCCACAACCCTAAACCTGAATAGGCCCCTGAATTGGTGCCACCCTGTCCTGGCTACATGGGGAGAGACAGCCGACCAGGCCTCAGGGACAGGCTTAGGCCGTGCTCTCTCTGCTGCCACCTTTGATTTTTCTCTCCTTTCCATGCTCTAGGCAACTCTTTTCCAGTTCTCTGCCTGCTACCCCTCAAGGCTCTCTGATCCCCTCCCCCTCTGTGGTGAGGATCCACACTGCACACCTGTAGGCATGCCCTGGGGCACCCCTCCCTAGCTCATCAAGGCCCCTCAGGACTTCTAGAACTCTCCAACTAGGCCAGCCTATTGAACCCCAGTGTGGGGGTAGCCAGCACCCAACTCCTGAGGAACCAGGAGATTTGCCTGGAGTGCCAAGCCCCTCTCTGAGCCTCAGTCTCCTCTTCTGTAAAATGAAGGGGTGAGACAGGTGCTCTGTAAGCCCCTATGTTGTGTATAGTGCCAGGACTGCTCGGGGCAGGTATCTGGCCAGTGATAAGCACAGGGTAACCCAGCTTCCAGGCTGCCCCTCCCCCTCCCTTTCCACGCTGCCCACTGACCAGGAGGTTCAAGTACCTGCTTCAGAAAGGCATGGGGCCCTTATGGGAGAGGCGCGGCCGCTGGCGGCGGAATTTCCTCCGACCTCCCTGCCATGATCCTTGTCCATTCCTTGTCCCTCTAGGCTGCACCAAGTGGCGGATATTGCCTTCCTCCAGCCCCTTCCCAGCAGAAGGCTGCAGCAGGGGCCCTGTAGGAAGGAGAAAGACTGTTAGCAGGAAGGCTGATGTGAATGGGCAGGTGGCCACAGACCATAAGCCCTTGGTAGGGGACAATTTCTCCATGAGATGGTATTCCTCATAGCTATTCTTTGTTTTTGTCTAATATTTTGAGAACAATTTGCAATTTTTACACTGCCCTGGGGCAAATGGAACTCACTACTCACATCTTGCTATTTCTGGAGCTAACTTGATGTCCTCTTGACAGTTCCATTATGTTTTGGGCAGGCACAAACTTGTTCTTTGTTTAGAACATCGTTAAGGGGTGCAGTTTGGGGCATGATGCCTGTACGTGGCTGGGGCAGAGCAGCCAATAAGCCCCCATTGCACCCTTGCAACAGATGCACTTAAACATAAAACATTTAAGTGAAATGAATGCCCCCACTACCACGTACCCATCACCCAGCCTCAAGTCATCCAGATGGAGTCTCATATGTTTTTGTTATCCCTTTTATTTTCTCTTTGCTGAAGTATTTTCAAGCCAATCTGGAACATCAGGTCATTATACTCCCACGTCCTTTGCTCTGCAGGTAACCCACTTTTGAGTACTGGAGATCTCATACCTCACCCCTGGCATCTCATCAGTGGTTAGGCATTCCTGGGGCTCACTTCTCCTGTGGCCTCTCTGTGAGCAAGTTTGGGAGTGTCCTCTGCCTCTTACATGTGCCTTATGCTGGGTTCTACTCAGCCTGTGACCAGATTTAGAGGCCAGTAAATATCACCTAATTGGATGAGTGAATAAGTGAGTGAATGGCTACCTGAAGCAGTAAGTCTGCATAAGGAGGGTGCTGGGCTGCTGCATTTGGCACATCCCCACCAGATGCCCTATCTCTGTTCATCCCCAGATCATACTCCCATCCTATGTCTGATGTAATTTCCATCCATTTCAATTCCAGTTGACTTCTCTTCTGCTCTCTGGGGTCCTGCTCTGCATCTGTCCACATCTCGCTTAGAGTAGAAGCCCAAGCTCTGGCAACAGAATCCAAGTGGTGCTGGGTGCTCCTGGGTGCGATAAGGGAAAAGGCATATGGGCCGGCTCTTGTGGAGGCTGCAGTCCAGCCAAGGGAAGCTGGAAGCAGGAAGAGGATGTGTTGAGATGGTGTTGGGCAAGAGGTGGAGAGGCAGGGTATTTGTGCAATGCCCAATATGGGGCTGGCCTGCAGGAATATGGTTTCCAAGGCCAGCGATCAGGAATCCCAGTCTCTCTCCCCTGACAACATCAGATTAATCTTCAGCTGTATCCCTGTCCCTCAAGCCCCTGTTCCATCCATCCAGGAATCCATACCACTAGTCCACAGTTTCCATATAAACCCCTGTTGGCTGTTAGCCCCCAGTCATGCCTTTGATGGCTCCTCCTTTCCCTCCCCCCTGCCTCCGGCATCCCTATGCTCTGGTTCCTTCCTGGCTCCTCTTGTGATTCCTCCTCCACTTGCACACAATTTCTAGGTGTTTATCCTCCTCCTGGTCCTTAGGGCCCTCCCTACCCAGGGTCCTGGGACCTGCTGCTCTCCTCTAAGACATGCACACCTGCCGCACACTGACACACACCCTAGTCCTCCACCCTCCTTCCCCGAGAAAAGTCACAAACCAATTACAACCCTGCTATTTACCAGTCACCCTCTCATGTGTCTGGTCAGCATGGATTAATATGTCAGCTCCTCCCCTAAACCCATCACCTAATAAGAAGTAAAACACCAATTAGATTTGTACTTTGGATCTGTAGGCATGGATGGGGGGCAGGAGGCCACTTCCATCTTTCATAGAGCTACCCTCTTGGTGCCATCAGTAAAGGGGCTGGGCCAGGAAGGGAGAGGAGGGAAGAATCTTCACTAAACCCCCTACCCCAGCTGCTTCAGCTTCTTCCTTATGTTTTGGGATCCCCTCAAAACTCTCCCAGCTCACTAAGGGTGATAAAAATGATGCTGATGAGGAATCAGTAGCAAATAAACACTAGGGACAGAAGGACTGTGCTGAAAGTGTGGCCAGGCACAGAGAAGGACCCTAGCGGCCTTGACAATGTAAGTGAGGCCTTGGTTCTCGTATCCCTGCTGACTACTGGGGGTAAGGTGGGCATGGGGCAATGGCACAGGCTACAGCCCCAAGGATACAGTGGACATGGAGAAGAGAGGCATGGTGCCAAAATGGTGGGGGGTATCATCTCCATATGCTCAGTACCCAGGACTGTGAGTGTTGGTGGCAGTCAGGGAGGGAGGGCTAGGGGTGAAGAGCTCTAAGTGAGGGGAATCCGAGAACCAGGATGGGGAACAAGGACGGTGGCTCACACTCTCACCAGGGAGACATCTAGACTCTTAAGTCTGCAGAGAAGAACTACTCTGACCTGACTGAGCTCTCAGCCATGCCCTGAAGAGCAGCCCTGGCATTTTGCATCCCATAGGGTAGGGGGCTCACTGTCCTTGTAGCTGGAAGTCTGCAGCTCCTCCTGCACCCTGATCACATCACCCACCTGTTTCCTACTTTTGATTCTGAGTCTGGCTCACCCTAAGATAAGCTGACACCCAGGCTTTATCCTGTCCAAAGAGACTTTTAGAGGCTGTTGATTCTCATCACCACAGATGTCCTGGCTGTACAAAAGAATACCCTTTAGAAATGGGGCCATCCTCAGAGCACTTAAATAGTTTCTTCCAACTAATTTGCTACTTAAAGGGAGGCTGGGGCAACTCCCCAAAGAATCTCCAGCCTAGAGGGACTGCAGCCACTGCTCTCCAAAACACCATTAGCAATGAAGCTCCAGCATCTCCACACCGAGAACCACTCAGGGGTAAGCAGGGTTTGATTTTCAGACAGCCTAGATTCCAAGTCTGCCAATGCACAAAGAGGTACATGTGACTTTTCAGGAACAAGCTAGCTTCACCAGGAATGACACACCTCTAGTCACCCAGGCTATCTTGTGATTGCTTTTAAAGCCCACACAAGTGCTCTGGTGGGGTCCTTGCTGCCTATGTCTCCTCGACTGTTCAGGTGTGCTGCATGTGTCTCCAGGATGAGGCCCCTTTCCTTTATCTGCCTGGCCCCCCACCACAGTGCCCTAAGGGATCTTCCCAAGCCAGCTTTGCTGCCCTTGCAGCCTGGACCTCCACTTCACTTGCATTACTCCTTTGCCACCCTGTGAGGCCTGACTCAGGTTACATGGGTGCTTAGCACATAGGGATTGGGGATGGAGTGGTGATTCCCATTCCTTGAGCAGAAGGGGTATAGTAGGCTGTCCTCACATTATCACTGTGACTGCAGGCTTTGAGCCGGGGCTGGGAAGGGGGAGGAGAAGGAGAGAAAGAGAGGTGCTCAGACAAAGACCAAGGGACACTTGGCCCCAGCCCAGCAACTCTCAGACTCAGAAGAGCAAAGTGCGTCCCAGGTCAAGAGGCAGTGGAGGAGTATGTGTGTGCTGTGTGGGGGAGGAGGGACATTCCCAGTCAGGACAGAGTGTGTTGTGGAGGAAGCATGGTTTTCAGGCCCAGGACTCTCACTGGGGACTCTGTGTGGGAAAAGCATGCAAGTCTGAGCCAAGGGTAACATGGTTCTGGGGATCCTATTTCTGACCCAAGACAGAAGGCAGGAGGAAGATTGCAAGGGTACCTGGATCCTTGGCTGCTTGCCACCTGTACAGAGGTGCCCTTCCTCAGCTCCAGGAGAGGTCATGGGGTGGAGAAGTGGCAGTGGGAGCCTTGGAAGTTTCCTGTGCTAGGCTTAAGCAAAATGTGAGAGCAACAAATTTACCCAAGTCAGAGTGTGAAGATAGATGATACGATGAAGAAGGGTGAATCAAAGCAAGAAGTGTCAGGGTCTGGGCCAGACACAGTGTTCCCTAACCAGCTCTCCCCTTTACCAGTACTGCCCTAACAACTGGACCCCAAAAGGGTTCTAGTGGTGGTCACTTGGCCTCCGGGGGAGCACCAGGTATGCAGATCAGGTAGCTCCAGCTTCCTCTGGGACGTCCTTTCTGCAGCCACTCTTTCTTCCCTGAAGGCACCACCTTGGACTGTTTGCCAGTAATGGTATTGGGTGGCTATCTTGTCCTGCCAACTGCATGGATGGTAGGCTCATGGAGGGCAGACCCAGGTGGTTCCTTTCATTCATATTTCTTGCTCTCTTCCTGCCATTGCCTGTCTGACTAGGAATTTCTAAGGAAAAAGCCTGCTCCCTTCTTACCAAAGAAGTGGCTTGACCCAGCACTCAGGCCCTGAGAGGAAGACCACTGGTGATGGCAGTGTGATGCCACACCCAACCGATATACCTTCCTAAAAAGCAAGGGCCAGAGCAGTGCCAAAGGACAAGAGCTGACAAAGGAGGAGGCCTACAAAGAGAGAGAGGTGGAGCCCCACCAGGCCCCTCAGAGGCTCCTGGGCTGCAGACCATGCTCCTGCTCTGGAGGGTCTGGAACCAAGTGGGGTCCTTTGCCTTTCCTCTAGGAAACTTGTTGCCCTGCCCTCTCCTCCCCTCTGCTCCAACCTCCTTGGGACTCCAGCACAGGCACTGGCATTAGTCTACCTGGTCTTGGCCTTCCCTTCTGTGGTGCCAGGCAGGCAGCAGTGACAGCCAGATCACAGGACTGTGGCAGGTAGAGGTGGGAACTGGCAGCCCCAGGAGACACTGACACAGAGGCCAGGCAGGCCAGGCTGGGGCTGCTGGGTCATGAGTGGAGAACAGGTTTGGGGAGGGCAAGGGAGCACCAATGCCAAGTATGCCAGGTGGGGAGTGTGGTGCAGATGGGGGCAAAAGAACTCCCCTTCCCTGAGCTGAATGGAGGTGTTAGTCAGGCACGCTTTCCTGGTTTAGTGCCTGAAGACAGGGGTACTAAGGTGAAACATGCCTATGTCTAGGCCAGAGGGGAGGCCTGAGCCAGGATATGGAAGAACAGTCTGTGGGCCTCCTGTGCAGGAGCAGAACAGACCAGACAGGACCTTGGGGTAAGGTAGACCAGCCTGGCCTGGCCCTGCTGGGCTAGGCCATGGGGAGGCTGCCTCTGGTCACATGCAAGCTGAAGGGAGCAACAGCTGGGCTCCCTGTCGTTGTCCCCTCCGCGTTCTCCAGCCTATGCAACTAGTGTCACGTCTGCATCTTGGCACATCATCCCCAGTGGCTTGTGCCTCGGTACAGGCCAGCAGTTCCTAACCTTCAGGGGCCAAAAACATTCAAGGCGGGAGCCTAGCCCACCGGGCTCAGGTCAGTGCCCTGCATTGATCCATGAGAGGAGCGGGATATGGCCCCTAGCACCCTCCACCATGTGGGACATGGGACGCGGGACACGGGGTGCACTCCTGCGGCCCTGAGGGCCTGAGACTGCTAGCAGCGGCCAGCAGGGGCAAGACGCAGGGCGGATGATGCCCGAGGCCGCAGCCGGCTGGTCCCTAGCCAGGGAGGCGTCCTGTCAGTTGACTGCCGGGTGCCGCCGACCAGTAGCTGCTCCTGCCCTGAGGGTGCCGGGCTTCGGCAGGCGGAGAGCGGCTAGGGGAGCGCGGGCGAGTGGGAGGAGCGCACTCACCTCCACACACCGCAGTCAGGGAGAGCCACAACAGCAGGAGTGCTAGCACGCAGAACCGCAGATTCATGCTGCTCCTCCGGCCACCACGCCGCGGCCCTGGCCAGGGGGCAGGGAGGCGGAGAGGCCCAGCGCCCGCAGGCCAAGAAAGGCGCGAGGGGCGGCTGGTGCCGGAGGGTGGGCGCTGAGGTTGCGGGGCTCCTGGGCCGCACCGCAGGCTGGCCAGCCGTGGGTGCTCTCCGCCTCCACTCGCCTTCAGCCTCCCACCCCTGCGCGGGCAGCGCCGCCAAGCTGGCCTCAGCGCCTCCGGTGGCAGCGGCGAACTCTTTCCAAGAGGCTAGCTGCTCGGCCGAGGCTCTAGCTGCCCGTGGTCCAGACTGCCAGCGAAAATGCTGCTTGCTCACTCCAGGGGCTGCATTTTGTAGCTTGTGGCTTGGCCTCAAGCCCACTTGGTCATGTGGTCATCCGGAGGCCTGGAGGGAGAGCCAGGAAGACGGAGAGGGGCGAGCATCCCGCACCTCCCCACTCTGGGCACGCAGTCTGTGGCCCCAGCCAGGGCGATAGAGGGAACCTGGAGGTAGCCCCACAACAAAGGCTGCACTGCAGCTCCAGCAACCACAACCGCTCCCCGGACAATGCCCGCCTGGCTGGGAGCCAGAGGGTTTGGGAGACCTGAAGGATTTCAAACACAGAAAGCATTTGGGGGCGGTGGAGGGGCACACTTAACCCTTTCTCACCTGACTTCCTTAATAGTTGTCAAGGAACCCGGGTGCTCTGGGAAGGACCCCGCCCAGGCTGCCCCCACTCACCCACAACATCTCTGACCCTCTCCTTTCCCTGGTCATCCGCAGGAACAGGGCTTGTCCAAGACCACCCCACACTGGCCCCCCTCTCTTTTCTGCAACACAAACTGGGTTTGCGTTGGAGATTATTGCCCAGGCTTGTGCCTAAGACTGCTTCATTGCCCAGTGCCGGCAGGAGGCATCCTCTATCTGGAATGGCCCCACCCAGCCCATCCTCCCCGTGAGTTCTTAATTCTTGCAGCGGCACCTCAAATCCCATCTTATTCAGAAGACTTGCCAGGATAACAATATTCCAGGAGGGGCTGCCCCTGGGTTCCTCCTGGCTGTTGGGACATACAGCAGCTCCTGTGGTGTCCCCTTTTTTGTTCCCCATCATTGAGAGAGGAGGACGGTTTGCCTGACTCCAACAGTCTAGACTGGATTCATTATACATGTCCTTCGGATTCCCCTTTGTAAGTGGATCGTGAAGTTATTTGCCTTCCCAGACTAGACTACTGGCTCCTACAGCCTTGGAGTTCGCAAAGGAAGGGACTACCTTGTTCACCGGACTGGGAAATCCCTAAGATTGGATTCTGTCTGCTCTTTCTTCTGCATCTCTCTGAAGTCCCCAATATCTAACTCTGCACATAGGTGGCACTCAACACATGTTAAAAGACTAAATTGAAAGGTATTTCCACATTTCAGCTGGCCAGGAAGTTTGTTTGAAGTGCAAGTCCATATTTACACAAAAGATACATTGGACAGTGCGTAATGTATGCCATGGTATATTTAAAATATGTTTGAAATGTTAATACAATTCAGTACATACACAATTTATTACCAATCTCCCTCCATCGTAATTGTCAGCTCCACAAGAAAGAAAGCTTGTTCACAGCTATATCCCCAAATCTAGAACAGTGCCTGAGGCATAGTGCTCAATACATAATTTTGAACATATAAATAAATTTTTCAAAAACATCCCTTTTGCCTAAATCAAGGTAGTGGGAAGGGAATAAAATAGCCACAGTCCAATAGGAAAAGGGCAGAGACGTGAAGCAGAGCACCTCTTCATCTGTGAGGCGCAGGCTGTGAACAGCGGGCATTAATAGCATGAGATCATTTCCCCATGCTGTCCCCTTAGAAAAAAATCTTCCAACTAGGAGGAAAAACACCTGGCCTCTAGTCCACACCCTTATCTGCGGTAGGGCCATGATGTCATTACTGAAATTTACCGGGTCTCATGGGGATGATCATCTCCACCCTACCTTCTTCAGGGTTGTTATGGGATTAAATGAGATAATGTGCCTAAAGGCACTGCATCAATCAATAAGAATAAACCCTTGTAGAGTCGGTGCTCCAACCCCTGATTCAGTAAGCCCATGCACCCCCAAATGAGTGCCCCCCATATCTAGGTTAATAGAATCACTCATATGTAATTACACCATTACTAGGGTGTGTATGGGTTATTTGCTAAGTGGTTAGAGCTGTGCTTTCCAATCTAGTAGATATTAACAATGTTTAAAATAAAATGAATGAAATGAAAAATAATCATTTCCTTAGTCACACTGACCACATTTTCATTGCTCAGTAGCCACATGTGGTATTGGACAGCACAGAATAGAACCTTCCAATCATTGCAGAAAATTCTATCAGTGTTGAATTATAACACCTTATTCATTCTTCCTTTCTCTAAATCCTTTCCCCCTCCTATCTTAGCCTTCAAAATGCACAAGGGGGAAAAATACAACTAACCAAGTGTTCAAGGAAAGCAACATTCAGTAAATAGAAGGCATGGATTTGGAGCAATATTTAAAGAGCTGAACACATGAGAGAATCATGTTTTAATCTAATCTTTCTTTCCATTTAACCAAATTGCATCCATTTTTCCAGTCCCAGATCCAAGATCTCATCTTCCTTCTTTCTCAGGCCATTCTTGCCCATGGTGACTTTGTCCACTTTGTAACAGCTATGGCTGTACCTTTCATTGGCAGTTACTTTTTCAATGTGTTGGGAGCACTTTCGTGTCTGCACGCTGTGCCCTGTGGGCCTATGGAGAAGGTCCTCCACCAGCTTACCCATTCTGGAAGTGAGGCTCATGAGGCAAGGAATGAAACCCTGATTAATCACTCTGAAACCCCCGTGGGCATATTCAAATGACCCCAACAGCATATTCAAATTACCAGTTTTCATATCTGTCTCCACTCACTGAGCTTTGAGAAGCAAATTCTCACTTCTCTGGGACCATATATCCCTTTATTTGCACTTCTAATGCCTTACTCATACTGTCTTGGATCAAATTAGGAAGCAGTGAGTCATAGTGGTTAAGCACGTGTGTTCTGGAATAAGGCAGCTCTGTCACTTACTACATAGGTAACTTTGGGTAAATTATTTGCCCTTTCTGAGACTTGGATTCCTCATCTGAAAAAGGGTTAGTACCTAGCTCCCTGGGTTATTGGAAGGATTAAATAAATCAGTACCTATAAGGTACTTGATACAGTGCTTGGTTCTTCTGGTAAGGCAATCATTGTATAAATGTTACATATTCTCATAAATATTTGTGTATATGTCTTACCAACACTATGAGATAGTAAGACTATGTGTTCTCACCAGCAGTGCTGGTACCCAAACCCAATAATAAATGTTCATTGAAGGAACTGTATAGTCATACTAATAATCACAAGTTTATGCTACATATCAAGTGTCCTTAATTGGATACTTTTATTTGGGTAAAATCATCACAACTTGCCTAACAGATTCTTAGATGGGTCAATACCAATAGTTAGAAATATGAGATAAGACAATTAAGTTCGCGAACTCATTCTAGACAAAGTGCTACATGCCTCATTGCTGAATATCATTACAGTCACCTTTGAAGTACTCCCCTTGGGAAGCTATGCACCGATGCCAGGGCCTAGTCCATCCTTCAAAGCAATTTTGGAACTCTCTTGCTGTAATAGCCATCAGAGCTGTCGTCGTTGACACCCTGAATATCATTAAAATGTCTTCCTTTTGGGACAGCCAGTTAGCTCAGCTAACTGGCTCAGCTAACTGGCTCAGCTAACTAGAACACTGTGCTCTCAACAACAAGGTTGCTGGTTCAATCCACACATGGGCCACTGTGAGCTGCGCCCTCCACAACTAGATTGAAACAACTACTTGACTTTGAGCTAATGGGTCCTGGAAAAACACACTTAAAATTTTTTTTTTAAAAAGTCTTCCTTTCAATATTTCCTTTATCTTTGGGTAAAGAAAGAAGTCATTGGGGAGTTCCGGAAAAATGGCGGCATGAGGTGAGCCTCTGTAAAGCACCCCCGGAATTTACAAAGAATCGAACAACAAAAACTCCACAAAGGACTCCCTGCACAGCAGACAGGCAACATGAAGAGGCCCACTACCGACTGAAATCACCTACAGGTGGGAGATTCGCGCAAGTGGAGGGAGGAGGAGGAAAGGGAGAAGCGCGCGGAGACGGAGCCCCGCGGGCGCAGGACGCAGACCTAGCTCAGTGCGCCGAGCTCGCTGCTTCCCGGAACCACCGCAGCTGCGGGAGAGGGAAGAACTCGGACTGCTAGGGCTCCGCCAGGGCTCCACAGGGCTGAAGGGACAGCATATACCACGGCTGAACCCAACGCTCACGGCAGAGACCTCGGAGAAAAGACTGAGGGAAAAAGGCTGAAAACGGTGGTTTAAGCCCGCACTGCCGAGCAGAGAACGGAGCCTTAGGCACTGAGACCAGCCGCCCCCTCCCTCCCCTCCCAGAGCTCGCCCCGCCCCCACCTGCCCGGTGCTAGAAGCGAAACAGTAGCAGTGTCAGATCAAAACAACAGAAAATTTGCTGTTTTGAGATCTGTGGACCGCAAACACAAATTCACAGCCCAACTAGTTCCAGCAAAGGGGAGAGACCTGTGGAAGCAGGACCGGCTGTGGTGGTGGTCGCCGCCATTGCTCTGGGCCACCTCTCACAACTCACCCCGCCCCTGACCCCACCTATCTGGGCGGATTCCTGCAGGAGTAAACAGAACTGCTGAAATATACGGGCTCTTAATCAGGAGCTGGAAGAGCTTTCGAACATCAAAAGCTCTCCGCATACCCACCGGGACACTGCGCCCTGTGACCTAGACGAACTATTAACAGAGGAGAAGCCCGTCTCCCAGGGAATCCCCCCTTTGTGTGAGAAGTTGGAATAGTGCAGAGAAAACATAGCATTACTGTGTGGGAGAAGAAAAATAAGTTGCAGTTGGAGAAATAATAAAACATTCTACCAACAAGTACTGGCAAACAAAAGAAAGACCGCTTTCTATCAACCTGTTGCAGAAGTCACTCCTGTAGATGTCTAGGAAGAGAAATAGTAAACCAGTAATCACCATGAATAACCAAGGCAACAAGATAGCTCAGAAAGAAAGTGAAAAATCTCCAGAGAAGGCACTTAAAAATACAGAAATATGTGACTTAAATGACAGAAAATTCAAAATTGCAGTTCTGAAAAAACTCAACGAGATACAAGAAAACACAGATAGGCAGTTAAAGGAACTCAGAAATTCAATCAAAGAACAGCATGAGCATTTTACGAAAGAGATTGAAATCTTAAAAAAGAACCAAATAGAATTTCTGGAGATTAAGAACTCAATAGAAGAAATTAAGAATGAAATAACCAGCTTAGGTAGTAGAGTTGACCAGATGGAGCAAAGAATCAGTGACATCGAAGATAGAAACCTGGAAATGACACAAATTGAAGAAGAAAGAGACTTGAGACTTGAAAGAAATGAAAGAACTCTACAAGAACTTTCTGACTCCATCAGAAAGAGCAATATAAGAATAATGGGCATACCAGAAGGAGAAGAAAGAGAGAAGGGAACAGAGAATATATTCAAACAAATTGTCGATGAGAACTTCCCAAATTTGTGGACAGAACTGGACCCTCGAATCCAAGAAGCAAACAGAACACCTAGTTACCTCAATCCCAACAGACCTTCTCCAAGGCACATTGTATTGAAGCTGTCTAAAATCAACGACAAACAAAGAATCCTCAAGGCAGCCAGGGAAAAGAAGACGGTAACTTACAAAGGAAAGCCCATTAGATTATCATCAGATTTTTCAGCAGAAACCCTACAAGCCAGGAGGGAATGGAACCAAATATTCAAACTACTGAAAGAGAGAAACCATGAGCCAAGAATAATATATCCAGCAAAGATATCCTTTAGATATGAAGGAGGAATAAAGACCTTTCCAGACATACAGAAGCTGAGGGAATTTTCTAATACACGACCTGCACTACAAGAAATACTAAAGGAGGCTATTCGACCACCATCAACAGGGACAATTTGTGGCAACCACAACTCAAAAAGGGGGAGAGTAAAGGCCTGAACCGGAATATGGGAATGGAGAAAGTAATCGTGCTGAAGAAAATGGAATACTCTAAATATCAAACTTTCTTTTACATAAACTTAAGGGTAACCACTCAAAATAAATCCAGAATTGAAATATATACTGAAATAAAAAAAGAAACAGAGGGAAACATCATAGAATACCACCACACAGAAATAATAGACAACAACAAAAAGGCAAAGAAACAATGGAGACACAACCTTACCAGAAAACTAAGGATAGAATGACAGGAAATCCTCACATATCAATAATCACCCTAAATGTAAATGGACTGAACTCACCAATAAAAAGGCACAGAGTAGCAGATTGGATCAAAAAACTAAACCCAACCATATGCTGTCTCCAAGAGACACATCTCAGCTACAAGGACAAGCATAGACTCAAAGTGAAAGGATGGAAATTGACACTCCAAGCAAATGGTACCCAGAGAAAATCAGGTGTAGCCATAATGATATCAGATGAAACAGACTTCAAGGTGAAAAAGATAACAAGAGACAAAGATGGACATTTCATAATGGTGAAGGGGACTGTACAACAAGAAGACATAACAGTCATCAATATTTATGCCCCCAATCAGGGAGCACCGAAATACACCAAGCAACTACTAACAGAACTAAAGGGAGAAATTGACCAAAACACAATTATTCTAGGGGACTTAAATACATCATTGACAGTTATGGATAGATCATCCAAACAGAAAATAAATAACGAAATAGTAGCCCTAAATGACACATTAGATGAAATGGACATAATTGACATTTATAGAGGACTTCATCCTAAAACATCAGACTATACATTCTTTTCTAGTGTACATGGAACATTCTCAAGGATAGTTCATATATTGGGACATAAAATCAGTCTCAACAAATTTAAGAAGATTGCAATCATACCATGCATATTCTCTGATCACAAGGCTTTGAAATTGGATATCAACTATAAAAAGAAAGCGGGAAAAAACACAAATACATGGAGACTAAACAACATACTTTTAAAGAAGGACTGGGTCAAAGAAGAAATTAGAGGAGAGATCAAAAGATACATAGAAACAAATGACAATGAAAATACATCCTACCAAAATTTCTGGGATGCAGCGAAAGCAGTTTTAAGAGGGAAATGTATCTCATTACAGGCCTATCTCAAGAAACAAGAAAACTCCCAAATAAATAACCTCATGTTACACCTTAAAGAACTAGAAAAAGAAGAACAAGTAAAACCCAAGGTCAGCAGAAGAAAGGAAATAACAAAAATTAGAGCAGAACTAAATGAAATAGAGAACAAAAAGACAATAGAAAAAATTAATGTGACAAAGAGCGGATTCTTTGAAAAGATTAACAAAATTGACAAATCCTTGGCTAGACTTACTAAGATAAAAAGAGAGAAGACACTGATGAACAAAATCAGAAACGTAAAAGGGTAAGTTATCACGGACACCACAGAAATACAAAGGATCATCCAAGAACACTATGAAGGACTATATGCCACCAAATTCAACAACCTAGAAGAAATGGACAAGTTCTTAGAAACATATAGCCTTCCAAGGCTGAACCATGAAGAACTGGAAAATCTAAACAGACCGATCACCAGTAACGAAATTGAATCAGTCATCCAAAACCTTCCCAAAAGCAAAAGTCCGGGACCAGATGGCTTCACTAGTGAATTCTACCAAACCTTCAAAGAGGATCTAATACCAATTCTGCACAAACTCTTCCAAAAAATTGAAGAAGAGACAGTACTCCCTAACTCATTCTATGAGGCCAACATTACCCTGATACCAAAACCTGGTAAGGATCACACAAAAAAAGAAAACTACAGACCAATATCTCTGATGAATACCGATGCAAAAATCCTAAATAAAATTCTAGCAAATCGAATACAACAATGCATTAAAAAGATTATTCATCACGACCAAGTGGGGTTCATCCCCGGGGCACAAGGATGGTTCAACATACGCAAATCCATCAATGTGATACATCACATAAACAAAATAAAGGACAAAAATCATATGATTATATCAATTGATGCAGAAAAAACATTTGACAAGATACAACATCCATTTATGATTAAAACACTTAATAAAATGGGTATAGAAGGAAAATACCTTAACATAATAAAGGCCATATATGACAAACCCTCTGCTAATCTCATAATTAATGGAGAAAAACTGAAGCCCTTTGCTCTACGTTCAGGAACACGACAGGGATGTCCCCTATCACCTCTGCTTTTCAACATAGTGTTGGAAGTCCTTGCCAGAGCAATCAGGCAAGAGAAAGGAATAAAAGGCATCCAAATTGGGAATGAAGAAGTTAAATTATCACTCTTTGCAGATGACATGATGCTATATATAGAAAACCCTAAAGACTCCACCAAAAAGCTATTAGAAACAATCAACGAATACAGTAAAGTTGCCGGCTACAAAATCAACGCACAAAAGTCCATTGCCTTCCTATATACTAACAATGAAATCTCAGAAAAAGAAATACAAAAAACAATTCCTTTTGCAATTGCAGCAAAAAGAATAAAATACCTAGGAATAAACTTAACCAAGGATGTGAAAGACCTATATGCTGAAAACTATAAGACATTTTTGAAAGAAATTGAAGAAGACACAAAGAAATGGAAAGACATTCCGTGCTCATGGATTGGAAGAATCAACATAGTTAAAATGGCCATATTACCCAAAGCAATATACAGATTCAATGCAATCCCCATCAAAATCCCAATGGCATATTTTAAAGAAATAGAACAAAAAATCATCAGATTTGTTTGGAACCACAAAAGACCCCGAATAGCCAAAGCAATCTTAAGGAAAAAGAACAATAATGGAGGTATCACACTTCCTGACTTTGGCTTGTACTACAGGGCTACAATCATCAAAACAGCATGGTATTGGCAGAAAAACAGACACATAGACCAATGGAATAGAATTGAGCACCCAGAAATAAAAGCACATAAATATGGACAGATAATTTTTGACAAAGAATCTAAAAACATACAATGGAGCAAAGACAGCCTCTTCAATAAATGGTGCTGGGAGAATTGGATAGCCACGTGCAAAAGAATGAAACTGGACTGCTATTTGTCACCATGTACCAAAGTTAATTCAAAATGGATCAAAGACTTAAGCATAAGACCTGACACAATAAACTGCATAGAAGAAAACATAGGTACTAAACTTATGGACCTTGGGTTCAAAGAGCATTTTATGAACTTGACTCCAAAGGCAATGGAAGTAAAAGCTAAAATAAACAAATGGGACTATATGAAACTTAAAAGCTTCTGCACAGCAAAAGAAACCATTGACAAAATAAAGAGGCCACCAACTGAATGGGAGAAGATTTTTGCAAACAGTGCCTCCGATAAGGGGCTAGTATCCAGAATATACAAGGAACTCATGCAACTCAACAACAAAAAAACAAACAACCCAATTGAAAAATGGGCAGAGGACTTGAAGAGACATTTCTCCAAAGAGGACATACAAATGGCAAATAGACATATGAAAAAATGCTCAACATCACTAATCATCAGAGAAATGCAAATCAAAACCACAATGAGCTATCACCTCACCCCAGTCAGAATGGCTATCATCAACAAGACAAATAGCAACAAATGTTGGAGAGGCTGTGGAGAAAAAGGAACCCTCATACACTGTTGGTGGGAATGCAGACTGGTACAGCCGTTATGGAAGGCAGTGTGGAGGTTTCTCAAAGAATTACGAATAGAATTGCCATATGACCCAGCAATCCCTCTTCTGGGTATCTACCCAAAAAATCTGAAAACATTTAGAGATAAAGACACGTGTGCTCCAATGTTCATTGCAGCTTTGTTTACGGTGGCCAAGACATGGAAACAACCAAAATGTCCTTCGATAGATGAATGGATAAAGAAGTTGTGGTATATATACACAATGGAATACTATTCGGCTGTAAGAAAAGATGATATAGGAACATTTGTGACAACATAGATGGATCTTGAGAGAGTAATGCTGAGCAAAACAAGTCAGACAGAAAAAGCAGAGAACCATGCAATTTCAGTGATATGTGGTATATAAACCAAAAACAACAAAAGAACAAGACAAACAAATGAGAAACAGAAACTCATAGACACAGACAATAGTTTAGTGGTTGCCAGAGGGTAAGGGGGGCAGGGGGTGGGGGGTGGGAGATGAGGGTAAGGGGGATCGAATATATGGTGATGGAAGGAGAACTGACTCTGGGTGATGAACACACAATGGGATTTATAGATGATGTAATACAGAATTGTACTCCTGAAATCTATGTAATTTTACTAACAATTGTCACCCCAATAAATTTAATTAAAAAAAAAAAAAAAGAAAGAAAGAAGTCATTGGGAGCCAGATCAGGTGATTAGGGAGGGTGTTCCAATACAATTATTTGTTTACTGGGTATAAACTCCCTCACAGACAGTGCCATGTGAGCTGGTGCATTGTCGTGATGCAAGAGCCATCAATTGTTGGTGAAAAGTTCAGGTCGTCTAACTTTTTCACTCACCCTTTTCAGCACTTCCAAATAGTAAACTTGGTTAACTGTTTGTCCAGTTGGTACAAATTCATAATGAATAATCCCTCTGATATAAAAAAAAAAAAAAAAAGTTTAGCAACAGCATTACAACAAGTTCGCGAACTTAATTGTCAAACCTTCATAACAAACATGTGAACTCTCCTTACCCCCAATTGTGCAGTGGCTGTTTTTACTGGACTAATGTAAAAAGTGGAGTGGGAAGAGAACATCTGGAGAATGATGACCCTGGCCAGTAATCAGAGAAATCTCATAACAGAAAGAGCCCCAACCCTACATTATTTGGATGGAGAAACTGAAGCCCAAAAAGAATAGTGACTTGCCCAAGGTTATACACAAAGCTGGTGGCAAAGTCAGGACTGGAATATAGGTCTAAGTAACTCCCATCTCCTGTGTGTTTCCCTCCACGCCTTCACAGCATAGAGATCTCACTCATTAGCTGAGCACTGCTCCAGCATGCTGTGAAGGCACTCAAAATGGCTGTAGGTTGGCACAGGACCCTTATTCCACAATCCAGCCCTTCTGTAGTACCTCATAATAATGAGTCTTCCCAATATAACTCTTCCAATTTGTTCCCTAAGACATAAGCTAAATTAATGAGCAAAGAAGTTCAGTAGCTGCACCATTGGTAAAAAGTATTTAAGAGCCTCAAAGCTGCCCCTGTCTCTGGAGCTACTTGACAAGAACGTGAAAAACAGCAAAAGAGGCCAGCTGCTAGTTGATGTCTCACTAACTAGCTCCATGACAAGTGATCTTTGCTTGGTTAAGCACCAGTAGAGAACATGAATTTTCAGTCTCATTACTAAGTATTTGCCTTTCTAATTCTATTGGCTAGAGTTGAGTTTTATTGTGTTTAATTTTGTTTAATACCATCTTAATAGCCTTTTTGTTTGGGCTAGATTCATTTTGTTGTTACTGTACAATAATGCATGATATTTAATTTTTTTATTTTTACCTTTCGACGCCCTTTTCTCATTTCTCCCAACCTCCATTCCTTGCCTCTGGTTATCACCCTTATGTTCTCTGTATCTATGAGCTTATTTTGATTTTTAGATTTCACATATGAGAGAGGTCATACGGTATTTGTCTTTCTTTATCTGACTGACTCGTATTTCACTTTGTGTAATACCCTCTAGGTCCATCCATGCTTTTGCAAATGGTAAGATTTCATCTTTTCTGGCCAAGTAGTATTCATATATATATATATATATATATATATATATATATATATATATATATATATATATATATATATATCCCCATGTTCATTGCTGCATTATTTACATTAGCCAAGATATTATATATACCTCTTCTTTATCCAATCGTCTATTGCTAGGTACTTAGGTTGCTTCCATATCTTGGCTAATGTAAATAATGCTGCAATGAACATGGGGATGCATACATCTTTTCGAATTAGTGTTTTGAATTTTCCTGATAAATACTCAGAAGTGGAATTGCTGGTTCACAAGGTAGTTATATTTTTAAATTTTTTGAGGAACCTCCAAACCATTTTCCATAGTGGTTGCACCAATTTGCAATCCCACCAACAGCACACAAGGTTTCCCTTTCCTTCACATCCTTGTCAACACTTGTTGTTTGTTGATTTATTGATGATAGCCATTCTGACAGGTGTGAGATGATATCTCATTGTGGTTTTAATGTGCATTTCTCTGATGATTAGTGACATTGAGCATCTTCTCATATGTCTATTGGCCATCTGTTTGTCCTCTTTGGAGAAATGTTTACTCAGGTTCTCTCTCCATTTTTTAAATTGGATTGTTTGGGTTTTTTTGGTGTTGAATTGTATAAGCTCTTTATAAATTTTGGATATTAACCCCTTATCATTGTATCATTGGCGAATATCTTCCTCCAATCAGCAGACTATTTTTTTTCACTGCGTTGAAGGTTTCTGTTGCTGTGCAAAAGCTTCTTAGTTTGATGTAGTCCCATTTACTTATTTTTCCTTTTATTTCCCTTGCCCGAGGATATGTATCAGAAATATATATATATATATATATATATATATATATATATATATATATATATATATATATATATATATATATTACTAAAAGCAATGTCAGAGTATTTACTGCCTATATTTCTTCTAGGAATTTTATGGTTTCAGGTCTTATATTTAAGCCTTTAATTCATTTTGAGATTATTTTTGTACATGTTGTAATAAGGTGGTCTAGTTTCACTTTTTTGCATGTATCTGTCTAGTTTTTCCAACATCATTTATCAAACAGACTGTCTTTACCTCATTGTATATTCTTGCTTCCTTTGTCATAGATTAATTGACCATATAAGCATGGGTTTATTTCTGTATTCTCTATTCTATATCACTGATCTATGTGTCTGTTTTTATAACAGTATCATGCTGTTTTGATTACTATGTCCTTGTATTATCAGGTAGCGTGACACTTCCAACTTTGTTCTTTCTCAAGATTGCCATGGCTATTTGGGGTCTTTCGTAGTTCCATCAAATTTTAGAATTATTTGTTCTAGTTCTGTGAAAAGCTCCATTGGTATTTTGATAGAGATTGCATTAAATCTATTGATTGCTCTGGGTACTATGGACATTTTAATGATGATAATTCTTCCTATCCATGAGCATGGTATATGCTTCCATTTATTTGTAGCTTCAATTTCTGTCTTCAATGTCCTATAATTTTCCAAATACAGGTCTTTTACTTTCTTTTTTTTAAATTAAATTTATTGGGGTGACAATTGTTAGTAAAATTACATAGATTTCAGGTGTACAATTCTGTATTACATCATCTATAAATCCCATTGTGTATCCATCACCCAGAGTTAGTTCTCCTTCCATCACCATATATTTGATCCCACTTACCTTCATCTCCCACCTCCCACTCCCCAACCCCCTTACCCTCTGGTAACCACTAAACTATTGTCTGTGTCTATGAGTTTCTGTTTCTCATTTGTTTGTCTTGTTCTTTTGTTGTTTTTGGTTTATATACCACATATCAGTGAAATCACATGGTTCTCTGCTGTTTTTCTGCCTGACTTATTTCGCTAAGCATTACACGCTCAAGATCGATCCATGTTGTCACAAATGTTCCTATATCATCTTTTCTTACTGCCGAATAGTATTCCATTGTGTATATATACCACAACTTCTTTATCCATTCATCTATCGAAGGACATTTTGGTTGTTTCCATGTCTTGGCCACCGTAAAAAAAGCTGCAATGAACATTGGAGCACACGTGTCTTTATCTCTAAATGTTTTCAGATTTTTTGGGTAGATACCCAGGAGAGGGATTGCTGGGTCGTATGGCAATTCTATTCGTAATTTTTGAGGAACCTCCACACTGCCTTCCATAACGGTTGCACCAGTCTGCATTCCCACTAACAGTGTATGAGGGTTCCATTTTCTCCACAGCCTCTCCAACACTTGTTACTATTTGTCTTGTTGATGATAGCCATTCTGACTGGGGTGAGGTGATAGCTCATTGTGGTTTTGATTTGCATTTCTCTGATGATTAGCGATGTTGAGCATTTTTTCATATGTCTATTTGCCATTTGTATGTCCTCTTTGGAGAAATGTCTCTTCAGGTCTTCTGCCCATTTTTCAATTGGGTTGTTAGTTTTTTTGTTGTTGAGTTGCATGAGTTCCTTGTATATTCTGGATATTAGCCCCTTATCGGAGGCACTGTTTGCAAAAATCTTCTCCCATTCAGTTGGTTGCCTCTTTATTTTGTTGATGGTTTCTTTTCCTGTGCAGAAGCTTTTAAGTTTCATATAGTCCCATTCCTTTATTTTAGCTTTTACTTCCATTGCCTTTGGAGTCAAATTCATAAAATGCTCTTTGATCATAAGATCCATAAGTTTAGTACCTATGTTTTCTTCTATGCAGTTTATTGTGCCAGATCTTATGCTTAAGTCTTTGATCCATTTTGAATTAACTTTGGTACATGGTGACACATAGCAGTCCAGTTTCATTCTTTTGCACGTGGCTATCCAATTCTCCCAGCACCATTTATTGAAGAGGCTGTCTTTGCTCCATTGTATGTTTTTAGATTCTTTGTCAAAAATTATCTGTCCATATTTATGTGCTTTTATTTCTGGGTGCTCAATTCTATTCCATTGGTCTATGTGTCTGTTTTTCTGCCAATACCATGCTGTTTTGATTATTGTAGCCCTGTAGTACAAGCCAAAGTCAGGAAGTGTGATACCTTCATTATTGTTCTTTTTTCTTAAGATTCCTTTGGCTATTCGGGGTCTTTTGTGGTTCCAAACAAATCTGATGATTTTTTGTTCTATTTCTTTAAAATATGCCATTGGGATTTTGATGGGGATTGCATTGAATCTGTATATTGCTTTGGGTAATATGGCCATTTTCGCTATGTTGATTCTTCCAATCCATGAGCACAGAATGTCTTTCCATTTCTTTGTGTCTTCTTCAATTTCTTTCAAAAATGTCTTATAGTTTTCAGCATATAGGTCTTTCACATCCTTGGTTAAGTTTATTCCTAGGTATTTTATTCTTTTCGCTGCAATTGCAAAAGGAATTGTTTTTCGTGTTTCTCTTTCTGAGATTTCATTGTTAGTATATAGGAAAGCAATGGACTTTTGTGCGTTGATTTTGTAGCCAGCAACTTTACTGTATTCGTTGATTGCTTCTAATAGCTTTTTGGTGGAGTCTTTAGGGTTTTCTATATATAGCATCATGTCATCTGCAAAGAGTGATAATTTAACTTCTTCATTCCCAATTTGGATGCCTTTATTTCTTTCTATTGCCTGATTGCTCTGGAAAGGACCTCCAACACTATGTTGAAAAGCAGAGGTGATAGGGGACAGCCCTGTCGTGTTCCTGAACGTAGAGCAAAGGGCTTCAGTTTTTCTCCATTAATTATGAGATTAGCAGAGGGCTTGTCATATGTGGCCTTTATTATGTTAAGGTATTTTCCTTCTATACCCATTTTATTAAGTGTTTTAATCATAAATGGATGTTGTATTTTGACAAATGCTTTTTCTGCATCAATTGATATAATCATATGATTTTTGTCCTTTATTTTGTTTATGTGATGTATCACATTGATGGATTTGCATATGTTGAACCATTCTTGTGCCCCGGGATGAACCCCCCTTGGTTGTGATGAATAATATTTTTAATGCATTGTTGTATTCGATTTGCTAGAATTTTGTTTAGGATTTTTGCATCAGTATTCATCAGAGATATTGGTCTGTAGTTTTCTTTTTTTGTGGTGTCCTTACCAGGTTTTGGTGTCAGGGTAATGTTGGCCTCATAAAATGAGTTAGGGAGTACTGTCTCTTCTTCAATTTTTTGGAAGAGTTTGAGCTGGATTGGTATTAGATCCTCTTTGAAGGTTTGGTAGAATTCACTAGTGAAGCCATCTGGTCCCAGACTTTTGCTTTTGGGAAAGTTTTGGATGTCTGATTCAATTTCGTTACTGGTGATTAGTCTGTTTAGATTTTCCAGTTCTTCATGGTTCAGCCTTGGCAGGCTATACGTTTCTATGAACTTGTCCATTTCTTCTAGGTTGTTGAATTTGGTGGCATATAGTCCTTCATAGTATTCTTGGATGATCCTTTGTATTTCTGTGGTGTCCGTGATAACTTCCCCTTTTACGTTTCTGATTTTGTTAATCAGTGTCTTCTCTCTTTTTATCTTAGTAAGTCTAGCCAAGGGTTTGTCAATTTTGTTAATCTTTTCAAAGAACCAGCTCTTTGTCACATTAATTTTTTCTATTGTCTTTTTGTTCTCTATTTCATTTAGCTCTGCTCTAATTTTTGTTATTTCCTTTCTTCTGCTGACCTTGGGTTTTACTTGTTCTTCTTTTTCTAGTTCTTTAAGGTGTAACATGAGGTTATTTATTTGGGAGTTTTCTTGTTTCTTGAGATAGGCCTGTAATGAGATACATTTCCCTCTTAAAACTGCTTTCGCTGCATCCCAAAAATTTTGGTAGGATGTATTTTCATTGTCATTTGTTTCTATGTATCTTTTGATCTCTCCTCTAATTTCTTCTTTGACCCAGTCCTTCTTTAAAAGTATGTTGTTTAGTCTCCATGTATTTGTGTTTTTTCCCGCTTTCTTTTTATAGTTGATATCCAATTTCAAAGCCTTGTGATCAGAGAATATGCATGGTATGATTTCAATCTTCTTAAATTTGTTGAGACTGATTTTATGTCCCAATATATGGTCTATCCTTGAGAATGTTCCATGTACACTAGAAAAGAATGTATAGTCTGATGTTTTAGGATGAAGTGCTCTATAAATGTCAATTATGTCCATTTCATCTAATGTGTCATTTAGGGCTACTATTTCGTTATTTATTTTCTGTTTGGATGATCTATCCATAGCTGTCAATGATGTATTTAAGTCCCCTAGTATAATTGTATTTTGGTCAATTTCTCCCTTTAGTTCTGTTAGTAGTTGCTTGGTGTATTTCGGTGCTCCCTGATTGGGGGCATAAATATTGATGACTGTTATGTCTTCTTGTTGTACAGTCCCCTTCACCATTATGAAATGTCCATCTTTGTCTCTTGTTATCTTTTTCACCTTGAAGTCTGTTTCATCTGATATCATTATGGCTACACCTGATTTTCTCTGGGTACCATTTGCTTGGAGTGTCAATTTCCACCCTTTCACTTTGAGTCTATGCTTGTCCTTGTAGCTGAGATGTGTCTCTTGGAGACAGCATATGGTTGGGTTTAGTTTTTTGATCCAATCTGCTTCTCTGTGCCTTTTTATTGGTGAGTTCAGTCCATTTACATTTAGGGTGATTATTGATATGTGAGGATTTCCTGTCATTCTATCCTTAGTTTTCTGGTAATGTTGTGTCTCCATTGTTTCTTTGCCTTTTTGTTGTTGTCTATTATTTCTGTGTGGTGGTATTCTATGATGTTTCCCTCTGTTTCTTTTTTTATTTCAGTATATATTTCAATTCTGGATTTATTTTGAGTGGTTACCCTTAAGTTTATGTAAAAGAAAGTTTGATATTTAGAGTATTCCATTTTCTTCAGCACGATTACTTTCTCCATTCCCATATTCCGGTTCAGGCCTTTACTCTCCCCCTTTTTTAGTTGCGGTTGCCACAAATTGTCCCTGTTGATGGTGGTCGAATAGCCGCCTTTAGTATTTCTTGTAGTGCAGGTCGTGTATTAGAAAATTCCCTCAGCTTCTGTATGTCTGGAAAGGTCTTTATTCCTCCTTCATATCTAAAGGATATCTTTGCTGGATATATTATTCTTGGCTCATGGTTTCTCTCTTTCAGTAGTTTGAATATTTGGTTCCATTCCCTCCTGGCTTGTAGGGTTTCTGCTGAAAAATCTGATGATAATCTAATGGGCTTTCCTTTGTAAGTTACCGTCTTCTTTTCCCTGGCTGCCTTGAGGATTCTTTCTTTGTCGTTGATTTTAGACAGCTTCAATACAATGTGCCTTGGAGAAGGTCTGTTGGGATTGAGGTAACTAGGTGTTCTGTTTGCTTCTTGGATTCGAGGGTCCAGTTCTGTCCACAAATTTGGGAAGTTCTCATCGACAATTTGTTTGAATATATTCTCTGTTCCCTTCTCTCTTTCTTCTCCTTCTGGTATGCCCATCATTCCTATATTGCTCTTTCTGATGGAGTCAGAAAGTTCTTGTAGAGTTCTTTCATTTCTTTTAAGTCTCAAGTCTCTTTCTTCTTCTATTTGTGTCATTTCCAGGTTTCTATCTTCAATGTCACTGATTCTTTGCTCCATCTGGTCAACTCTACTACCTAAGCTGGTTATTTCATTCTTAATTTCTTCTATTGAGTTCTTAATCTCCAGAAGTTCTATTTGGTTCTTTTTTAAGATTTCAATCTCTTTCGTAAAATGCTCATGCTGTTCTTTGATTGAGTTTCTGAGTTCATTTAACTGCCTATCTGTGTTTTCTTGTATCTCGTTGAGTTTTTTCAGAACTGCAATCTTGAATTCTCTGTCATTTAAGTCACATATTTCTGTATCTTTAAGTGCCTTCTCTGGAGATTTTTCACTTTCTTTCTGAGCTATCTTGTTGCCTTGGTAATTCATGGCGATTACTGGTTTACTATTTCTCTTCCTAGACATCTACAGGAGTGACTTCTGCAACAGGTTGATAGGAAGAGGTCTTTCTTTTGTTTTCCAGTACTTGTTGGTAGAATGTCTTATTATTTCTCCAACTGCAATTTATTTTTATTCTCCCACACGGTAGTGCTGTTTTCTCTGCACTATTCCAACTTCTCACACAATGGGGGGATTCCCTGGGAGACGGGCTTCTCCTCTATTTATAGTTCGTCTAGGTCACAGGGCGCAGTGTCCCGGGGGGTATGCGGAGAGCTTTTGATGTTCCAAAGCTCTTCCAGCTCCTGATTCAGAGCCCGTATGTTTCAGCAGTTCTGTTTACTCCTGCAGGGATCCGCCCAGATAGGTGGGGTCAGGGGCGGGGTGAGTTGTGAGAGGTGGCCCAGAGCAATGGCGGCGACCACTGCCACAGCCGGTCCTGCTTCCACAGGTCTCTCCCCTTTGCTGGAACTAGTTGGGCTGTGAATTTGTGTTTGTGGTCCACAGATCTCAAAACAGCAAATTTTCTGTTGTTTTGATCTGACACTGTTACTGTTTCGCTTTTAGCCCCGGGCAGGTGGGGGCGGGGCGAGCTCTGGGAGGAGAGGGAGGGGGCGGCTAGTCTCAGTGCCTAAGGCTCCGTTCTCTGCTCGGCAGTGCGGGCTTAAACCACCGTTTTCAGCCTTTTTCCCTCAGTCTTTTCTCCGAGGTCTCTGCCGTGAGCGTTGGGTTCAGCCGTGTTATATGCTGTCCCCTCAGCCCTGTGGAGCCCTGGCGGAGCCCTAGCAGTCCAATCTCCCACAGCTGCGGTAGCTCCGGGAAGCAGCGAGCTCGGCGCACTGAGCTAGGTCTGCGTCCTGCGCCCGCGCGGCTCCGTCTCCTCGCGCTTCCCCCTTTCCTCCTCTTCCCTCCACTCGCGCGAATCTCCCACCTGTAGGTGATTTCAGTCGGTAGTGTGCCTCTTCATGTTGCCTGTCTGCTGTGCAGGGAGTCCTTTGTGGAGTTTTTGTTGTTCGAGTCTTTGTAAATTCCGGGGGAGCTTTACAGAGGCTCACCTCACGCCGCCATTTTTCCGGAAGTCCTCTATTGAGTTCTTAATCTCCAGAAAATCTATTTGGTTCTCTTTTCAAATTTCAGTCTCTTTCGTAAAATGATCAGGTTTTCTTTGATTGTTTTTCTGAGTTCATTAAACTGCCTTTCTGTGTATTCTTGCATCTCGTTGAGTTTTTTCAGAACTGCAGTCTTGAATTCTCTGTCTTTTAAGCCACATATTTCCATATCTTTAAGTTCCTTTTCTGGAGATTTTTCACTTTCTTTCTGAGCTGTCTTGTTGCCTTGGTTATTCATGGCAATTAATGATTTATTATTTATCTTCCTAGACATCTACAGGAGTGACTTCTGCAGCAGGTTGATAGGAAGAGGTCTTTATTTTGTTTTCCAGTACTTGTTGGTAGAATGTTTTATTTTCTCTAACTACAGCCTTCTTCTTTATTTCTCACAAGGTAGTGCTATGTTTTCTCTGCACTATTCCAGCTTCTCACACAATGGGGGTATTCCCTGGGAGATGGGCTTCTCCTCTCTTAATAGTTCACCTGGGTCACATGGTGCAGTGTCCGTGTGGGTATGTGGAGAGCTTTTGAATTTCCCAAGCTCTTCCTGCACGAAATTCAGAGCCTGTATGTTTCAGTTCTGTTTACTCCTGCAGGGATCCGCCCAGATAGGTGGGGTCAGGGGCGGGGTGTGTTGTGAGAGGTGGCCCAAAGCACTGGCAACGACCACCACCGCAGCAGGTCCTGCTTTCACAGCTCCCTCCCCTTTGCCAGAACTAGTTGATGTGAGAATCTGTGTCTACAGTCCAAAGTTCTTAGAACAGCAAATATTCTGTTCTTTTGATCTGACACTTCTAAACTTCTGCTTCTAGCACTGGGCAGGTGGGGGCGGGGCCAGGGCAGGGAGGGGGCGGCTAGTCTCAGTGCCTAAGGCTTCTGTTTTCTGCTCAGTAGTGAGGGCTTAAACCACCATTTTCAGCCTTCTTCCCTCAGTCTTTTCTCCGAGGTCTCTGCCGTGAATGTTGAGTTCAGCTGTGTTATATGCTGTCCCCTCAGCCCTGTGGGCCATAATCGGAGCCCTAGCAGTGTGAGTTCTTCCCTTTCCCGCAGCTGTGATTGTTCCTGAATGCAGCGAGCTCGGAGCACTGAGCTAGGTCTGTGTCCTGCGCCTGCAAGGCTCCGTCTCCATTCTTCTCCCTTCTCTCCTCCCTCGCTCATGCAATTCGTCCACCTTTAGGTGAATTCAGTAGTGAGCCTCTTCATCTTGCCTGTCTGCTGTGCAGGGAGTCCTTTGTGGAGTTATAGTTCTATTAGTTGTAAATTCAAGGGGAGATTTACAGAGGCTCACCTCACGCCGCCATTTTGATGGAATCTCTCCCATATGTCCTTTTTTTATGCTGACTATCTCTTTGTTGAAATTCTCACTAATTTCCTTCAGCATCCTTATAGCCATTGTTTTGTACTCCTTGTCTGGTAGATTTATTGCCTCCATTTCATTTACTGCTTTTACTGAATTGTTCTTCTTTTCTTTCACCTGGGGCATGTTTCTTTGTCTCTTTATTTTGGCTGCCTCTCTGTATTTGTTTCTATTTATTAGGTAGATGTGCTACATCTCTTAGTCTTGTAAGGGTGGCCTTATGTAGTAGATGTCCTTTGGGGCCCAGTCATGCAGTCTCCCTGATCACCAGAGCCAAGTACTCTAGGAGTGTCCCTTGTGTGATTTGTGTGTGACCTGCCATTGTAGTTGAGCCTTGATTGCTGTTGACATGTCAGTGGGTGGGTCTGACCCTCAGGCTGACTGGCTCTGAGAACTTGCCAATAGTGTATGAGCAGCTGTGGAAGGACTGACACCACAGAGTGGGATTTGTTTTGGTGGGCTCTTGTGCCTGCTGAAACCACCCTTTGTATATTCTGCCTGTGGAGCTAATTGGGAGGTGTTCTGTTGTGGTCTGAACCCAGTCACCAGGTGTGTTGGTTCTGGGGATTTGGGGGAGTGGCTTCCATGCAGGCTAAGGTCAGCTACGGCCTATGATTGGCCCATAGCTATTTGGTAGGAGTTACAAAGCAATCCATGGTTGGTCACTGCCTGTGTTTGGTCTGGAGGCACAGGGAAGAGGCCGTGTTGCAAACTGAGGTCAGCTGCAACCTGTACTAGGCCTGAGGCTACTTAGCCAAAGGCACAGGAGACCCTGAGGCCTGCCACTGCCTGCTGGTTGTTCATAAGGCTCAGCAGGTGAAAGAGCCTCATGTGGTACACAAGTTGATTGAGACATGGTCTCAGGAAGTCACCAGGTTTGGGCGAGTGGTGTTTTCCCGGTTAAAGAAAATTCAGATTTGCTTTTAGTTCTGAGTCTGGAGACACTCAATAAGAGGCACACAGAATATCGAGACCAGCCACCACTTGCCTTGGGTCTGAGGAACTTTGAGGGTTTTTAAGAAAGACTACAGTGTGTGCCAAGGTTGGCTGTCTGCTTCTGAAGAAGCCCAGCAGTGCTCTGCCCGGGGCTGTCTACTCTCCGCTGAAAGACCCTCTGACATTGTGCATGTTGGGTGGGGCAGGTCTCAGGGTGTCATTAGAGTGGGGTGACTGATGTGCAAGAGGTTAATGCAGATTCAGATTTGGCCATGTTGGGTGAGGGCTCAGCACAGGAAAAATGCCACCCACCCACCAGCTGTGTGAGAGGGAAATTCAACACATGGACAACAGCAGCTGTCTCTACAGCCCTCACTCTGAAGCCACACAATTCAGTTTCTTCAACTATGTCTCTAGAGCCCCCTGGCCATTCTCACTCTGCCTGAGCCAAAGGTAAGTGCCTGTGAGTGAGTAAGGGATATTGACCTGTAATTTTCTTCTTTTGTGGCATCCTTCCTGGTTTAGGTATCAGGGTAATAGTAGCCTCAGACCAGAGCCACCAGCACAATGCTTGCCATAGAGTAGATGGTTAATATATATTCAGCAATCAATTTTCCCATTTTGGGTGTGAGACAATTTTAATCAGAGAGTGTGATGTTAATTATGCAAAACCTAGTCTGGAAGTTGGTCTATGAATCAAAAGACATAACCATTAGAAGAAAACACCTGGCTGTTGGGATTTGTTAGACTTTGCTAGGGTTTCTTCTTCATCTTGATGTATGATTCTCCCCTCACCTTGGTGTCCAATGCCTCCTAATCCTGAGCACCAACTTGATCCTAACCTTGGCCACAGATGGAGATCTTGTCTTTCACACTTACTTTTTCCCCAAGCACACAAATACTAACCATTGTAAGGTACCATTTTTGCAAAACTTATAGAGCCATTTTGCAGCAGCAGCATAACCACACTACTTCTATTCACATCCCTGGCATTTAATACTGTATCAATCCCACTGCATGTTATATCCTTCCACAGGGCACCTTTCAGCCATTCCCAAATGGGCTCCAAATGTCTGAGAAATGCTTATTCCACTTATATGTTTCTTCCAACTGCTTTGCAAACTACATACGTTCTCAGAATCTCTTATATATTTAAGAGACATCAGAGGTTTCCTCACAGGTATACCTAATTTGACACAACAATCATGTTCCTGAAAAATATTATGGCAATGGAATTCAGATAATCAGCCATACTTCAAATGTCTTCAAAGAGTTCACTGTTCACTAGTGGAATAGGTCTTACATCCAAGCCCCACAGAGTTGCCTCTTTTCCTCTGAATCCTGTCAGATTCCTTCTGATCCTTTGACCTCTCCCAGAGCCATGCAGGTCCCTGTTTTTCTTGTTGGTCTTTCAGAGCAGTTCCATTTCCTCTGCACATGCTCTATGACGTCTCCCAGGAGCCTCCATCCTTCCTCTCCTCTAGAGTTTATAAATACTCTGCTTCCCCAGGGGAGACATGTGAATTCCTTCCTCAGGCATCTAGGCCCTGTGAGCTAGGATAGCCACTCCTGAGTGAACAGGTTTATCTCCAAGGTCCAGTGGGCCATTGCGCCTTTCTTCTTCTTGCTTTGCTGGCTAGTCTTATCTGGGCTTACATCAAGTGGGATGTTATATGATCTCAAATCTGGCACCTTTGTGTGCTGAGCCAAAGCAGACTGTTGGAAACTAGATGATGAGTCTATTACCAATTTGGTTATGGGCTTAAAGCTCTAAGATAATGAGGTTAAAGTCAGAGGGATAATATGGGAAAGATTTTCTCCATCCCAAGTCCAAGTTTTTACACCTAAAGTGATTAGAGATTGGCACTAATCACCACATGGGTCTTAACCCTGGCCACAGACTGAGATCTTTTTTGCTTTTCACTTCTTCATCATTCATACACTTCCTGAACACATAAAGAGTGAGTTCAATAATATCCCAACTTAAAAAAGCTAACAAAAAAAAAGAAAAAGAAAATTAGCCACTTTACAGCAAAATTCTATGTATTAGTTTCCCAAGGCTGCTGTAAAAAACTACAAATTTGGTGGCTTAAAACAACAGAAATTTACTCTCAGTTCTGGAGGGCAGAAGTCTGAAATCAAGAAGGCTCTAGGGCAGAATTCTTCCTTGCCTCTTTCAGCTTCTGATGGCTCCAGGCATTCCTTGTCTTTGGGCTGCATCATCTTCACATGGCCCTCTCCTCTTCTGTCTATGTGGTCTCCCTCTGCCTTTTCTTATAAGGACACTGTCATTGGATTTAGGCCCACCTGGATAATCCAGGATGATTTCATCTTGAGATCCTTAATTTAGTTACATCTGCAAAGACATCTTTTCCAAATAAGGTTACATTCACAGATTCCAAGGAGATGTGGACACATCTATTTGGAGGCCACCATTCAACCCATTACACCCCACTAATTCCATTCATATCCCTGGTATGCTGGAATCAAAAGGACATGAACTTTCTGTCAATTTTACTTCCAAATATCTCTCAAATATATATATTTCTCTATGTTTTCTGCCCCATACTTTTTCAAACCCCATCATTCCCCACACATTATCCCCTCCCCTCCAATAGCAACCAGAATGGTCATGCCAGTCTCACTTTACTTGAAAGCCTTCTATTGGCTGGCTCCCCATGGCTCTGAGGACCAAGACCCAACTCTTGCCCAAGGTCTGTGAGGCTCTGCATGATCTAGCCCCTGCCCACCTTACCAACCTCTCTTGCCTCTTCCCCTCTTTCTATCTTTAAAGTCATGTCCCTTCTTGTCACAATGCCCCTCCTCTTGGAGAACTCTGCACCACACCACAGCTTCTCCTCACTAATGCCCATAATGCATCTGCTCAGCTCTAAGGTCTAATAACTCTTTCTCAAGAAATTCTTTCCCTGGCCCCCAAACTGGCTGAGATTTCCCTGTAATAACATCTTACATGGTTTGCAATTAGATTTGTGTTGAATTAATGTATCTCCTCACTCACCCACTCCACAACTAAACTTAGCTCCACAATGGCAAGTGTAGTGGCTGTCTGGGTTTCATCATTATGTCTTCAGCATCTAGTGTCTGACACATAGTAGGCGTTCAGTCATTATTTGAATGAAAATGTATGAATGAATGAATGAATGAATCTGAAGATATTTGTTCCGATCCCTCAAGTTCCTCTCCTAAGGAAAAAAAAAAAAAAAGAAACAATGCCTATTTCACAGGGTTGAATAAGAATCAAAATGAGATCATGGAGGGGAAAGGGCTTTATAAACCATGAGTTTCCTTACTAATTTAAGGAATCATTATGATATTGGCTGATGTAACCAGCATTTGGGGGATGGGGAGGTGCACTGCACAGGGTGTAGGGGCAGCAGGAGAAACTGTGGTGGATGTGAGAAAGGATACTTAAGGTCTACATTCCTCTGGATAAGAAGAGTTTCTATGGCTCTGCTATGTAGGATAAAATTACAAGAACACTCAATTCCTTTGCTTCAGACTTGAAACTTATAACTTATCACCCTCTTGATTTAAAAGAAAATGCTCCTCTCTTCAGGTATAAATAGTGCCTGAACTCACCCTGGGCATTTAGGGTTTTAATTGTCTTCCTTTAAAGCATATGCTCTAGGTGCAGGGTAAGGATAGGGTGACAGCCTCCTGGGTTGGGTCCATCTTCACCCGTGCCTCCCGTGAGGTGATCCATCAGCTGTGGCACTGCTTAATGTGCTGCCCAGCTGACAAATAACTTTGAAACATGCCTCTTGGCTTTTTATTCTTTCCCTTCCTTGCCTTATTGGCTTTCACTGCTAATAGGTGGGGAGGGTATCACCTCCTTCCTCTGGCCCCTCTAGCATGTCCATCTAAAAGGCATCCTTGGAGGCTTGACATTCCAGGTCTTCAACTTCTTACATTTGATTTCCCCAGACCCTATCAAGTCATAATCTCTTTTCCTGCAGGGAAGAGACACTTCCACCTCTTCCTCCATGCCCTCTTAGCTCTTTGCAATTGGGTCAAGAGACCTAAAAAAGGTCATTTCTCATTTCCACCTTGTCTGCCATTGTTTTCTCCCCTGGGATGTCACTGTATTCATGGCCCTGAGATGCCTCACTAGTCTGGAATGTCCATGGCAAGCCAATACTCTGAATCATAGACTTAAAGAAATTGGAAAGAGTAGAGCTCATTAGGTTGTCATTTCCCCAGTTTCCTCCACTAACCTGGATGTCTTCCCACTGGCTTGATGGTGCATTTCCACTGAGATTTGAGGCTCTGTCTACGTGGTCCCAGAAAGGTGAAGGATAAAGTCGTGTCTCTGAGTAATCCAGGCAAACTACTCAGTTTTGTCTCAATGATTTGGGCATCCTAGAACAAAACACTATTTTGGTATAAGGCTTCAGGATAATTCCCTCTAATAGGTGCCATAGAACCATAGCTATAAAGGAACTTGCAGCTCATCTGCTCAAAGACCTGCTCCTTTTTTTGGTTTATAGCTTTATTGAGATATAATCGACATACAGTAACGTGTAATTTTCATGCAGGTACAAAAAGTATACAATTTACTAAGTTTTGACATATATATGAGGTCTGCCAATTAAGTTCACAAACTAATCCTAGAAAAAGTGCTACATACCTCGCTGCTGTATATCACTATGGTCACCTTCGAAGTACTCCCCTTGGGAAGCTATGTACCAATGCCAGCACTTAGTCCACCCTTCAAAGCAATTTTGAAACTCTTTTTTTTTAAATGGTCATCAGAGCTGTCATTGTATTACCCTTGATGTCCTGAGTGTCATCAAAGTGTCTTCCAGTCAATATTTCCTTTATATTTGGGTAAAGAATGAAGTCATTGGGGGCCAGATCAGGTGAGTAGAGAGGGTGTTCCAATATACTTACAGACAGTGCCTTGTGAGCTGGTGCATTGTCGTGATGCAAGAGCCATGAATTGTTGGCGAAAAGTTCAGGTCATCTAACTTTTTCATGCAGCCTTTTCAACACTTCCAAATAGTCAACTTGGTTAACTGTCCAGTTGGTACAAATTCATAATGAATAATCCCTTTGATATAAAAAAATGTTAGCAACATCGTTGCAACAAATTCGCAAACTTAATTGTCTGACCCCATACATACCTTCGTGAAACTATCACTGTTATCAAGTTTCCATTACTCCCTAAAATTTCCTTCTGGCCCTTTGTAATTTCTCACTCTATCCCTTCCCCACTCTCCCCAGGCAACCACTGATCTGCTTCTTAGTTACTATTTAGTTTGCATTTTTTTAAATTTTATATAAACGGAATAACAGAGTATATATTTTTTTTGCTGGCTTCTTTCTGTCAATAATTATTTTCAGATCCATTCACATTGTTGTACGTATTAATAGTGTCATGTGTATTAGTAACTTTTTTCTACTTTTTGACCAGTGTTAAAAATGCTGCTTATGAACACTCATGTACAAATTTTTTTTATATATGTGTGTCTTCATTTCACTTGGGCATATGCCTATGAATATTTACCTAGGTCATATGGTAACTCTATATTTAACCGTTTTTTAAATTAAAATATATTTGGCATATGAGATTATATTAGTTTCTGGTGTACTACATTGCAATTTGACATTTATGTACCTTATGATGTTTAACATTTTGAGAAACTACCAAACTTTTTTCTAAAGGAGTTGCTCCCACCATCATTTTACAATCCGACCAGCAATGTGTCAAGTTCTTATTTTTCTTCATCTCACCATTTTATTGTCCATCTTATTTATTTTAGCCCTCCTAGTGATGTGAAGTGATATCTCATTGTGGTTTTGATTTGTATTACTGTAATGACTATTGAGCATCTTTTAATGTGCTTATTGGTCTTTATGCATTTTTTTTGGAGAAGTACCTATACAAATCCTTTGTCTATTTTAAAAATTGGGATATAATTCACATAACATGAATTTACTATTTTAAAGTATACAACTCAGTGGTCCTTAATATATTCACTAAGTTGTGCAGCCATCATTACCACTATCTAATTGCAGAACATTTGTATCACCCCCAAAAGAAACTCCATATCTATAAGCACCCAGTTTCAATTCACCCCTCCCTCTGCCTCTAGCAACCACTAATCTACTTTAAATCTACATGGATTTGCCTCTTCTGCACGTTTCATATAAATATAATCATATAATATGTGACCTTTTATGAATGGCTTCTTTCACTTAGCGTCTTTTTAAATTCACTCCTGATGTAGCCTTTTTAGTACTTTGTTCCTTTTTATGGCCATATAATATTCCAGTGTATGGATATACCACATTTGTTTATCCATTTGTCAGTTGATGACATTTCAGTTGTTACCACTTTGAAACTATTATGAATAATGATATTATGAATATCTGTGTACAAGTTTTCATGTGAACATGTTTTCTGTTCTCCTGGGAGTGTATATACGAGTACATAGGACTGGAATTGTTGGGTTATATGGTAACTCTGTGATTAAATTTGTGAAGAACTGCCAATGTTTTCCAGAGCAGCTGCACCATTTTACATTCCCACTAGCAATGTATAAGGGTTCCAATTTCTTTACATTTTCCCCAAACACTTATTTTCCATTTTTGTTTTCATTATAAGCATCCTAATGGGTGTGAAGTGGTATCTCAAGTTGGTTTTGATTTGCATTTCCCTAATGACTAATGGTGTTTCATGTACTTCTTAGCCATTTGCATATTTTCTTTGTAGAAATATCTATTCACATCCTTTTCCCATTTTTACTAGTTATTTGTCTTTTTATTGTTGAGTTGTAAGAGTTCTTTATATATTGTGGGATACTAGACCCTTTTGAGATATATGATTTGCAAATATTTTTTCCCAATCTGTGAATTCCCTTTTCACTTTCTTGACAGTGTCCTTTGATGTACAAAAGGTTTAAATTTTGGTTAAGTTCAATTTATACTTTCTTTGGTTGCTTTTGCTTTTGGTGTCATATCTAAGAAACAATTACCTAATCCAAGGGCACACAGACTTACAACTACGATTCCTTTTAAGAATTTTATAGATTTACCTCTTACATTTAGGTCTATGATCTCTTTTGTGTTAATTTTTATGTATGATGTAAGGAAGGAGACCAACTTCATTCTTTTGCGTTGGATATCCATTTGTCCTAGCCCAATTATTGAAAAGATTATTCTTTAAAAAATTATTATTTTTTTCAATTACAGTTCACATTCAATATTATTTTATATTACTTTCAGGTGTACAGCATAGTGATTAGACATTTATGTAATCTACGAAGCAATCCCATCAATTAGTCTAGTACCCATCTAGTACTATACATAGTTGTTGCAACATTATTGACTACTGGTGTGCCAAAAAAATGTATACACTTGACTTGTATTCATCTTTTGTTATCATTATATATTGAGTATTACCATTTTAATACAGATTTTTCCTTTCTTAAAATGTGTATACATTTTTTGGTACCCTCTGTATATTCTCTATGCTGTACTTCACATCCCCATGACTATTTTGTAACTACCAATTTGTATTTCTTCACCCCTTCACCTTTTTCACCCAGCTCCCCAACCTCCATCCCTTCTGACAACCATCAGTTGAAAAGATTATTCTTTACCCCCACTGAATTGTAAACACTATTGTTTTTAAATTTCAGTTTCCAATTGTTCTAGTTGCTAGAGTATAGAAATAAAATTGATCATGTATTCTGAAACCATCCTAAAGTCATTTATTAGTTCTAGTAGCCGTTCTTTTAGACCCCATTAGATTTTCTACATGGATGATCATGTTATCCACAAAAAAAGACAGTTTTACATCTTCCTTTCCCATCTAGATGCCTTTCGTTTCAATTTCTTGACTTGTTGCACTGACTAGAATATCCAGTAAGCAAAATGTTGAATAAGGATAGACATCCTTGTCTTGTTCCTGATCTTAGGAAAAAATAATTCAGTATTTGACCATTAAATGTTATGTTAACTGTAGGTTTTTCGTAATATCCTTCATCAAGTTGAGGATGTTCTGTTCTATTTCTAGCTTGCTGAGAATTTTCCTTAGGAGTAGATTTTGGATTTTGTCATATCCTTTTTCTGCATCTATTAAGATCATCAAATGGTGTTTTTCTTTTCTTGTTTTTTTGTGCGGGTTTTTTTTTGGTTTGTTTGTTTGTTTGTTTGTTTTTATAAAATTTATTGGGGTGACAATTGTTAGTAAAATTACATAGATTTCAGGTGTACAATTCTGTATTACATCATCTATAAATCCCATTGTGTGTTCATCACCCAGAGTCAGTTCTCCTTCCATCACCATATATTCGATCCCCCTTACCCTCATCTCCCAACCCCCACCCCCCGCCACCCTTAACCTCTGGCAACCACTAAACTATTGTCTGTGTCTATGAGTTTCTGTTTCTCATTTGTTTGTCTTGTTCTTCTGTTGTTTTTGGTTTATATACCACATATCAGTGAAATCACATGGTTCTCTGCTGTTTCTGTCTGACTTGTTTCGCTCAGCATTACTCTCTCAAGATCCATCCATGTTGTCACAAATTTTCCTATATCATCTCTTCTTACCGCCGAATAGTATTCCATTGTGTATATATACCACAACTTCTTTATCCATTCATCTATCGAAGGACATTTTGGTTGTTTCCATGTCTTGGCCACCGTAAACAAAGCTGCAATGAACATTGGAGCACACGTGTCTTTACCTCTAAATGTTTTCAGATTTTTTGGGTAGATACCCAGGAGAGGGATTGCTGGGTCATATGGCAATTCTATTCGTAATTCTTTGAGGAACCTCCACACTGCCTTCCATAACGGCTGCACCAGTCTGCATTCCCACCAACAGTGTATGAGGGTTCCTTTTTCTCCACAGCCTCTCCAACATTTGTTATTATTTGTCTTGTTGATGATAGCCATTCTGACTGGGGTGAGGTGATATCTCATTGTGGTTTTGATTTGCATTTCTCTGATGATGAGTGATGTTGAGCATTTTTTCATATGTCTATTTGCCATTTGTATGTGCTCTTTGGAGAAATGTCTCTTCAAGTCCTCTGCCCATTTTTCAATTGGGTTGTTTGTTTTTTTGTTGTTGAGTTGCATGAGTTCCTTGTATATTCTGGATACTAGCCCCTTATCAGAGGCACTGTTTGCAAAAATCTTCTCCCATTCAGTTGGTTGCCTCTTTGTTTTGTCAATGGTTTCTTTTGCTGTGCAGAAGCTTTAAGTTTCATATAGTCCCATTCGTTTATTTTAGCTTTTACTTCCATTGCCTTTGGAGTCAAGTTCATAAAATGCTCTTTGAACCCAAGATCCATAAGTTTAGTACCTATGTTTTCTTCTATGCAGTTTATTGTGTCAGGTCTTATGCTTAAGTCTTTGATCCATTTTGAATTAACTTTGGTACATGGTGACAAATAGCAGTCCAGTTTCATTCTTTTGCACGTGGCTATCCAATTCTCCCAGCACCATTTATTGAAGAGGCTGTCTTTGCTCCATTGTATGTTCTTAGCTTCTTTGTCAAAAAGTATCTGTCCATATTTATGCGGTTTTATTTCTGGGTTCTCAATTCTATTCCATTGGTCTATGTGTCTGTTTTTCTGCCAATACCATGCTGTTTTGATTATTGTAGCCCTGTAGTACAAGCCAAAGTCAGGAAGTGTGATACCTCCATTATTGTTCTTTTTCCTTAAGATTGCTTTGGCTATTCAGGGTCTTTTGTGGTTCCAAACAAATCTGATGATTTTATGTACTATTTCTTTAATATATGCCATTGGGATTTTGATGGGGATTGCATTGAATCTGTATATTGCTTTGGGTAATATGGCCATTTTAACTATGTTGATTCTTCCAATCCATGAGCACGGAATGTCTTTCCATTTCTTTGTGTCTCCATCAATTTCTTTCAAAAATGTCTTATAGTTTTCAGCATATAGGTCTTTCACATCCTTGGTTAAGTTTATTCCTAGGTATTTTATTCTTTTTGCTGCAATTGCAAAAGGAATTGTTTTTTGTATATCTTTTTCTGAGATTTCATTCTTAGTATATAGGAAGGCAATGGACTTCTGTGCGTTGATTTTGTAGCCGGCAACTTTACTGTATTCGTTGATTGTTTCTAATAGCTTTTTGGTGGAGTTTTTAGGGTTTTCTATATATAGCATCATGTCATCTGCAAAGAGTGATAATTTAACTTCTTCATTCCCAATTTGGATGCCTTTTATTTCTTTCTCTTGCCTGATTGCTCTGGCAAGGACTTCCAACACTATGTTGAAAAGCAGAGGTGATAGGGGACAACCCTGTCGTGTTCCTGAATGTAGAGCAAAGGGCTTCAGTTTTTCTCCATTAATTATGAGATTAGCAGAGGGCTTGTCATATATGGCCTTTATTATGTTAAGGTATTTTCCTTCTATACCCATTTTATTAACTGTTTTAATCATAAATGGATGTTGTATCTTGTCAAATGTTTTTTTTCTGCATCAATTGATATAATCATATGATTTTTGTCCTTTATTTTGTTTATGTGATGTATCACATTGATGGATTTGCGTATGTTGAACCATCCTTGTGCCCCGGGGATGGACCCCACTTGGTCGTGATGAATAATCTTTTTAATGCATTGCTGTATTCGATTTGCTAGAATTTTCTTTAGGATTTTTGCATCGGTATTCATTAAAGATATTGGTCTGTAGTTTTCTTTTTTTGTGCTGTCCTTACCAGGTTTTGGTATCAGGGTAATGTTGGCCTCATAAAATGAGTTAGGGAGTACTGTCTCTTCTTCAATTTTTTGGAAGAGTTTGTGCAGAATTGGTATTAGATCCTCTTTGAAGGTTTGGTACAATTCACTAGTGAAGCCATCTGGTCCCGGACTTTTGCTTTTGGGAAGGTTTTGGATGACTGATTCAATTTCGTTACTAGTGATTGGTCTGTTTAGATTTTCCAGTTCTTCCTGGTTCAGCCTTGGAAGGCTATATGTTTCTAAGAACTTGTCCATTTCTTCTAGGTTGTTGAATTTGGTGGCATATAGTCCTTCATAGTATTCTTGGATGATCCTTTGTATTTCTGTGGTGTCCGTGATAACTTCCCCTTTTACGTTTCTGATTTTGTTAATCAGTGTCTTCTCTCTTTTTATCTTAGTAAGTCTAGCCAAGGGTTTGTCAATTTTGTTAATCTTTTCAAAGAACCAGCTCTTTGTCATATTAATTTTTTCTATTGTCTTTTTGTTCTCTATTTCATTTAGTTCTGCTCTAATTTTTGTTATTTCCTTTCTTCTGCTGACCTTGGGTTTTACTTGTTCTTCTTTTTCTAGTTCTTTAAGGTGTAACATGAGGTTATTTATTTGGGAGTTTTCTTGTTTCTTGAGATAGGCCTGTAATGAGATAAATTTCCCTCTTAAAACTGCTTTCGCTGCATCCCAAAAATTTTGGTAGGATGTATTTTCATTGTCATTTGTTTCTATGTATCTTTTGATCTCTCCTCTAATTTCTTCTTTGACCCAGTCCTTCTTTAAAAGTATGTTATTTAATCTCCATGTATTTCTGTTTTTTCCCGCTTTCTTTTTACAGTTGATATCCAATTTCAAAGCCTTGTGATCAGAGAATATGCATGGTATGATTTCAATCTTCTTAAATTTGTTGAGACTGATTTTATGTCCCAATATATGGTCTATCCTTGAGAATGTTCCATGTACACTAGAAAAGAATGTGTAGTCTGATGTTTTAGGATGAAGTGCTCTATATATGTCAATTATGTCCATTTCATCTAATGTGTCATTTAGGGCTACTATTTCGTTATTTATTTTCTGTTTGGATGATCTATCCATAGCTGTCAATGATGTATTTAAGTCCCCTAGTATAATTGTATTTTGGTCAATTTCTCCCTTTAGTTCTGTTAGTAGTTGCTTGGTGTATTTCGGTGCTCCCTGATTGGGGGCATAAATATTGATGACTGTTATGTCTTCTTGTTGTACAGTCCCCTTCACCATTATGAAATGTCCATCTTTGTCTCTTGTTATCTTTTTCACCTTGAAGTCTGTTTCATCTGATATCATTATGGCTACACCTGATTTTCTCTGGGTACCATTTGCTTGGAGTGACAATTTCCACCCTTTCACTTTGAGTCTATGCTTGTCCTTGTAGCTGAGATGTGTCTCCTGGAGACAGCATATGGTTGGGTTTAGTTTTTTGATCCAATCTGCTACTCTGTGCCTTTTTATTGGTGAGTTCAGTCCATTTACATTTAGGGTGATTATTGATATATGAGGATTTCCTGTCATTCTATCTTTAGTTTTCTGGTAAGGCTGTGTCTCCATTGTTTCTTTGCCTTTATGTTGTTGTCTATTATTTCTGTGTGGTGGTATTCTATGATGTTTCCCTCTGTTTCTTCTTTTATTTCAGTATATATTTCAATTCTGGATTTATTTTGAGTGGTTACCCTTAAGTTTATGTAAAAGAAAGTTTGATATTTAGAGTATTCCATTTTCTTCAGCACGCTTACTTTCTCCATTCCCATACTCCGGTTCAGGCCTTTACTTTCCCCTTTTTGAGTTGTGGTTGCCACAAATTGTCCCTGTTGATGGTGGTCGAATAGCCTCCTTTAGTATTTCTTGTAGTGCAGGTCGTGTATTAGAAAATTCCCTCAGCTTCTGTATGTCTGGAAAGTTCTTTATTCCTCCTTCATATCTAAAGGATATCTTTGCTGGATATATTATTCTTGGCTCATGGTTTCTCTCTTTCAATAGTTTGAATATTTGGTTCCACGCCCTCCTGGCTTGTAGAATTTCTGCTGAAAAATCTGATGATAATCTAATGGGCTTTCCTTTGTAAGTTACCGTCTTCTTTTCCCTGTCTGCCTTGAAGATTCTTTCTTTGTCGTTGATTTTAGACAGCTTCAATACAATGTGCCTTGGAGAAGGTCTGTTTGGATTGAGGTAACTAGGTGTTCTATTTGCTTCTTGGATTCGAGAGTCCAGTTCTGTCCGCAAATTTGGGAAGTTCTCATCGACAATTTGTTTGAGTATATTCTCTGTTCCCTTTTCTCTTTCTTCTCCTTCTGGTATGCCCATTATTCTTATATTGCTCTTTCTGATGGAGTCAGAAAGTTCTTGTAGAGTTCTTTCATTTCTTTTAAGTCTCAAGTCTCTTTCTTCTTCTATTTGTGTCATTTCCAGGTTTCTACCTTTGATGTCACTGATTCTTTGCTCCATCTGGTCAACACTACTACCTAAGCTGGTTATTTCAGTCTTAATTTCTTCTATTGAGGTCTTAATCTCCAGAAATTCTATTTGGTTCTTTTTTAAGATTTCAATCTCTTTCGTAAAATGCTCATGCTGTTCTTTGATTGAGTTTCTGAGTTCATTTAACTGCCTATCTGTGTTTTCTTGTATCTCGTTGAGTTTTTTCAGAACTGCAATCTTGAATTCTCTGTCATTTAAGTCACATATTTCTGTATCTTTAAGTGCCTTCTCTGGAGATTTTTCACTTTCTTTCTGAGCTATCTTGTTGCCTTGGTTATTCATGGCGATTACTGGTTTACTATTTCTCTTCCTAGACATCTACAGGAGTGACTTCTGCAACAGGTTGATAGAAAGCGGTCTTTCTTTTGTTTGCCAGTACTTGTTGGTAGAATGTTTTATTATTTCTCCAACTGCAACTTATTTTTCTTCTCCCACACGGTAGTGCTATGTTTTCTCTGCACTATTCCAACTTCTCACACAATGGGGGGATTCCCTGGGAGACGGGCTTCTCCTCTGTTAATAGTTCGTCTAGGTCACAGGGCGCAGTGTCCCGGTGGGTATGCGGAGAGCTTTTGATGTTCCAAAGCTCTTCCAGTTCCTGATTCAGAGCCCATATGTTTCAGCAGTTGTGTTTACTCCTGCAGGGATCCGCCCAGATAGGTGGGGTCAGGGGCGGGGTGAGCTGTGAGAGGTGGCCCAGAGCAATGACGGCGACCACCACCACAGCCGGTCCTGCTTCCACAGGTCTCTCCCCTTTGCCGGAACCAGTTGGGCTGTGAATTTGTGTTTGCGGTCCACAGTTTTCAAAACAGCAAATTTTCTGTTGTTTTGATCTGACACTGCTACTGTTTCGCTTCTAGCACCGGGCAGGTGGGGGCGGGGCGAGCTCTGGGAGGGGAGGGAGGGGGCGGCTAGTCTCAGTGCCTAAGGCTCCGTTCTCTACTCGGCAGTGCGGGCTTAAACCACCGTTTTCAGCCTTTTTCCCTCAGTCTTTTCTCCGAGGTCTCTGCCGTGAGCGTTGGGTTCAGCCGTGTTATATGCTGTCCCCTCAGCCCTGTGGAGCCCTGGTGGAGCCCTAGCAGTCTGAACTCCCACAGCTGCGGTGGTTCCGGGAAGCAGCGAGCTTGTAGCACTTAGCTAGGTCTGCGTCCTGCGCCCGCGCGGCTCCGTCTCCGCGCACTTCTCCCTTTCCTCCTCCCCCCACTCGCGCGAATCTCCCACCTGTAGGTGATTTCAGTCGGTAGTGGGCCTCTTCGTCTTGCCTGTCTGCTGTGCAGGGAGTCCTTTGTGGAGTTTTTGTTGTTCGATTCTTTATAAATTCCAGGGGAGCTTTACAGAGGCTCACCGCACGTCGCCATTTTTCCGGAAGTATTTTCTTGTTTTTTAATATGGTGAATTACATTGTTTGGTATTCTAATAATAAACCAAATTTGCCTTGCTGGGATAAACTCCACTTGATATATTCATATATATATATATATATATATATATATATATATATATATATATGGTTAGTTAGATTTGATTTGTTAAAATTTTTGCATCTATATTTATGAGAGACATCAGTCTCTAGTTTCCTTATGTCTTTTGTTTGTTTGTTTTGTTATCAGAGTAATGTGATAGCGTAGAATTAATGAGGAAGTATTCCCTCCTTTTCAACTTTCTGGAAGACTTTGTATAGTATTGGTATTATTTATTTAATTGTTTCATAGAATTCATCAATGAAAGCATCTGGCCCTGAAGTTATCTTTGTAATAAGGTTTTTAACTGTAAATTCACTTTCCTCAATAGAGGGCTATTCAAAGTACCTATTTCTTCTTCTTTTTTTTAAGTTCAAAAACATTGAACATTTTTATTATGTACTTTGCAAAAATACAGAAAATAGAATAAAACAGTACAATGAACATCCATGCACACACCACTTAGATTCAATAGTAGCAATATCCATATATGCTTCATGCATGCACACATATACATTTTGCTAACTCATTAAAAAGTACATTAAGAGACATTATAATACTTCATTTCTAAATGCTTTAGTATGCAAATCTAAAGACATTCTTCTGTAAAGTACAACACCCTTATAACAGCTCATAAAATTAATCATAATTACCTATATCATTTAAAATCCAGTCCATATTCAAATTTCTTCAATCCCCAAGTCTTTTCAAACTAAGGTCCAATCAAGGATGCCACATTATATTTAGCTGTTGTGTCTCTTAAGTCATTTTAATCTAGTGTAGTTACCGACTTCATTTTTTCTTTCATGACAGTGACTTTTCGAACAAATGAGGCCAGTTATTTTCTACAATATTCCACATTGTGGAGGTGTCCAATCATTTCTTTTGTGGTGTCATTTAACTTGTTGCTCTATCCTCAGTATTTCTGGTAAATGGGAAAGTAGATCTTAAAGGCTTGATTAGATTCCAGTTGCACTGTTTCTAAACCAGAACATTTCGTAGGTTAACACACTGTATTTCATACTGCATCACAAATCAAAAAGCAATTCTGGCTGACCACAGTGATGAAAAGTTCCATCACTGACTATAAGGATCTCTATTGAAAAGTATGTTTTCTTTCCACACTACCAACCAACAATTATTCGGTGAGATGATACTGTTATGTCATGAGAATTCTATAGGGGATATAGATAAACTTTTCATCAAAGAGTTTGGATTCAAAATGCCTTTAATATTGTTTTATATTAACTTTTCTACTTTTTAATATTTCGATTTTAAGTATTTTCCAAAAACTATAGAATTTATAAAAAAGTAAGATTAGATATCATCAAAATGGCGGTGTGAGGTGAGCCTCTGTAAAGTTCCCCTGGAAATTACAACTGATCTAATAACAATAACTCCACAAAGGACTCCCTGCACAGCAGACAGGCACGATGAAGAGGCCCACTACTGAATTCACCTAAAGGTGGGCAAATCACGCGAGCGGGGGAAGAGGGAAGGGAGAAGTGCGGAGATGGAGACGCGCGGGCACAGGACGCAGACATAGCTCAGTGCTCCGAACTCGCAGCATTCCGGAACTATCGCAGCTGTGGGAGAGGGAAGAACTCGGACTGCTAGGGCTCTGCTTATGGCCTACAGGGCTGAGGGGATAGCATATAACACAGCTTAACCCAACGCTCACGGTAGAGACCTCCGACAAAAGACTGAGGGAAAAAGGCTGAAAACGGTGGTTTAAGCCCTCACTACCGAGCAGAGAACTGAAGACTTAGGCACTGAGACTAGCCGCCCCTCCCTACCCTCCCAGAGTTTCCCCCGTCCCCACCTACCCAGTGCTAGAACCAGAACAGTAGCAGTGTCAGATCAAAAGAACAGAATATTTGCTGTCCTCAGAACTGTGGACCACAGACACAGATTCGCAGCCCAGCTAGTTACGACAAAGGGGAGGGAGCTGTAGAAAAAGGACTGGCTGTGGTGGTGGGTGCCACCATGGCTCTGAGCCACCTCTCACAACTCACCTCACCACTGCCCCCAACTATCTGGGCAGATCCCTGCAGAAGTAAACAAACTGCTTAAACATACAGGCTCTGAATCTGGTGCAAAAAGAGCTTTGGAACTTCAAAAGCTCTCCTCATACCCAAACGGATACTGTGCCCTGTGACCCAGGCAACCTATTAACATAGGAGAAGCCCAACTCCCAGGGAATCCCCCCATTCTGTGAGAAGCTGGAATGGTGCAGAGAAAACATAGCACTACCATGTGAGAGAGGAAAAAAAAAGGCTGCAGTCGGAGAAAAATTAAAACACTCTACGAAAAAGTACTGGAAAACAAAAGAAAGACCTTTTCCAAAAACCTGCTGCAGAAGCCACTCCTGTAGATGTCTAGGAAGAGAAATAATAAGTCAGTAATTGCCATCAATAACCAAGGAAACAAGACCGCTAAGAAAGAAAGTGAAAAACTCCAGAAAAGGAACTTAAAGATATGGAAATATGTGACTTAAATGACAGAGAATTCAAGATTGCAGTTCTGAAAAAACTCAACGAGATGCAAGAAAACACAGAAAGACAGTTTAATGAACTCAGAAACACAATCGAAGAACAACATGAGTATTTTACCAAAGAGATTGAAATTTTAAAAAAGAGCCCAACAGAATTTCTGGAGATTAAGACATCAATAGAAGAAATTAAGAATGAAATAACCAGCTTAGGTAGTAGAGTTGACCAGATGGAGGAAAGAATCAGTGACATCGAAGATAGAAACCTGGAAATTACACAGATAGAAGAAGAAACAGACTTGAGACTTCAAAGAAATGAAAGAACTCTACAAGAACATTCCGACTCCACCAGAAAGAGCAATATAAGAATAATGGGCATACCAGAAGGAGAAGAAAGAGAAAAGGGAACAGAGAATATGTACAAACAAATTGTTCATGAGAACTTCCCAAATTTGTGGACAGAACTGGACCCTCGAATCCAAGAAGCAAATAGAACACCTAATTATCTTAATCTCAACAGGTCTTCTCCAAGGCACATTGTATTGAAGCTGTCTAAAATCAACGACAAAGAAAGAATCCTCAAGGCAGACAGGGAAAAGAAGACGGTAACCAACAAAGGAAAGCCCATTAGATTACCATCAGATTTTTCAGCAGAAACTCTACAAGCCAGGAGGGAGTGGAACCAAATATTCAAACTATTGAAAGAGAGAAATTATGAGCCAAGAATAATATATCCAGTAAAGATATCCTTTAGATATGAAGGAGGAATAAAGACCTTTCCAGGCATACAGAAGCTGAGGGAATGTTCTAATACACGACCTGCACTACAAGAAATACTAAAGGAGGCATTTTGTCCACTGTCAACAGGAAGAATTTGTGCAACCAAAACATAAAAAGGGGGAGAGTAAAGGCCTGAACCGGAATTTGGGAATGGAGAAAGTAAGCGTGCTGAAGAAAATGGAATACTCTAAATATCAAACTTTTTTCCATAAACTTAAGGGTAACCACTCTAAAAAATATCCAGAACTGAAATATATACTGTAATAAAAGAAGAAACAGAGGGAAACATCATAGAAAACCACCACACAGAAATAATAGACAACAACAAAAAGGCAAAGAAACAATGGAGACACAGCCTTACCAGAAAACTAAATATAGAATGACAGGAAATGCTCACATATCAAAAATCACCGTAAATGTAAATAGACTGAACTCACCAAAAAAAAGGCACAGAGTAGCAGATTGGATCAAAAAATGAAACCCAACCATGTGCTGTCTCCAAGAGACATATCTCAGCTACAAGGACAAGTATAGACTCAAAATGAAAGGGTAGAAATTGACACTCCAACAAAATGGTACCCAGAGAAAATCAGATGTAGCCATAATGATATCAGATGAAACAGACTCAGGCTAAAAAAGATAACAAGAGACAAAGATGGACATTTCATAATGGTAAAGGGGACTATACAACAAGAAGACATAAGAGTCATCAATATTTATGCCCCCAATCAGGGAGCACAAAAATATATGAAGTAACTACTAACAGAAATAAAGGGAGAAATTGACCAAAACACAATTATACTAGGGGACTTAAATACATCATTGACAGCTATGGATAGATCATCCTAAGAGAAAATAAATAACAAAATAGCACTCCTAAATGACACATTAGATGAAATGCACATAATTGACATATATAGAGCACTTCATCCTAAAACATCAGACTATACATTCTTTTCTAGTGTACATGGAACATTCTCAAGGATAGACCATATATTGGGACATAAAATCAGCCTCAGGAAATTTAAGAAGATTGAAATCATACCAACCATATTCTCTTATTACAAGAGTTTGAAATTGGATATCAACTGCAAAAAGAAAGCAGGAAAAAACACTAATACATGGAGATTAAACAACATACTTTTAAAGAACGACCGGGTCAAAGAAGAAATTAGGGGAGACATCAAAAGGTACATAGAAATATATGAGAATGAAAATACATCCTACCAAAGTTTTGGGGATGCAGCAAAAGGAGTTTTAAGAGGGATATATATATTATTACAGGCCTATCTCAAGAAACAAGAAAAATCGCAAACATATAACCTCATGTTTCACCTTAAACCACTAGAAAAACAAGAACAAGTGAAACCCAAGGTCACCAGAAGAAATGAAATAACAAAATTCAGTGCAGAACTAAATGAAATAGAGAACAAAAAGACAATAGAAAAGAATTAATGTGACAAAGAGCTGCTTCTTTGAAAAGAATAACAAAATTGACAAACCGTTGGCTAGACTCACTAAGATAAAAAGAGAGAAGACACTAATTAACAAAATCAGAAATAAAAAATGGGAAGTTATCAGGGACACCACAGAAACACAAAGGATCATCCAAGAATACTATGAAGGACTATATGCCACCAAATTCCACAACCTAGAAGAAATGGATAAGTTCTTAGAAACATATAGCATTCCAAGGCTGAACCACAAAGAACTGGAAAATCTAAACAGACGGATCACCAGTAAGGAAATTGAATCAGTCATCCAAAACCTTCCCAAAAGCAAAAGTCCGGGACCAGATGGCTTCACTAGTGAATTCTACCAAACCTTAAAAGAGGATCTAATACCAATCCTGCACAAACTCTTCCAAAAAAATGAAGAAGAGACAGTACTCCCTAACTCATTTTATGAGGCCAGCATTACCCTGACAGCAAAACCTGGTAAGGATAGCACAAATAAAGAAACCTACAGACCAATATATCTGATGAATACCGATGCAAAAATCATAAATAAAATTCTAGCAAATCGAATACAACAATGCATTAAAAAGATTATTCATCACGACTAAGTGGGGTTCATCCCCGGGGCACAAGGATGGTTCAACATACGCAAATCCATCAATGTGATACATCACATAAACAAAATAAAAGACAAATATCATATGATTATATCAATTGATGCAGAAAAAGCATTTGACAAGATACAACATCCATTTATGATTAAAACACTTAATAAAATGGGTATAGAAGGAAAATACCTTAACATAATAAAGGCCATATATGACAAGCCCTCTGCTAATCTCATAATTAATGGAGAAAAACTGAAGCCCTGTGCTCTACGTTCAGGAACACGACAGGGATGTCCCCTATCACCTCTGCTTTTCAACATAGTGTTGGAAGTCTTCGCCAGAGCAATCAGGCAAGAGAAAGAAATAAAAGGCATCCAAATTGGGAATGAAGAAGTTAAATTATCTCTCTTTGCAGATGACATGATGCTATATATATAAAACCCTAAAGTCTCAACCAAAACGCTATTAGAAACAATCAACGAATGCAGTAAAGTTGCTGGCTACGAAATCAACGCACAAAAGTCCATTGCCTTCCTATATAATAACAATGAAGTCTCAGAAAAAGAAATACAAAAAACAATTCCTTTTGCAACTGCAGCAAAAAGAATAAAATACCTAGGAATAAACTGAACCAAGGATGTGAAAGACCTATATGCTGAAAACTATAAGACATTTTTGAAAGAAATTGAAGAAGACACAAAGAAATGGAAAGACATTCTGTGCTCATGGATTGGAAGAATCAACATAGCTAAAATGGCCATATTACCCAAAGCAATATACAGATTCAATGCAATCCCCATCAAAATCCCAATGGCATATTTTAAAGAAATAGAATAAAAAATCATCAGATTTGTTTGGAACCACAAAACACCCCGAATACCCAAAGCAATCTTAAGGAAAAAGAACAATAATGGAGGTATCACACTTCCTGACTTTGGCTTGTACTACAGGCCTACAATAATCAAAACAGCATGGTATTGGCAGAAAAAAAGACACATAGACCAATGGAATAGAATTGAGAACCCAGAAATAAAACCACATAAATATGGACGGATAATTTTTGACAAAGAAGCTAAAAACATACAATGGAGCAAAGACAGCCTCTTCAATAAATGGTGCTGGGAGAATTGGATAGCCACGTGCAAAAGAATGAAACTGGACTGCTAGTTGTCACCATGTACCAAAGTTAATTCAAAATGGATCAAAGACTTAAGCATAAGACCTGACACAATAAACTGCATAGAAGAAAACATAGGTACTAAACTTATGGATCTTGGGATCAAAGAGCATTTTATGAATTTGACTCCAAAGGCAATGGAAGTAAAAGCTAAAATAAACAAATGGGACTATATGAAACTTAAAAGCTTCTGCACAGCAAAAGAAACCATTGACAAAATAAAGAGGCCACCAACTGAATGGGAGAAGATTTTTGCAAACAGTGCCTCCAATAAGGGGCTAGTATCCAGAATATACAAGGAACTCATGCAACTCAACAACAAAAAAACAAACAACCCAATTGAAAAATGGGCAGAGGACTTGAAGAGACATTTCTCCAAAGAGGACATACAAATGGCAAATAGACATATGAAAAAATGCTCAACATCACTCATCATCAGAGAAATGCAAATCAAAACCACAATGAGCTATCACCTCACCCCAGTCAGAATGGCGATCATCAACAAGACAAATAGTAACAAATGTTGGAGAGGCTGTGGAGAAAAAGGAACCCTCATACACTGTTGGTGGGAATGCAGATTGGTGGAGCCTCTATGGAAGGCAGTGTGGAGGTTCCTCAAAAAACTACGAATAGAACTACCATATGACCCAGCAATCCCTCTCCTGGGTATCTACCCAAAAAATCTGAAAACATTTAGAGATAAAGACACGTGTGCTCCAATGTTCATTGCAGCTTTGTTTACGGTGGCCAAGACATGGAAACAACCAAAATGTCCTTCGATAGATGAATGGATAAAACAGGTGTGGTATATATACACAATGGAATACTATTTGGCGGTAAGAAAAGATGATATAGGAACATTTGTGACAACATGGATGGATCTTGAGAGTATAATGCTGAGCGAAATAAGTCAGGCAGAAAAAGCAGAGGACCATGTGATTTCACTGATATGTGGTATATAAACCAAAAACAACAAAAGAACAAGACAAACAAATGAGAAACAGAAACTCATAGACAAAGACAATAGTTTACTGGTTACCAGTGGTTAAGGGGTGTGGGGGGTGGGAGATGAGGGTAAGAGGCATCAAATATATGGTGATGGAAGGAGAACTGGCTCTGGGTGGTGAACACACAATGGGATTTATAGATGATGTAATACAGAATTGTACACCTGAAATCTATGTAATTTTACTAACAATTGTTACCCCAATAAATTTTAAAAATGAATTTTAAAAAATTATCTTTCAAAAAGGAAGGCCAAACTACGACATTTCAGTCATACAAATACTGAAAGAATTCATCACCAACTGACACATACTATAAGAAATAGAAGGTTTTTTGGGTAGATACCCAGAAGAGGGATTGATGGGTCATATGGCAATTCTATTCGTAATTCTTTGAGAAACCTCCACACTGCCTTCCATAACGGCTGTACCAGTCTGCATTCCCACCAACAGTGTATGAGGGTTCCTTTTTCTCCACAACCTCTCCAACATTTGTTATTATTTGTCTTCTTGATGATAGCCATTCTGACTGGGGTGAGGTGATATCTCATTGTGGTTTTGATTTGCATTTCTCTGATGATTAGTGATGTTGAGCATTTTTTTCATATGTCTATTTGCCATTTGTATGTCCTCTTTGGAGAAATGTCTCTTCAAGTACTCTGCCCATTTTTCAATTGGGTTGTTTGTTTTTTTGTTGTTGAGTTGCATGAGTTCCTTGTATATTCTGGATACTAGCCCCTTATCGGAGGCACTGTTTGCAAAAATCTTCTCCCATTCAGTTGGTGCCCTCTTTATTTTGTCAATGGTTTCTTTTGCTGTGCAGAAGCTTTTAAGTTTCATATAGTCCCATTCGTTTATTTTAGCTTTTACTTCCATTGCCTTTGGAGTCAAGTTCATAAAATGCTCTTTGAACCCAAGATCCATAAGTTTAGTACCTATGTTTTCTTCTATGCAGTTTATTGTGTCAGGTCTTATGCTTAAGTCTTTGATCCATTTTGAATTAACTTTGGTACATGGTGACAAATAGCAGTCCAGTTTCATTCTTTTGCACGTGGCTATCCAATTCTCCCAGCACCATTTATTGAAGAGGCTGTCTTTGCTCCATTGTATGTTTTTAGCTTCTTTGTCAAAAATTATCTGTCCCTATTTATGTGGTTTTATTTCTGGGTTCTCAATTCTATTCCATTGTTCTATGTGTCTGTTTTCTGCCAATACCATGCTGTTTTGATTATTGTAGGCCTGTAGTACAAGCCAAAGTCAGGAAGTGTGATACATCCATTATTGTTTTTTTTTCTTAAGATTGCTTTGGCTATTCGGGGTGTTTTGTGGTTCCAAACAAATCTGATGATTTTTTGTTCTATTTCTTTAAAATATGCCATTGGGATTTTGATGGGGATTGCATTGAATCTGTATATTGCTTTGGGTAATATGGCCATTTTAACTATGTTGATTCTTCCAATCCATGAGCACGGAATGTCTTTCCATTTCTTTGTGTCTTCTTCAATTTCTTTCAAAAATGTCTTATACTTTTCAGCATATAGGTCTTTCACATCCTTGGTTAAGTTTATTCCTAGGTATTTTATTCTTTTTGCTGCAGTTGCAAAAGGAATTGTTTTTTATATTTCTTTTTCTGAGATTTCATTGTTAGTACATAGGAAAGCAATGGACTTTTGTACGTTGATTTTGTAGCCAGCAACTTTACTGTATTCGTTGATTGTTTCTAATAGCTGTTTTGTGGAGTCTTTAGGGTTTTCTATATATAGCATCATGTCATCTGCAAAGAGTGATAATTTAACTTCTTCATTCCCAATTTGAATGCCTTTTATTTCTTTCTCTTGCCTGATTTCTCTGGCGAGGACTTGCAACACTATGTTGAAAAGCAGAGGTGATAGAGGACCGCCCTGTCGTGTTCCTGAACGTAGTGCAAAGGGCTTCAGTTTTTCAACATTAATTATGAGATTAGCAGAAGGCTTTTCGTATATGGCCTTTATTATGTTAAGGTATTTTCCTTCTATATCCATTTTGTTAAGTGTTTTAATCATAAATGTATGTTGTATCTTGTCAAGTGCTTTTTCTGCATCAATTCATATAATCATGTGAATTTTCTCCTTTATTTTGTTTATGTGATGTATCACATTGGTGGATTTGCAGATATTGAACCATCCTTGTGCCCCGGGGATGGACCCCACTTGGTCATGATGAATAATCTTTTTAATGCATTGTTGTATTCAATTTGCTAGAAGTTTGTTTAGGATTTTTGCATCGGTATTCATCAGAGATATTGGTCTGTAGTTTTCTTTTTTTGTGCTTTCCGTACCAAGTTTTGGTATCAGGGTAATGTTGGCCTCAGAAAATGAGTTAGAAAGTACTGTCTCTTCTTCAATTTTTTGGAAGAGTTTGAGCAGGATTGGTATTAAATCCTCTTTGAAGTTTTGGTAGAATTCACTAGTGAAGCCATCTTGTCCTGGACTTTTGGTTTTGGGAAGGTTTTGGTTGACTGATTCAATTTCGTTACTGGTGATCCATCTGTTTAGATTTTCCAGTTTTTCATGGTTCAGCCTTGGAAGGCTATACGTTTTTAAGAACTTGTCCATTTCTTCTAGGTTATTGAATTTGGTAGCATATAGTCCTTCGTAGTATTCTTGGATGATCCTTTGTATTTCTGTGGTGTCCGTGATAAATTCCCCTTTTTCATTTCTGATTTTGTTAATTAGTGTCTTCTCTCTTTTTACCTTAGTGATTCTAGCCAACGGTTTGTCAATTTTGTTAATCTTTTCAAAGAAGCAGCTCTTTGTCACAATAATTCTTTTCTGTTGTCTTTTTCTTCTCTATTTCATTTATTTCTGATCTAATTTTTGTTATTTCCTTCCTTCTGCTGACCTTGGGTTTTACTTGTTCTTCTTTTTCTAGTTCTTTAAGGTGTAACATGAGGTTATTTATTTGGGAGTTCTCTTGTTTCTTGAGATAGGCCTGTAATGAGATAAATTTCCCTCTTAAAACTGCTTTCGCTGCATCCCAAAAATTTTGGTAGGATGTATTTTCATTGTCATTTGTTTCTGTGTATCATTTGATGTCTCCTCTAAATTCTTCTTTGACCCGGTCATTCTTTATGAGTATCTTGTTTAATCTCCATGTATTTGTGTTTTTTCCTGCTTTCTTTTTGCAGATGATATCCAATTTGAAAGTCTTGTGATCAGAGAATATGCATGGTATGATTTCAATTTTCTTAAATTTGCTGACGCTGATTTTATGTCGAAATATATGGTCTATACTTGTGAATGTTCCGTGTACACTAGGAAAGAATGTATAGTCTGATGTTTTAGGATGAAGTGTTCTATAAATGTCTATTACGTCCATTTCATCTAATGTGTCATTTAGGGCTGCTATTTCGTTATTTATTTTCTGTTTGGATGATCTATCCATAGCTGTCAATGATGTACTAAATCCCCTATTATAATTGTGTTTTGGTCAATTTCTCCCTTTAGTTCTGTAAGTAGTTGCTTGGTATATTTTGGTGCTCCCTGATTGGGGGTATAAATATTGATGACTGTTATGTTTTCTTGTTGTACAGTCCCCTTCACCATTATGAAATGTCCATCTTTGTCCCTTGTTATCTTTTTCACCTTGAAGTCTGTTTCATCTGATATCAGTATGGCTACACCTGATTTACTCTGGGTACCATTAGCTTGGAGTGTCAATTTCCACCCTTTCACTTTGAGTCTATGCTTGTCCTTGTAGCTGAGATGTGTCTCTTGGAGGCAGCATATGGTTGGGTTTAGTTTTTTGATCCAATCTGCTACTCTGTGCCTTTTATTGGTGTGTTCAGTCCATTTACATTTAGGGTGATTATTGATATATGAGGATTTCCTGTCATTCTATCTTTAGTTTTCTGGTAAGACTGTGTCTCCATTGTTTCTTTGCCTTTTTGTTTTTGTCTATTATTTCTGCGTGGTGGTATTCTATGACGTTTACCTCTGTTTCTTTTTTTATTACAGTGTATATTTCAGTTGTGGATTTTTTTTTTTTTTTTTTGAGTCATTACCCTTAAGTTTATGTAAAAGAAAGCTTGATAGTTAGAGTATTTTATTTTCTTCTCATATTCCGGTTCAGGGCTTTACTCTCCCCCTTTTTATGTTTTGGTTGCCACAAATTGTCCCTGTTGATGGTGGTCGAGTAGCCTCCTTCAGTATTTCTTGTAGTGCATATCGTGTACTAGAAAATTCCCTCAAGTTCTGTATGTCTGGAAAGGTCTTTATTCCTCCTTCATACCTAAAGGATATCTTTGCTGGATATATTATTCTTGGCTCATGATTTCTCTCTTTCAATAGTTTGAATATTTGGTTCCACTCCCTCCTGGCTTGTAGAGTTTCTGCTGAAAAATCTGATGATAATCTAATGGGCTTTCCTTTGTAAGTTACCGTCTTCTTTTCCCTGGCTGCCTTGAGGATTCTTTCTTTGTCGTTGATTTTAGACAGCTTCAATACAATGTGCCTTGGAGAAGGCCTGATGGGATTGAGGTAATTAGGTGTTCTATTTGCTTCTTGGATTCGAGGATCCAGTTCTGTCCACAAATTTGGGAAGTTCTCATCAACAATTTGTTTGAATATGTTCTCTGTTCCCTTCTCTCTTTCTTCTCCTTCTGGTATGCCCATTATTCTTATATTGCTCTTTCTGATGGAGTCAGAAAGTTCTTGTAGAGTTCTTTCATTTCTTTTAAGTCTCAAGTCTCTTTCTTCTTCCATCTGTGTAATTTCCAGGTTTCTATCTTCGATGTCACTGATTCTTTCCTCCATCTGGTCAACTCTACTACCTAAGCTGGTTATTTCATTCTTAATTTCTTCTATTGAGTTCTTAATCTCCAGAAATTCTGTTTGGTTCTTTCTTAAAATTTCAATCTCTTTCGTAAAGTGCTCATGCTGTTCTTTGATTGTGTTTCTGAGTTCATTAAACTGCCTATCTGTGTTTTCTTGTATCTCGTTGAGTTTTTTCAGAACTGCAATCTTGAATTCTCTGTCATTTAAGTCACATATTTCTGTACCTTTATGTGCCTTTTCTGGAGGTTTTTCACTTTCTTTCTGAGCTATCTTGTTGCCTTGGTTATTCATGGCAATTACTGGTTTACTATTTCTCTTCCTAGACATCTACAGGAGTGGCTTCTGCAACAGGTTGATAGGAAGCGGTCTTTCTTTTATTTTCCAGTACTTGTTGGTAGAATGTTTTATTTTTTCTCCAACTGCAGCTTATTTTTCTTCTCCCACATGGTAGTGTTATGTTTTCTCTGCACTATTCCACCTTCTCACACAATGGGGGGATTCCCTGGGATACGAGCTTCTCCTCTGTTAATAGTTCATCTAGGTCACAGGGCGCAGTGTCCCGGTGGTTATTCGGAGAGCTTTTGATGTTCCAAAGCTCTTCCAGCTCCAGATTCAGAGCCCGGTATGTTTCAGCAGTTCTGTTTAGTCCTGCAGGGATCAGCCCAGATAGGTGGGTTCAGGGGCGTGGTGAGTTGTGAGAGGTGGCCCAGAGCAATGGTGGCGACCACCACCACAGCCAGTCCTGCTTCCATAGCTCCCTCCCCTTTGCCAGTACTTGTTGGGCTGCTAATTTGTTCCTGTGGTCCACAGTTCTCAGAACAGCAAATATTCTGTTCTTTTGATCTGACACTGCTACTTTTCTGCTTCTAGCACCGCGCAGGTGGGGGCGGGGCGAGCTCTGGGAGCGTAGGGAGGGGGCGGCTAGTCTCAGTGCCTAAGGCTTCCGTTCTCTGCTCGGCAGTGATGGTTTAAACCACCGTTTTCAGCCTTTTCCCCCTCAGTCTTTTATCCGAGGTCTCTGCCGTGAGCGTTGGGTTCAGCCATGTTATATGCTGTCCCCTCAGCCCTGTGGGCCATAAGTGGAGCCCTAGAGGTCCGAGTTCTTCCCTCTCCCGCAGCTGCGGTAGTTCCTGGAAGCAGGAGCTCGGAGCACTGAGCTAGGTCTGCGTCCTGCGCCCGCGCGGCTCCGTCTCCGCGCACTTCTCCCTTCCCTCCTCCCTCCACTCACGCGAATCTCCCACCTGTAGGTGATTTCAGTCGGTAGTGAGCCTCTTCTTCTTGCCTGTCTGCTGTGCAGGGAGTCCTTTGTGGAGTTTTTGTTGTTCGATTCATTGTAAATTCCAGGGGAGCTTTACAGAGGCTCACCTCACGCCGCCATTTTTCCTCCAGCTCTTGAAAGATAATTTTGCCTGATGTAGAATCCCTGGTTGACAGATTGCTTTTCTTTCAATTCTTTAAAGAGTTTGCTCCACAGAGTTCTTACTTGCATTTTTTATAGTGAAAAATCTTATCTTTGTTTCTCTGTACATGAAATGTCTTTTTCCTCTGCCTGCTGTCAAGATGTTCTCTTTATTAGTGGTTTTATGCAATCTGATTATGATATGCCGTGGTGTAGTTTTGTTTTTCATATTTGTTTTACTTGAAGTTCTTGGAGTTTGCTGAGTTCCTTGGATCTCTGGGTTTATAATTTTCATTAAGTTTGGAAAGTGTTTGCCCATTATTTCCTCAAACATTTTTCTGTCCCCTCCTGTCTCTTTTTCTCCTTCAGATACTCCAATTATGTTTCTATTTGGCCATTTGAATTTTTCCTACAGCTCACTAATGCTCTGTTCTTTTTTTATTTTTTTCAAATTTATTTTCTGGTGTGTTTTATTTTGAATTGTTTCTATTGCTATGTATTCAAGTTCACTTGTCTTTTCTTCTGTAATGTCTAATCTGTTATTAATGCCATCCAATATATTTTTCACTTCACATGTTGCAGTTTTCACCTCTATAAGTTTGATTTGGGTATTCAAAAAATATGTCTTCCATGTCTCTACTTAACTTTCTGAATATGTAAAATGTAGTTATAACTGTTTTAATATCCTTGTTTACTAAATCTAACATCTGTGTCAGTTCTGGTTTGATTTCAATTAATTGACTTATCTCCTCCTTATGGGCCATAGTTTCCTACTCTGTTCATGCCAGCTAACTTTTTTTAGATGCCAGATTTTGTGAATGCTACTTTCTTGGGTTCTTTAATATGGCTGTATTCTTATAATCAGTAGTTTTCAAACAGAGATGATTTTGTTTGTCTGGAAATATTCTTGATTGTTACAACTGGAAAGTGCTATTGGCATTCAATGAGTAGAGGCCAGGTATAATGGTAAACATCGTACAATGCACAGGACAGCCCCCACAACAAAGACTTATCAAGCTCAAAATGTATTTGTCCTGAGTTTGATAAACCCTGCTATAAGTATTCTTTAACTTTTGTTCTAGAACTTAGTTAAGTTTCTTGGAAAGTATTTGATCCCTTAGGTTCTTGCTGTTAAGCTTTGTTAGATGAGACCAGAGTGGTGCTCGGTGTAGGGCTAATTATGTCCTAATACTGAAGCAAGTGTCTTTTCTGTATGCCCCAATTTTAGCTGGTTGGGAACCAGCACTATTCCCCACCATGTGTGAGTTCTGAGCATGCTCTTTCTAATTATTTGGTGTGGTTCTCTCCCCAGCATCAGATGGTTTACTCACACATGCTCATGAACCTACATAGAGTTTTTTCCATCCTTACTCCAACTCCAGCACCCAACCTACTTCCTCAGGATGTCCTAGAGATAATTCACACTCACTATTTCTACTCTGACCCCCACCTCAGACCTACTCCTCCTGTATTTTAGTGAATGATGCCAGTCCCCTAAGCTAGAAATTCAGGAGTCACCCTTCACTCCTGCCTTCTCATCACCCTACCATTCAATCAGCCAGTATGATCTTGCCAAAGTCTCCTTCATTCTGTCCTTACTTTCCATCTTCACTGACCATGCCCTAGCTTGGGCCATCATCATCTCTTGTTTGAACCAACTTGCATCTTCAGCATGCTCTGCCACTCCTCCTATACATCCTCACCTCCAGTGCCACACAGGTTTTTACTGCTTATCAAGCAGACCATGTTCTTTTGCAACTCTATGCTTTTGCACATGCTATTCTCTTTGCCTGGAATATAGTTCCTGCCCTTCTTTGTCTGGCAAACTATTTCTCATACTTCAAGAGCCAGTTCAAAAATCACCTCTTCTGTCAAGCCCTCCTTGATTTCTTGAGGCATCTATTCACTCCTGCCCCTTCATTCTTCTACTGTGTTCTGATCACACTTGGTTAACAATACTGCTCACATCTGTTTACACTGCTGTCTCCCCCACTACTATAGCTCCTAGGGATTTAGCAATCCTTGTATGTGCTTGCTATGGACTGTATTGTGTCCCTCCCCCAAATTCATATGTTGAAGCTTTAACCCCTTAACCTCCAGACTGTATCTGGAGATTGGGCCTTTAGGAGGTAATTAAGGTTAAATGGGGTCATGAGGGGGAGGGTGCCCTAATCTTGTAGGACTATGGCCTTATAAGTAAGGGAAGATCTCTCTTTCTTTCTCTCTCTCTCTCTCTGTCTCTCTCTCTGTCTCTCTCTCTGTCTCTCTCTCTCTGTCTCTCTCTCTTTCTTTCTCCATGTGAGGACACAGAGAAAGTGGCCGTCTGCAAGCAAGGAAGAGCCTCTCACCAGATCTTGACCATGTGGAACCCTGATCTCAGATCTCGAGCTTCCAGGACTATGAGAAATAAATTTCTGTTGTTTACAAAATCAGACTCTTAGATACAGAGAACAAACTGATGGTTGCCAGAGGGGAGGGAGGTGGGGAACTTGGTGAAAAACGTGAAGAGATTAAGAAATACAAATTTATAGTTACAAAATAGTCACGGAGATGTAAAGTACAGCATAGAGAATATGGTTAATAATGTTGCAACAACTATGTATAGTATCAGGTGGGTACTAGACAAATGAGGAGGATCACTGCATAAATTATATAAAATGTCTAACTACTATGTTGTACACCTGAAACTAATATAAAATAATATTGAATGTCAATCATAACCGAAAAAATAATTTTTCAAAAAAATGTTTAAATAAATTTCTGTTGTTTAATAACCAGTCCATGGTATTTTGTTATGGCAGCCTGAGAAGTCTATTACAGCACTTAATACATGATGAATGCATTTTTGAATGAATAAGAAAGAAACAGAAGAGGGAGAGATGGAATGAATGGGGAGAGAAGATGAAGTAAGAAAACTGAAGACAAAAAAAGAAGAAAACTAAGGAAACAGGAGGAAGAAAGCAGAGGATGGGAGTGAGAGCTCATGAGGGAACCAATTTTTCAGTAGAGACCATGCCCATGCCCAGGGAACCACTGCTAATGTGAAGGCAGGTGGCTACATGCCCCAGGGCCAGTGCTGAGCATCCAGGCACATGATCTTATATAGTGTATATGTTTTCCCCCTAGAGAGGCCACATTGTGCTTTTCTCAGAAGCTCTGTGTCCTTCAGAAAAGGTCCCAATGCCTGGGGCTCTTTGGAAGGAGGCACCTTGTCTCTTTGGCTGGGCAACAACTGGATGCCTTCACTTTCCTGGTCAAAGAAGGCCACAGTCCATACCCAGCTGCCAGAGAGACAAGAAGAGTGTTTACCCAATGGCCCGAGTGTCCTCAAAGGACTCCACTTTGATTCACACAGCAAACAGCTGGCACCAGAGTGGCCCTGTCCTAGGCACTGCCACCCAGAGCCTCTAGCAATTTTTAAACTAGGACTGTAAGAATGTTTCCCCTACCCTCATCTTCCACCAGTGGTGTTGGGGGTGCTCATTTATGAGCTGCAACCTGACATTTGGCTTTTTTAAAAATGCCCATTCTGACGAAACACCCCCAAAAATGAACACAATTTTTTGTCACCCAGGGCTTGTGCAAATTGGTTTCAGACTCTGCCACCTGCTGCAGCAGACAGTGGCCATCTTTACAGTAAGAAGACATTTCCTGGTGGGGAACCCAGACAGACAGGCTGCCAGACATCGGCAGCGCAGCGCAGTGCCTGCCAGGAAGGGAAGCAAAGGGGTTCCTTCTGTCCTCGGGGGCAGTACAGCGCCTGCTGGTGCCGTCCGACCTGCAGCTGCCTGTCTGTGCCCCAGGGATCTGCCCTCCGCACCGCAGTCCCGAAACAAACAGCGCGTCTGTAGTGTGCCCACGTGTCCCACTCGGACGTGGGGTCTGGGTAGAGCCGCTCTCTCTGGACAAGGGGATCCGGGCTCCACCTACCGAGCCCAGCAGGAAGGTTCAGGGCTCCTAGCCAAAACAGGGCCACCATTTAGAAACCAAATCAAGAATACAATTAAAACACATTTTATCACTTTGGGGAGGGAGGATTGGGGGTGGGTAGGGAGCTGGGGAGAGAATTACTGGGAGCTGCAGCTTTAAGAGCCGTTTCCCCGGGCAAGCATCAGTGCTTGCAATGCTAGCAATCATTGCTAGACCCAGCCTCCTGGTTAGTTGGGTGCAAGGACTGACAGGATCCTGAGGGCTGGTTCTTTATTCTGTTGTTCCCACTGGGTCAGAAAAGGCTCTAGCAAACATTCTGCTAGTCCCAGCTTTCCGAATGAAATGGAGACTTTTGCTTTGCTATCAGAATTCAGGATGGTTGTATGTGTGTGTGTGTGTGTGTGTGTGTGTGTGTGTGTGTGTGTGTGTATGCTAAGACCTATTGATAATATCTACACAAGGATGTCACACCACTAGCCTGGCAAAATGCTGAGCCAGCTGTTAGGTTGAGACTCATGGAGGAGTGGGGATTAGCTCCCACCCAAGCAGCCACACACTTCCCTGAAAACTGGGAGCTCCCCGGAAGTCCACACTCTCCTTTGTAGTGCTTTTCAGATGTTATCACTTGGACAAATCACTTGGGGTCCTTGTTAAAATGCACATTCTGATTTAGACGATCTGGGTGGAGCCTGAGGTTCTGCATTCCTCAGAAGCTCGCAGGTGACACTTGGAGGAGCAACGGGTAGAGCGATGCTCTTAACTGCAGCTACACATTAAAATTACCCAGGGATGCCTCAAACATTTGAACTTCACTAAGAAAATGCACCTTAAGTGTTCTCACCACACACAAAAAAAGATTGCTATGTGAGGTGATGGACGTGTTAACTCCATTTTACAATTATTTCACCATGTATACATATGTTAAATCATCACATTGCACACCTTTCAAAAACATCATGTTCTGCGACTGAAATACCCTATATACAATTTTTATTAGTCAATCATACCTCAATAAAGCTGGGGAAAATAACTAATTAAGCCAGGCTCCACCCCCAGGTAGTGTGATTTAATTGGTCTGGGGTGAAGCTCGTTTTTTTAAAAATTAAGCTTTTCTTGTGATTATCATTGGTGGCTAGGACTGAGAGCCCTGGGTCTAAACAGCTGTGAAGAGGAACATAGGCTGTAGCCAGGGACATTGATTCCATACTGAACCCAATCGTAGGGTTCAGTTTATGAGCAAGGTTAGGAATTCAGTTTATGAGCAAGGTTAGGAATTCAGTTTATGATCAAAGAACATAATTGGTCCATATGGTTTCAAATACTTCATCTTACCTCACAGTCAATCAGCAAACATTTATTGAGCCATTATTTTTGTGCTGGGCATGGTGCTCACTACTAAGGATTCAGCAGTGAATAAGACAGACGGCCTAGTGATGGATATGGACAATAATCAAATAATTGCTGAAATAAATGCAAATATACAATTAGATGAGTGCTAGGAAGGAAAGAATCTGATTTAATGTTTACATGGGGAGAGGAAGGGCAGGAAAATGACAATTAATTACCTGCAATCTGAAGGATGAATTGTTATTAACTAGGTGAAAGGGAGTGGGGTAGAGGGAAGGGAAAAGGTTCCAGGCAGAGAGACTGACAGTAGAGCAGTGTGGACAGAATGCAGTCATGGTGGTCATGGGGCAGGACGAAGCTTGAGAGTTAAAGAGGTACTTACGTATTTCAGAGTTTCCCAGAAAATCAAAATCCTAAGAAACTTTTAAACATATACCCATGTGAGATTCAGATTTCACGGTTTGGGGTAGGACCTAGGTAGCAGTAGTCTTAAAGTCTCCCCAGGTGATTCTAATGTTGTGTTAAGGCTGGGAATCACTTGATGTAAAAGCACATAAGGCTTTTGTATCTTAAGAACCACAGGAAGGTATTTACATGTTTAAGCAGTCAGGTAACATGATCAAATTTGCATTTTAAAACCCTTGGTCTGGCTGTAGAGTGAACAGATTGGAGGGGGGTGGGGAGAATGGATGTGTGGAGAAGGTATTGCATTAGATCAGGTGAGAGATGATGGTAGCTGGGGCCAGGGTGGTACTGGAGAGAAGTGGATTAATTCAAGAGCTATTTAGGAGATGAAATCAGCAGTACTCAATAATAGATTGGACATAGGAAATAGAGAGACAAGGGAACTGTCAAGGCTAACTTACAAATTACTGACTTAGACAACTGAACAAATGGTGGTGCCACAAAAATAGAGAAGACTGGAAGAGGACCACATTTGGAAGGAAAGTTATAATTTAGGTCTACGTGGAGCTAGTTATCAAGTATGCAGTTAGATAAACTATCCAAATCATAGAAGAGATACCAGAGCTGGAGATATAAATTTGGGAGCCATCAGGTATTTAAAGCCAGGGAGGGGATCACTTGGGGAAAGGTTGTATAATGGCAAGAGAGGAACTAGAGGAGGCCTTGAAGAACCTATTTAATAGCTTGCTGTCCCAAGGTCCATACTATTGAGCTATGCTAACCTTTACCATTCCCAATCACTGTCATCTCTATCATTCATTAAAGACTTTTGGTAAAATAGCTTTTGGTTTTCTTCTCTTCAAGAAGCCCCTCATTATCATGGACAACTTCAATGTTCATATGGACATTCGTTCCAATGCCTCAGCCTCTGCATTCCTTGACTTCCTCATCTTTACCATCTTCTGCACTCATCCTCAAGCTATGCTCTGACACACTCACAGCTTGGGCCTTGACATTTCTCTCAACTATGTCACTTTAAAAATCATTCTTTCAAGCTTCACATGTAGCCATACTGATATCAAATGAAACAGACTTCAGGATAAAAAAGGTAACAAGAGACAAAGATGGACATTTCATAATGATAAAGGGGACTGTACAACAAGAAGAATTAACAGTCATCAATATTTATGCCCCCAATCAGGGAGCACTGAAATATACTACGCAGCTACTAACAGAAACAAAAGGAGAAATTGACCAAAACACAATTATAGTAGGGGACCTAATACATCATTGACAGCTATAAATAGATCATCCAAACAGAAAACAAATAAATATCAGCCCTAAATGACACATTAGATGAAATGGACATAATTGACATTTATAGAGCCCTTCATCCTATACATCAAACTATACATTATTTTCTAGTGTACATGGAACATTCTCAAGGATAGACCATATATTGGGACATAAAACTAGTCTCAGAAAATTTAAGAAGATTGAAATCATTCTAAGCATATTCTCTGATCACAAGGTTTTGAAATTGGATATCAACTGCAAAAAGAAAGCAAGAAAAACCACAACTACGTGGAGATTAAACAATATGCTTTTCTTTTTAATTAAAGTTTATTGGGGTGACAATTGTTAGTAAAGTTACATAGATTTCAGGTGTGCAATTCTGTATTACATTATCTATGAAACCCATTGTGTGTTCACCACACAGAGTCAGTTCTCCTTCCATCACCATATATTTTTTTAAAGTATGACAAGGTCAAAGAAGAAATAAGGGGTGAGATCAAAAGATACGTAGAAACAAATGAGAATGAAAATACATCCTACCAAAATGTTGGGATGCAGCGAAAGCAGTTTTAAGAGGGAAATTTGTATCATTACAGGTCTATCTCAAGAAACAATAAAAATCCCAGAAAACTAACCTCATGTTACACCTTAAAGAACTAAAAAAGGAAGAACAAATGAAAACCAAATCATCAGAAGGAAGGAAATAATAAAAATCAAAGCAGAGCTAAATGATACAGAGAACAAAAAGACAATAGAAAAGAATTAATGTGACAAAGACTGGTTCTTTGAAAAGATTAATAAAATTGACAAACCCTTGGCTAGACTCACTAAGATAAAAAGAGAAAAGACACAAATAAACAAAATCAGAAGTGAAAGAGGGAAAGTTATCACGGAGGCCACAGGAATACAAAGGATCATCCAAGAATACTACGAAGGACTATAAGCCACAAAATTCAATAACCTAGAAGAAATGTACAAGCTCTTAGAAACATACAGCCTTCCTAGGCTGAATTATGAAGAATTTGAAAATCTAAATAGACCAATCACCAGTAAGGAAATTGAATTAGTCATCAGAAATCTTTCCAAAAGCATAAGTCCAGTACCAGATGGCTTCACTAGTGAATTCTACCAAACCTTCAAAGAGGATCTAATACCTGTCCTACCCAAACTCTTCCAAAAAATTGCAGAAGAAACAATATTCCCTAGCTCATTTTATGAGGCCAACATTACCCTGATACCAAAACCTGGTAAGGATAACACACAAAAGAGAAAATTACAGACCATTATCTCTGATGAATACAGATGCAAAAATCCTAAAGAAAATTCTAGCAAATCGAATACAACAATGCATTAAAAAGATTATTCATCACGACCAAGTGGGGTTCATCCCCAGGGCACAAGGATGGTTCAACATACGCAAATCCATCAATGTGATACATCACATAAACAAAATAAAGGACAAAAATCATATGATTATAGCAATAGGTGCAGAAAAGCATTTGACAAGATACAACATCCATTTATGATTAAAACGTTTAATAAAATAGGTATGGAAGGAAAATACCTTAACATAATAAAGGTCATACATGACAAAACCTCAGCTAATGTCATAATTATGCAGAAAAACTGAAGCCTTTTGCTCTACATTCAGGAGCATGACAGGGCTGTCCCCTATCACATGTGCTGTTCAACATAGTATTGGAAGTCCTTGCCAGAGCAATCAGGCAAGAGACAGAAATAAAAGGCATCCAAATTGGAAATGAAGAAGTAAAATTGTCACCCTTTGCAGGTGACATGATGCTATATATCGAAAACCCTAAAGATTCCACCAAAAAGCTATTAGAAACAATAAATGAATACAGTAAACTTGCTGGCTACAAAATCAACATGCAAAGTTCATTGTATTCCTATTTATTAACAATGAGAGACACAGGTCATAATGGCGGCGTAGGTGAACCTCTGGAAATCTCCCCTTGAATTTACAGCAAATTAAAAAACTGTAACTCCACAAAGGACTCCCTGCACAGCAGACAGGCAAGATGAAGATTCTCACTACTGAATTCACCTAAATGTGGGCAAATGCTCCAGCAGGAGAGGACTGAAGGAAGAATTGTGGAGATGGGGCAGCTTGGGCAAAACTACAAGACATTTTTAAAAGAAAATGAAGAAGACACAAAGAAATGGAAAGACATTCCGTGCTCGTGGATTGGAAGAATCAACGTAGTTAAAATGGCCATATTACCCAAAGCAATATACAGATTTAATGCAATCCCCATCAAAATCCCAATGGCATATTTTAAAGAAATAGAACAAAAAAATCATCAGATTTGTATTGATCCACATAAAAACCCCGAACAGCCAAAGCAATCCAAAGAAAAAAGAACAATGCTAGAAGTATCACACTCCCTGATTTCAGCTTGTACTACAGGGCAACAATAATCAAAACAGCATGGTATTGGCAGAAAAACAGACACACAGACCAATGGTACAGAACTGAGAACCTAGAAATAAACCCCCGTAAATATGGACAGATAATTTATGACAAAGAAGCCAAAAACATACAATGGTGAAAAGACAGCCTCTTCAATAAATGGTGCTAGCAGAAATGGAAAGCCACATGCAAAAGAATGAAATTAGACTGCAATCTGTAACCATGTACCAAGATTAAGTAAAAATGGATCAAAGACCTAAACGTAAGACCTGAAACAATAAACTGCATAGAAGCAAACATAGGTACTAAACATACGAACCTTGGTTTCAAAGAGCATTTTATGAATTTGACTCCAAAGGCAAGGGTAGTAAAAGGTAAAATAAATGAATTGGACTATGTCAAACTAAAAAAGCTTCTGTGAAGAAAAAAATAAATAAAACATTGACAAAATAGAGAGGCAACCAACCGAATGGGAGAAGACTTTTGCAAACAACGCCTCCGATAAGGGGCTAATATCCAAAATATATAAGGAACTCATACAACTCAACAATAAAGAAAAGCAAACTACCCAATTGAAAAATGGGCAAAAGATCTGAAGAGACATTTCTCCAAAGAGGACATACAAATGGCCAATAGACATATGAAAAAATGCTCAACATCACTAACCATCAGAGAAATGAAAATAAAAACCACAATGAGATATCACCTCACCCCAGTCAGAATGGCTATCATCAACAAGACAAATAGTAACAAGTGTTGCAGAGGCTGTGGAGAAAAAGGAACCCTCATACACTGTTGTTGGGAATGCAGATTGTTGCAGCTGCTATGGCAGAATTACCATATGACCCAGCAATCCCTCTCCTGGGTATCTACCCAATAAATCTGAGAACATTTCTTCATAAAAATATATGTATTCTGATGTTCATTGTAGCTTACTTTAAGGTATCCAAGACATGGAAACAGCGAAAGTGTCCTTCAATAGATTATTGGATAAAGACAAGTGGCATATATACACAATGGAATACTATTTTGCCATAAGAAAAGCTGAAATAGTGCCATTTGTGACAACATGGATGGATCTCAAGATTATAATGCTAAGCAAAATAAGTCAGACAGAAAAAGCAGAGAACCATATGATTTCACAGATATGTGATATATAAAACTGAAAACAACAAAAGAACAAGACAAACAAATGAGAAACAAAAACTCATAGACACAGACAGTAGTTTAGTGGTTACCATAGGGAAGGGTGGAGGGGGGTGGTAGATGAGGGTAAAGGGGACGAAATATATGGTGATGGAAGGAGAACTGACTCTGGGTGGTGAACACACAATGTGATATATATAGATGATGTAATACAGAATTGTACACCTGAAATCTGTGTAACTTTACTAACAATTGTCATCCCAATAAACTTCAATTAAAAAAATATTTACCGGGGCTGGCCCGGTTGCTCAGGCGGTTAGAGCTCCATGCTCCTAACTCCGAAGGCTGCCTGTTCGATTCCCACATGGGCCAGTGGGCTCTCAACTACAAGGTTGCCAGTTCGACTCCCACAAGGGATGGTGGGCTGCGCCCCCTGCAACTAACAAAGGCAGCTGGACCTGGAGCTGAGCTGCGCCCGACACAACTAAGATTGAAAGGACAACAACTTGACTTGGAAAAAAGTCCTGGAAGTACACACTGTTCCCCAATAAAGTCCTATTCTCCTTCCCCAATAAAATCTTTTTTTAAAAATTAATTTAAAAAAGATTTACTGAGTGCTTACTATGTGCCAGGCACTGTTCTAGGACCTTTGGTGGATGACAGTGAATAAGAGAGCTAAATTTCCTGCTCTCATGAAGCTTACACTCTAGTGGGGAGGAGAAATGCTACACAAAGTAAATAAGTAAATGACATAGTCGTCCAGCCTGTGGGTAGTGCTATGGAGAAAAACAAAGCAGAAAAGGGGGAGAAGGAGTACCCAGGAAAGTAGGTATACTGTCATTGGGGTGACCAAGGAAGGTCTCGCTGAGAAGGTGGACATCTGAGACTAGACCTGAAGTGAGGCGTGAGTCTTTGCAGTTATTTGGAGGAAGAGCATTCTGGTCAGTGAGAACATCTAGGTGAAGACCCTGAGGCCAGAACATGGAGGAAGCTGATAAGGCTGGAGGAGAGGAGTGAGAGGAAGAGTAATAGGAGATGAGGGCAAAAGGGAAATTAGAGGAGGGGTGCCCGAAGGGGCAGGACCACAGATGCCGTTGAAGTTACTTTGGCTTTTATCTAGAGTGAGATGGGAAGCCACTGGATGGTTTAAGTCCCCCCAACAATGCTGTTAGGTGATAGTATCACTATTCTCATTTTTGAATGAGTGAACTACAGTTCAGAAAAGCTAAGTGACTTGGCTATTGAGTGGCAGAGTAGAAATCTTGGAGGCCTCACACCTTCTCCTCCCATAGCCTCGGGTTCAGAGGAGGGTCAGCATATTTCTTATTCCCTCATGCTGCTTTGAGACTGTTGTTCCTTTGTCATTTCTCAAGGATTGTATGCTACTCTGTGAACCCCCTCCTTGCTGTACACACCAACTTCTGCCACTTTACTCCTAGAACACCTGCTACCTGCCAGCTACTGTTTTAGATGCTGAGAATAAAATGAGGAATAAGAAGAGTCAGCTCCTTGCTCTCACAGATCTTTTATTCTAGTGGGTGGGAGAGACAGGTTAGTAGGAATTTTTTTTAAAGAAAATATTCTTTAGTAATAAGAGCCATATAGAAAGAAGAGTGGCCACTTTATAGAAGCTGGGTATGGAAGGCCTCTCTGAGGAGGTGACATTTAAATTGAGATCTCGGGGAGAACATTCCAGGCAAAGGTGGGTATGTGAGCAAAAGCATAGGTGGAAAGGAGTTTTTCATATTAGAGGAACATAAGGCAGGAGCATGGTGTTGTGATGTAGGGAGAGGGCAGGACACCAGGGTGGTAGCCAGTTCAGGCAGGGCTTTGTGGGTTATGAGCACATGGAATCCACTGAAGTGTTTGAAGTAGGGGAAGGAAATGATCTGATTGATGATTTAAGATCATAATGATTTCCTATGGAGAATGGATTGGTGGGGAAAGGGGGATGGAGAAAAGTGAAAAGATTTAGGGTATGTTTAGAGATAAACTCAACCAGACAGGCTGATAGATTAGATATAGGGGTTGAGGGAAAGAGATAATTGAAAGGTGGCCTGTAACTTTTTGGCTTGAACAGCTCCATGGATGATGATGCCATTTACAGAGCTGAGGAAGGTTTTGAGCAAGTGACTTTGGCAGAAAGGTCAAGAGATCTGTTTGAACATGTCCGTTTGAGATAGTAATGTCAAACAGGCAGTTGGATTTATGACTCTGCAGTTCTAGAGTACAGTCTAAGCTGGAGGAGAGATAGAGTCAGAAATACAGAAACATTGTCACCATGTATACCCACCTGTGCCAAGCACAGTGCCTGGCATATGGCAGGCAGTCTAAAAAGTTTTGGTTGGTTGAATGAATGAATAATATGTGTTCTTAGAGCTTTGGAATCAGACAAACTTGGATTCAAATTTAAATTGTGCCTCTGCTACTTACTAGCTTGACCTTAAACAAGTTATTAAATTTTCTGGAGCCTGTTTCCTTATCTGTAGAGTGCAGACAGCAACAATACCTATTCCATAGGGTCATCCTGAGGATTATACTAAATAAGCCATGTAAAGTGTTTTGTGAACACTCAGTAAATTAGTTGCTGTTATCATATTTGAAGCATGAGGTAGGCCCCAAGGGGGCAACCTTGAAGGGACATTTCAGAGGGCATCCTCAGAGGTTGGGACAATTTAGCTGGGCTGTCGAGAGGTAGATAGTAATGCCTAATTATTAGATGTTGCCCTCGTGAGCCAAACTGTTTGGGTTGGTTATCCTGGTTGAGCCAATCACTAGTTTATTTACTCTCTATTTCCTCAGGGTTTTTAAATTATTATTTAATCTCTAATAATAGGCCTGTCTCATAGGGCTGTTATGAAGGATTAAATCAAATAATCCATGTTGAAGGCTGAGAAAGTACCTGGCTGTCCTAAGGGTTCAGTAAATGTTAGGACATAGGAAGGAGTGGGCTGCAAATAGGTTTCAGCTGTATCCTTGACCTCCCTCCAAAAAAGACAGTAGTCAGCCCTGGCCAGACAGCAGAACCTGTTTCAAACAGCTCTGCACTCCTTACTTGTCCCCAGCTGCGGCCTTCCAGATTTTGCAACTCTGAATAGCTTGTGAGCCTATTGCAGGGTTGATGTGCAAAAGGCCAGGTTCTCCACTCGAGGGCTGCAGAAGCATAGCCCCCCTTTCACTCTAGTGGAGGTGTTAGACTACAGGCAAAATAGTCCAGATCCCAAAACTGCCTGAAGTTATCTAGGAACAAAGAGAAATAACCAACTGAGACACTCCTATAGGGCACCCAGGCTTCTATGGAAACTCAAATGCTCCCTCTGTTGCTAAGAAGGAAACCTACCCCATCCCCACTGTCCATTATTTTCCTAAGAAATCATACCAAGCAAAGAGCTGGGGATTCCTCTGTCTTATGGAAATGGCAACCTGGAGGTGCCATTGCAGTGGAAGTATCATATAACCCAAATCAACTACAGCTGAAGACTCTAGAACAGGGCTGCAGGTCACATGTCCTAAGCAAAACCATGAAAGGCCCAAGGGAAGTCACTGGAAGCATTTGGCCTGGCTCTTCCCTGTGCTTGGCTACCTGTGGTGATTACTGCTCGAGGCCCTGACATCTGAGTAATGGGCACAAGGTGAGTCTAATCTCAGCTCCATTTAAGCAAAGTGGTGAGCCTTGTGGATTTGTTACAGAGGTGGAAAAGCATAAAATCTCCCACCAGGAAGATATAGCAGATTTAATAAATAGATAGTCCTTCAGGCAGACAGAGGTCAGAGAGATCCTTTGTCCAAATGGGAGGAACCTCTTTTGTACTTTTGAAGCTTTTCCTCTGAACCTGGCCAGTAGACTGCCTGTCTCTGACTTAACCAACTTTGCCCTCTCCACTCTTCCTCCTGTTGGGCATCTTCTTGGGGATTCCTTATCACCTCAGTGCTCACCTTCCATTTGTCTGAGCAAGAGAAACGAGGATTCCCTAGCTCCGTCTTCATCTACGCATTATCTCTAGAAATCTCTCTCAGCATGTCATCTTCTGCTCTATGATCCCCCATTGCTTAAGAATAAAGTTCCAATTTCTCTGAGGCTTATTATTACAAAAGCATTTTTAGAACTAGAAATGGCTTTCTAAATTATTTCATCCTAACATCTTGTTTTTACAAATAATGAAACTGAGGTCCAGAGAGGAGAAATTTCCTGCACAAGGCCATACAGCAAGTAATTGGCAAGGGTAAACCCAGGAACCCGGGTCTTCTGGACTCCCAAATCAGAGCTCATTGCACAATACAACTCTGCTTTCACTAACCTCATTTGTCTGTTGCTATGTACAACTCACCTTAAACCTTAGTGGCTTAAGACAACACTGATGTTTTATTATGTCTCATGGTCTCTGTGGGTCAGGAACTGGTGAAAGGCACAGCTGGGCAGCTGAGGCTTAGGGTTCCTCCTAAAGCTGCAGTGGGAGAGTAACTGGAGCTGGAACAGTAGGGGATGGTGAAGATGGGGCTAGAGCCACTGGGAACAGGCCAGGCATTTCTCTCTCCATCTAGTCCTGTGATTTTTAATGTGATCTCTCTGAGTTAGTTTGGCCTTCCTCACAGCATGGTGGTTGTCGACTGAATCACAGTGTGGCTCAAGACTTCAAGAGTGAATATTCCAGCAAGCAAAGTGGAAGCCATATCTCCTTTTATGACCTAGCCTCTGAAGTCACCTAATTTTACTTCTGCCATAGTCACAAGCCTGCCCAGCTTCAGGGTGAAGGCCATAAATAGCTCCTACATCTCAATAAATAGGCAGTGTCAAAGTCACATTGTCAGAACACATGTGGGGCAGGAGATCTTTTTGCAGCCATCCTGGGAAAATACTACCTGCCATTCCAACCTTACTTCCCACTTTTCTCTCACATGAACCTTCTGCTTCGACCAATAGGGCCACTTCCAGGCCCTTCAGACAAACCTTCTGCTGTCTTGCTTTTGGAGTTGGGCTGCCACCAGGCCCCTGCCCAGGGTGCCCTCCTCTCTTCTCCAGTGCCTTCTTTAAAGTTCTCTCAAGACTCCCACGAGCACCACAAGCAGCAGTTTTCCCCTCATTCAAAGCATACAGACACTTGCATGTTTAATAGGCCAAAGGGTTGCTCCACACTTGGTCAGGGCCAGTCTGTGAGCTTTCACATCTGGGCGTTAAGCATATGGATTCTGTTGGCTGAACTGTGCTCCTCATCTTTCCAGGGTCACAGAACATCAGGTTCACATGGCCTCTGGCCATAAAGGGCAGGGCAGAGCAGTGATCATAGTGCAGTATCTCTTCAGCCAAACTCAGGAGCAGACTGGACTCTAAGCACAAGGCCCTGGCAGTCGGGTGAGGGGTGGCAGTAAAATGTGTTGGCAAGAGCCTTTGACTGGGAATCAGGAGCCAGGGTCCCTGCACCAGCTTTCTGGCTAATTTGATGCATGCATTACCTGAGGCAAACCCCTCACTCTCTCAGGTTCCCTACCTCCACAATATGAAACCTAGAGCTTACCCTACCTACCTGTGTGATGAGCAGATAAGGAGATGGAAAGAACCCTCTGAGAGCAGAAAATGCTTTTAAAATGCTAATAATTCTTGTACTTGTTTCTTTACTCAACTACCATTTTCTTCCTTGCCAGCATGTATATTCCAAGGAGTAGTCAGTTGGTGACGAGTGGTTATGGAACTGGCATTGCCCAATAGCATTTCCCTAAGCACATATGATAGTATTCACGTAGGCAGGTTTTGCAACACGACCATTCCCCAGTTTCTGAACAGCTCATCCTAGGCAGGAGCTGAGGCTGAGCAAAGGGTTCAACATGGAACTCACAAGTCTGCCCTGTCTTGCTCCAGGCCTCCCAGCCTATTCATACTCCCAGGGAGCATGTATAGTCTGGAAGAAGGCACTCCCTACACTCTCCAATTAGAAAGTCCTTTGTTAGGCTACTAATTTAGCTGTGTGGCCTTGGGTGAATTACTTTCCCTCTTTGGACCTTAGTTTTCTTAGAAGAAAATGGATTCATCACCACCCAAGATGCTGGAGAAGAGCTTGATGATTTCTGGGATCCATCATATCTATTGTGCAGGGGTGGGATGTGGTGGTCTCTCTGGGGCTGGGGAGCAATAAGTCAGAACAGCCTTCATCAAAACAATACATGGTTTCCCCAAAATAAAGGAAGCCCCCTAGACTCCTCAACCTAAGAGTTGGCTGAGGCAGAGTGTGGGCCGAGGAGTTAGCAGACCAAAGAGGCAATTCTGGTCATGTGACATGACCTTGGCTGAGTCAGTGAATCTCAAACCCTCTGAGCTAAAAGGCACTGACAAAATCCTGAAGTCTAGTGGCTGTCAGCCTCCAGAATGAACAGTTCCAGATGACACCCACATGGGGGACCCACCGCCACTCCAGTGTTTGGAACGATTCTCTCTGTCAGCTGAAATTTCATTCATCCCTCTTCTTCCCACTCTAGAAAGCATTTCACTTCTCTCAGTTTATCAGAAGGGCTTGTGCATATGCACAAAGGCTGGCCATTACAACATTGTTTGTAATAGGGAAAAACAAAAAGCTACTTAATTGTCCACCAACAGGGGATTGGTTTAATAAGTTATGGGACAGTCATAGTAAGGAATACTATGCAGAGATTTTTTTTTTATGCAGTAGGTATGGATATGTGGATATAGAAAGTTATCCAAGACAAATCGTTAAGTGGAAAAAAAAGCTGTGGAACAATATGTATGGTACAATATATGTGTTAAACACACACATAAACATACAATCTATTTCTACAGCTTGGTACATATGCATGAAAGTGTGTAGTACCACACTTTTAGGGTTCTCCAGTAAAATAGAACCAATAGAATATAGAGATATAGTGATAGTTATAGAGATATGTAGATTTATTATGAGAAATTGGCATATGTTATTATGGAGGCTGAGAAGTCCCACAATCTGCCATCTGCAAGCTGGAGCTACAAGAGAGCTGGTGGTATAATTCCAGTCCACATCCAAAAGCAAAGAACCAGGGGAGTTAATGGTCTAAGTCCCAGTCTGAGGGCAGGAGAAGATTGAGGCCCAGCTCAAGCAAGCTGGCAGGAATGGGAAAAACCATTCCTTTCTCTGTTTTTTGTTCTGAACAGGTCTTCAGCAGATTGGATGATGCCCATCTGCATGGGGTGGGCGATCTAGTTTACTGAGTCCACCAATTCAAGTTCCAATCTCATCCAGAAACACCCTCATTGACTCACCCAGAAATAATGTTTAATCTGGGCACCCTGTGACCCTGTCAAGTTGACACATAAAATTTACCAACCATCACAGTATGCAACTGCATAGACAAAAGCTTAGGATACCCAAAACCCTAACCGAGATTGCCTTCAGAAAAGGGACTGAAATGAGAAAGGAGTCTCAAGGAATTCTTCCAAAATACCTGAATAGTTTAGATTCTTCCAATGTGGATTGATTCATCAATTTTTGTCTCATTAAAAATTCAGTTTAACAATAACACATATGAAAAGGAACTCAGAGATTAGTGTTTTCCAGAGGACAAGGATGGCACCGGGGAGGGAATGGGTGTGACTCTGAAGGAGTAACACCAGGGAGTTCCTTTATGGTGGTGGTTATGCAAAACCATACACATGATAAAATCACATATAACTATACATACAAACATACACACACAAATGAGTGCATGGAAAAATTCATAAAAATCTGAAGAAGGTCTGCAGTCTAGCTAATGGTATTGTACCCATGTCATTTCACTAGATTTGATATTGTGCTATAGTCATGTAAGATGTTAGCATTGGGGACAGCTGCATGAACGGTACATGGGACCTCTCTGTGCTAATTTTGCAACTTCTTGTGAGTCTATAGTTATTTTAAAATAAACAATTAAGAAAGGAGAGGCACAGAGAATTTTTTGAGGTGATGGAAATGTTTCCTATCTTGAATGTGGTGGTGCATATGTGACTGTATACATTTGTTAAAATTTATTGAACTGTATACTTAAAAGGGTGAATATTAATGTATGTAATGTATGTCATATGTGTAAACCCAATTTTTATAAAAACTTATCACCAGAGGACAAATGAGTGAAAGTGAGACTATTGTAGGAAGAACTGTTTTAACTTATTAACACAAGTAAATCATTCACAAACTTTTGCATGTTGTGATTAATAAAAAATTTGTTCTCAACACACTTCACAATAGCCAGCAATGCCTATGCTGAGGTCCCCATCAGATTATCAACCCCCTTCAGTGACAAAGGAGACCCTCACTTAATGCTGTAGTCCATACCATTGTTGGGAGAACTATAATAGAAAGTTCTTTGTTATGTTACTAATTAGCTATGTGACCTTGGGTTGATTACTTCCCCTCTCTGGCTGGGCCTTGGTTTTCTTAGAAGAAAATGAACTAGATGATCTCTCAGGTCCCTTCCAGCTCTAACATTCTGAATAGCTAAAAATTGGGATTTACCTCCTTATAACTATTGACTTGGTTCTGCCTCCTGGAGTCACCCAGAACTTGGTCCTGAGTGACAGAAACAGCCAGCACACTAGCTGTGACTTCCACATTGTCTACAATAGCACATGAAGAGGCAATATGGAGCTGTGGCTAAGATCACAGGATCTGCAGTCAGGCAGCCTAGAATCTGACTCTAAACTCTGACACTAACAATACCAGTCTCTTGGTGGGGGGCAGTAAATGAGGTAATGTGTGTTAATCACAGTGTGTGGTTGGCAGAATAATGGCCCCCCAAAGATGTCTGCATCCATCCCCAGAACCTGGGCTGAAGGGGCAGCTTTATTCCTGATGGAGAAGTTTGTGGATACCATTGTTTCTTTGTTGAGTCTTCCCCCTTCCCAGCATGCAAACCCAGGCACCCACCATATCTGAGTCTCCATCAACCTGACTAATGCCCTTCATTCGCCCCACCCTAGTGATTCTGAGACCCTGCCCCATCCAACTTTTGGGCACACTCAAGCCACTCCATGTGGCTTTTTCATACAAACTGCCTTCCTTGGCTCATGCTGCAAAGTTTTCTAAACTCTCTCAAAGGTTCACAAAACCCAAACAAGCAGCACATGGCTTTGGTGTGTCCCATACCTCTGGCTGAGCAGCCCTAAGCCTGGTACTAGCCACAGCCAACATTTGTTTGTAGCTTGGTCTCTCAAGGCACCTCCAAGCACAGTGCAGGTGGTGGCCATCTGCAGATTGCTTTGTGGCAAATGCCAGATGGATCTGGGCAGGGCACAGGCTGCGGATGAACTTCTCCTGCAGCAGGTCCCCTCCCAGGTGGCCCTGGGGATGGGACAGCCAGTGGCCAGCTTCAAACTGGAACTGGAGCATCACCTAGCCACCTCCAAGGATGACACAACAAAGGGCAGTCTGGGGAGGCACCAGAGCCTTGCTAAAGCAAATCTTGCTCCCCATGGTCAGCCCCTCCAGAACAGCTCCTTCTCTGTAGTAACAGCCAGTCCTTACAACCAATGAGCCTGAAGGTCAGTCTGTCCAACTGATGTGCAAACAGCAACCAAGGAGCAACTATAACAGGAGGACACACACGACCCACACAAGGGGCACACCTGGAGCACCCGGGTGTGGTGACCAGGGAGATTGCACCACTGGGCTCCACAGGACACCTACTACATAAGGCCACTCTACTAAGACCGGGAGACATAGCAGCCCTACCTCATATATAGAAACAAACATAGGGAGGCAGCCAACATGGGGGAGAAAAAGAAACATGACCCAAATAAATGAACAGAATAAAGCTTCAGAAAAAGAACTAAAAAAAATGAAGACAAACAATCTACTGGAGGAAGAGTTTAAAACGTTACTTATAAAGATGCTCCATGATCTCAGGGAGAACTTCAACAAAGATATGGAGATAGAAAACATAAAAAGAACCAGTCAGAAATAAAGAACACAATAACCAAAACGAAGAATACATTACACGGAATCAACAGTAGATTACATGAAGCAGAGGATCAAATCAGCGATTTAGAAGGTAAGATAGCAGACAACACCCAAACAGAACAGCAAAAAGAAAAAACAATACACAAAAGTGAGAGTAGTTTAAGTAGCCTCTGGGACAACATCAAGTATGCGAATATTCACATCATAGGAGTACCAGAAGGAGAATAGAGGGAGCAAGGGATCGAGAACCTATTTGAAGAAATAGTGATGGGAAACTTCCCTAACTTGGTGCAGGAAATGGATATTCAAGCCCAAGAAGTGCAGAGTCCCAAACAAGATGAACCCAAAGCGGCCAACACCAAGACACATCATAATTAAAATGCAAAAGGTTAAAAACAAAGAGATAATCTTAAAAGCAGCAGGAGAAGAGTAGTTAGTTACCTACAAGGAAGCTCCCATAGGACTTTCAGTTGACTTCTCAACTGAAACTTTGCAGGCTAGAAGGAATTTGCAGGAAATATTCTAAGTGATGAAAATAAAGGACCACAGCCAAGATTACGCTACCCAGCAAAGCTATCATTTAGAATTGAAGGACAGATAAAGAGCTTCCCAGACAAGAAAAAGCTAAAGGAGTTCATCACCACCAAACAAGTATTACAAGGAATCGCAGAGAAACTTCTTTAAGACAGAAAAAAAAATCAAAAATATGAGTAATAAAATGGCAATAACTACATATCTGTCTACAATTACTTTAAATGTAAATGGATTAAATGTTCCAATCAAAAGACATAGGGTGGCATAATGGATAAGAAAATAAGACCCATACATATGCCACACACAAGAGACACTTCAAATCAAAAGACAAACACAGACTGAAAGTAAAGGGATGAAAAAAGTTATTTCACAAAAATGGAAATGAAAAAAGAAAATCTGGAGTAGCAATACTTATACCAAACAAAATAGACTTGTAAAGGAAGGCTATAACAAGAGACAAAGAAGGACCTAGTAATCTACTTCTGGGCATTTATCTGAAGAAACCCAAAAAACTACTTTGACAGGACGTGTTCATCCATATGTTCATTGTAGCATTATTTACAAGAGCCAAGATATGAAGGCAAACTGGGTGGTCCTGAATGAATGAAAAGAAGAGGTGTACATATATACAATGAAATATTACTCAGCCATTAAAAAGAATGAAACCTTGCCATCTGCGGTGACATGCATGGACCTAGACGGTATTGTGCTGAGTGTAGTAAGTCAGACAACGAAAGACAAATGTCATATGATTTCACCTATAAGTTGAATCTAAATAACAAAACAAATAAACAAAAAATGAAACTGAAGCAAATTCATACATACAGTGAACATTTGGATGATTGCCAGATGAGAAGGTGTTTGGGGGATGGTGGAAAAGGATAAGGGATTAAGAAGTACAAATTGGTTGTTACAGAGTACTCATGGTGATGTAGGGTATAGCATAAGGAACATAGTCAATAATATTGTAGTAAGTATGTATGGTGTCAGATGGGTACTAGATCTACCAGGGTGATATGTGGGAGGTGGTTTGGGGGGGCAGGGTGAAAAAGGTGAAGGGATTAAGAAATACAAATTGGAAGTTGCAAAATCAATAATATGGTAATAACTGTGTATAGTGTCAGGAGGGTACTAGACTAGTTAGGGGGGATCACTTCTTAAATTATATAAATGACTAAACACTATGCTGTACACCTGATGTAATGTGCAGCATAGGGAATATAGTCAGAAATATTGTGATAGCATGGGACAGTGTCAGATGGTTGCTGGACTTATCATGGTGATCACTTCTTTAGGTATATAAATGTTGAATAACTGTGGTGTACACCTGAAACTAATATTACATTGTATGTTAGCTATATTTTAATAAAAATCTATCACTAAATAAGCCTTGGTTCCTTAGGTAACATTTAGTCAGCCCTCATAAATGGGCTCAATGATGAAAATGCTGCTTCCTCAATGCAGCCTGTCATGATCCCTGGTCTGCACCAGGTTCTCTGGGTAAGTGCTCTCTTAGCACCCTACAGTCCTCTGCAGCACATGTAGGTTTTCAAATCAATACATGTATTTCTCTGCCTTGGGGTGTATTGCTGGTCTTTGTCCAGTAGGCTGTAAGCTTCCTGGGGGCAAGGACAGTATGTATCTTACTCACCTGACCTGGCCCAGTGTCTAGCACATAGGAAGCACTCGGTAAATGGCAGCCATTATCACTGTTTTATTTCTGAATCTTCACCATTCTTGTCACCCTGCAAACACTCTATAGTTTGAAGTCATCATTAAAAAGTGGTATCCCTGTCTTGACCTAGTCCTGCAGGGTTGACAAGAGCAGCACAAAGTAGAAGCTGCATACGCATATACTGTCATTGCTTATTGGGAGCATGCCATTTCCATTAACGCAGCTGAAGTCTATTTTCGCTTGTCCCTAACTGTATCACACTCTCAGATCCAGCTGAGCTTGAGGTCACTCAAACCACATACCTGACAGCCCCGTGTTTTGTTTCTATCTTTTACAGTTTGCACAAGAGTCAGGTGGGTGGGGAACAGGAGCATGAGAAACACTCATCTGTCAAGCTAATTTTCCATCTCCTGTTTCTGTATGGCTGTTCTTTGTGACTTAAGTGTGGAGCTTTCCCCTCATCCCTGTAGGTTCCTTTATCTAGTTTTGGAGCTCTTGTTCTAATCGGTTTAAATCTTCCTGAGTCCCAGTTCAGCCATCCACCATACATTAACCAACCCTATGAGCCTATTGTCATCTTCACACCTGAGCAATGTGTCTCTGTGCTTGCCGCAAGTCCTGGATAACAATGTGGAGTAGAGCAGGACTAGGAATAGGGTCCTGGAAATGCTGCTGGGGACTGCCTGGGCCTGGCATCCATTGCAAAGTAGTGAATCAGTAACACAAACTGTGCCAAGGTCAAATCCTGCCTTTGCCACTTTTGTGGCTGTGAAATTGGGAATAATCGTGCTGTGTATTAGTTTCCTAGGGCCACCATAATGCAGTACCAAAAACCCAGTGGCTTAAAAAACAGAAATGGGATTGACATCATCAAAATGGTGGCGTGAGGTGAGCCTCTATAAAGCTCCCCTGGAATTTACAACTAATCGAACAACAATAACTCCACAAAGGACTCCCTGCACAGCACACAGGCAAGACGAAGAGGCCCACTACTGAATTCACCTAAAGGTGGTTGAATCGCACGAGTGGGGGAAGGGGGAAGGGAAAAGTGCGGAGAGGCATTTTTTCCACTGATTACCATCCCCCATCAGTTGAAGGCTGTCCTGGCATCTGGTTCCTGTGTGCAACTGTGCAAGTTCCCCAGTGCTGGAGAAAGCCCTCCCTCCAGCAGAGAAGTTGCAGGTGCTGGAGGTGAGAAACATGAGCCTGCTGGAAAGAGCGTTCTCCTGAAGCCATAGGGGACCTCGGCTAGGCTGAGATGAGGGGGGGAGGGAGATCATCATCTCCTGCTACAGAAGCCTTCCAAGTTTGTGTGCCATCTGTGTCTCCACCATTCTATTTTGAGTGCATGTGCTACCAAAGTGAGCTCTCACATTTATAATTAAGACTGTCATCCAGCCCCTGCAGACACCTTGCCCACAGGGGTGTCACAGGAGAATCTGTCAATGGCCTAACGAAACCCACATGTGTCCTGCCCATCTCTCACCCCCAGGCCCTGCCTTTGTGTCGGTAAAATCTTTTACACTGTTGGTTGTGTGGTGGAGAGAACTCACCCCTAGGGTAATGAAACTATGGTTCAGGTTCACCTTAGGAAGGGAATACTCCCCTCTCTCACAGTCCCTACATTCACCTAGTTCAATTGATCCACACTCTTGACATTCAGTATCACGTTTCATCCACATCACAACCCTACAAGGCAGTTGCAATGATTGTCCCTATTTTATAGCCAAGGAAACTGAGGGCTCAAAAAGCTAAGTCACTTGGTCAAGACTACTCTGAAAATGGCAAAAGTGAGATCCAAATGCACTATAGTCTATCTGATGCACTATACTCTGTGGACTTCACAGGAGAAACCAGGTAGTAGGCCAAAATGAGATTTAAATACAAATCTAAACTACAACTCTAGAACAATCTGTTGCACAAGAACAGTGAGAAGAACTGCTTTTATTTGTACACAGCTTCTAGTCCTAGTGTAACACAGTGGATCTGTTAGGGTGTGATTCTTCACTTGAGAAAATAACATACTGTAGATAAAATACATGTATTACTTTTTTTTTAATTTATTGGGGTGACATTGTTAGTAAAATTACATAGATTTCAGGTGTACAATTCTGTATTACATCATCTATAAATCCCATTGTGTGTTCACCACCCAGAGTCAGTTCTCCTTCCATCACCATATATTTGATCCCCCTTACCCTTTTTATAAGTTAGTGTGTTTATTTTCCTCAGTGTTTGTATTCACTGAGATGGTTGGGTTTTTTTTAGATAATTGGTAAGTGAATAGCTCCCAACACTGGTAAGCAAAAGATACTATGGACACATGAAATAGATTCAATATCATTAGTTTAAAATTTTTCATCCTAGGGTTTCCTCAACTAGTGATTTTTCCCAATGCATCAAATGTAGGATCCCACTCCCACATACATTTCAGGAACACACTTACAAAATAAGATAGATCCACCTTTCTGCTATGTTTGAGGCCATTTTCCCTCCCTTTCCAGTCAATAAACTCCCTAAGGGAAGGATTGGTGGATTTCCCTGCACATCATGTGTACAGGGTCAGAGGTGTGTTCATGGAGAGGTTTTCAACCTGTAAGTTCAAGTAAGCCAGCCCTTGAAAAAATGAGTCCATGCGGCTCTTGGGGAATGGGGGAGAGTGATGTAAGCTTTTCTGCATTTCTTCAACTCTTACTTCTTTCTTTTTTTTGCACACTTATCACTCACTGTAGAGAACACAGAAAAGAAGAGGCTCCAGTCTCTCTGCTTGAAGGTGCTGGCAGTCCAGTTGGAGAGACAAGAAAAACACACTGGAAACAACTCATGTACAATACAAGAGAGCTGAGGAATAGTGTGAGTGTGGCTCTGACTCAAAGTGCTGAAAGGGGCTCGGGGAAGGGAGAGATGGATGTGAACTAAGAGGAAAGTAGGTGCAGTGAAAAGAGCACTGGGCTGGGATCGTGAGACCTGGGTTCTAGACCAGTTCATCACTCAACCCTCTGTGCGACTGTGTGTTCACTTCTCTCTCACAGACCCACCCTCAACCAGCTTGCAGTCTAGCAGGGCACACAGGGCCAAAACTCCCACAGATGCATGTGATACTACAGGATCAAGGAGATACATTCATTCACCCATCATATCCTGAGTACCAGCTAAGTGCCAGGGACTGGGAGGCAAAAGTTAAACAACTATGCTGAAATAGCTACAGGTCCCCAAACCCACCTGGCTACTCTTGCTTTTACAACTTTGCTTGTGTTGTTCCATGCCCCAGCATTACCCTTCTCATTTTGCCCATCTGGAAAAACTGTTGATCCTTCAAACACCTGGTCAGGAATCACCTCCTTTGTGCAGACGTCTATCTTAGTCAGTACCTTTATTACACTGAACTGAAATGGTCTCTGCCCCTCCTACCTATCTCTCTAATTCACCCTGAGGACAGGAACCAAGGCTTCTCTTTGTAATCAGTACTGGCACTGGGCCTGGACTAGAGCAGTGGCTCCTTTGGTAAACGTCTGTCGAATCACACAGAATCAAATCAAACTGAGAGTGGGATCCTTGACTCCATCATACTTCAATTCAATTTGCTTTGCAGTAACCCTTGGTAGAGAGGGAGCTTGGAAGCATGATCCGCTTGTGAGCTTTGCTGACTGTGTGACAGACCAAGAGGTTCTGAGAAACATTTTACCAAATTGCACGGTAGCGAACAATCTATAAATGGAGACCAATGCTCTGCTGCCACCCCCCTCGCAGGCTCTGATTGACAACCCAAACTCCAGAAGGGCCCGTTTAAAAAACAGAATCATGTATAGTTAGTCCAGCAGCTTCAAAGTCTACTGGGTTAGGGAGGCCCATTGTCTTAGCTCAGGCTACTCTAACAAAAATATCACAGACCATGTGGCTTAAACACAAACATTTATTTCTCACAGTTTTGGAGCTGGGAAGTCCAAGATCAAGGTGCTAGCAGTTCAGGCCTTCTCATTCTATCCTCACATGGTGGAGAGTAGAGGGAAAGGGACAAGAAGTAAATTCTCCCTGCCTCTTCTTATAAGGGCACTAATCCCATCCTGAGGGCTCCTCCCTCATGACCTACTCACCTCCCAAATGCCCCACCTCCTATTACCATCACACTGGGAACTAGGGTTTTAACATGAATTCCAGGGGGACACAAACATGCAATCTATAGCACCCATTATGTTGCACATAGGTGCCACAACCCACCCAGCCTGAGCTGTGTAATGCAGCAGCCTGGCACCACAAATGAGCAGAGGGACGAGGCTGACTAGCCCTTGGTGAGTGGCCCTCAGCTTCTACTGTCTGCCTCCCTTATACTCAGCCCCTGCTATGGGCACAGGGCAGAGGCAAAGAAAAATAATAATAGCAAATTCGTAAACAGAGTTAAAGCATAGTCTACACACTTGCAGAGGCTGCAAAACAAATATAACATCCCAGAACACAGGGTCTCTTTGATTGGTTAAGGGAGAAGTCTGGGCTAATAAGGGCAACAGTGTGGACCCAGCCCTCTACCAGCCAGTGTGTTTTCCACTGTTTCTAGCCACAGACTTCACCCTTAAGGGCCTTGTAAATTAGCACAGAGGACCCAGAGGAGAGCTTGTGGCAGTTCAGTGCCAGCCCAGCCATTTCCACCACTGCAGCAGAGAGAATTGGACACACAGGGCAACACCATTCCATGTTTTGGTCCCACTTTTATGTGATGTTTTGGAAAAGAGGCAAATGTGACCCTTTCCAACCAGAGGTGCCATAAAACCACAGTTGGTTCATCTGTATTCCTCTAGGGATCAGTTTGGGTCAGTTCAGCTGGGATAAGGAGGAGGAATAGAGAACAGTGCCCCAATGGAGGCCTGGCAGCAAAGACCACCCCCCAGGGAGACACCATGGTGTTGTAGCCAGGGCAAGAGGCTAGTGCAAGTGAGGGGAAGAACATCCAGACTAGCCGCCTTCCACACACGGTTACTACCCCATTTTTCCAATGCAGGAAAGCCCAGGTCTGCGTTAAAGCCTGTGGTAAGATGGCAGGCAGGTGAAGGGAGGGGCAGACACCTGGAAAAAACTTCTAAGCCAGTGTCTTTGCAAGTGCCTTGGCTTGTTTATTAGTATGACGTTCCATGCCCACTGACACCCTGTAGTTCAGGCCCCCAGAATCAGCCTGTGGATAGTTCCAGCTCAATCTGAAATAGAGTCTGGGTCAGCCTCAGTCTGTGGCTGTCAGCCCAGCATAGCTCACTGGGCCTGATGCAGCCTGAGCCCACATGCTTGGCTTCATTAACATCAAACATTAACCAACCAGAGTGACCAACCCCAGGCTCAGTCTCCAGGAATAGCTTCATTTAAAAGTTTGTAAGATGCAAGTAAACAACACACTAATGAAATCCACAGATGAGCTAAAACCAGACTGTTTGGCATCAACCAAGATCAGCCAAGACTGAGACTGAGTCTCTAGAGGGCCTAGGAGTTTAGAAATATGGTAAGTAAATAATCGAGTGAAACTCAGCCTGGGCAGGAGCCAGCTAAACTCATGTGCATGCTGCCAGATTCTCCCACAGTTATCAGAAGGCAGGAGGGCTGAAAAGATCAGCAGAGCTAAGGGAAACAGAGAGGTGCAATGTGGCAGGGGCTTGGGGCAGGTGATCCCCCCATTCATTTGGGGGTAAGTCTGTAGAGACAGCACATGCACCGGAGAGAAGACTCCTGCCCACGTGAGCCAGGAGGAATTCCAAGGAGTCCCAGCAGGACTGAGAAGTTCCAGGGGGAGCAGAGGTTTAGAGGCACTAGAACAGGAAGGGCATTATGGATGTCATGCTTGGAGCAATTTTACACCAAGAATAGCAAGATCTCTGTTGCCCACCTGTGTGCTGGGGAGCCCCACAGCAAGCTTAGACCCCAGGAACAACTCAAGTCAGCAGGAGATGGCAGTGATAAAGTCTCTGGAGTCAGACAGACCTGGGTCCCACTCCTAATCCTGTTTTGGACTTGTAGACTAGTTATCTAACTTCCTACAGCCTCAGTTTCCTCATTTGTAAAATGGGATGATATTTGACTTTCCTCATTGAGTGTCCTGAGGACAAAATAAGACAATACTTGTGAAGCAATAAGCACAGTTCTTAGCACACAGTTTCAGCCACGAAGAAAAGGAGGAAACCAAAGACTGTATTGTTGGGGCCCTCACCATGATGTCCTTCCACATCCCTTCTCCTCAGAACCTGAGGAATGGATAAACAAAATGTGGTATATCCTCCCAATGAAATATTATTTGGACAGCAAAAGGAACAAGGATGAACTGTGAACACCACATTATGCTAAGTGAAAGAAGCCAGATGCAAAAGGCCACAAATTATGTAATTCCATTTATATGGAGTGTCCATAATAAGCAAATCCATAGAGACAGAAAGTAAATTAGTGGTTTCTAGGGGCCAGAGGCTGGGGGAGGAGAGCAAAGAATGACTGCCAGTGGATACAGGGTTTCTTTTTGGGGAGATAAAAGTGTTCCATAATCAAATAGTGGTAATGGTTGCACAACTCTGTGAATATACTAAAAACCACTGAATTCTACATTTTAAAAGGGTAAATTTTATGGTATCTGAATTATGTCTCAAAAAATTGTTATTTTTAAAAGGTTATAAAGGTAAAAACAAATAAATAAAAGACAAAGCATTCTTTTATAGTTTAAGGATCTTAATGATTTAGATTTTTAAACACTATGGAAATACTTACATAATCTACTACTAGTTCCACTTCCTGATCTTCTCCTCTCAGTTTCCTCACGACTTTTTGGATGAAGTCTTCAAACTTGGTGGCCATATAGACATCTTCATTTTGTAACTGAAGCCCACCACATTTCTGTTTGATCTCTTCAACCAGCCTTAAAGTAAGTCCAGCACATGTTACTTACATGTTTTTAAAGGGTTTAGGGACACTGTATTATTACATATGTCAAGTTGCTTTGAAGTAAGACTTATGAGGCCTGACAATTAACTTCACGAACTCCTAGAAAAAGTACTACAGACCTTATTGCCGAATATCACTGTATGAAACTTAACTTCTGCACAGCAAAAGAAACCATTGACAAAATAAAGAGGCAAACAACTGAATGGGAGAAGATTTTTGCAAACAGTGCCTCCGATAAGGGGCTAGTATCCAGAATATACAAGGAACTCATGCAACTCAACAAAAAAAACAGACAACCCAACTGAAAAATGGGCAGAGGACCTGAACAGACATTTCTCCAAAGAGGACATACAAATGGCAAATAGACATATGAAAAAATGCTCAACGTCACTAATCATCAGAGAAATGCAAATCAAAACCACAATGAGATATCACCTCACCCCAGTCAGAATGGCTATCATCAACAAGACAAATAGTAACAAATGTTGGAGAGGCTGCGGAGTAAAAGGAACCCTCATACACTGTTGGTGGGAATGCAGACTGGTGCAGCCATTCTGGAAGGCAGTGTGGAGGTTCCTCAAAAAATTACGAATAGAATTGCCATATGACCCAGCAATCCCTCTCCTGGGTATCTACCCAAAAAATCTGAAAACATTTAGAGGTAAAGACACGTGTGCTCCAATGTTCATTGCAGCTTTGTTTACGGTGGCCAAGACATGGAAACAACCAAAATGTCCTTCGATAGATGAATGGATAAAGAAGTTGTGGTATATATACACAATGGAATACTATTCGGCGGTAAGAAAAGATGATATAGGAACATTTGTGACAACATGGATGGATCTTGAGAGAGTAATGCTGAGCGAAATAAGTCAGACAGAAAAAGCAGAGAACCATGTCATTTCACTGATATGTGGTATATAAACCAAAAACAACAAAAGAACAAGACAAACAAATGAGAAACAGAAACTCATAGACACAGACAATAGTTTAGTGGTTGCCAGAGGGTAAGGGGGGTGGGGGTGGGGGGTGGGAGATGATGATAAGGGGGATCGAATATATGGTGATGGAAGGAGAACTGACTCTGGGTGATGAACACACAATGGGATTTATAGATGATGTAATACAGAATTGTACACCTGAAATCTATGTAATTTTACTAACAACTGTCACCCCAATAAATTTAATAAAATAAAATTAAAAAAAAAAAAGTAGAATGATAGTGTCTTAGAACGTGCCCTCTGGGCAATTGCAGGTTCAAGCCGGCAATAACAACAGCTAGGAGTCCAAAGGAAGCACATGAATGGATAAGATGTTTTCTCTTATCAGATCAAGACTCAAGGACCTGGAGGGGCATGATGCCACAATGAGGATGAGCCTATTAGGGGTACTAAGACTGAGCTGGGTGCAGAAATTATGCTGCTGCTCTCCCACATGTCCAAGAAGTCTTCCGCTTTCCTTGATGCACTCAGGTTTTGCCAACCTCCAACAAGAGAGCCAAAGATAAGCCTGCTGGTAAGACCCACTGCCTAGGACCTTGGCCCAGCTCCCCAGCAGAGAGACTGGCCTCCATCTGGGCTGTTTTTTTTGTCTTTTTTTTTATTTTGTTTTTTAAATTTATTGGGGTGACAATTGTTAGTAAAATTACATAGATTTCAGGTGTACAATTCTGTATTACATCATCTATAAATCCCATTGTACCATGAGCTGTTCCAGCATTAGAGTATGAAGTGTTCTGTCAGATTTTCCAGGCCAGCCCTACTTTCCCGCATCCAGGCCCTTGGTCAAATCATGTGTCCAGAGTTCTGGATCAAAACATGTGTTCCCCATAAATAAGAGGCTTGGAAAGAAAATGTGCAGCAGCTGGCTCCAGCCAGCTCTTATCACCTCAGTCATTCCAATGCCCCTCTCAACACCAAAGTCTTCAGCTCAGCTGCAACCAGCTATGTTCTTGCTCATAGCTTTTTAAAAAATGGGTCCTTATCCCTAACTATTTCTGAGTAAATCCTGCCTCCCCATCTGCTGCCTAAGGAGCTGTATCTCCTCGTCAGGCTGGGAGCTCCTATGGGGAGGGCCTATCTTTTCCTACTTCTGGTGCTCCTGGAAATAGAGCTTTTAAACCCAATGGATACTCTTTGTTGACTGCTTATCATGTGCCAGGCTCTGCGCTAGGATATCACAATGAACAAAACAAAGTTCCTACCCTAATGAAGTCAGCATTTTAGTGGAAAGCAAAGGGAATCACTGAGAGGAGAAACCACAAGGCACTTGTTCAACAAATAGGTATTGGGCACCCACTGTGCCCCAGGCTTTAGACTAGGTCCTGTAGGCACAATACCAAAGCAGACCTGGTACTTGACCAAGAGGAGCCACCAGCCAGGCTAGCTTTGTGGCCACTCTTCGAGAGGAAACATTTTCTCTCAAGATCCTAGTTGGAAATTGCTTCATTGGCCCTGGTCAGCTGCCCACTACCCACTTCCCCATCTACCCACTTCACCCTTTTCTCCACCACAAGCAACACAAGTCAGTTGAGAGCTCTTCATCCATACATTTATAAGGAACCAGACTAGTGTTTCTTTGGAGGCAAAGAGAAGAAGGAGGTGTGTCGTACGGGAGACCCTGCTCGCTGCACCATCTGTCGTGCGGGGGACCCTGCTCACTGCGCCATTTGTCGTGCAGGGAGGCCTGCGGGGTCTCTGCTCCCGCTCCCCATACAAGAACGCAGGATATGGTGAGGCCAAAAAGGAACACCCACGGAGCCATAGGTAGGGTAGTCATACCACTATATTCTCTCTGGCGGCATTATACTCTCACTGGAGGCTGGATCCACACTGTCTGCAAACCGCCATCCATACTTGCCAGCCCAGCCGCCACCTTCTTGCTAGCCCCCATTATTTTTCTCTGCTAGCGTAGCCACACCAGTTATATTAGTGGCCAATGGCTCACTGGTTACAGCTGACAGCCAACTAGCCACAGCTGATGGCCATCCCATCACAGTTGATGGCCATTTACTACCTGAGCCAGCACCTGTCCATGTGAGGCCGCGAGCCTGGAAACTACTTTCTGGGGCTCTGCCCCCACACTCCACCCCTACAGGCTCTCGCCTCACAATCTACGCGACAAGCGTCTTCCGCGAGGGGCCCTGTGCGAGGAGCCTGGAGGTGAATGCAATATCCTGGACACAGCCAGGCTCTCTGGGCACAGCTAGGGTTTCTCAGGGCACCACCAGTACTTCTGGGCACAGCCAGACTTCCTGGACTTCTTAGGGTACCACCTGTCTTCCCGGACACAGCCAGGGTTTCTCAGGGCACCACCAGTACTTCTGGGCACAGCCAGACTTCCTGGACTTCTTAGGGTACCACCTGTCTTCCCGGACACAGCCAGGGTTTCTCATGGCACCACCAGTGCTTCTGGGCACGGCCAGACTTCCTGGACTTCTTAGGGTACCACTAGTTTCCCCGGGCACAGCTAGGATTTCTCAGGGCACTGCCACTCTCTCTGGGAACAGCCCGACTTCCTGGGCACAGCCAGGGTATCTTCAGGGCTCAGCCAAACTTCCTGGACTCAGCCAGGGTTCTCAGGGCACTGCCACTCTCTGTGGGCACAGCCACACTTCCTGGACACAGCCAGGGCTCTCAGGGCACTGCCACTCTCTGTGGGCACAGCCACACTTCCTGGACACAGCCAGGGCTCTCAGGGCACTGCCACTCTCTGTGGGCACAGCCACACTTCCTGGACACAGCCAGGGCTCTCAGGGCACTGCCACTCTCTGTGGGCACAGCCACACTTCCTGGACACAGCCAGGGCTCTCAGGGCACTGCCATTCTCTCTGTGCCTCTCAGGGTACCCTGCTGGAACAATAGCGACTCACAATCAAGGTGCTTACATATTCTCAATGGCGGCCAGTCAAGACACAAAAGCAAATATCCCCCAGTTCCACTACATGGTGGTATGTTCCCAAACAAACAGTCAAGCGGTCCACTAAATTAGGGATGGAAAGCAATTACCCATAGTCCATAGTCATTCGCCAGGGCTGTCCTGGGGGTGAGGGATGACCGTGACCTCACCCTCATCTCCCATGGAGGACTCAGCAAGCGTTACCTCCTGGGACTATAAGTCCTGCATCCGGGCTGCCTGAGCAGGAACCTCCCGGCCCACAGGGCTGCAACGACCTTCGCTTTCTCCGGCCTGTGCTGGTTGGGGAACCGTCCACATCTTTCCACCTCTTCGCGGGGCTCCATCTCTCCAGCAGCTGCATGGCTTTTCCTGTGCTCGTGGGAGAACCGTCCACGTCCTCCCACCCCTCCACGGGGGTCCAGCTCTCCGGCAGCTGCTCCTCCTGGTCTTCCTGAGACTCAGTGTTCATACACACAAACTGCTCCACCACTCTTGGGAGAGCCTTGGCCGGCACCATACCCTGCTTACGAAGCTGAGCTTTTATACGTGTAAACTGCTCCAGTACATTCCGGAGAGTTTCAGCCGACACCATACCCTGCTCGCTGCGCCATTTGTCGTGTGGGAGACCCTGCTCGCTGCACCATCTGTCGTGCGGGGGACCCTGCTCACTGCGCCATTTGTCGTGCAGGGAGGCCTGCGGGGTCTCTGCTCCTGCTCCCCATACAAGAACGCAGGATATGGTGAGGCCAAAAAGGAACACCCACGGAGCCATAGGTAGGGTAGTCATACCACTATATTCTCTCTGGCGGCATTATACTCTCACTGGAGGCTGGATCCACACTGTCTGCAAACCGCCATCCATACTTGCCAGCCCAGCCGCCACCTTCTTGCTAGCCCCCATTATTTTTCTCTGCTAGCGTAGCCACACCAGTTATATTAGTGGCCAATGGCTCACTGGTTACAGCTGACAGCCAACTAGCCACAGCTGATGGCCATCCCATCACAGTTGATGGCCATTTACTACCTGAGCCAGCACCTGTCCATGTGAGGCCGCGAGCCTGGAAACTACTTTCTGGGGCTCTGCCCCCACAAGGTGGTTTTCAGATCTGCCTCAAAGTTGAGGGCACACACCAGTGAGAAAAGCAGTGGCAGATTTCCCTTGGGAGCTATTGTTAATATATCTACCATATACACTGACCACCTGACCAGTGAGTGAATGAAAGGTCACAGCCCCTCTCCAGCAGCCCCCACAACCTGCCTACTCCAAGTGGAAACTCCAGCAAGACATGGGTCTAGGAGCTAGGACCCTGCTGTGGGGCTTGAGGAGACCTGGGCAGATTGTCTAGCCTGGAGTTCAGCTGGAAGGGGAAAAACAATTGCCTTGGGAACAAACCAGTGAGGACTGGTTCCAGACAAGGTGTCAAGGTGGAGATCCCAGGAAGCTGCAGGTATGGTGCCGGTGGCATAAAGTTGCACTGCTCAGATCTCTCTTCAAGAGAACCAGCTGCAGGGAGCTGAGTTCACTGACAGCCCCAGCTGTTAACACTTTTGGATCTACGGTGGTGTTCACATCAAGGCTGTGTTTCCCCCAAGCTACTCCCAGCTAATTACTAAGTCTGGCAGCAATACCAGTCCCAGCCATTCCAGTGACAAGGGACTCCTCCAACAGGCAAACCTTGCTCAAGGATTCCCCATCAATCTGACCAAGACTTTATCAGAACTGTGCTACAGTCTGAGGCTCTTCCTACACAAGCCTCCTTCTTTCCCCGTGTCCTTTTTTCAGGGGTCAGTCTTTCACTGTGGTGGGAAAGCTCTCCCTGCCTACTCCTTCCACACCTGTATCCATCATAGCCTTTTCTTCTAATAAATCACTTGCACATTTAATTTCATCTTGATGTCTGCTTCTCAGAGGACCCACACTGACAGAAGGCAAATATCCTGTGGGTCAGGACAAGTAGCCTAATAGATATATCTGCCCATTGCAGCCCAGAAGGTTTAGTACCCACTGTCAAGAGAGCATGTTTTCCCAGGTCTAGGGGAGGGGGCTAACATGAACTCCTTTCTGATGACTAGAAGGGGTCCCAGCCTCACACAGCTCTGATCCTGCTGAAGAGAAACTGCACCAACTCTCCCCCTCAGCTTAGGGTTCTCCAGTTTCCTCAAGTAGAAATCACTGATATGTGGTATATAAACCCAAAGCAACAAAAGAACAAGACAAACAAATGAGAAACAGAAACTCATAGACACAGACAATAGTTTAGTGGTTGCCAGAGGGTAAGGGGGCGGGGGGTGGGGGGTGGGAGATGAGGGTAAGGGGGATCGAATATATGGTGATGGAAGGAGAACTCACTCTGGGTGGTGAACAGACAATGGGATTTATAGATGATGTAATACAGAATTGTACACCTGAAATCTATGTAATTTTACTAACAATTGTCACCCCAATAAATTTAATTTAAAAAAAAAATTAAAAAATTGGCACTGACCCTGGTGACAGACTTGATCATTGCCCTTTGCTTCGTGATTGTATTAAGTGACTGCCAAAGGCCTGTTCCTGAATAATCAGCACATTCCTCAGGACTGGGAGTGGGAGCCCATCTGCTCTGGGAGAACTTCCTTTCTTTTACTGTGCTATTTTGGCTTCAATTTCCCATTTGGACAGCAGCATCTTCTAGCCGGTGGCAAAGGGAGAGGGTGGAGAGGAGTGCTACAGTCTTCCTTCATTTCTCACTCATTCCCCTGGTCTCTCTGGAAATAAATCAACAATAATCAGACTATGTGCTAGGCACTGCTGTAAGCTCTCTATATGTTTTCATGCACTTAATCCTTCTAACACCCCTGTGAGGAAGGTACATATACTACCTCCATTTTCCAGATGGGGAAACAGGCGCAGAGAGGTGAAGCGACTTGTCCAAGGTCACAAAATATGTGATAGAGCTGGGATTGAACTCAGGCAGGGATTGAACTCTGGAGGCTGAGTTCTTCCCCATTGGTTCTATCACCTTGCAGGGCTTGGATTCCTGAGTCTTTAGATCTGGGCCCAGTGGTATCTGTGTCCATGGCCTCTTTCCCCTTTCACTGTCTGTCAGCAAGACCTAAAGTCATTTGCATTAAAAATGGGATGCCTTGCATAGCAAAAGGTGTTTCTCATGCCTTGCCAATGACCCATTCATTTAATGTTTGAACTCCCAGATCCTAGGCCAGCAGGAGAATGTGGGCTTTTCCGTAGGGTAGTTGCAAGGAGCTTATGTAATAATGCAAAACAGCTGCTGGGAATAGAGTACTCACTCTATGCTCTTCTCTTAATGCATTGCCTCATTTAAGTCTCACAGGAACCCTTAAACAGGTTTCAGGGAGAAACTGAGACTCAAAGAGCTCCCAGCCAACCACAGACCTAGCACTTGTGTACATCATTGCTACACTAGATGTTAAATAGCTAGGTAGCCTTCATTCGGTGTCAGGCATTGTCTAAACACTTTCCTGCATTGATTCATTCAATCCTCACAACCCAATGAAGTTGGTTCTATTAGTAGTTCTATGTCCCCATTTCACAGATGAAACTGAGATATAGAGAATTCAAGTAACTTGCCCAAAGTCAAACAGCCAGAAAGTAAAAGATCTGGGATTTGAACCTAGAATCTTAACTTAGAATGTTGGCTCCCTGGTGTATGCTCTTAACCACTATGCTGTGCTACCTCTGAGCATTAAGGTCACCTCAGGGCCCTGGAGGTGTCATACTACCATAACCCCCCTCTACCGCTTCTTCTTCATATCTCCCTGCTATTCCAGGTGGACTTGATCTTCCCAGTAACCATAACTGGAGCCTCTGGAGTCAGACAGTCTTGAGTTCAAATTACAGCTCTGCAACTCACTAGCCATATGACTTCTGTTTCTCTCTGTGCCTCAGTTCCCTGATCTGTAAAGTGGGGATAATAATGGCAGTGACCTCATAGGGTGGTTGTAAGGATTTATATCAAGCAGGGTAGATTCCCCCATTTCCACGACTACCACCTTTATTCCAGACCAGCCCCAGCATCCTGCAGGGGGAAGTGGTGCTTCACGCCCTTGCACTTATCAGTCTTGCCCTCGGTGTCTGTCTTTTCCTGTCCCAAATGAAAGGCAACCTTCAGTTACAGATTCTTTAGGCTTTTCAACACTTGGTGATTACAATTCCTCCCAGGAGATCAGAGAAACCCATTTCCCTAGCATTCTAAGCCAGGAATTCTATTGTCATTTGGTAACTCAAACATTACCAAGATGGCCCAGCCCATCTCCTTTCTTCCCAACCCATAGTATAGGCAGAGAAGACTCAGCTTCACTGAAATATACTCCAGCAGCACCCCATAACCAGAGTCTCCCAGAGAGAAATTCAGATCAAAGAAAATCAGCCAATTCAAACAGTATTTGTTTGGAATCTGAGAATTCCTTGCTACACCAGTAACTGTGGAAATGAGCCTATTTTTCTTGCCTTCTTTACAGAAAGTGTTTAAATACTGGGCAGGGAATATAAATTATTCAGTATCTTTCCCTACCTTCTCATAATTCCAGTCTCTTCCAGTTGTATAGTGTCTTAAGCTCAGTGGGGTAGGATAGAGTATAGGGCTACCTATAAGCAGGCAGTCAGGACTAGAAAAAGAAGGTTCTTTGCTAAATTCTTCATTCATAGGCTGAGCCATAACCCTGGCCACTGACTGCCCTTAATCTCATTCACAGGCTGAGTATAAAATTGCAGAATTCTGTATTACATCATCTATAAATCCCATTGTGTGTTCATCACCCAGAGTCAGTTCTCCTTCCATCACCATATATTCGATCCCCCTTACCCTCATCTCCCACCCCCCACCCCCCACCCCCCTTACCCTCTGGCAACCACCAAACCATTGTCTGTGTGTATGAGTTTCTGTTTCTCATTGTACACCTGAAATCTATGTAATTTTACTAACAATTGTCACCCCAATAAATTTAATAAAATTAAATTTAAAAAAAAATTGCAGAATTAGGTAACTTGAACCTAGAGAGATAAATCAACTTGAACTGCATCACAGAGAACCAATGCATTCTCCATCCTAGCCACATACTGACCATGAACTTCAGCCCATGTTTTTAGCCACAAAGGACAAGACTACAAGCATGTGGATACATCAGTGCAAAGGAATCTTTATGATATTAGTAAGGTTTCAACTCAAGGACAGGTGAGTGGGCAGCACAACTTTGTCTCTGAGGGAGAGCCCACTCTACCGGTCTTCCCTGAGTGCTGGGGCTGTTAAAAAGAATTCTTGCCTAGGGAGAGTGATTTGAATGATGAGAGAAATCAATAAATTGCTCTTGAATGCAGTTCAACCTCACTTACTCAAACTAATTGGAGGTAGCCCTTCAAATTAGTGAACTATTTGTGTTGTAGGTTATTTGTAAAGAAATGAAGCTTTATTGCTCTGAATACTTCACAGTAACTCCAAGTAGACTAACAAATTGTAGCCTAATCAAGGTCTTAGGAGACTTAACTCAATGAAATTAAAAGAATCCCCAGCATCACCTACTTATATATAAAAGGTGCTGCCAAAGGAGTGACAACATTTGCTGCCTTGAAGTATGGAAGCTCAGTGCATGTAGCCCATTTATGTATATTCACATGACTCTGCCAGGAATGGACAAATTAAAGCCAGGTAAGGCCCAAGCCATCCCCACTTGGTACTCATGGAGTGTCGTCTCATGAGCTTTTACTGTAAAGGAAGCAATCTAAGTGACCATAGAAGTAGCAGGTGCAATTCTTCCACTGATGGCATGAAAGATAGTTTTTAAATACTGTCACTTCCTTTCATTTTCTTTCCTAAGAAGACATATGTTACCAACTCAAGTCAAGTACCTCAGTGCTTTGTCAAAACCCGGAACAAACATTACAGGGGAAAAAATCTGAAGGTTGAGGAAGGGAAATAAACAAGAAGAGTAAGTAATGCATGAATCATTCATTACCACCTGATGGCTCTTTAAAAATAAAAATAAAACGTGGAAGGAAATAGAGTCTGTGCCACAGTCTGACATTTTTCTAGAAAACCTCGTGCGACTCTGCCCTTTTATTTCACAGAAGGAACTGACCTGTAGCTTCTGACTTGGATTACCTTTTCCTTAAGCCCTCACAGAGCTCAGGGCTGGGTGACAATGTTCACCCAGCACCAGTGCCCACTTTTCTGCTGGACACTGGTAGTGGGGACTGAATAAGTGCATTTTATTTGCACAGATTTAATTACTTACATCGTGTTTCTGAAAGATTTTGAGGTGGCTTACAACAATAAAATAATAATAAAATAGAAACAGAGAGCCAGATCAAGGGAAATATCAATACAACTTTTTAAACTTCAGTGTAAAAAAGATCCTCAAAGGCCATATAGAGCTAATTACAAGAAGTTGAAAAGAGCAGAGTTAAGATTCAAATTAGCTCAATCCAATGGACCATCTCCTGAAAGAGCACAGGCTTCCCAGATGTACCTCTCTATAAGTGTGATCTTGGGCCTGATATCTAACATCTGTGAGCCTCAGTTTCCTCATCTGGATGATTAACCTAATAGATAGTATCTATTTCATAAAGTGTTATAAGGATTCATTGAGATGATGTCTGTAAACCACTGAGTCCCAGTGTCTGGCAGAAGACACATGCTCAATAAATGGTAGATATGAAAACCAATATGAAAACAGCTTCACATTGTGCAATACAAAGCATTTGCCCATACTGGGATCTCATTTGATCTTCACACCAGCCAGGACTTGGGCCCAGGATCACAGAGAAGAGAGAGCAAAGAAAGTGGGGAGTCTTTAGGGAAAGTTTTCTGCAGGAGATGGCACTCCCGTTGGATCTTCTGAAGGCCAGGTAGGATTTGAGGAGATAGAACTGAAGTACAGATGAGGAATGAGATGGAAGTGTATAAGAACAGTAAGAAGACCCTTCTTACTAGAGCAGAGGGACAGGTAGGAAATAAGAGTAGGGAGGGGAGAATAGGGCAGGATTGACTCGTGGAATTGCTTGACTCTGGCCAGATGGTGAAGGAATTTGGACATCATTTAACAGGAAATGGGGAGTCATTGAAAGATTTTGAGCAGGTTGAGTAGGGGAAGGATATGACATGTTGAAAGGGATGTTTTCAAAGGTGGAGGCTGTCTGCTATTGCTTGCTATGTGCAGGCTGTGGTTGGAGGTTGGGAGGAGGCAGAGTCTGGCATTCCAGCTGCAATGACCCAAGGAAGAGACAGATGGTAAGAGCTCAAGCTAAGGCAGTGGGAATGGAGACAATAAGCAATTCCCAATTCCAGTTAAGGGCACTTGAGAGGGAATGCTTGCCAATCAACATATTTCCCTTCTAGACTCAAAATCCCATGAGGATAGGGATCACGCACACCTTGTCCATCACTTTATCCCACAGAATCTAGTATAGTGCTTGGTACACAGTAGGTGCTCAGCAAGTGTTGAATGAATCAATGAATGTGTTCATGTATGGCTCCATGCAGACAGATGCTGAATAACAGTTAAGAATAGTTGCTGAGTCAAAAATAAGCAATGGGGCGAGGGAGCAGACGGCTCAGTTGGGTAGAGCGCAAGCTCCTAACAACAAGGTTGCTGGTTTGATTCCCACATGGGCCAGTGAACTGCACCCTCCACAACTAGATTGAAAACAACGGCTTCAGCTGAGCAGCCGGTGGGCAGCCAGTTTGCTCAGTGGTTAGAGTGTGGTGCTCATAACACCAAGGTCACCAGTTCGAGTCCCACCTGGGCCAGTGAGCTGCGCCCTCCACAACTAGATTGAAAACAACAACTTGACTTGGAGCTGAGCTGCACCCCCCACAACCAGATTGAAAAATGACTTGACATGGAGCTGATGGGTCCTGGAAAAACACACTGTTCCCCAATATTCCCCAATTAAAAACAAAAGAAAAGAAAAGAAAAACAATACACAATAGTACAAGGAAAATAAAATAGAAGATTACCCAAAATTCCCACTGCTTTAACTGACTTTCTTTCACTGTCTCTGGACAAATACTGACAGTCTGGTGTAGGAAGATAGCCCAGGAGAGAGCCAGAGCAAGTTGGGAAAGAAACCACCTAAAGCAGAAGACATATCGGCATGCGTGCTCTGTAGGTGGCACACCAACCACACATCCCCAAACAGTTCACACAATATATGGACATCACAAAACAAGTAAATTATGGATGAGAGATGTTTTAAATGGGGATATTTACCTTACAAAAGAATTAACTGAGAATTTATATAAAGTAGCAAATAGCCTTGCTATTACACTTAATTTGAGACTAGGATATGACTTACTAAAATTGGATTTCCATCCAAGACAATGTAAAATAATGATAAAAGCCCTGACTTGGGAGTCTAGAGGCCCAACCCTTGGTCTAGGTGAGTAGCAGAATGTGGTGGTTAATAGCACAGGTGCTGGAGTCAGGCTGCCTGGGTTTTTCATCCTGGCTGCACCTTGGGCAAATGGCTTAGCTTTTCTGAGCTGCAGTTTCATTATCTATACAATGTGATAATAAAACAACTGATTCTACCTCATAAAGTATTGTGAGGGTTATGTAATGTGTTCAGCAGTGCCTATAGGGTTTCAGTAAGTGTCGACTTTTACTTTGAATCCTAAATGTATGACCTTAAGTAAGTCATTTCCCTACTCTGGGCCTTGGTTTCCTCATGAACCTGAGGCTTCTTTCATCTATACCTTAGGGATGTGGTCCGTACTTGTACTACAAACTCATCATTGAACACACATAAGGGTTCCTCTAACCTCTAGGGTCCCCAGTTGATAACTTTGGCCTTACAAGGACAAAAGTTATTGGGACTCCGAGATAAGTGAGAAGGCCCAAATACATACAAGACTAGGATAGATGCACTTTTGTTAATATACTTTGTAAAGATCCCAACTCATTCACACAGCTCCCACCCTTACATTCTAGCCCCTTTTGCCCCTCGCAAGCTGCCCTATATCCTTAACCATGTTCATCCCAGATCCTAAGGAAGAGTAATCCCAAGAGCGTCTCTGGACAGCTTCCCCGGCCCATTCTGCATTTGGAATTAGAACCCCAAGTTCTTCCTTTAGGTTTCTCTTCCCTATGACTCCAGCCCAGGGAACTACAATTGCATCAACCTCTGCTGCCCTCTGCTGTGGCTCCAGACATTCTGACTCCAGTTGGGCAGGTTGCTTCAGCTTCCAAGCATGTGTCAGTTTCTCAAGTCCCTAGATGCCAACCTGACCTCAAGAATACAAAGCATGAGTTCCTTGTATATTTTGGATATTAGCCCCTTATCGGAGGCACTGTTTGCAAAAATCTTCTCCCATTCAGTTGGTTGCCTCTTTATTTTGTTGATGGTTTCTTTTGCTGTACAGAAGCTTTTAAGTTTCATATAGTCCATTAATTTATTTCAGCTTTTACTTCCCTTGCCTTTGGAGTCAAATTCATAAAATGTTCTTTGAACCCAAGGTCCATAAATTTAGTACCTATGTTTTCTTCTATGCACTTCATTGTTTCAAGTCTTATGCTTAAGTCTTTGATCCACTTTGAATTGATTTTGGTACATGGTGACAGATAGCAGTCCAGTTTCATTCTGTTGCACGTGGCTTTCCAATTCTCAAAGCACCATTTATTGAAGAGGCTGTCTTTCCTCCATTGTATGCTTTTAGCTTCTTTGTCAAAAATTATCTGTCCCTATTTATGTGGTTTTATTTCTGGGTTCTCAATTCTATTCCATTGGTCTACATGTCTGTTTTTCTGCCAATAGCATGCTTTTTGATTATTGTTGCCCTGAAGTACAGGCTAAAGTCAGGGAATGTGATACCTCCAAGCATTGTTCTTTTTTCGTAAGATTGCTTTGGTTATTTGGGGTCTTTTGTGGTTCCAAAGAAATCTGATATTTTTTGTTCTATTTCTTTAAAAAATGTCACTTGGATTTTGATGGGAATTGCATTAAATCTGTATATTGCTTTGGATAATATGGCCATTTTAACTATTTTGAGTCTTCCAATCCATGAGCACTAAATGTCTTCAATTTCTTTCAGAAATGTCTTATACTTTTCACCATGTAGGTCGTTCACATCCTTGCTTAAGTTTATTCCTAGGTATTTTATTCTTTTTGCTGCAATTGCAAAAGGAATACTTTTTGCATTTCTTTTTCTGAGATTTCATTGTTAGTATATAGGAATGCAATGGACTTTTGTACATTGATTTTTAGCCGGCAACTTTACTGTATTCGTTGACTGTTTCTAATAGCTTTTTGGTGGAGTCTTTAGGGTTTTCTATATATATCATCATGTCATCTGCAAAGAGTGATAATTTAACTTCTTCATTCCCAATTTGGATGCCTTTTATTTCTTTCTCTTGCCTGATTGCTCTGGCAAGGACTTCCAACACTGTGTTGAAAAGCAGAGGTGACAGGGGACAGTTCTGTTGTGTTCCTGAACATAGAGCAAAGGGCTTCAGTTTATCACCATTAATTATGAGATTAGCTGAGGGCTTGTCATGTATGGCCTTTATTATGTTAAGGTATTTTCCTTCTATACCTATTTTATTATATGTTTTAATCATAAATGGGTGCTGCATTTTGTCAAATGCTTTTTCTGCATCAATTGATATAATCATATGATTTTTGTCCTTTATTTTGTTTATGTGATGTATCACATTGATGGATTTGCGGATGTTGAACCATCCTTGTGCCCTGGGGATGAACCCCACTTGGTCATGATTAATAATCTTTTTGATGCATTGTTTTATTCGATTTGCTAGAATTTTTTTTAGGATTTTTGCATCTGTATTCATCAGAGATATTGGTCTGAAGTTCTCTTTTTTTGTGTTATCCTTACCAGGTTTTGGTATTAGGGTAATGTAGGCTTCATAAAATGAGTTAGGGAGTACTGTCTCTTCTTCAATATTTTGGAAGAGTTTGAGCAGGACTGGCATTAGATTCTCTTTGAAGGTTTGGTAGAATTCACTAGTGAAGCCATCTGGTCCAGGACTTCTGCTTTTGGGAAGGTTTTGGATGACTGATTCAATTTCGTTACTGGCGATCGGTCTGTTTAGATTTTCCAGTTCTTCATGGTTCAGCCTTGGAAGGCTATATGCTTGTAAGAACTTGTCCATTTCTTCTAGGTTATTGAATTTGGTGACATATAGTCCTTCGTAGTATTCTTGGATGATCCTTTGTATTTCTGTGGTGTCCGTGATAACTTCCCCTTTTTTTATTTCTGATTTTGTTAATTAGTGTTTTCTCTCATTTTATCTTAGTGAGTCTAGCCAAGGGTTTGTCAATTTTGTGCATCTTTTCAAAGAACCAGCTCTTTGTCACATTAATTTTTTCTATTGTCTTTTTGTTCTCTATTTCATTTAGTTCTGCTCTGATTTTTGTTATTTCCATTTTTCTGCTGACGTTGGGTTTCATTTGTTCTTTTTCCAGTTCTTTAAGGTGTAATATGAGGTTATTTATCTGAGATTTTTCTTGTTTCTTGAGATAGGCCTGTATGATATAAATCTCCCTCTTAGAACTGCTTTTGCTGCATCCCAAAAATTTTGGTAGGAGGTATTTTCATTGACATTTGTTTCTATGTATTATTTGATGTCTCCTCTAATTTCTTCTTTGACCCGGTCATTCTTTAGAAGTATCTTGTTTAATCTCCATGTATTTGTGTTTCTTCCTGCTTTGTTTTTGCAGATGATATCCAATTTGAAAGTCTTGTGATCAGAGAATATGCGTGGTATGATTTAAACTTCTTAAATTTGCTGAGGCTGATTTTATGTCCCAAGATATGGTCTGTCCTTGAGAATATTCCATGTACACTAGAAAAGAATGTATAGCCTGATGTTTTAGGATGAAGTGCTCTATATATGTCAGTTATGTCCATTTCATCTAATGTGTCATTTAGGGCTACTATTTCGTTATTTATTTTTTGTTTGGATGATCTATCCATAGCTGTCAATGATGTATTTAAGTCCCCTAGTACAATTGTGTTTTGGTCAATTTCTTCCTTTAGTTGTTTGCAGTTGCTTGGTATATTTCGGTGCTTCCTGACTGGTGGCATAAATATTGGTGACTGTTGTCTTCTTGTTGTATAGTCCCCTTCACCATTATGAAATGTCCATCTTTGTCTCTTGTTATCTTTTTCACCTTGAAGTCTGTTTCATCTGATATCATTATGGCTTCACCTGATTTTCTCTGGATACCATTTGCTTGGAGTGTCAATTTCCACCCTTTCACTTTGAGTCTATGCTTGTTCTTGTAGCTGAGATATGTCTCTTGGAGACAGCACATGGTTGGGTTTAGTTTTTTGATCCCATCTGCTACTCCGTGCCTTTTTGTTGATTAGTTCAGTCCGTTTACATTTAGGATAATTATTGATATGTGAGGATTTCCTATCATTCTATCTTTAGTTTTCTGGTAAGGTTGTGTCTCCATGATTTCTTTGCATTTTGTTGTTGTCTATTATTTCTCTGTGGTGGTATTCTGTGATAGTTCCCTCTGTTTCTTTTTTATTGCAGTATATATTTCAGTACTGGACTTTTTTTGAGTGGTTACCCTTAAGTTTATGTAAAAGAAAATTTGATATTTAGAGTATTCTATTTTCTTCAGCACGCTTACTTTCTCCATTCCCATATTCCGGTTCAGGCCTTTACTCTCCCCCTTTTTGAGTTTTGGTTGCCACAAATTGTCCCTGTTGATGGTGGTCGAATACCCTTGTTTATTATTTCTTGTAGTGCAGGTCATGTATTAGAACATTCCCTCAGCTTCTGTATGTCTGGAAAGGTCTTTAATCCTCCTTCATATCTAAAGGATATCTTTTTTGGGTATATTACTCTTAGCTCATAATTTCTCTCTTTCAATAGTTGAATATTTGATCCACTCCTCCTGGCTTGTAGAATTTCTGCTGAAAAATCTGATGATAATCTAATGGGCTTTCCTTTGTAGGTTACTGTCTTCTTTTCCTTGGATGCCTTGAGGATTCTTTCTTTGTCATTGATTTTTGACATATTCAACATAATTTGCGTTTTGAAGGCCTATTGGGGTTGAGGTAATTAGGTGTTCTATTTGCTTCTTGTATTCGAGGGTCCAGTTCTTTCCACAAGTTTGGGAAGTTCTCATCGACTATTTCTTTGAATATACTCTCTGTTCCCTTCTCTCCTTCCACTTCTGCTCTGCCCATTATTCTTTTTTTTTTTAAATAATTTTATTTTATTAAATTTATTGGGGTGACAACTGTTAGTAAAATTACATAGATTTCAGGTGTACAATTCTGTATTACATCATCTATAAATCCCATTGTGTGTTCATCACCCAGAGTCAGTTCTCCTTCCATCACCATATATTTGATCCCCCTTACCCTCATCTCCCAACCCCCACCCCCTACCCCCCTTACCCTCTGGGAACCACTAAACTATTGTCTGTGTCTAACATTATTCTTGTATTGCTCTTTCTGATGGAGTCAGATAGTTCTTGTCGAGTTCTTCCATTTATTTTAAGTCTCAAGTCTCTTTCTTCTACCATCCATGTAATTTCCAGGTTTCTGTCTTAGCTGTCACTGATTCTTTCCTCCATCTGGTCAACTCTACTTACTAATCTGGTTGTTTCAGTCTTAATTTCTTCTACTGAGTTCTTCATCTTCGGAAATTCTGTTTGGTTCTTTTCTAAATTTCAATTTCTTTGGTAAAATACTCATGTTGTTCTTTGATTTGTTCCTGAGTTCATTAAACTGCCTTTCTGTATTTTCTTACTTCTCGTTGAGTTTTTTACGAACTGCAATCGTGAATTCTCTGTCATTTAAGTCACATATTTTTATATCTTTAATTTCATTTTCCAGAGACTTTTCATTTTCTTTCTGAGCTGTCTTGTTGCCTTGGTTATTCATGGCAATTAATGATTTATTATTTCTCTTCCTAGATGTCTACAGGAGTGGCTTCTGATACAGGTTGATAGGAAGAGGTCTTTCTTTTCCTTTCCAATTCGTGTGGGTAGAATGTTTTATTTTCTCTCTGAGTGCAGCCTTTTTTTCTCTCTCACACTATAGTGCTATGCTTTCTCTGCACCATTCCAGCTTCTCACACAATGGGGGGATTCCCTGGGAGATTGGTTTCTCCTCTGTTAATGGTTCGCCTGGGTCACAGGGCGTGCATCCCTGTGGGGATGTGGAGAGCTTTTGAATTTCCTAAGCTATTCTTGCACCAGACTCAGAGCCCGTGTGTTTCAGCAGTTCTGTTTACTCCTGCATGGATCCACTCAGATAGGTGGGGACAGGGGCGGGATGAGATGTGAGAGGTGGCCCAGAGCAATGGCGGCATCAACCACCACAGCCAGTCTTGCTTCCACAGCTCCCTCCCATTTGCTGGAACTAATTGGGCTGCAAATCTGTGTCTGTGGACCACAGTTCTCAGAACTGCAAATAGGCTCTTCTTTTGATCTGACACTGGTACGCTTCCGCTTCTAGCACTGGACAGGTGGGGGCAGGGCGTGCTCTGCGAGGGTACGGAGGGGGCGGCTAGTCTCAGTGCCTGTGGCTTCCATTCTCTGCTCAGCAGTGAGGGTTAAAACAATCTTTTCAGCCTTCTTCCCTCAATCTTTCCTCCGAGGACTGTGCCATGAGTGTTGGGTTAAGCTGTGTTATATGCTATCCCCTCAGCCCTGTAGGCCATAGGCAGAGCCCTAGTAGTCCGAGTTCTTCCCTCTCCTGCAGCTGTGGTAGTTCCGGGATGCAGTGAGCTCGGAGCACTGAGCTAGGTCTGCATCTTGCGCCCGCGAGGCTCCGTCTCCACACTTCTCCCTTCCCTCCTCCCCTGCTCGTGCAATTTGCCCACCTTTAGGTGACTTCAGTAGTGATCTTCTTTGTCTTGCCTGTCTGCTGTGCAGGAAGTCCTTTGTGGAGTTATAGCTGTTTAATTTGTTGTAAATTCCAGGAGAGATTTCCAGCGGCTCACCTCACGCAACCATTTTGAACAACAATTACTTTCAATGTAAATGGATTAAATGTTCTCATCAACAGACATAAAATGGCTGAATGGATGAGAAAACAAGTCTCTTAGTATTCTGCCTACAACACACTCACTTCATGTCAGAAGATAAACACAGACTAAAAGTAAAGGGCTGGAAAAATATATTTCATGAAAATGGAAACAAACAAACAAAAACTGGGGTAGCAATACTTATACCAGACAAAATAGACTTTAAAGCAAAGACTATAATAAGAGACAAAGAAGGACCTAGTCATCCCATTTCTGGGTATTCATCAAAAAAATTCAAAATGCTGCTTTGAGGGGACATGCTCATCCATATGTTCATTGCAGCATTATTTACAATAGCCAATATATGGAAGCAACATGAGTGGACCAGAAGGAATGAATGCATAGAAAAGAGGTGCTACATACATACAATGGAATATTACTCAACTGTAAAAAGAATGAAATTTTGCCATCTGTGATAATATGCATAGACTTAGAGGGTATTGTGCTGAGTGTTCCAAGTCAGACAGCAAAAGACAAAAGACATATGATTTCACTTGTAAGTAGAATCGAAAGAACAAAATAAACAAATGAAGCAGAAACAAACTCATAGATACAGAGAACATTTTGATGGTTGCCACACGGGAGGGGCATTGGGAGTGGGTGAAAAAGGGGAAGGGGTTAAGAAGTACAAATTGGTTGTTACACAGTAGTCATGGGGATGTAGGGTATAGCATAAGGAATATGTCAGTAATGTTGTAATAACTATGCAGGGTATCAGATGGGCACTAGATCTATCAGGGTGATAGATGGGAGGGGGTTGGGAGCAGGGTGAAAAATGTGAAGGGATTAAGAAATAAAAATTGGATCAAAATGGCGGAATGAGGCGAGCCTCTATAAAGCTCCCCTGGAATTTACAACTATCCGAACAACAATAACTCCACAAAGGACACCCTGCACAGCAGACAGGCAAGACGAAGAGGCCCACTACTGAATTCACCCAAAGGTGGGCAAATCGCACGAGCGGGGGAGGGGGGAAGGGAGAAGTGCGGAGACAGAGACACACAGGCGCAGGACACAGACCTAGCTCTGTGCTCCGAGCTCGCTGCATCCCGGAACTACTGCAGATGCGGGAGAGGGAAGAACTCGAACTGCTAGGGCTCCGCTTATGGCCCATAGGGCTGAGGGGACAGCTGAACCCAATGCTCATGGCAGATACGTTGGAGTAAAGACTGAGGGAAGAAGGTGGTTTAAGCCCTCACTGCTGAGCAGAGAATGGAAGCCTTAGGCATTGAGACTAGCCGCCCCATCCCTCCCCTCCCAGAGCTCGCCCCGCCCCCACCTGCCTGGTGCTAGAAGCAGAACAGTAGCAGTGTCAGATCAAAAGAACAGAATATTTGCTGTTCTGAGAACTGTGGACTGCAGACACAGATTCACAACCCAACTAGTTCCGGCAAAGGGGAGGAAGCTGTGGAAGCAGGACCGGCTGTGGTGGTGGTCACCGCCATTGCTCTGGGCCACCTCTCAAAACTCACCCTGCGCTTGGCCCCACCTATTTGGGCGGATCCCTGCAGGAGTAAACAGAAATGCTGAAACATACGGGCTCTGAATCTGGTGCAGGAAAAGCTTAGGAACTTCAAAAGCTCTCTGCATACCCACCGGGACACTGCGCCCTGTGACCTAGACGAACTATTAACAGAGGAGAAGCCCGTCTCCCAGGGAATCCCCCCATTGTGTGAGAAGCTGGAATAGTGCAGAGAAAACATAGCACTACAGTGTGAGAGAGAAAAAAAAGGCAGCAGTTGGGGAGAAAATAAAACATTCTACCAACAAGTACTGGAAAACAAAAGAAAGACCTCTTCCTATCAACCTGTTGCAGAAGCCACAACTGTAGATGTCCAGGAAGAGAAATAGTAAACCAGTAATCGCCATGAATAACCAAGGCAACAAGACAGCTCAGAAAGAAAGTGAAAAGTCTCCAGAAAAGGAACTTAAAGATATGGAAATATGTGACTTAAATGACAGAGAATTCAAGAATCCAGTTCTCAAAAAACTCAACGAGATGTAAGAAAACACAGAAAGGCAGTTTAATGAACTCAGAAACACAATCAAAGAACAACATGAGCATTTTACCAAAGAGGTTGAAATTTTAAAATGAACCAAGTAGAATTTCTGGAGATTCAGAACTCAATAGAAGAAATTAAGAATGAAATAACCAGCTTAGGTAGTAGAGTTCACCAGATAGAGGAAAGAATCAGTGACATCGAAGATAGAAACCTTGGAATTACACAGATGGAAGAAGAAAGAGACCTGAGACTTAAAAGAAATGAAAGAACTCTACAAGAACTTTCTGACTCCATCAGAAAGTGCAATATAAGAATAATGGGTATACCAAAAGGAGAAGAAAGAGAGAAGGGAACAGAGAATATATTCAAACAAACTGTTGATGAGAACTTCCCAAACTTGTAGACAGAACTGGACCCTCGAATCCAAGAAGCAAATAGAACACCTAATTACCTCAATCCCAACAGGCCTTCTCCAAGGCACATTGTATTGAAGCTGTCTAAAGTCAACGACAAAAAAGGAATCCTCAAGGCAGCCAGGGAAAAGAAGACGGTAACCAACAAAGGAAAGCCCATTAGATTATCATCAGATTTTTCAGCAGAAACTCTACAAGCCAGGAGGGAGTGGAACCAAATATTCAAACTATTGAAAGAGAAAAATCATGTGCCAAGAATAATATATCCAGCAAAGATATCCTTTAGATATGAAGGAGGAATAAAGACCTTTCCAGACATCAAGAAGCTGAGGGAATTTTCTAATACACGACCTGCACTACAAGAAATACTAAAGGAGGAGTTACGTCATAGGAATGGCGAGAGCAGGGCACACTTTTTGAGTTCTCCTCTGGATCTTATCACAAACAGGAATTATAACCCATCAATGGACTCTCTGCTCATCACACAGAACAGCTAAGAGACTCGTGCAAGGATTACTCGTGCAGGTGGCAAAATTGGACAAGCAGGGGAAGAGGGAAGGGAGCGGAGTGGAGACGCGATCCGCATCTGCGGCTGTGGGGACACGGTCCGCATCTGCAGTGGTGGAAACGCGGTCCGCACCTGTGGCTGTGGAGGTGCGGCCCACATCTGTGACTGTGGAAACGCAGCCCGCATGAAAACATGGCCGGCTATGAAAACACGGCCGGCAACTGAGGCGGTGGAAATGCCACCGACACCCGCAGCTGCAGAGACGCAGGGGATCCCAGGACAGAACAGAGAACACAAAAGCCAGGAGGTGGGCTCTTTCCCTGTGTCCCACAGCTGATCTCTCCTGCCGAGGAGGCAGCATATCCAGCATTTGAGGTAATAACCTTAGCTGATACCTCCAGTTAAGCCCTAAGCCGGACAAAGGACACAAACTCCATACCTGGGCTTCTCCCCCCGCTCTTCCAATCCTACCCCCGCCCTTCCAGAGACTTGAACTGGCCCCTGAAATGAGGAGTGGTGTCAGATTGCAGAGGAGCCCTGGTGCTCGGGCTCTGGCCCTGGGAGGAGGCTGGGAGGAGTGTGGTTTTTGCTGGGCTAGGAGAGAGAGTTCTCCTCTGCCCCAGCCACCACCTTTTCTGGCCTGCGGGAAGACTGTGACATGGCTGGGCTGGGAGAGAAAAGACCCATCCATCCCCAGCCCCTACCCTTTCTGGCCTGCCTAGGCCGGGGCAATTACATCTGCAGAGGAACTCCCAGGGATCAGCAGTAAGCAGCATACGCAGCTCCCAGCTTTCAGCAGCTCAGAAATCTCCTGCCCACCACACACACACACACACACACACACGGAAAAGGTGCCCTAAGACTCAGGAGAACTGTACACAGGGCTGGTGGTGCTACTCTCAGTATGCATATGTGCATGCAAGGGCAGAAACTGCACTGGCTTTGTAAAAACTACCATCCAGACCCCTCAGCCCCACACATCTAAATCTGCAGTCCGAACGTCACTCTGGGCACCAGGTGACCGACTCTGCCTACACAATACGCAGGGGACTCTTTGGTACAGCAGAGGAAAACCTGGAGATTACTTGGTGGGCTTAAGCCAAGACTGTTGCTGCTTTTTGTTTTGTTTTGTTTTGTTTTGTCTTTATATCTTTGATATCTTTGCCTGTGTTGAGTGGGGGTTGTTGGTTGTTTTTACATGTGAATGTATTTGATTTTTTTCTTTGTTGTTGTTGTTGTGCTTGGTGATTTGCTTTGTTCTGAAATTGCCCTACCAGGGCCCAGCTTAAGAGGCACAAGATTCAACAAACCCAGAGGCCAACTCCAGACCAAACCAGAGTACTACCGGGTTTGACCTACAAGTGACACACCCAGAGGGAATTCTCTAGAGGCACAAGAGCCCATAGAGGCTGAACCATATTTAAGTGGTCAACCCTCACGCAGCAGAACACTCTGCAGTGGGCAGAGCCAAGTCTCACAACTAGTCAGCCTAGGAGTTAACCCCAACTACTCACAAGTGAAAAGCAATTAAAGATCTTTTTTTAACAGGACAATATACACAACACAAGAGTCACCGTTGGAGCACACGCAGAGGAGAAGAATGAAGTAGTGCAAGTCAAATATAAAGGACACATACTACATAAGATAACCCAGCAAGAACTAAGAACCCTAGGGGATCTACCTAATACATCGGAGCAAACACAGAGAGTCAGCCAGAATGAGGAAACAAAGAAACATGTCCCAAATAAAAGAACAGAAGAAACTTCCAGAAATGGAACCAAATGGAACAGAGGTAACCAACCTATCAGAGACAGAGTTCAGAACACTGATGATAAGAACGTTTAAGGAGCTCAGAGACGACATAAAGAAGGATGTAGAAATCATAATGAACAACCAGTTAGAACTAAAGAACACAATTACCGAAGTAAAGAACTCACTTGAAGGAATTACCAGCAGGTTAGATGAAGCAGAGGATCGAATCAGGAACTTAGAAGAAAAGTTAGCAGAGATGACCCAAACAGAACAACAGAAAGAAAAAAGAATAAAAAACAATGAAGATGGTTTAAGAGACCTATGGGATAACATCAAGTGCAACAACATGTGAATCAAAGGAATACCAGAAGGTGAAGAGAGGAAGCAAGGGATTGAGAACATATTTGAAGTAATAATGTCTGAAAACTTCCCTAACCTGATGAAGGAAACCAACATACAACCCCAGGAAGTGCAGAGAGTTCCAACCAGGATAAACCCAAACAGGACCACACCAAGACACATTATAGTTAAAATGACAAAGAGAGAATCCTAAAAGCAGCAAGAGAAAGACAGAAGGTTACATACAAGGGAACTCCCATAAGAATATCAAATGACTTTTCTGCAGAAACATTGAAGGCCAGGAGGGAGTGGCAGGAGATACTCAAAGTGATGGAAAACAAAGGCCTACAACCTAGATTGCTTTATCCAGCAAGGCAATCATTTAAAGTTGATGGAGAGATATAGAGCTTCCTCGAAAAGAATAAGCTAAAGGAATTTATTACCACCAAGCCAGCATTGCAAGAAATACTAAAAGGACTTCTGTAAATAGAAGAAAGATGAAAACTAACTACAAATTTAAAAATGGCAATAACTATGTACCTATCAATAATCACTTTAAATGTAAACGGATTAAATGCTCCAATCAAGAGACATAGGGTGGCTGAGTGGACAAGAAAGCAAGACCCTTGTATATGCTGTATACAAGAGACTCACTTCAGATCAAAAGACACACACAGGCTGAAAGTGAAGGGTTGGAGTAAGATATTTCATGCAAATGGAAATGAGAAAAAAGCTGGAGTTGCAATACTTATTTCTGACAAAATAGACTTTAAAATGAAAACATTAAAAGACAAAGAAGGGCACTATATAATAATAAAGGGATCAATCCAACAAGAGGACATAACCCTAGTAAGCATCTACGCACCCAACATAGGAGCACCTAAATATATGAAACAGATATTGACTGACATAAAGACAGAGATCAACAGTAACATTATCATAGTAGGGGACGTCAACACATCTCTGACAAAAGGGGCAGGTCTTCCAGACAGAAAATCAATATGGAAACAACAGCCTTAAATGACACATTGGGCCACTTGGATTTAATCGATATTTTCAGAGCATTTCACCCCAATGCTGCAGGATACACGTTCTTCTCAAGCGCACATGGAACATTTTCCAAGATCAACCATATGTTAGGCTACAAAACAAGTCTTGATAAATTTAAGAAAATTGAAATCATACCAGTTGTCTTCTCTGATCACAGTGCTATAAAATTAGAAATGAACTACAGGAAAAAAAACTGGAAGACACACAAATTCATTGAGGCTGAATAACATATTACTAAATAATGAATGGGTCAAGCAGGAGATCAAGGAAGAAATCAAAAGATATCTCGAGACAAACGAAAATTAAAACACGACGACCCAAAATCTATGGGATGCCGCGAAAGCAGTCCTAAGAGGGAAATTCATAGCATTGCAGGCCTACCTAAAGAAACAAGAAACATCACTAATCAAAAGTTTATCTTCCCACTTAAGGGATGTGGAAAAAGAACAGCAAAATGAGCCCAAAGGGAGTACAAGGAAGGAGACAATAAAGATCAGAGCAGAAATAAATGAAATAGAAACCAGAAAAACAATACAAAAGATCAATGAATCCAAGAGTTGGTTCTTAAAGAAGATAAACAAAATTGACAAACCTTTAGCCAGACTCATTAAAAAAGAGAGAGAACTCAAATTAATAAAATCAGAAACGAAAGAGGAGAAGTGACAACAGACACTGCAGAAATACAAAAAATTGTAAGAAATTACTATGAGCAACTAAATACCAAAAAATTTGACAATCTGGAAGAAATGGACAATTTTATAGAGGCGTACAACCTTCCAAAGCTAACTCAAGAAGAAACAAAAAACCTGAATAGACTGATTACCACCAGGGAAATTGAATCGGTAATCAACAATCTCCCAACAAACAAAAGCCCTGGACCAGATGGCTTTACAGGTGAATTTTACAAAACATTCAAAAAAGAATTATCACCTATTCTCCTCAAGCTCTTCCAGAAAATCCAGAAGGAGGGAAGACTCCCAGACACTTTTTACGAAGCCACTATCACCCTGATCCCAAAATCAGACAAAGACACAACAAAAAAAGAAAACTACAGGCCGATATCGCTAATGAACATAGATGCAATAATCCTCAACAAAATATTAGCAAACAGAATTCAGCAATACATTAAAAAGATCATACACCATGATCAAGTGGGATTCATCCCTGGTATGCAAGGGTGGTTCAACATCCGCAAATCAATTAATGTGATACACCACATTAATAAATGAAAAATAAAAATCATATGATCTTATCAATAGACGCAGAAAAAGCATTTGATAAAATCCAGCAGCCATTTATGATAAAAACCCTTAAGAAGGTGGGAATAGAGGGGTTATATCACAAAACAATAAAGGCCATATATGATAAATCCACAGCTAATATCACACTTAATGGGGAAAAGCTAAAACCATTCCCCTTAAGACCAGGAACAAGGCAAAGTTGCCCACTTTCTACACTTCCATTCAACATAGTGCTGGAAGTTGTAGCCACAGCAATCAGACAAAAAAAGAAATAAAAGGCATTGAAATCGGTAAGGAGGAAGTAAAATTGTCATTATATGCAGATGATATGATACTATATTTAGAGAACCCTAAAGACTCCACCAAGAAACTATTAGTGGTGATAGATGAATTTGGTAAAGTAGCAGGATACAATATTAATATTCAGAAATCAGTTGCATTTGTATATACCAATAATAAAACATCAGAAGGACAAATGAAAAAAGCAATCCCATTTACAATTGCTCCAAAGACTATAAAATACCTGGGAATAAATTTAACCAAAGAAGCAAAAGATCTGTACTCAGAAAATTATAAGACACTGCAGAAAGAAATGAAAGAAGATACAAATAGATGGAAACACATACCATGTTCGTGGATAGGCAGAATTAATATAGTTAAAATGTCCATACTGCCTAAGGCAATATACATATTCAACGCAATTCCTATCAAACTACCAATGACATTTTTCACAGAAATAGAACATATAATCCTAAAATTTATATGGGACCATAAAAGACCCCGGATAGCCTCAGCAATCTTGAGAAATAAGAACAAAGTGGGAGGTATAACAATACCTGATTTCAAATTATACTACAAGGCTACAGTAATCAAAACAGCATGGTACTGGCATAAAAACAGACACATAGATCAATGGAACAGAATAGAGAGTCCAGAAATAAATCCATGCCTATATGGCCATTTAATCTACGACAATGGAAGCAAGAATGTATGGTGGGGTAAAGACAGTCTATTCAATAAATGGTGCTGGGAAACCTGGACAGACACATGCAAAAAAATGAAGCTGGACCACCTCCTTACACCATATACTAAAATAAATTCAAAATGGCTTAAAGACTAAAATGTAATATCTGAAACCATAAACTTCCTAGAAGAAAATATAGGAAGAAACTTCATAGACATTACCCGGAGTAAGATTTTTACTGATATATCCCCTGATGCAAGGGAAGTAAGAGAAAAAATAAACATGTGGGATTATATCAAACAAAATTTTTTGCACAGCAAAGGAAACCATCAATAAAACAAACAGGGATCCTACTGAATGGGAAAAGATATTTCCCAATGATATACCTGATAAGGGGTTAATATCACAAATTTATAAAAAACTCACTCAACTCCAAAAAAACAAACAACCCAATTAAAAAATGGGCAGAGGACATGAAGAGACATTTTTCTGAAAAGGACATAGAGATGGCAAACAGACATATGAAGAAATGCTCAACCTCACTAACCATCAGAGAAATGCAAATAAAAACCACAATGAGATACCACCTCACCCCAGTCAAAATGGCTATCATCAATAAATCAACAAACAACAAGTGCTGGCGCAGATGTGGAGAAAAGGGAACGCTTGTGCACTGTTAGTGGGAATGCAGATTGGTGCAGCCACTATGGAAAACAGTATGGAGGTATCTCAAAAATCTGAAAATGAAACTACCTTGTGATCCAGCAATCCCACTCCTAGGTATCTATCCGGAGAAATCCAAAACGTCAATTCAAAAATCTTTATGCACTCCTATGTTTATTGCAGCACTATACACAATAGCCAAGACATGGAAACAACAGAAATGCCCATCGGTAGATGACTGGATTAAGAAATGTGGTACATTTATACAACGGAGTATTATGCAGCCATAAAGAAGAAAGAAATCTCACCATTTGCAACAACATGGATGGACCTAGAGAACATTATGTTAAGTGAAATACGTCAGACAGAGAAAGACAAATACCATATGATCTCACTTATATGCGGAATCTAAAGCAAAAAATAAGTGAATGAACTAATCAGAAACAGTTTTGGAGACATAGAGGAAAAACTGAGGGTTGCTAGATGTGCTGGGGGATGGGGATAAGGGGGAAGGTGAGGGGTTTAGAAAATAGTCGGTAACCACAAGATGGCCACAGTGTTTTGAAAATTAATTTGGGGACCATAATCAATAATGTAAAGATTTTGTAGGGTATCTGATGGACACGTGTCCCATTTGGGAGACCACCTCAGGGATGATGTAGATGCCTGATCTCTGCACTGTACACCTGAAGCTGAACAATAATGAAGGCCAACTATAATTTTATATCTATATCTATATCTATATCTATATCTATATCTATCTATCTATCTATCTATCTATCTATCTATATATATATATATATATATATATATACACATACCTATGTAAATGGTTACAGGAAGCAGAGTACGGCATTAGGAATATAGACAGTTGAACTGTAATGGCTCTGTGCTATGTCACAGGGACAGTGGTTGGGGGGAGGGGGTTCACACAGTATGAGGGATATAAATGATAAACGTCTAAGTATTGCTTTGTCTTGTGCACCTCAAACTAAGAGAAAAAAAAAAAAAGAAATTCCAAAGGAGGCTATTCGACCACCATCAACAGAGATAATTTGTGGCACCCAAAACATAAAAAGGGGGAGAGTAAAGGCCTCAACCGGAATATGGGAATGGAGAAAGTAAGCGTGCTGAAGAAAATGGAATACTCTAGATATCAAACTTTCTTTTACATAAATTTAAGGGTAACCACTCAAAAAAAAAAAAAAAAAATCCAGAACTGAAATATATACTGTAATAAAAAAACAAACAGAGGGAAACATCATAGAATACCACCACACAGAAATAATAGACAACAACAGAACGGCAAAGAAACAATGGAGACACAGCCTTACCAGAAAACTAAAGATAGAATGACAGGAAATCCTCACATGTCAATAATCACCCTAAATGTAAATGGACTGAACTCACCAACAAAAAGGCACAGAGTAGCAGATTTGAACAAAAAAATAGACCCAACCATATGCTGTCTCCAAGAGACGCATCTCAGCTACAAGGACAAGCATAGACTCAAAGTGAAAGGGTGGAAATTGACACTCCAAGCAAATGATATCCAGAGAAAATCAGGTGTAGCCATAATGATATCAGACGAAACAGACTTCAGGGTGAAAAAGATAACAAGAGACAAAGATGGACATTTCATAATGGTAAAGGGGACTATACAACAAGAAGACATAACAGTCATCAACATTTATGCCCCCAATCAGGGAGCACCGAAATATTCCAAGCAACTACTAACAGAACTAAACAGAGAAATTAACCCAAACACAATTTTACTAGGGGACTTAAATACATCATTGACAGCTATGGATAGTTCATCCTAAGAGAAAATAAATAATGAAACAGCAGCCCTAAATGACACATTCGATGAAATGGACATAATTGACATACATAGAGCACTTCATCCTAAAACATCAGGCTATACATTCTTTTCTAGTGTACATGGAACATTCTCAAGGATAGACCATATATTGGGACATAAAATCAGCCTAAGCGTATTTAAGAAGATTGAAATGATACCAAGCATATTCTCTGATCACAAGGCTTTGAAATTGGATATCAACTGCAAAAAGAAAGCAGTTGGAGATTAAACTCCATTAAATACATGGAGATTAGGAGGACTTCCGGAAAAATAGCGGCTTGAGGTGAGCCTCTGTAAAGCTCCCCTGGAATTTACAAAGAATCGAACAACAAAAACTCCACAAAGGACTCCCTGCACAGCAGACAGGCAAGACGAAGAGGCCCACTACCGACTGAAATCACCTACAGGTGGGAGGTCCGCGCGAGTGGAGGGAGGAGGAAAGGGAGAGGTGCACGGAGACGGAGCCGCGCGGGCGCAGGACGCAGACCTAGCTCAGTGCTCCGAGCTCACTGCTTCCCGGAACTACCGCAGCTGCGGGAGAGGGAAGAACTCGGACTGCTAGGGCTCCGCCAGGGCTCCACAGGCCTGAGGGGGCAGCATATAACACAGCTGAACCCAACGCTCACGGCAGAGACCTCGGAGAAAAGACTGAGGGAAAAAGGCTGAAAACGGTGGTTTAAGCCCGCACTGCCGAGCAGAGAACAGAGCCTTAAGCACTGATACTAACCGCCCCCTCCCTCCCCTCCCAGAGCTCGCCCCGCCCCCACCTGCCCGGGGCTAGAAACGAAACAGTAGCAGTGTCAGATCAAAACAACAGAAAATTTGCTGTTTTGAAAACTGTGGACTGCAAACACAAATTCACAGCCCAACTAGTTCCAGCAAAGGGGAGAGAGCTGTGGAAGCAGGATCGGCTGTGGTGGTGGTCACCGCCATTGCTCTGGGCCACCTCTCACAGCTCACCCCGCCCCTGGCCCCACCTTTCTGGGCGGATCCCTGCAGGAGTAAACAGAACTGCTGAAATATACGGGCTCTGAATCAGGAACTGGAAGAGCTTTGGAACATCAAAAGCTCTCCGCATACCCACCGGGACACTGCGCCCTGTGACCTAGACGAACTACTAACAGAGGAGAAGCCCGTCTCCCAGGGAATCCCCCCATTGTGTGAGAAGATGGAATAGTGCAGAGAAAACATAGCACTACCGTGTGGGAGAAGAAAAATAAGTTGCAGTTGGAGAAATAATAAAACATTCTACCAACAAGTACTGGCAAACTAAAGAAAGACCGCTTTCTATCAACCTGTTGCAGAAGTCACTCCTGTAGATGTCTAGGAAGAGAAATAGTAAACCAGTAATCACCATGAATAACCAAGGCAACAAGATAGCTCAGAAAGAAAGTGAGAAATCTCCAGAGAAGGCACTTAAAGATACAGAAATATGTGACTTAAATGACAGAGAATTCAAGATTGCAGTTCTGAAAAAACTCAACGAGATACAAGAAAACACAGATAGGCAGTTAAATGAACTCAGAAACTCAATCAAAGAACAACATGAGCATTTTACGAAAGAGATTGAAATCTTAAATAGAATTTCTGGAGATTTAGAACTCAATAGAAGAAATTAAGAATGAAATAACCAGCTTAGGTAGTAGAGTTCACCAGATAGAGGAAAGAATCAGTGACATCGAAAATAGAAACCTTGGAATTACACAGATGGAAGAAGAAAGAGACCTGAGACTTAAAAGAAATGAAAGAACTCTACAAGAACTTTCTGACTCCATCAGAAAGAGCAATATAAGAATAATGGGCATACCAGAAGGAGAAGAAAGAGAGAAGGGAACAGAGAATATACTCAAACAAATTTTCGATGAGAACTTCCCAAATTTGTGGGCAGAACTGGACCCTCGAATCCAAGAAGCAAATAGAACACCTAGTTACCTCAATCCCAACAGACCTTCTCCAAGGCACATTGTATTGAAGCTGTCTAAAATCAACGACAAAGAAAGAATCCTCAAGGCAGCCAGGGAAAAGAAGACGGTAATTTACAAAGGAAAGCCCATTAGATTATCATCAGATTTTTCAGCAGAAACTCTACAAGCCAGGAGGGAGTGGAACCAAATATTCAAACTATTGAAAGAGAGAAACCATTAGACAAGAATAATATATCCAGCAAAGATATCCTTTAGATATGAAGGAGGAATAAAGACCTTTCCAGACATACAGAAGCTGAGGGAATTTTCTAATACACGACCTACACTACAAGAAATATTAAAGGAGGCTATTCGACAACCATCAACAGGGACAATTTGTGGCAACCACAACTCAAAAAGGGGGAGAGTAAAGGCCTGAACCGGAATATGGGAATGGAGAAAGTAAGCGTGCTGAAGAAAATGGAATACTCTAAATATCAAACTTTCTTTTACATAAACTTAAGGGTAACCACTCAAAATAAATCCAGAATTGAAATATATTCTGTAATAAAAGAAGAAACAGAGGGAAACATCATAGAATACCACCACACAGAAATAATAGACAACAACATAAAGGCAAAGAAACAATGGAGACACAGCCTTACCAGAAAACTAAAGATAGAATGACAGGAAATCCTCACATATCAATAATCACCCTAAATGTAAATGGACTGAACTCACCAATAAAAAGGCACAGAGTAGCAGATTGGATCAAAAAACTAAACCCAACCATATGCTGTCTCCAGGAGACACATCTCAGCTACAAGGACAAGCATAGACTCAAAGTGAAAGGGTGGAAATTGACACTCCAAGCAAATGGTACCCAGAGAAAATCAGGTGTAGCCATAATGATATCAGATGGAACAGACTTCAAGGTGAAAAAGATAACAAGAGACAAAGATGGACATTTCATAATGGTGAAGGGGACTGTACAACAAGAAGACATAACAGTCATCAATATTTATGCCCCCAATCAGGGAGCACCGAAATACACCAAGCAACTACTAACAGAACTAAAGGGAGAAATTGACCAAAACACAATTATACTAGGGGACTTAAATACATCATTGACAGCTATGGATAGATCATCCAAACAGAAAATAAATAACGAAATAGTAGCCCTAAATGACACATGAGATGAAATGGACATAATTGACATTTATAGAGCACTTCATCCTAAAACATGAGACTACACATTCTTCTCTAGTGTACACGGAACATTCTGAAGGATAGACCATATACTGGGACATAAAATCAGTCTCAACAAATTTAAGAAGATTGAAATCATACCATGCATATTCTCTGATCACAAGGCTTTGAAATTGGATATCAACTGTAAAAAGAAAGTGGGGAAAAACACAAATACATGGAGATTAAATAACATACTTTTAAAGAAGGACTGGGTCAAAGAAGAAATTAGAGGAGAGATCAAAAGATACATAGAAACAAATGACAATGAAAATACATCCTACCAAAATTTTTGAGATGCAGCGAAAGCAGTTTTAAGAGGGAAATGTATCTCATTACAGGCCTATCTCAAGAAACAAGAAAACTCCCAAATAAATAACCTCATGTTACACCTTAAAGAACTAGAAAAAGAAGAACAAGTAAAACCCAAGGTCAGCAGAAGAAAGGAAATAACAAAAATTAGAGCAGAACTAAATGAAATAGAGAACAAAAAGACAATACAAAAAATTAATATGACAAAGAGCTGGTTCTTTGAAAAGATTAACAAAATTGATAAACCCTTGGCTAGACTTACTAATAAGATAAAAAGAGAGAAGACACTGATTAACAAAATCAGAAACGTAAAAGGGGAAGTTATCACGGACACCACAGAAGTAAAAAGGATCATCCAACAATACTATGAAGGACTATATGCCACAAAATTCAACAACCTAGAAGAAATGGACAAGTTCTTAGAAACATATAGCCTTCCAAGGCTGAACCATGAAGAACTGGAAAATCTAAACAGACCGATCACCAGTAACGAAATTGAATCAGTCATCCAAAACCTTCCCAAAAGCAAAAGTCCGGGACCAGATGGCTTCACTAGTGAATTCTACCAAACCTTCAAAGAGGATCTAATACCAATTCTGCACAAACTCTTCCAAAAAATTGAAGAAGAGACAGTACTCCCTAACTCATTTTATGAGGCCAACATTACCCTGATACCAAAACCTGGTAAGGACAGCACAAAAAAAGAAAACTACAGACCAATATCTCTAATGAATACCGATGCAAAAATCCTAAATAAAATTCTAGCAAATCGAATACAACAATGCATTAAAAAGATTATTCATCACGACCAAGTGGGGTTCATCCCCGGGGCACAAGGATGGTTCAACATACGCAAATCCATCAATGTGATACATCACATAAACAAAATAAAAGACAAATATCATATGATTATATCAATTGATGCAGAAAAAGCATTTGACAAGATACAACATCCATTTATGATTAAAACACTTAATAAAATGGGTATAGAAGGAAAATACCTTAACATAATAAAGGCCATATATGACAAGCCCTCTGCTAATCTCATAATTAATGGAGAAAAACTGAAGCCCTTTGCTCTACGTTCAGGAACACGACAGGGATGTCCCCTATCACCTCTGCTTTTCAACATAGTGTTGGAAGTCCTTGCCAGAGCAATCAGGCAAGAGAAAGAAATAAAAGGCATCCAAATTGGGAATGAAGAAGTTAAATTATCACCCGAATAGCCAAAGCAATCTTAAGAAAAAAGATCGATTCTGGAGGTGTCACACTCCCTGACTTTAGCTTGTACTACAGGGCTACAATAATCAAAACAGCATGGTATTGGCAGAAAAACAGACATATAGACCAATGGAATAGAATTGAGCACCCAGAAATAAAACCACATAAATAGGGACAGATAATGATTGACAAAGACGCTAAAAACATACAATGGAGGAAAGACAGCCTCTTCAATAAATGGTGCTGGGAGAATTGGATAGCCACGTGCAAAAGAATGAAACTGGACTGCTATTTGTCACCATGTACCAAAGTTAATTTAAAATGGATCAAAGACTTAAGCATAAGACCTGACACAATAAACTGCATAGAAGAAAACATAGGTACTAAACTTATGGACCTTGGGTTCAAAGAGCATTTTATGAACTTGACTCCAAAGGCAATGGAAGTAAAAGCTAAAATAAACGACTGGGACTGTATGAAACTTAACTTCTGCACAGCAAAAGAAACCATTGACAAAATAAAGAGGCAAACAACTGAATGGGAGAAGATTTTTGCAAACAGTGCCTCCGATAAGGGGCTAGTATCCAGAATATACAAGGAACTCATGCAACTCAACAACAAAAAAACAACCAACCCAATTGAAAAATGGTCAGAGGACTTGAAGAGACATTTCTCCAAAGAAGACATACAAATAGCAAATAGACATATGAAAAAATGCTCAACATCACTCATCATCAGAGAAATGCAAATCAAAACCACAATGAGATATCACCTCACCCCAGTCAGAATGGCTATCATCAACAAGACAAATAGTAACAAGTGTTGGAGAGGCTGTGGAGAAAAAGGAACCCTCATACACTGTTGGTGGGGATGCAGACTGGTGCAGCCGTTATGGAAGGCAGTGTGGAGGTTCCTCAAAAAATTACAAATAGAATTGCCATATGACCCAGCAATCCCTCTCCTGGGTATCTACCCAAAAAATCTGAAAACATTTAGAGATAAAGACACGTGTGCTCCAATGTTCATTGCAGCTTTGTTTATGGTGGCCAAGACATGGAAACAACCAAAATGTCCTTCGATAGATGAATGGATAAAGAATTGTAGTATATATACACAATGGAATACTATTCGGCGGTAAGAAAAGATGATACAGGAACATTTGTGACAACATGGATGGATCTTTAGAGTGTAATGCTGAGCGAAATAAGTTAGACAGAAAAAGCAGAGAACCATGTGATTTCACTGATATGTGGTATATAAACCAAAAGCAACAAAAGAACAAGACAAACAAATGAGAAACAGAAACTCATAGACACAGACAATGGTTTGGTGGTTGCCAGTGGGTAAGGGGGGTGCGGGGTGGGAGATGAGGGTAAGGGGGATCGAATATATGGTGATGGAAGGAGAACCGAATCTTGGTGATGAACACACAATGGGATTTATAGATGATGTAATACAGAATTGTACACCTGAAATCTATATAATTTTACTAACAATTGTCACCCCAATAAATTTAATAAAATAAAATTAAATATTAAAAAAAAGAAAGAAGTCAGACAGAAAAAGCAGAGAACCATATGATTTCACTGATATGCAGTACATAAACCAAAAACAGCAAAAGAACAAGACCAACAAATGAGAAACAAAAACTCATAGACACAGACAATAGTTTAGTGGTTACCAGAGGGTAACAGGGGTGGGAGGGGGAGATGAGGGTAAGGGGGTTCAAATATATGGTGATGGAAGGAGAACTGACACTGGGTGGTGAACACACAATGGGATTTATAGATGATGTAATACAGAATTGTACACCTGAAAACTATGTAATTTTACTAACAATTGTCACCCCAATAAATTAAAAAAAAATCTACAAATTATAAAGTAATATCGTGATAGATTTTTTTTACTACATAAAAAAATGTGAAGTCTCTAAAATCAAAAACAAAGTTGAAAGCAAGAAAATATTTGTGGCTTGTAAATATTTGTAATGTGTCAATCAGTTAAAGGAGGACTATGCAAAATATATAAAGATGTCCTTTTATCAATAAGAATAAGACAACCCAATAGGAAAATATGCAAAGAAAAGAACAGGTACTCAGAGATGAACAAATAAAAGGCAAATAAAACATTCTCACCATGGTGACCACTTCTTTAGCATAGAGAAGAAAATCCACCATGTGGTAATAACTCTGTATAATGCTAGGTGGGTACTGTTGAATAACTATGATGTACACCTGAAACTAATATAATATTGTATGTTAGCTGTATTTTAACAAAAATCTTTTTTTAAAAAGAAAGTGTTAGACCTTGAAAAAAAAATTCTCAACCTTTGTCAGCAACCAAATAAAACAACAAGAAACCAATTTTCACCCATCAAGCTGACAAAATTTTAGAACATTTATGATATTGGGTGTTGGTAAGGTTGTGGAAATATTCATTTTCATACCCTGTTGGTAGGAGTGTGAACTGATACTGCTTTTCTTTTTTTTTTTTTTTTAAGGACACCTTTCATATACTGCTTTTCTTGAAAGGAATTTTGCAGAATCTACTGAAGTGAAGAATGTATACCTTTGGGCCGGCCTGGTGGCTCAGGGGGTTAGAGCTCCGTGCTCCTAACTCCGAAGGCTGCTGGTTCGAATCCCACATGGGCCAGTGGGCTCTCAACCACAAGGTTGCCAGTTCAATCCCTCGAGTCCCGCAAGGGATGGTGGGCTCCGCCCCCTGCAACTAAGATTGAACACGGCACCTTGAGCTGAGCTGCCTCCCGGATGGCTCAGTTGTTGGTTGGAGCGCACGCTCTCAACCACAAGGTTGCCAGTTCGATTCCTCGACTCCCGCAAGGGATGGTGGGCAGTGCCCCCTGCAACTAAAATTGAACATGGCACCTTGAGCTGAGCTGCCGCTGAGCTCCCGGATGGCTCAGTTGGTTGGAGCGTGTCCTCTCAACCACAAGGTTGCTGGTTCGACTCCTGCAAGGGATGGTGGGCTGTGCCTCCTGCAACTAGCAACGGCAACTGGACCTGGAGCTGAGCTGCGCCCTCCACAACTAAGACCTCCACAACTAAGACTGAAAGAACAACTTGAAGCTGAACAGAACCCTCCACAACTAAGATTGAAAGGACAACAACTTGACTTGGAGAAAAATCCTGGAAGTGCACACTGTTCCCCAATAAAGTCCTGTTCCCCTTCCCCCCCCCAAAAAAAAAAAAAAAAAAAAAAAAAAAGAATGTATACCTTTCTACTTCCAGATATGGATCCTAGAGAAATCCTTCAATGTGTGCACAGATTTTCAGTGCAATTGTTTGACATAATACAAAGTCAAAAACAACTAAATTTCCATTGGTCACAGAATGCAGGCAGGGTAAGGGTTTGAGGCCAAGGGTAAAGGCCTGGAATAGTCTATGAAGACAATGGGAAGGGAGCCAACTCAGGACAAGAAAAACATTGCCAGGCATGTCAAGAAAACTGCCAAGGTTGGAATTTGGAGTGGCCTCAACCTACAGAGTTGTGATATTTTCGCCTGTTCAAAAGAGATGGTTCAAATGCCCTGGCATTTACTCATTCATCCAACAAATAGTATGAGTGCCTAGAAAGTGCCAGGCAGTGTCCTAGGCTCTGTAATACAGCAGTGAACAAAATAAATAGGGTACCTACTTTAATGGAGCTTGCATACTAGTGAGAGAAATTCACAAAAAACATACAAACAGATATATAATATAATATCAGGTAAATGCTCTGAACAATAAATAAAACAGAATAAGGGGGTAAAAAATGACACAGGTTCTGTTTAAATAATGAGATCAAGAAAGGCCTCTCTGAAGAGATGACATTTAAACAGAGATCTGAATGAAGTAGGATGAGCTATGTTGATATCTGGACAAAAGAGCATTCTTAGTAGTGTGAACAGTATGTGCAAAGGCTCTGGGGTGTGAGCATGCTTCACCTGAGGACGGAGATTGGCAGGATGGTTGTAGTGGAAGGACAAAGGGACAGAAGAGTGTTAGAAAAAAGGGAGGTTGAATGATGGGTTTTGTAGTTTGGACCAAATAGGGAGGGAAATGAGACCAAGGGATGCTGATAAATGGAGAGGAGAAGCATAGGGTAAGTGACAGGAAATTTCAGTGAAGTGAAAAAGCAGGTGTAATATTAGTGAGGGAGAGAAGACTATCACCACAATGAAAAGAGGATGTGATGAGAGAATGAGAGACTGGGGTTCAGTATATCAGAGAACCGTGATCCCAGCAATGATGAGGCCCAAGATGCTGTTTGTGGTATGAGAGATTAAGGAAGAGTGGAGAAAGGGCTTTGAACTGAGGGACTTTGAACATGAAGAACTAGAACATGATATGAATCATTGAAAGGAACCTTGATGTCACCCAGGGTAATGGCAGACGTGTTGGGGAGAAGTAGCCCTGAGCTGGTCGCCATGGTCCTCTACATGACTGGGAAAGTGTCAGGAGGCAGATAATGGGAACTGTGACAAAGGCAGTAAAAGAACTAATAGGGAGATTCCACCTAGCGGGGGGTGGGGGGGTTCAGGGAAAGCTTCCCAGATGCAGTGACACTTAAGGAGACTTGAAGAAGAAGGAGTATGGAGAGTAAGTGTTGCTAAAAGAAGGGCAGTGTGGCTGGAGTGACAATGGTGAGGAGAGAGGCATAAGATGGAGGAGAAGTAAAAGGATTAGGCTACCAAAGAGATCAGATAGTTGGGAGAGTACCCAAGAACCACCAAATGGAGGTTTGAATAGAATCGACTGGCACCCTGGTGAGCCACAATGCTGCTCTAGCGACTCCTAATGCAAGGTTTCTGAGGGGGCAGCACAGGTTTGTGACACGACTGACTGGGTTTAGGACTCAGCCAGGGCTCAGGGTCTGACTCAGTCTGTGCCCATAGAATCAAACCAAGCTAACTGGGGCTTCAGCCAGGTCCACTATGTCTCCCTAACAAAGTTCCTGGGCCGTAACTACCAACTTATTCCATGAGTAGGAGGAGCCATAGGCAGCTGGAAGCTGCTTAAACGAGCTACTCACTGGTCGCACCAATCACAGCAAAGAGAAGTCCAACCCTCATTGTGAGGGGATAATCCTGCTTCCTGCTGCCTGGATGGCTGGGTGGAAAGGTCCTGGGTCACATCTCAACAAAGACCAGCTTCCATGTTCCATGAAAGGAACTCTTGCCTCTACCCCTTGGCCACCCCCTACACACACACACACACACACACACACACACACACACACACACGACCAATATAGACTTTTTGTCAAAGTGGGGCAGATGTGAGGGAAGGGGTACCCAATAGCACCATGGCAGCCTTCTGGAGGCTAAACAATTGCCCCTCCCCCCGTCAAGGGTATTAAGGACATTTCTTTCAAGTTAGAGGCTGTTGAGGTGTATTGTCAATTATCCAAACTTGTGTTGAGTCCACTCTTCACTGGGCTCTGACCTGTATGTTTTGGTGCATGCAAAGATTTATAAAATCAAGCTCCTGAGGTGGCCGGATGGCTCAGTTGGTTAGAGCGTGAGCTATGAACAACAGGGTTGCTGGTTCAATTCCTACATGAGCCAGTGAGCTGTGCCCTCCACAACTAGACTGAAGACAATGAGCTGCCACCGAGCTTCCAGAGGGGCAGCCGGATGGCTCAGTTGGTTAGAGCGCGGGGCTCTCAACAACAGATGGTTCGATTCCCGCATGGGATGGTGGACTGTGCCCACTGCAACTAAAGATTGAAAAAAAAAACCCAGGAGAGGGATTGCTGGGTCATATGGCAATTCTATTCGTAATTTTTTGAGGAACCTCCACACTGCCTTCCATAACGGCTGCACCAGTCTGCATTCCCACCAACAGTGTATGAGGGTTCCTTTTTCTCCACAGCGTCTCCAACACTTGTCACTATTCGTCTTGTTGATGATAGCCATTCTGACTGGGGTGAGGTGATATCTCATTGTGGTTTTGATTTGCATTTCTCTGATGATTAGTGATGTTGAGCATTTTTTCATATGTCTATTTACTATTTGTATGTCCTCTTTGGAGAAATGTCTCTTCAAGTCCTCTGCCCATTTTTCAATTGGGTTGTTTGTTTTTTTGTTGTTGACTCTGGGTGGTGAACACACAATGGGATTTATAGATAATGTAATACAGAATTGTACACTATGTAATTTTGCTAACAATTGTCACCCCAATAAATTTTAAAAATAAATTTAAAAAACGAAAAACAAAAACAAACAAAAAAAAAAACGGCAACTGGACTTGGAGCTGAGCTGCGCCCTCCACAACTAGATTGAAGGACAATGACTTGGAGTTGATGGAAAAACACACTGTTCCCCAATTCTCCCCAATAAAAATAAACAAAATAAAGTAAAATAAAAGTAATAAAATAAAAGCAGGGCCTGCCCGGTGGCCCAAGTGGTTGGAGCGCCGTGCTCCTAAAGCCGAGGTTGCCGGTTCGATTCCCACATGAGCCAGTGAGCTGTGCCCTCTACAGCTAAGATTGTGAACAATGGTTCTCCCTAGAGCTGTGCTGCCGTGGGCTACCATGTGCCACCATGAGCGGCCAGTAGCCAGCATGAGTGGCCGTGAGCTGCTGTGAGCGGCCAACCAACGACTGGTGACCGACTACCTCAGCCAGGGGGAGCACAATGCTCATAAGTGCAAGGCTCATAATGCCAGCATGGGCCAGAGAGCTGTGTCCTACACAACTAAACCAAGAAACAATGCTTAAACCAGAGTGGGGAGGGAGGTGGAAGAAAGGGGGGAAAAATAAATAAAAGCTCCTGCACTGAAGGACAGGTGGCATAGGAGGGAAGAGTCAAGAAAGCAGAGGGTTATGGCAAAGCTTTTAAAATAGAGGTTCACACAAAATGTTATGGGAGCCTCCATGATGGAAGGATGAATTTGAGATGGAGGTCAGAGCTTGGTGGATGAGGTGACTTTTGAGCTCATCTCTGATGGATGGAGAGAATATAGATAAGAAGAGATGGGTGATGGGACAAATCAGAGAGGGAGGCCTTGACCACTGGGCTGAAGAGATTGACTTCTATCCCGATGACAGTGGAAGCCACAGAAGAACTTCAGATAGGGACAACAGTGAGGCCCAATGGAGGGATTAGGGGCTCTGAAGGCCCCCACACCCAGATTTGAGTCCCAGCTCTGCCACCGGTCAGCTTAGACCTGGGCCAAGCCGCTATCCTTCTCCATCCTGTCTCCTCTTCTGCAGGGGAGGATCCTACCTGTCTCCCAACATAGTTAACAAACCTGATGGAAGGGTGGGAAGGGGTTTTGGAAGTAGCAGTAATATGATATGCCACCAGGGTGTATAGTCTCTCAGCCTCCGAGGTCACATCAACAGTTAGGTCAGATGCCCCTTTCTCATCTAAATAACTGCAGCACCTCAGGCCTCCTTTCAAGATTTCATCCTCAGTATCTTGGGACATCCCCAAGGAGTTGTTTTGCAGTTCTCAGAGCTCTGATTTTATTGCTGCCACAGGCGGCTCCAAGCCATGGCGCTATCTGCCCATGCCTTCTTGGGCTGCTGTTTACGTCACTGCTGCCAATCTGCCCCGACTGCTGACCTTCCCCTTGACTACTGCCTTCAGTGCCATTTCTGTACCTCTCCTGCCAATGATAGCTCCCTGCTGCTCCCCAAGGCTGCCAGAATGCCCTCTGCCATTCTGGCCTGCTGGCTGTCACTTTGTTTCTCAGGCCTCCCTTGGGTTCCACTCCTTCAGAGGGTCCCACAGCAGAGCTGCTTGGAAGCTGGTCACTTTCCGTGCATTTTCTCAGTCATTCATGAAATGGTTTGTTATCATGATCTGAACTGTGATTCACCTACTATCTGTGAACTGTGGACCCTCACTATCACTGAGTGGGAGAAAATGCCAGTCAGGTAGGTACATTCTGACAGTAGGCATTGGTGCCTGGAGAGGGTAGGCCCAGATCAGAAGGCAGGGTGACAAGCCTGGGGAGGGATCAGGGTGCAAAAAAGAGACATGAACAGGACAGACCCTGAAAAGAACTTCTCCAATTTCAGATTATGACCTTGGGCCAAAAAGTGAGGCAAGCAGACATGGGCTGCCTGTGCAGGCTACAGCAAGACTCCAGTGACCTTCCAAACATCTTTAATACAAGAACTCTTGACCATTAACCCTCCCCACCCTGAATCATTGCTTTCCACTTCAGGCCTGTTGCCAAATTGGGTTCAAGTACCCCAAACTGATGACTAAAGACATTGGTTTCGAGATAAGGAGATAAGGGAGGAGCTGAGGGGGAAGGCAGGTGAGGTCATTATTGCCACCCTGGCCAAGACAGGGACGCTGGGGACAGAAACAGAGGGCTGACTACAGTGCAGAGCCTTGGTAGCCTCCGAGACCACCCCCAGGCAGAGTCCAAAAGATGGGGGAGGGATGGATGCCTATAGGTTTATTTGCTTTGACTTGGCACTTCAGCCCAGCTGATCTAGGTATAACATTAACTGCCATTTCAGCAGTGTTGGATGCTAGGGGCAGAAAGAACAAAGTATAGATGAGATACCTTTGATTTCTAGTTAGGTGTTTGGCTCAACATACACTTATATAGCATTGACTCCTCATGGCAAGTATATTCTGAGAGCTTCAAAGACATTAACCCACTTAATCCTCACCACACCTCTAAGAAGTTAACACTACTATTATTACTCCATTTCACAGGTGAGGAAATTGTAGGCTCACAGAAGTAAAGTCGCTTGCTCAGTACCATGCAGCTAGTGGGTGACAGAGCTGAGATTGAAACCCTGGCAGTCTGGCTTCTAGGCTTACTGGTAAAGGCAGGGCTGTTTGTCCTAGACAGCTGTCTTCAGGGTCATCTGCCCCCTGACTGTCCCCACATGATCCCATCAAGTTGACCTGCTTGCCCTTCAAGATGGCTAATATGGTACAGAGGGGGAGGGAAGGGCCTTTGAGGGGGGCATTTCCCCAGTTCTCTGGTCTCTGGGAATAACTTCATTCTCAACCTGGAGTGGAGTGGGGAGGAGGCAGGGAAAAGACAGCGGGAGTGTCAGCAGTCCCAGAATCACACAGGGTCCTTGCAGTGCTTGTCCCCAGTCTATCCTGTGAGGCCCTGGGCTCTGCCCTCAGCTTTTATTCCTGGAAGTGGAATTCACTGAAACTCCTCTCTCATTTAGATTCCTCTCCTTCAGGGAGTCCCATGAAGGCCCCCTTTCCTTCTTCAAAATGGTCTATTTTATTGTATTTGGATCCTTTGAAAGCTGCCTTAAACTTGTGGACATAAGCAGAGTGTAAATACGTTTAAAATAAAATAAAAAGGAATGGGTAGTTTGCTTCTGTGGCCCTCCAGGCTAGGTTAGCACATGTCCATTGGGTCTGTTTGTCTCTTGGAAGTATTCCTTTCTGGCTGAGGATTCTAGAGGGCATTTACTGGGAACTGCATTGACACTGGTGCAATGAGCTGTCCTCTGATGCAAAGGGTGTGGTGACAAGGCTGGACTCAGTTTCTCCACTTCCTCCGTAGGAAGTCATGCTGGTTAGGAGTGACTGCAGGGGAACCAAAGCCCTGTTCTAGAAGCTATGGCAAAAAGTCCATGTCCAGTTAACCAAATCTGTCTTCTGGAGCCCCCAAATTCCCCTTTCTGGGTCTTCTTCCCTCTTCAGTGGTGTCTCCTTATCCCTCCAAATAAACCTTTGGCCCTTGTTTCCTTTCAGGGGTGAATGGCACTAACAGCCCCAAGAGAAGGACAGACTTCCCCTCTGCCAATGGCTGGCAGCACTTTTACAGAGTGGGCTCTTCTAAGGGGGTCTCATCCCAGCTCAAGAGAGTAACTCTCCAGCTAAACTCATCTTCCCCAAGGGCTGCAGTAGGGCTTCCCAGGAACCAGGGAGAGAGGACGTTGGCTTTTTCTGAGACAGGCCAGCTCAGAAGAGGAGGAACAATAAACATCCATCTTGAAAGAAAAGTGGAACTATAGCCAGAGCCCAGGGTGGGGGAGCTAATGGGAAACAGCTTGCCAGATGGAGGGGGACAGAATTCAGTAATAGCTGAGGTTGGCTGCTACACAGGGAGCTGGTAGAAGCAGGCTGATTGAGACCAGCTGCTGCTCCTTTGTCTCAGAGATCTTTGGACTCTGCCCGGAGCAGGCCACACCTTATTCCAGGTGACTGGAAGCCAGCAGAGAATTCTCTGCCCATTTTGACTCCTGGAGCCTTCAGAAAGAACAGATCAAAAGGGGACTTTCCATCCATCAGCCTGACACCTCCTCCCAAGTCCCCACCCCCTTGCTGTTCCTGTCCCGGAAAGCTCTGGAGGGAGAGGCCAGGGAAGGAAGAGACCTGCCCACTCTCCATTGTTCTTCTATTCACTCAGCACCAGCATCTGGAGACTCCATGGCTCTGGCTTCCTGGCGCTGCTACTCCTGGCTTATTCTCCTCTGTGGTATGTGCATCCCGGTCTCAACCTCCCCTTGTATGCTGGGAAGGCAGGTCCAGCAGGAAAGCAGCTCTGGCCTCCCCTACTGGGTTTGAAAAGGTTTGGAATGAGGGCTGGGGCCCAGATTATCTCTTTATTTCTTGTTCCCCCTCTCCATCTTGAGGAAGAAGAACCCCAGGGCCAGTCCTTGGGACCCTCAAGACTCAGGTCAAGTCTGGTTTGGCATGTTTCCATCCCTATCTGTTAAAGAAAAAGTGATTCTAGCACTTGTTAAAAGAATAAGGAAGATTTTATTCAAGACTATTGTAATAGGGGCATTGCAACAGGGGAGAAAGATCAGACTCATGTCCGAATACAGCAAAGATGGTCAATGAGGAGAGTGAGGGGGTCAGAGGATAGAAACTTCCTAAGAGGAGACATCAAAGGTAGGGAGAATCTTGCTACACTGACTTAATAGGATTCTTGTTGCAGGCAAGCCAAAGTTATCAGATATCAAGGGTAGGGTGTGGGAATTTGATAAGATATCAAAGGTGATCAGATATTAAGGGTTGGGGATTCTCTCTAAACTGACTTAGCAAGATTCTTGCTAAGACTGGGCAATGCAGGCCCAGCAAAAACAGGATTGATATGAAGGCCAAAGTCAAGGCCTAATCAAGAAGAGGGCTCGGAGGAGCCTAATTAACTTTGGTCTTCTTTACCCCTATGGTGCCCTGCTTGTCCTCTTTGGTCACAACTAAGTGCCCAGCTTAGCAGCCTCCACATCCTCTCCACCTCCAGCCTTAGGGAAGCCTCCCTTCCCTTTGCTCTCTGTGAGCAAGACCCTGCTCCTTCATTCAGCACCCAGTTCCTGAGCACCTCTCAAGTGCCAGGGCCTGTGCCAGGGACCACAGAATGATTCAGCTGCAGAGCCTGACCCTTGGAACCACAGCTCACGCCTCAGAGAAAAGCAATCTGGGTGTCCAGAGAACACAGGTTGGCTGAGTTTTGCTTCTCATGTTGGTGTGTTAGCACCATCCTTTTGCCAGAGATCTGCTCATGCAGTAATAAGGATTCATTTTCTTAAATCAACAGTATGCATCTTATCTCCCCCTGGATTTTATGACACCAAGACAGCCAAGCAGGGCATTCATGGTGTTACACCCCTATCCACCCTCCTTCCTCCTGTAGCTCAGCTTACTCAGAAAGTAAAAGTTTAATACCTCCCCATACTCAGGCCCTTATTACCCTCTGGAGAGATCCTCCCTGAAAGTTGGGGGGCTAGGCTAAAAGGAAGCACTATCAGAAACCACTGGAGTTTCCGGGTACAGAGCCTGTAGGACTTAGCCCAGTACCTGGCATAGAGTCGGTACTTGGGCAATGATCAATGAATACTGGATGACTCTTTGGGTCAAACCAAATTTGGGGTAAAGCCTTACCTGGACCTTAGCTTCCTCCTCAATAGAAAGTAGACAATAATACCCACTTCACAGAGTTGTTGCAAGTATCAAATGAGATGCTATAGATAAATCGCTGACTTCAGTGTCTGGCACATAGTAGTTCTTTAATGCTAACCCACCTTTCCCCACCAGGTGACAATGTCTGACTGAGATTGCCTGTCTTATGTATTTAAAAATACCAGAGATTTGGATTATAAATGGTACAAGTCAGCCTTGAATTTAAGTAAACCCAATATATGATGAGATGTGATCAAAAACTACGGTGAATGTTTAATTTTTTTTTAATTATTACAGTAAAAGACACATTGGCATTAATCCCCCTCAAAATACTTCCCCTCGTGATAGGGGGACAACCAAGATGGTGCAGTATGTAAATGCTGTATTTACCTTCTCTCACAACCACATCAAAATAACAACTAATCTACAAAACAACCATTATTGAGATGTACCTAAAATCAAGCTGAACTGAAGCCTTTCAACTAAGGACTTGCAGAAGAAGCCACCTCCAAACTGGTAGGAAGATCAGAGACACGGAACAGGCTGGTCCCACACCCGCATGTGACCATTAAAGATTGGGAGGGCTATTTTGGCTGTGGTTGTCCCCGCCACCCCTTAAAGGAGCAAGAGGTCCCAGCCCCACCCCAGCCCAGGGTTCCACTTCCGGGGAGAGAAGTCCCCATAATTTCTGGTTGTGAAAACCAGAGGACATTGTGACTGAGTGACACTTACTGCGGCTGCACTCACAGGCGCTCCTCTTTTTTTAAAGATTTTATCGGGGAAGGGGAACAGGACTTTTATTGGGGAACAGTGTGTACTTCCAGGACTTTTTTCCAAGTCAAGTTGTCCTTTCAGTCTTAGTTGTGGAGGGCACAGCTCAGCTCCAGGTCCAGTTGCCGTTGCTAGTTGCAGGGGGCACAGCCCACCATCCCTTGCGGGAGTCGAACCGGCAACCTTGTGGTTGAGAGGACACGCTCCAACCAACTGAGCCATCTGGGAGGCAGCGCAGCTCAAGGTGCCGTATTCAATCATAGTTGCAGGGGGCAGAGCCCACCATCCCTTGTGGACTTGAGGAATTGAACTGGCAACATTGTGGTTGAGAGCCCACTGGCCCATGTGGGAATCGAACCAGCAGCCTTCGGAGTTAGAAGCATGGAGCTAACTGCCTGAGCTGGCCCCCAGGCGCTCCTCTTAAAGGGACTGCATGCAGACTTACCCACCAATGAAATCACTTGCTCTGAGCTCCAGCGCTGGGGCAGTAGCTGGAAAGGAAGCAGGGACATATGGGGGGAGAAATGAGTTGTCTGGCATGGGACGGGGGCTGGAGAGGAGGCTTTCTCCTGGACAGGGAAACTGGTGGAGACTATTGTTTCTTTGTTGAGCTGTCCCCTCTCCCAGCGTGCAGACACAGGCTGCCACCATTTCTGAGTCTCCACCATTAGTTCGCCACGCTCTAGTGATTTGAGACATGGCCCCGCCCAAATTTTGGGCACACCCAGGCTGCTTTCAGTGGTTTGTTCATGCAGACCACCTGCTTTGGCTCAAGTTGCACTTTCCTAAGGTCTCTCAAAGGTTCACGGAACCCAGACAAGCAGCATCTGGCTTGAGCATGTCCTGTACCTCTGGCAGAGCAGTCCTAGGCCAGCACTAGTGGCAGCAGCTTGGCCTCCCCAGGCACTTCCAAGCACAGCATGGGCAGCAGCCATCTGCAGATTTCTTTCTGGCTCCTGCTCGGTGGCCCCAGGTAGAGCATGAGCTGAAGCTAAAGTAGACCTACAGTGGATCCCCTCCAAGGTGGTCCTGCGGTTGGCACTCCCAGTGGCCAGCTTCAAAACAAGCTGGAGCATCACCCAGCTGCCTCCAACTATGACACACACAAGGGGTGGATTAGGCAGGCGCCAGAGTCCTGCTGAGGCAGATCCTGCTCCATTGCATCAGCTCCTGCACAACAACTCTTTTTCTGTAGTCAAGGCCAGTCCTCACAACCAGCCAGCCCAAGGGTCAGTCCCTAACATTTATGTGTAATTATCAACCAAGGCTCAACGCACACAAGATACACACCTGGAGTGCGTGGCTCAAGTGACCAGAAAGACTGTGCCACTGAACCTCATTGCACACCTAATACATAAGACCACTCTACTAAAACTGGAAGACATAACAGTCCTACCTAATGCATAGGAACAAACACAGGGAGGCAGCCAAAATGAGGAGACAAAGAAACATGTCCCAAATAAAATAACAGAACAAAGCACCAGAAAAAGAACTAAGTGAAACAGAGACAAGCAATCTTGTCAGATGCAGAGTTTCAAACACTGGTTATAAGAATGCTCAATGATCCAGGGAGAATTTCAACAGAGAGATAGGAAGCATAAAAATGGAGATGGAAACCATAAAAAAGAACCAGTCAGAAATAAAGGATACAATAATGGAAATGAAAAATATATTATAGGGAATAAACCATAGATTACATGAAGCAGAGGATCCAGCCAGGGAGGTAGAAGATAGGACAGATAAGGAGCTTCCCAGACAAGAAAAAGCTGAAGGAGTTCATCACCACCAAACCAGTATTACAAGGAATCTTAGAGGGACTTCTTTAAGATGGGAGAGAGGTTAAGGATGGGTGAAAGGGTAAGGGATAAAGAAGTACAAGTTGGTTGTTATACAGTGGTCATGGGGATGTAGGGTATAGCATAAGGAATATAGTCAATAATATTGTAATAACTATGTATGGTGCCAGATAGGTACTAGATCTATCAGGGTGATAGATGAAAATGGGGTTGGGGACAGGGTGAAAAAGGTGAAGGCATGAAGAAATATAAATTGATAGTTAATACAGTATGGGGAATATAATCAACAATGCTGTAAAGATCATGTAAGGTGCCAGATGGGCACTGGACTTATCAGGGGGATCACGTCATAGACTCTGTAGATGCCGGACCAATGTGCAATACACCTGAAGAGCTGAAGTAGAATAATATTGAATGTCAACTATAACTAAATATATAGGTATATACAGTCACAGGATGTAGAATACAACATAGGGAAGATCGTCAATGGTATTATAACAACTACATAAGATGTCAAAGGGGTGGTAGCTTGGGGGGTGGGTTATCACTTTATGAGGGGCTTAAATGTCTAATTATTATGTCGCTTTGTACACCTGAAACAAAAAATATATAAATAAATAAATAAATAAATAATAAAACAAAAATCAATTATATTTAAAAAAATACTTCCCCTCGCTTCAAACACCCTTATCCCATCATTCTTGTCGTTTTCTGAAGCAGTTCTAGAAGTCCTGTTTCATGAGTGTCGTTGGATGTGCTCTTGTGGCTGCCTCAATGTCCTGAACCAATTCAAAACATTTACCTTTGATGGTCATTTTTACTTCGGGGAAAAGCCAGAAGTTGCAAGGTGCCAGATCCAGTGAATAAGGTGGATGATAACACACTGTAATTGTTTTTATTTGTAGAAATCATCATACCAGAAGCAATGTGTGACATGGAGCCTTTCCATTGTGGTCACAAAATACGGTCAATGCTGCTGTCATGTGCCATCCAAGGGAAAGGCAGGGATCTTCAATACAAGAAGTGGTGAATCAAACTTTAGTAACAGTGTGTGACAAGTTTTAACTTGTTCCGTGCAGTCAGTCGGGTGTGAGCTACGGTTGAGAGAAGGTGTGTTTTAAACTGTGATGTAAATCATCCTCCATCATGACAACACTCCATGTCACGCATCGCTTCTGGTATATGGCAATTTCTGTCTAATAAAAACATTACAGTGTGTCCTCACCCACCTTATTCACTGGATCTGGCACAGTGCAACTTCTGGCTCTTCCCCAAAGTCAAAATGATTCAGGACATCAAGGCAGCTATGACAGTGCAACTAAAGGCACTCATGGAAAGGGACTTCCAGAACTGCTTCAGAAAGTGGCAAGAACGATGGGGAGTATTTTGAGGTGAATTAATGGCAATGTGTCTTTTACTATAATAATTTTTTTTATTTAAACATTCACCGTATTGTTTGATCACACCTAAAATTAGATTTATAGAAGAGTAAAATGAAGTTGTGGTGTTTACTTAGTGAGATCCTCTAGAGCATTTCTAATAAAATTTGATCACAAAAGCTTAATTTATACACTACTTTTCTAGTTGGGTAGACCCTGAAAAGACCCAATTAGATTAGAAAAAAAATTGATTTAATGAGCACTAAAACCAATCTAAAAATGACAACCACTTGTTGATGCATCAGGTTTCTTTGATTGTGGCCCAGGGTGCCATCCAATTCAGCCTGATTTCCGATGAAATGTAATTATTTTTATCCTCAAGAAGAGTTAGACAGCATCATGTGTTTCAAAGGATGGAGGCCCTGCAGGGATGGGGAAGAGGGTTGGGGAACATGTCCCTGTGCTCTCTAGAAACTATCTGATCTCCAAGTGACCCTGGATTTTTTTTTTTCTGGTTTCTAGCTTATACCTGGGGTCATCCAAAGCCAGTGGACCTAAAAACAGAGGATGTAAGAAACTGTTCAACCAGCCCTCAGGTGAGGTCTTGGCTGGGCCCCACCCTGGCCCCCATCCCGGCACCCCCACACCACAACCTGCCCCAACCCTGCCCCACAGCTCCCATTATCCTCCCCTTCTCCTACTGGCTCAGTTGCTATGCTCTCCTTCTTCCAGCCTTTCTCCTGATTTCTGTACTCTGGGGTCACTGTTTCTGATTAACATCCCTCAGGGCAGGCAGCACATTCTTATGTGCCTAACATGCACCCCCATTCCTCCCTCCCACCCATTCCCAAAGCTGGTTATCTACTATAGTCCTCTCTTGGGCCTGGGCAGCCCTGCTAGAGGGAGGGAGGAAGAGCAAGAAGGAGGGTAGGAGGCCCCTAACTAAACTTTGGCTGAGTCAGGCAGAGGCCAGGAGGAGGATGGGAGAAAAGAAAACCAAAATTCTAGAGGAACAGTGAAGGGGAAGGCACAGAAGGGAGGAGAAGGGGAGACAGAAGGCTACAAGAGGCAGCAGAAGGGAAAGAGTGGGAGATCTAGGGTGTGAAGACCCGGAGAAGGCCCAATAGACTGAAGTTGAAAGGTCATCCGCTCCCTGGCTGGAGACCAAAGCGATTCTTTCCACCACCAGAGTAGGGCAAAAGAGTTTCCCCAGGGAGGGGTGGGCAAAAAGGTGAGAGCTAGTGAGACTGCCAGCAGCCACTAAGGCTCAGGAGTATATCTGCTTGCAATGTCAACTTTATGAGACTACTAAGGCAGGCAGGTGGTGGGCCAGCCACATTACCTTTACATTAAAACAAACATGGATATATTGTGAAGCAAAGGCAAAACAAAACAAACAAATAAAAATGTGTTTTATATTTTAAAGCTAAAGCAGCCTTTATCTTGGAGAGGATCTTTCTGGACAATGTCCCAAACTACTTCGGGTACTCATTTACTCTCCTCTGCCATTGGAGACCAGTGAGTGGAAACTTGAAAAAGTCTCTGGTTGCCAGATGAAATACAGGATGCCAAGTTACATCTGAATTTCAAATAATGCAAAATGTTTTATATAACTATACCCCAAATTGTTCATGAGACATACTTATACTAAAACATTATTCATTGTTTATCTGAAATTCAAATGTGACTGGGTGGTCATCTGTATTTTTATTTGCTAAATTGTCAACATCACCCCCAAGGTATCCAACGAGAGACGGTTCCACCAGCCTGACCCAGTGCCAGTGCTCAGATCCCTGTAACTCACCCACACCCCATCCCAGACTCAGGTCCCATTATTATCACAAAGGACCCCTCTCTAAGCTCTTCAATACCTCCATCTCTACTCAGCCCAGGCAGCTTAATCTAGACCAACCTGTAACATCACCTGCCACCCCATTCCTCTCCACGCTGGCCAAGCCTACCCACCCAAACCCCTGCCTAAAGAGAAGCTGGTGGCTCCTCTGGCATCACTTTCTCTAAGCAATGTGTGTCTGTGTCTTGGTGTCTTCCTGTCACATGTCAGTACCTTCCAATGACTGCGGTCAATACCACAGCACAGCTTGCAGCCCTCCGCGAGCAGATGTCCACCAAGAATCTCTCTGCTTACATCATCCCGGACACGGATGCTCACATGGTAGGGGATGGCTTCGCCCCCACCATTGCCCTCTGTGCTACACCTGGTCAGCCTATGAGAACAGGCCACAAACAGGAGGCTGTTAAGACTCCTGAAGGCAGAGACAGGATTTGACAGGCAAAAGGAAAGAAGTGGGGAGCTTAGACACGGGAGTTTGAGACAGCTGAAAGAATGTAATCCTTTACACTGGAGAGAAGATATTGCCAAATCTTCTTGACCTCAGGCAATGAAACTATAAATAACTTCAGAGTCGATTCTGATCAATTCCTAGATGGCAGATCCAGAATGAATGTTTAGGGCACCCTACCCTAGAATGTGGGCTGGGAATTGGACTGGAAGAATGCTAAGCTCCCTTCTAGCTCAGCCCTTCCCATAACCTAATGGATGGAACATTGAAATTATCCAGAGCCCCAGACTACGTGAGTTTGGGGTGTAAGCTGGGGGAGAGGGAGCAGACAGGAAACAACATGGTCTGAAGAACTATTTTTCCCAAAGCAGCTCCCCTGCCCACCCATCCCACCCTTTCCCACCACTGGTTCCACTTCCACCCCATCCACCTTCCCAGCACCAGCCCAGTTGGAAGAGAAGGAATTTTCAGCGTCAGTAAGATTATTTGAATTAGTTTTCCCACCTGCTGGGAAAGGCTAAGAACCTTGGGTAAGTGTCTGAACTTCAGTTTCCTCTTCTGCAAGATGGGAATAATGCAGTCTGTCTCCGAGGATTATGAGGATCAAAATACAATAATGTGTAAAGCCCTCTTCAGAAGTTATTTATGTTGTACTCAGTGTACTGTGCTAGACTGGGGAGGGAGAGGGACAGCTGGATGGGAGAACCCTTCCAAAAGACATGATCCCAGAACCAAAAGACATGATCCCAGACTGCACAGAATTTGCATTCTGGCTGGGTAGACAAGACTCCTTTGCAGAACAGTCCAGAGCTAGATTGTGGGGTTTAGATTCCAAGAGATACAGTTGCTTAAAGGAAGGGAAGATCCTGAGAACTGGGGGGAGTTCCAGAGGGCTTCCTGGAAGATATTACCCAGCATGCCTGGGCTTGTAGGACTGGATAAATCTGACCAGAAAGAACTGGGATGTAGTTGGGAGCCTTCTATGTGGAGTCCGACTTCATGACGAAGGTTAATGATGGTGTTGTTGATTTCCTAGAACGAGTACATTGGCGAACATGACAAGCGACGTGCGTGGATTACAGGCTTTACAGGGTCTGCAGGTGACAGCAATTACCCTGCTCTGATTGCTTCTGTTGTTCGACCCAGAGGTGGTCACAGATACCCTGGCATAGCTGGTTATCAGCAGCCAAGGACCCCAAGACCTAGTGTCCATAGACCCCTTGCTATTCTTTCTGCCTCCCCTCCCCCATCAGGTTCCCCAAGGCAGTCTCATAGACACACTTCTGCATGAGGCAGATGGCCTTCCTGGTTTCTCTCCCATGCTCACTGCCTCTGCTGCAGCCGGGCCCAGCCTAGCCCTCTCTGGGCTCCTTTTCTGGGACAGTTGATACTTCTATGTCTAGCCACGAGGAGCCTGCTGATTTCCTTCAGACAATGGCTCACTTGCAGACAAAGTTTTACTTTGCTGGTCCTTTAAGAGACAGCATTACTCCATATAGCCAAATGAGACACAAATGTAGAAGCCTTTTATGGGCTCCCACTTTCTGAAAGAACCTCCCATCCTAATTCTGGCCCCTTGAATGAATCCAAGCTTCACTTGTTTGATCCTTAAACATTCCTTCCCTGGTCTTCAAGCTGCCTTGCCTTTCCCATCATGGGCCTTTCTCTTTGCCAGAGTTGCTGGGTTTATTTTCTCTGCCTATCCTCAGCTAAGCCCCTAGCTTTGTGTCCATATAAGACACTGAGTCTTGATACTGACTATACCATCTTTCCTGAGAGCATCTACATGCAGCATTGACTCTTTTGGACTGCCGAAAGCAGACCCCACTTCTCCTGCTAAAAGTCCTAACGCTCCCCCTGGGAGAGGCTCTCAACACAAAGTAGAGATGCCTGACCCAGGACACCCTTTCTTCTGGTTTCCATCAAGGCTTTCTAACATCTCCTGCCTCATTTCTTCCCAATGGAGAAGAGAAACTCTTCGCAGAGACCCCTGTGACATTCTCAGACCCAGCATTGTATTGCACATGCACTAACTAAAACCACAACCCTCACCTTCACCCTTGCCTCCAAGTTTCTCTGTTCTACCCCAGGAACCGCAGTGGTGACCATGGGGAAAGCAGGTCTCTGGACTGACAGTCGCTATTGGACCCAGGCTGAACGGGAGATGGACTGCAACTGGGAGCTCCATAAAGAAGGTAAAAGGACGCATGGATTTGTCCCCCAAGCCCTGGAACCTGGAGTAGGTTTGGGGACGTACAGGTAAGGGGTGCATGCAAGGCCATGCTGGGTCCCTATGGGAATCTGGGGAAATTCGAGGCCATCCCTAAACTTTGAGGCTGCTATCAAGGAGGCCACACATGGCAGGACTCACAGACAGAAGCCTACTTGGAGGGCCTAGGGCTGGCTCTGGAAGTAACCTCTGTTTTCCTTCCTGTCTTTCTCTCAGTTGGCACTGTTCCCATTGTCAAATGGCTCCTTACCAACATTTCTGCTGGGGGGCTTATAGGCTTCGACCCCTCCCTCTTCTCCATTGGTAAGTTCTTCCTTCAGTCCTTACATTTGTCCACACCAATGAAGGTGACTCAGCTTCCCTGGGATGTAGAAAAGCATACCTTGGTAGAAGGAGGGTCAGAGTGACTCTAAAGACAGAGTATTTGAACTTGTGGTTACAGAATATTTTGCAATAAAAGTATATTCATGGATTATGTAGTGAAAATATGTTTAAAAGAACGAATACAGATTTTAAGTCATGAGTGCATAGATCCAACCTATAAGACTCAGGCAATCATTAAGATCTAGTGGATGAATAGACTAGGATTTACTTAAACCCAGAACCATCCTCTGTGACCTGGAACTCTACCAATTAGGGCACTAGGAACACTTGGTAGCCCTCTCCTGGAATGCAGTGTGGAAGGGTCAAAGGAGTTGAAAGGGATTCTGAGTAAAGAAGCACAGTGCCCTCCCCACAGGAATATAGCTCCATGAGCTCTGGAGCTCCAGCCAACTGGCCAGCCTGCCCCCAAGGATAGAAACATGTACTGAAAGGCTCCCATTTCAGAACTGGCTTCTTTGACAGCTTTTCCAATGGCCTAAACATTACCATTCCTTTGGGCTATGGCATTGAAGCTCAGTTAAAATGGATAGCACCAAAACAGGGCCCCAAAACCACTGGCACTTAATAAGATGAGCTTAGCCAATTGGCTGTGGACAGCATTGGAGTGGGCTAAGGGAAATTAGGCTTTGAAAGTGGAAAGAGGAAGGTGAGAGGACATGACCCAGGAGGGCCAGGCTGCTTTGACAGGCTCTGGGCAGCTGGGCCTACAGAAACTGAACAGAAAGCAGAGTGGACAAGGACCAGCTTTGCTTGAGTCACAATTTTTCCTGAGGTATAAATGGGCATCAGACAAGTGACTCCTTCTTGTTTCCGCAGGCTCCTGGGAGAGTTATAACAAGGCCCTCCAAGACTCTGGCAGAGAGCTGGTGTCCATCACAGCCAACCTTGTGGACCTGGTGTGGGGGTCAGAGAGGCCTCCAGTTCCAAGTGAGCCCATTTATATCCTGCAGGAGGCATTCACAGGTGATTCCCCAAGCTAGTCTGTTGACATCATCTAAATACATCATAAAATAACAGCATGCTCTATGATTCTTGTAAGTAGTAACAAAAATCCTCGTAGGACCAAGCTACTGACTGTGAATCAGTGTCTTGGCCACCACCATCCCTTACCTTCCCGAGATTTCTGAATGAGCCCGTGGATTGGGGTTCCTAGGAATATTGGGCAATCTGAGAGGCCCCTTTTTTATATGAAGGCCCGTGCACATCTGTTGTTTGGAGAGGAGTCAAAAAAGCAGGAGAGAAATTTCAAAATAGCAAGTCTGATGAAACAAGTTAAAATTGTGTCCAATTTTCTTTATCTGTTCTGACATAACTTGCAGAATCATTTTTTCTGCATCTCGACACAGTTTTTAAAGAAAGTTGCTATCCAAGACTGTTCAATCAAAAATAAAACTCATCTCATTGAGATAAGGAAGGGTGCAGTTATGTCGGGCAGGGGAGGGAATAAAGGGGAAAAGCTTCCAGGGACTGGAAGACAATTTGCGTGAGTTTTGTCACAAATGAGGGGAAGCTGAGCATTCATGGGCTGATAGTCGTGCCAGAACTGGGCCAGGAAACCGTTAAAGTTCTTGAGTCTCTAAGGTTATAAAGTTGAGAGAGACTGTCTCCCCAAGCAACTCATAGGTTTTCAAGGATATAAAAAGTAAAGGGAAGAACATGAAAAGTTAGTTACTCAAATATATTTTTGTGTATCAGACAATGTAAATTTGCTTTCATTAGCTGTCTCAAAAATGTATCACATCCATAAACCTTGAAAACATAATTCAAGTGAAAGAAGCCAGTCAAGAAGGCCTCAGATTGTGTAATTCCATTTGTATGAAATTTCCAGCAGAGGCAAATCCATTAAGACAGAAAGCAGATTAGTGGTTTCCAAGGTCTGGGGGAAGGCAGGAATAGGGAGTGACTGTTTAAGGGCTACAGGGTTTCCTTTGGGGATGATGAAAATGTTATGGAATTAGATAGTCTTGGTAGCTGCATGATCTTGTGAATGTTCTTAAAGCCACTGAATTGTGCACTTTAAAATGGTTAAAATTATACATTTTGTGGTATGTGTATTTTATCACAGTAAAATAAAGTAAACCTAAAAGTGTATCATATCCAAAGATTTGCTTCTTGTTGAATCATTTTACCTGACATAAAGTGCTTTTTAATGACATTAAGTTATTTATGCTAATCTCTGAGCCCAGCTAGGACTCTTAATTTCTGCCTGTAAATTCCTGGCCCTGCCTAGAGGTAGACTCTACATGCATTACAGGGAGCAGGAATAAAAGATGGCAACTAAAGTCCTAGGACCAGGATACAAGCATCCCAGAAAGGACAGCTCTGTGACACCGAGTTTAAGGACAGGTTTGGAGACCGACAATGTTAGCAAGATAGTCCAGTGTCTATACAGATTAAGAGTGTGAGCCATGTAGTCAAACAAACCTGGGTTCAAATTTCAGCTCCACTCTTTGTCAGCTATAAGACCCCAGGTAGGTCACTTTGCCTCCCCTAAGACTCAATTTCCTTCTCTGTAAAAAAAGGCTAAGAAGAATTAAAACAATAATGTACATGGAGAGCTTTGCCCAGATCTGTGGCTTATTAAGCACTGGGGTTACTGCAGAGAAGAGGCTTAAACATGACCCAACCCTATCCCTTTTCCCTTCAACTAGGGCTGCTTTCCTGATCTCTGTTCTGCAGGCATATTTGTTGATCAGAAAGTTATACCAGACTTACTGTACTCCAAGACACCATCCTATGTGCATTACAAATATTAATTCATTTGATTCCCCACAACAACCCTATTGAAGTAGATACTATCATTATGATCCATTCTCATTTTACACATGTGCAAACTAAGACACAGAGGTGCTAACTAATTTGCCCAAGGTCACCCAGCTAGTAATGACAGAGCTAGTATTTGAACCCAGACAGTCTGGGTCCAGAGCCCATGCCCCTAACGATTACACAAGTAAGAGTTTGTTCAAAGAAAGAGTTCCAGTGCTTTTAAAGAAATGAAAAACTATTGCCCTAAGGGAGCCCTCTCAGGAACAGAGTGTCAGAGACAAGGTATGTCACTTATGCTTTCTTTGGGCTTCTTTTCTTCTAGGGAGCACCTGGCAGGAGAAAGTATCTAGCATCCGTAGCCAGATGCAGAAGCATCACAAGGCCCCAACTGCTGTGCTTCTATCAGCACTTGATGAGACAGCCTGTGAGTACATGGAGGCACCTGGGTCCCCCCAACCCCCAAGCTTCCTGGGCCCTGCAGTGCAGGAATCCTCCCCAACCACCAGGTACCCACCAGTTCTGTGAGCTCTGTGGCCATGTCCTGTGAGAACTAAGAAGGGGAGGGGACAGGAGATCATGTCTGCCAAAAAAGGCAACTAGGAAGCCCAGGGCAAGCTGGGGCCAGCCCCCAGGCCCCAGGCCACCAGAGGGATGGCCTGACCACAGCAGCAAAGGCTTCTGTCTCATGAAAGGGAAGAGACCCAGCAAACACCCCCCAGCAGCCTGGCCAGGGCACTCACACACCCAGTGTACCTCTTTTCAGATAATCTGGGAACCCACTGAAACTACTTGCTGACTGCTGGCTGGGTATCTGCATTTTTTGAGAGAAAGGGTCCATAGCTCTCATCCATGCCACAAAGACACCCCCACCCACCCAAAGACTAAGAAACATGCAAAGGTAGATGAAGCAGGTGTGCTGCTTTCAATTTTGGGGGGGCCAAAGCAAACAGTAGGGCAAAGGTGTCAGATGGGCTGGCCTCAGGCAGCTCAGTCTCATAAATAGTCTCCATCAATCCTCTTCTCCAGGGCTCTTCAATCTTCGCAGTAGTGACATCCCTTATAACCCCTTCTTCTATTCCTACACACTGCTCACGGACTCCTCCATCAGGTACGGTTTTTCCTTGGCTTGCTATGGCAGACTTCCTCCAATTTCCACCTCTCACTGCGGCACCACTTACCCTGTCTCAATGTGCAGCCTTCCCACAAGCTTGGAACTTTTCCTGACATCTTGACACCTGGTCCCACTTACTCCAAATCCAGTCTGCTCAGCTCCCTGACCTCCAGCAACAAAGGGCCTCTGGTCCTTTGATTGTCCTTAGACACCCTCAGGACCTTTTCAATCTTGCCTCCCCACCCAGATTATTTGTAAACAAGAGTCGCTTTAACTCCGAGACCCTGCAGTATCTGAACTCCAACTGCACAGGCTCCATGTGTGTGCAACTTGAAGATTACAGCCAAGTCCATGACAGTGTCCAAACCTATGCCACAGGAGCTGTGAGGATCTGGATTGGGACCAGCTACACTATGTATGGGCTCTACAAAGTGATACCCAAGGTGGGTTTGCCATGCCACAACCCAGGCCAGGCAATGCCCCCACTCTAGCCCTGGTAAGTCTCACCTAAAGTGGGGCCACAGCTCCTCAGCCATTCAGGCAGTTGTTCAGTTGACAATGGTGCAATGAATCCCCTTCTAGGCCTCCCTGAGAAGAGAAGGATGAAGAAGCCAGATGTCTGTCCACAGAGAGCTCAGAGATTGTCAAGGAAGCTAAAGGGAGCACAGCCTGGCCTTTGAGGTGGACAAACCTGGGACTGAGTCCTGGCTCTGCCCCAAAATGGCTGTGCAACAACCTTAGACAACTGACTTAGCCAAGCTGGGCCTTTGTTTTCTCACCTGTAAATGGTGATAATAATCCAGACCTCAGAGGAGTTGCTCTGAGGAGCTTTAGAGGAGATAGTGCATGTAAAACCCAGTGTTCAATAAATGGCAAATGGTATGACATGTGCAGGAAACTCACACTGTCAGAACAGCCCATCAACTGGCTGGGGCCAAGCTCTTATCCGTCTCAGAGCATTGGTGGGATCCAGGGGCAGAAAGGAATGGAGGAAGGGAGGGAAGAAGGTTAAGCTGGGCTTGGAAGACTAGGAAACACTTGCACAGCCAGAGATCACACAAGGAAAGGTCATTGCCATCATAGGAAACAGCAAGTCTCCCCTCAGCCAGGCTTTCCTACTAATCCTTTTCAAACACTGCTGTGCCCTGAAGAGGGTTCACAAACCTCTTCCTCTCTACCCTTGACAGGAGAAACTCGTAGCAGACACCTACTCCCCAGTGATGGTGACCAAGGCGGTGAAAAACAGTAAGGAACAGGCCCTCCTCAGGGCCAGCCACGTAAGTCCATGGGCAGGCAGAATAGCCTTTTTGGAGCTCCTGGTCTGATGGGTTAGAAAAGAAACCCTGAAGGAAGAGCCTGAAAAGCCCCCCAATGAAACAGAGAAGTGGACACAGAAATCCTGGGTGCCTACCTGTGCTCTACTTCCATACTCCCAGCATGGTACATTGGTTCAAAGCACCCTACCTGGAGCTAGGGTGTCTGAGATCAAGCCCCAGCTCCTCCATTCATTTCTTAGATGGGTGACCTTGGGCAAGTCACTTCACCTCCCTGGGCCTTAGTTACCTCATATGTAAAATGAGGATCATAATAGTAATCTATAGCACAGGGTTGTCTTGAGGATTAAGTAAATAAATATATATTATACAATATATAAGACACATATAACATTACAAGATTAATAATACAGTTGTCCCTCAGTATCCACAGGGTATTGATTCCAGGACCCGCTCAGACACCAAAATCTTCAGATCTCTTATGTAAAATGGTGTGGTATTTGCATATAACCTATGCACATCCTCCATATACTTTAAATCATTTCTAGATTACTTATAATACTTAATGAAATGTAAATGTGGTATAAATACTGATTATAATGTATTGTTTATATCTTGCCATAAAATTAACCCCTGGTCATTCACAGAATGTAAAATAATTTATGAGACTCTACAAGAGTATCCAGACAAAATATTTATTGAAAGTTAAAAAGGGAGAGAGTTCTGTTTGGAACTGGCAGAAGTTTTGCCAGGGCAGTTTGAGAGGGCGAGCGGCAGAGACAGAGGGATAAGATAGAGATACTGGCAAATGGAGTTCTGCCAGGGAAGAGTCTGATGGGGGACAGCTGCGCCAATGAGAAGGAGTGCTGGGGTTTTATATTTTTCTAAGCAGCATGTAGGGTGCTTGTCATCTTGCAGGGAGGCGCTGCCATTACAATTGTCTTCTCCTGGGAACTGTCCTGTTCCCATCTACCATGTTTCCCAGAATATTAGACAGGGTCTTATATTAAGGTTTGCTTCAAAAGACCCATTAGAGCTTATGTTCAGGGGATGTCATCCTGAAAAATCATGCTAGTGCTTATTTTCCTGTTAGGTCTTATTTTCAGGGAAACATGGTAAGATGGATGTTAGCTTGCAACGATTGGGAACTGTTCTGTTCTCACCTATGATGGATGTAAGGTGCTTGTCAGCTTGTAGGTGCAGTGCTAGCCAGGGGAGTTAGGGCCAAGCGGTTAATGTTTAAGCTCACTCCTGTTAGCCAACAAGTTTGCTCCTATTAACTCTTTACTTGTCTCATCAATTTAGAGATGAACTTTCTGAATTTGTTCTAATACTTTTTTTTTTAATTAAAGTTTATTGGGGTGACAATTGTTAGTAAAGTTACATAGATTTCAGGTTTACAATTCTGTATTATATCATCTATAAATACCATTGTGTGTTCACCACCCAGAGTCAATTCCCCTTCCATCACCATATATTTGATCCCCTTTATCCTTATCTACCACCCCCTCCCCCCTACCCTCTGGTAACCACTAAACTATTGTCTGTGTCTATGAGTTTTTGTTTCTCATTGTTTATCTCGTTCTTTTGTTGTTTTGGGTTTACATACCACATATCAGAGAAATCATATGGGTCTCTGCTTTTTCTGTCTGACTTACTTCGCTTAGCATTATAATCTCAAGATCCATCCATGTTGTCACAAATGGTCCTATTTCATCTTTTCTTACCGCCGAATAGTATTCCATTGTGTATATATACCACAACTTCTTTATCCATTCATCTATCGAAGGACATTTTGGTTGCTTCCATGTCTTGGCCACCGTAAATAAAGCTGCAATAAACATTGGAGCACATGTGTCTTTATGGATAAATGTTTTCAGATTTTATGGGTAGATACACAAGAGAGGGATTGCTGGGTCTTATGGTAATTCTATTTGTAATTTTTTGAGGAACCTCCACACTGCCTCCCATAGCGGCTGCACCAGTCTGCATTCCCACCAACAGTGTATGAAGGTTCCTTTTTCTCCACAGCCTCTCCAACACTTGTTACTATTTGTCTTGTTGATGATAGCCATTCTAACTGGGGTGAGGGGACATCTCTTTGTGGTTTTGATTTGCATTTCTCTGATGATTAGTAATGTTGAACATTTTTTCATATGTCTGTTGGCCATTTGTATGTCCTCTTTGGAGAAATGTCTCTTCAGGTCCTCTGCCCATTTTTCAATTGGGTTGTTTGTTTGTTTTTGTTATTGAGTTGCATGAGTTCCTTGTATATTTTGCATATTAGTCCCTTATTGGAGGCACTGTTTGCAAAAATCTTCTCCCATTCAGTTGGTGGCCTCTTTATTTTGTCGATGGTCTCTTTTGCTATGCAGAAGCTTTTAAGTTTGATATAGTCCCATTCATTTATTTTTGCTTTTACTTACTTCCCTTGCCTTTGGAGTCAAATTCATAAAATGCTCTTTGAACCCAAGGTCCATAGGTGTAGTACTTATGTTTTCTTCTATGCAGTTTATTGTTTCAGGTCTTATGCTTAAGTCTTTGACCCATTTTGAATTAATTTTGGTACATGCTGACAGATAGCAGTCCAGTTTCATTCTTTTGCACGTGGTTTTCCAATTGTGCCAGCACCATTTATTGAAGAGGCTGTCTTTTCTCCATTGAATGTTTTTTGCTTCATTATCAAAAATTATCTGTCCATATTTATGTGGTTTTATTTCTGGGTTCTCAATTCTATAACATTGGTCTATATGTCTGTTTTTCTGCCAGTACCATGCTGTTTTGATTATTGTAGCCCTGTAGTACAAGCTAAAGTCAGAGAGTGTCATACCTCCAGTATTGTTCTTTTTTCTTAAGATTGCTTTGGCTATTCGGGGTCTTTTGTGGTTCCAAATAAATCTGATGATGTTTTTGTTCTATTTCTTTAAAAAATGCCATTGGGATTTTGATGGGGATTGCATTAAATCTGTATATTGCTTTGGGTAATATGGCCATTTTGACTATGTTGATTCTTCCAATCCATAAGCACAGAATGTCTTTCCATTGCTTCGTGTCTTCAATTTCTTTTAAAAATGTCTTATACTTTTCAGCATATAGGTCTTTCACATCCTTGGTTAAGTTTATTCCTAGGTATTTTATTATTTTTGCTGCAGTTGCAAAAAGAGTTGGTGTTTTTAATTTCCTTTTCTGAGATTTCATTGTTAGTATATAGGAATGCAGTGGACTTTTGTACATTGATTTCGTAGCCGACAACTTTACTGTATTCGTTGATTGTTTCTAATAGCTTTTTGGTGGAGTCTTTAGGGTTTTCTATATATAGCATCATGTCATCTGCAAAGAGTGACAGTTTAACTTCTTCATTCCTAATTTGGATGCCTTTTATTTCTTTCTCTTGCCTGATTGCTCTGGCGAGGACTTCCAACACTATGTTGAAAAGCAGAGGTGATAGGGGACATCCCTGTCGTGTTCCTGAGCATAGAGCAAAGGGCTTCAGTTTTTCTCCATTAATTATGAGATTAGCTGAGGGTTTGTCATATATGGCCTTTATTATGTTAAGGTATTTTCCTTCTATACCTATTTTATTAAGTGTTAATCATAAATGGATGTTGTTTCTTGTCAAATGCTTTTTCTGCATCAATTGATATAATCATATGATTTTTGTCCTTTATTTTGTTTATATGATGTATCACATTGATGGATTTGAGGATGTTGAACCATTCTTGTGCTCCTGGGATGAACCCCACTTGGTCATGATGAATAGTCTTTTTAAAGCATTGTTGCATTCGATTTGCTAGAATTTTATTTAGGATTTTTGCATCTGTATTCATCAGAGAGATTGGTTTGTAGTTTTCTTTTTTTGTGTTGCCCTTACCAGGTTTTGGTAGGGTAACGTTGGCCTCATAAAATGAATTAGGGAGTATTGTCTCTTCTTCAGTTTTTTGGAAGAGTTTCTAATACCTTTGACCCGTGTTTGGTTGAACCCATGGATATGGAACCTGTGCATACAGAGGACCAACTGTATATAATAAATATTCATAAATGATTAATATATGTTGAAATATTTTAAGTATGTTTATTACAATGTATAATCAATATATAATCACATATTATATGTGTGTATGTATACACATTTACATACATATAATGTGTATATACATATAAATATATATATTATGTACATATGTAATAATAATTTAAATTACATAAATCTATAATTTTATATATAATTCTTTTTTTATTGGGGTGACAATTGTTAGTAAAATTACATAGATTTCAGGTGTACATTTTTTTTTCTTTTTGTTTAATTTATTTTTTAAATTTATTGGGGTGACAATTGTTAGTAAAATTACATAGATTTCAGGTGTACAATTCTGTATTACATCATCTATAAATCCCATTGTGTGTTCACCACCCAGAGTCAACTCTCCTTCCATCACCATATATTTGATCCCCCGTACCCTCATCTCCCACCCCCCACCCCTCTTACCCCCCTAATCTTATATTAATGATATATGTATTGCTTTGAGCACCACCTGGCACAATCCAAGTGTTAAATAAGTGTTTGCTGTAATGATTTCATCACCCTGGCAAGAGAATTACTCTCTCTTTTGCATAGTCCTGTTAAAATAAGGATAAAGCACCTCATTTTAGAAAAGTTTTTCTTATGGAAAATTTTAAACATATACAAAGGTGGAGAAAATAGCATAATGACCCCCATGTGCCACTACCCAGCTTCAACTGTCATCAAGTCATGGCCAATCCCATTTAGTCTGCAAGCCCACATTCATTACCTCCACTCCCTACCCTCTGATACTGTGTGAACTTAAAGCAAATCCCAGGTATTATATCTTTTCTTCTGACAACACATCAGTATCTCTGAAAGGCAAGGACTCTTTTCAAAAAATCACCACACTGTGATCATATAAATAAACATTAACAAGAATCCCTTAATATCATCAAATAACCCATGAAACCCTCGGATTCTTAAAGTTCAGCTTCCAGAGCAGTCACCTGATCTTGTCATCCCTGAGCCCTGTCGGAGACTGTTCCTCAGCGGGCTTCTCTGCTTGCCTCACTCCAGGTGCGGGATGCTGTGCCCGTGATCCGCTACTTGGTCTGGCTGGAGAAGAACGTCCCCAAAGGCACAGTGGACGAGTTCTCAGGGGCAGAGCTGCTGGATAAGTTCCGAGGGTGAAGGACTACGGCTCCTTTTTGGCTACCTTTTAATGTGGGGTGGGGACAGGAAAGGGGACTTGGTCTCCTTACTTAGAGGGAAGGAAGACCCTCTTTTATTGGGGGTGCCTCTCTGGAGCAAGAAGTAACAGATTCTTGAGTAGTCCCGGAGCTAGGCAGAGGGTGTTGGATGATATTCTTCAGCCCCTAAAACTTCAAGGGCCACAATGCAACTGCGCCCCCTCGTGTCTGCTTCAGGCATGGGCCCATTCTCCCTGGGGGAGGCTGACTCAGGCCTGTTGGCCCCTGTACCACTTAAGGATATCAAATTGAGGAGGGGACTTTCCTGAGGGGACATTTGGCCCAGACCATGGGAAAATTGTAGATTTGAGGTGCAGGATGCTGCTCCAGCGCTGGAGGAGTTTTTAAATACAGGGAGCTAAATTTCTTCACTCTTGTTTTACCATGAATACACTGTGAGTCATACAGACCTTGGTTTCCCCATCTGTAAAATGGATGTGGAAAGAGAATGACCTGTATCTACAGTCCCTCCTTCTCTGACCTTGAGTGATCTATAAGTGGCATATCGGGAATTGGGAGGATGGAACCAGGAGGTGGGGCTGAGAGAGTCTGGCTGAGGTAGAGGCAGCCGTGACCTTCATTTGCCCTTGTTAGGTATTCTAGGCACAGCCCAGCCCATGAGCTCATTCATTGACCATTCCTGCCTTGTACTTTGCAGAGAGGAAAAGTTTTCCTCTGGACCCAGTTTCCAAACCATCTCTGCTAGTGGTCTGAATGCTGCCCTGGCCCACTACAGGTACTTCAGGAGAAACAATTTTCTAGGGCTCTGTGGGAGGATCCCAGTGTATGTGCAGGGAGAGAGGGTGTGGAGGAGGGAGTGCTCTGGGACCTGAGTCCATATTTAAGTTTTGAAACGTTTAGCACTGTGGGGCCTGTGGGTGGGGAGTGGAGTTCAGTTGGGGCTTGGAAGTTTATTTGGAATTAAAAGGCCTGAACAGTTTTTCCCCTAAGAGGCTGGGACTTTGTGATTGCTCAGGGCTGAGGGATCTGGAAGGGAGGCAGGGCTGCTGCTGGATGCTTTTCTTTGGCATCCTGTCAGTTATGTTAGTTAATTCTTAAAGTTCACAAGTGCATAAGGAGAAAGGCCCATTCACTCAGCCTAAACCAACTAAGGCGGGCCCAAGATGTAGGCTGGCCAGATGTTTGGCACCACAGAAAACAAACACCTGCAGACCTGCCTGATGAAACTTGGGGAACCAAGCTGACCAGATGCCTCTGCCTTGAATGGGCACAGCAGGCAGAAATCAGACACACTCCACGGGCTGGCCTGGCCTATCCCAGAATTCCCTCCCCGGCATCTCCAAAGCCTTCAGGTGCCTTGGCCCAGCCCTTTCTCCCCACTAGAGAATAGCAATATAGGAGCTCCTTGGCCCTAGCAAATCTTGTTCTCCATCCCTACCCTCAGGTATCCTTCCTTCCTGTTTCCTGGCTTCTCAGGGCTCTCTACTCTGGATGTAGCAGAAGTTAGAGAAAGAGCACTGGACTAAGCATTGGGGTCCAGGCCCAGCTCCGTGCCAGCTTTACCACATGGCCTCATGCAAGCCCCTTGGCCTCTGCAGGCCTGTTTCTCCTTATGTAAAAGAAGGTGGCTGCGCTGGGTGCTCTCTAAGGTTCTCCCAGCTCCCACATTCTGGGCTCTTTCCTTTCTCTCCTCCTTGGGGACCAGGGCCTTGCTTGTGAAGTGCAAGATAAACAGATGCACGCTGAGGACATTAGTGATAGAAGCTGAGTATTCTCCCAGGGCCCTTTGGAAGATAATGACTTCCCCAAAGGAATCAGCCTGGAAGCCCAACCCCCAGGGGTAGAGGGTGTTCCTCTGTTTTCACTCAGAATCCCCACCCCACCCAACGCAGGGTTAGACTGCTCCTTTTCTCAGCATCTCTCCTGTTCTCAGCCCAACCAAGGAGAATCACCGCAAGCTATCCTCAGATGAAATGTACCTGGTGGATTCTGGGGGACAATACTGGTACGTAGCTTCTACCCAACCCTGGCCCAACTGTCTCAGCCCAAACACCCTGGGCCAGCCAAGAACTGGCCAAAGCTGTCCCTTCCTGGGCATAGATTCTTCATCTGAGAAAGAAGAGGCCTGCATTGATTGAGCCTGAGCATCCTTCCCACTTTTACACTTGGGAGCAGGGGGATCTCTGCACAGTGGGAAACACACAGAGACCAAAACAGTGGGGCTGCCCATGCAACACCTCAGTGAGAATCAGGAAAAGACTCCCCTTGCTCAAATAAAATGTTTATAAGCCTGCATATTATTACACAGTCTGAACAGCCATGCTTAACAGCCCTGCCCAGCTGTACAAACACTACACCCATATTCTCACTCACTCAGGCACACACTGGACATGGCCCATACTCTATCAGCACCATGCATCCTCCTCAGCCCCCTTCCCACTGCCACTGTATGGGTGAGGTGATCATATCAGGTTGGGGGTGGCGCAGGACCAGACCTCCAAAAGCAATAAGCAGGTAAGAGAAGCAATGTCAGAGGACACCCAGAGCACAGTTGAGACAGGGTACACCCATTAGCATAGGTAGGTGTCTCTGAGTATATATGTGTGCATGTTCTTCTAAGTGCATGCACAACCATGTGTAAGGCACTCTCCTATGTAAGAGGGTACTCTCCCCCTGCACCAGGACTCCACAATGCCTGTGTCCACCTGTGTGCTCTCATTGAAATTAGTACAGAACCATGAAGTGAATGGCATCCCTTTAGATGTGTTACCCTTATACAGTGCGCAACATGAATACCCAGATATGATGGCCATGCAAAATAGGCTAACCCAATTCCTTCCAAATATGTGACCAATCATTCACTCAGGAACTGAGCTGAGAATTGCTGGAATATTTTCTCTTCTCATCCAGGAAGCAAGTGGACTGTGGGGAGCTTGGAGTTGGGGAAAGGAAAGGGTGTCGGAGCTGATGGAGGAGTAAGGAGTAGTTTCAAACAGTTTGCCATCCTCTATCCTGTGGAAATGGCGAATGCGCTAATGACAAAGGCATTCTGCATGTTCCAAGTACACCTCTGGAAGCCAGTGCAGCAGGCACTCAGCCTGGCAGCCTTTCCTAGTTTCAACTGTGTCTCTGTGTGTACTGGAGACAGCCAATGTGCAAAGGGGAAGTGAATTTGTGGGGCGTTGTTGGATTGGGGCACACTCAGAGCAGGGTGAGGCTGGTGAAATGGTCACCTCACTTCCTCTTCTCTCCTTCTAAAAAAGCCTACCACGTCCTGTGACCTGCTCCCAAGGAGGGATCCCCAGGGCCCTGGGACCATTTATCTTCCCCCTCCCCTCCCTGAGGTAGGGAGGTTACCACACGGGCCATCCTAGGGGAACAGTTGCAGCTGGTGGTTGGGAGTCAGGTTTTGGCTTCTGGCTTCAGTTTATTGGGACTCTGAACAAATTTCTTCATCAAATCCATGTTTACAATGGAGAGAACTGTGGAGAGTGAGTGCTTGCTGCAGGCCTGGTTTTACTGAGGCTCAGAAAGGGAGACGGCCTCCTGGCCTCAATTGCCTCATCTGTGAAATGGGGATAATGAGGTCTGCTCTACCACCCTTCCCAGGGAGCTGCCCAAAATGTTATATAGATGGTAAATAATTATCTCTATGTGTGAGTGTTATTATTTCTCTGGACCTCAGTTTCCCCAGCTGTAAAAATGGGACAATCCCTCCTACCTCTCAGAAAGCCTGGAACAAGCCTTGCTTTTAGAGCCAGCCTGACCCAAACAAACCCAGGCTTGCAAACAGCCAAAATGGTAGGGGGCGTGAAGGTGGATACGCTTGTGGGGAATCAGGATTGCCTGACAACATAATGATTTGAACTTGATAGCTTTGCAGAGCTTCTTCACACATAGATGCTGAAGATGGGCTTTTGATGATGGCAGCCGTTTTCTTCCTTTCACTCCCCTCCCCACCGCCATTCCATCCCTGCTGCTCAAACCCCAGTGAAAAGCACACAGGAAACACATCACCATGATCCCTACCCCCAGGTATTCAGCAGAGCTGCATATGTTGATTTTCCTTTTCCACAGGGATGGAACCACAGATATCACCAGAACAGTCCACTGGGGCACCCCCTCTGCTTTCCAAAAGGTAAGCATTGGACCCAGATTTCCCCTACCTACCCTCATTCAAGGGACACCCAAGAAATCACTCCACTAAGAGCCCTTTAATTTTACAGAAGCTAAAACTGAGGCCCTAAGAGGTTAAATAGTTTGCCCATGGTCACACAGTAAGTTAGTATCAGAAAACCCAGTCCTTCTAGCTACTTCTCCAGAGATGTTTCCGGCTACCAACAGAACTCAACAATCTTACCACCTGTGTGCTCTCGTTGAAATTAGTACAGAACCATGAAGTGAATGGCATCCCTTTAGATGTGCCCAAGTTTATCATCATCCCATTTCAGTAAATCAATGAATACTTTTTGGTGCTATCTGTGTGCCTAGCTCCATGCTCAACAGAAAGGAGGGAAAAAGGCATTCCAAGAGGAGAAATGGCACAAGCAAAGTCTCAGAAGTGGAAAGGAGCTGGAAGTTTTCAGGAAGCAGTGAGGGCTGGTCCACCTAGTATAGAGGCTGAGACCTCATCTATGTGCACTAGTCTGCAGCTCAGACATTATGCTGAAAACAGAAAAAACAACAACACTGGTCCGGCCTCCAGGAGCTCATAGTTTAGCGGGTTGAGTTTGCTGCCCCAGATTGTTGTGCCTGAGATGACAAGCCTGTACATGTGTGTTGGGGCTGGGAGGGTGAAGGGGACTCACCACATCACCACAGGGAAGGGGTTTCTGTCAGCCCACCTTCCTTCCTCTTTCCACAAGTTAACAGCCCCATCCAAGCAAGGCTGACCTGCCAGATTATCAGATCCCAACCTAAATTTAATGCCTTAAGAAAAAAAAGGATGGTCATAATATTGGTAATAAGGGCACTGACCTCAATTTGAGCATTTACTCTGTTTGGAGCACCTTAGCTGCATGAGTCTACCTACTCCTCCCAGCAACATTATGAGCTGGTACTGGGATTGTCACATTAGAGACGAGAAAAGTGAGGTGCAGAGACATTAAAGTTGCTTGCTCAAGGTCTCAGAGTTTTTAGGTGACCAAGTCAGGATTCCAGCCCAGGGAATTTTTCTCCCAAGCTCCTGCTGTCACAGCCTTAGCTCACCACCATCTACAAGCATCACTGTGAGCCAGCCAAAGAGAAGTACATGGACTAAGCCCCAGCTTTGGACAGGTCCCCCTCAGCCTCCTCTGGCCTTCTTCTAGAACCTGGGTGACCACACATGAGCATACACCTCCCCCCAGTATCCCTCACAGACCAGGGCCCACACACCTGTGTATACACAAGCCAAGCAGCTGGAAATGCCCAGGCTACCCCTCTTGTGTACCACATTACTTCTCCCTCTCCCCATCAGGAGGCATATACCCGTGTGTTGATAGGAAATATCGATCTGTCCAGACTTGTCTTTCCTGCTGCTACATCAGGTAGGTTTCGGAGACCAGGCTGGACCCACAGCATCATCCCATACATTGTATATATAGGAAAATCCAGACCAGAGAGAGAAAGTGATTTGCCCAAGGTTACACAGAGGGCTAGTAGGCGAGCCAGGCCTTGAACCCAGGCTTCCTGACTCCTAATCTAAGGGTAGCTCAGAGGTGGGGGAAGTTATTGTGGGCTGTGGCAGTAATGGGAGGATTCCTGAAGGTAGGTGTCTTGACAGATGGGGAGAAATTGTATTAGAGTTGTCAGTCTGGGTGATGGGTACAATGTAAGGTGTGCTGGAGACAGTGCACTCTCAGAAATCCCTCTTCATAGGCACAATCCTGGTGGTTGGCTCTGAAACGAGAGATCAAGAAGGAGCAAGGCAACTAGTCTGGGGTCCAGCCAACTGATTGGGGCCATCTCTCTTCCAGGACTAGCAATGGAAGCCTTTGCCCGCAGAGCCCTGTGGGATGTTGGACTCAATTATGGTCATGGGACAGGCCATGGCATTGGCAACTTCCTGAGTGTGCATGAGTGTAGGTATCTCCTCAACACTCCCCCGGGATCCCCTCTCTTCTGAAGGTGGCAGAGCCTTTCACAGTTATGGAAATGACCGAGACCCTCAGAGATGCAGTGACCCACCCAAGATTACCCAACTGGTGGGAGGTGATGCTCTGTGAGGTAAGTGAGAAATGCTGGCATCTGGCCACTCCTGCTGCCTGCCTGGCAACTGGGAGGGCCTCAGAGAGAGGAGCAGGGTCAATGCCTGCTGGCTGATTGGCGTAGACCCTGCAGAAATAAAAGCCAGAGCCAATCTGGTCTGTACCAGCCCCAGGTGGACAATGATGTGGCGGACAAGTGCTGCTAGAGATGCCCGGGGACCCCCACTTACCTGCTATTCCCCTGAGCCTGCCAGTTTCCAAGCCAGTAAGTATAGGAAAGCTGATATTGTGCCTACATCTCCCTTTCCAGGGCCAGTAGGATTCCAGTCCAGCAGCATTACCATGGGCAAGGGCATGTTCACTTCCATCGGTATGACTCTCGGGCTCCTCCACCCCTCCCTACCCCAAGACGAGCCCAGGATTGCAGTCTATGAAACATGACAGGCATAGGCACACCCAGGCTCCACTGCTGCTTTCCCTCACCTCTCCACTCCCAGCCCTAAATGGATTATTATCCCACCCTAACCCCAGGCCACCTGCAGCCCATACCCTCATTTTGCCCTTGGGAGTTTGTTCCCAGCTGTACATCCAAGCTCTAAAGTCTCCAATCAAATGCTGGGGTAACAGGACAGTGGCACACAAGGAGATGGGAGTACCTCCAGGACCCAAGTGAACCCTGAAATCTTTCCCGCTGGGCTGCAAGGAAGGGTGAGGGAATTGAAGCCTGGCTGGTTGCCTCTGGGTTATCAATGAGCATCTAACAAGTGGTGAGTCTGTCCCAGCCACCAGCCAAGGGCAGCTAAGCAGTTGTACCCTGTAGCCACTACTCAATTGATACAGGAAGCCCAGGTTCAAGTCCCCCCACCCTGCTTAATGCAACCAGCAACTCTGTGCCTCCCAGAACCTGGTTACTATCACGACAAAGAATTTGGGATCCGTCTTGAAGATGTGGCCGTCGTGGTAGAAGCAAAGACCAAGGTAAAGTGCCACCAAGATGGGCTAGAGGTTTGGACAGCATGGCAGTGACTTTGGGCTGTGTGTGGGTGGGAGGAGGGTAAAAGGTCAAAGGAGAATGTGTGGACAAGAGTTTATTTGGAGTCTTCCTTAGCTCCAGAAAAATTCCATAAATCAGATTTTCTCAAAACTGTTTGCACATTAGAATATTAGAATCATCTGGAGATCTTTTCTTTTTTTTAATGCTAATACCCGGGTCCCACTCCAGACCAAATGAGTCAATATTCCTGCCCTAAATCATTGGTTTTCAGAGTACATAATCACCACCAGGGGAGCTTGTTAGAAGTAAAGATTCCATATAATAGCAACCAACAAGATAAAATACCTATATACAAACTTTAAAAGACGTACATGGAGAAAACATGTACTGAAGGACTTAAAAAAGAGCTAAGTAAATGGTTTTCTCTGAAAAGAAACCTCAAAATTATGATGTCATTTCTCCCTAAGTTAATCTATAAATTCAATTTCAACAGTGCTAACTGGATGCTTTTGTAACTTCACAAAATGCTAATAAAGTTTATTTGTAAAACTAAACATGTAAAGATAGCTACAGAGCTAGGAAAATTCCAGGAAAAAAAAGAGCAATAAGGGAAACTAGCCCTCTCAGATATTAGTGCATGCTATGAAGCTACCATAACTAAAATAGTGTGACATTGGAAATGGGAGAGACAGAAGTAACAATGGAACAGAAGAGGTAGTCCAGAAATAGACCCTCTAAAATCCATAAATAAAATGGGAATTTAGTTTATAATAAAGCTAGCATTTCAAAACAGTAAAGAAGAGAGAGATTGTTTAATAAATGGGAGAACAAATGGCTAATCATTTGGGGGTGGAGATTAAACTGAAGAACTTCACTATTACACCAAAATAAAATCCCAAATGGATCAAGGTTTAAATGTGAAGCCATAAAAGATCTAGAAGAAAACCTATGTGAATTCATTTATAATCTTAGGGTGGAAAAGGACCTTTCTATGCAAGACCCAGAAGCCATGAAGAAAAAGATTGATAATTCTGACTAAAATCTTTTTAGAAGACTATATGGAAACAATACCATGAATAGTCAAAAGACGTATGACAAGTACAGCACATATGTCAAAGAAAGGATGAACGTCCTTTTTACCACGAGCTTTTACAAATCAATAAGATAAAAAATAGGGAAAACAGAAAAAAACAGACAAAGGACATGAAGAGGCAACTCAATAAGATCAACACAGATAGATGGTCCATAAACATGAAAAGATTCAATTCATAAAGAAATACAAATCAAAACAACAATTCAGAAAGAAATACAAATCAAAACAACAATTCAGAAAGAAATACAAATCAAAACAACAATAGAATACCATGGCCCACCTATCCGATTGGCAAAAATGAGAGACTTTGGTGATACCCAGTGCTGGTGAGTTTGTGGGGAAACAGGCACTCCCAAATACTGCTGGGAGAAGTGCAAATTGGTACAACCTTAGTGGAGGGCAGTTTGACAATATTGAAATTCCTATTAAAAATGCCTGTACTTTTTGTTTCATCTTTCCCTCTGCCAGATATATGCCTTCTGGATATAGTCCCAAAAGGTCACCAAGATATTTATACACAATGATGTTCATTATAACATTCATAGTAATAGTTTAAAAAGTGGAAACAGCATAATATCCATCACTAGTTAAATAAATCATCATCCGCATACTATGGACCCTTGTGCAGCCTTAAAAAGAATGAGTGCATTTCCCTGTGCTAATATGGAGTGCTTTCCTAGGTCACTATTGAGGTGGGGAAAGGGAGAGAATGTGCAGAAAAGTGTATGATAGGATCCATTTTGCATGAATTTTTATAATATATGCATATACAATATATACTGTATATGCCTAAAATTTTTTCAGGAAGGAATGTGGGCAGGGAAGAGACTTTCAATTTTTATTGGGTATATTTTTGTAGTTTGAATTTCCTAAGCACACACATGCAAGAGCTCTCTGGGATATGAGAATTGTGGGCTATTTTTTCTTCTTTGTACTTATCTCTATAGATAGATCCATCGATAGATATGTAGTTAGAAATAGATAGATAGATGATAGATAGATAGATAGATAGATAGATAGATAGATAGATAGATAGATAGATAGATAGATAGACAAATAGATAGATATAAAAGCCTAATACTTATCTGAAAGTTATTTAAATGTAGGTTCCCTGCCCTGCCCTAGAGATTCTCACTCCAGTGGTCTGCGTGTTGGGCCCTAGAATCTACACATTTAACAAGCTCCCTACTATGTGCTGTGTGAATGCCCACACTTGGAGAAATACAGACCCAAGCCTAAACTTAGGAATCAGGAGGGAAGCACCAAATACAGGGTGCTAAGTGATAGAAAGGGGGGTGGCCAAGGGCATTGTGTTGGGTTTGAAAAGGGTCAGTTCCCTGTGCCCATGGCTTCTGGATGGAGTGTTGTAGCCTTTCCTTCAGCCTAGCTCCTCCTCGCTCACTTCCTGCTTTCCCACCTACCCTGTGGCTTCCCAGTACCCAGGGACCTACCTGACCTTTGATGTGGTGTCCTTGGTGCCCTATGACCGGAACCTCATTGATGTCAGCCTGCTGTCCCCAGAGCAGGTGAGTGCCCCTCAGCACTGTCTAGCCTGCAGCCTCCGAACCACTGCCTGCCTTCTCTTCCACCCTGGGCCTCTCTTTTTCCTCTGCTCCCCCTACCCCAAGACCCTCTGCCCCTTCCCTTCAGCTGGAAGGGTTCACACTGGTGGCACCTGTAGGCACACACTGGGGTATTCCTCTCCTGCTCATCAGAGATCCCGGAGCTTCTAGAAATCCCATCAGACCAGCGTGCCCAACCCCAGGTAGTAAACTCTTGGGGAGTCTGAGACTGGGTCTCTGGACTCCACCATCAATCCCTTCCCCTCTCTGGGCCACAGGCCCCTCTTCTGTAAAATGGTACAATAATGCCTGCCCTACTCACTCTCCTTCCTGGGCCTGAAACCCACTCCCCACCCCCATTCCATGAAAGTGATTATGACATTAAACAGCTACGGTGGCACACTGCCTCTGAAAAGCCCTGGAGAATGCCTGTTGCTTGATGATGGCTGGGAACTTACGGGGATCTATGAGATACCTATGGGTACCTGGGCCGAGGTGGGCAGCTGGAATACCACAGCAGGGGACTGGATGGCACTAAGACCTCACTTCTTGGCACCTCACCCCTCCTACCCTTTGTAGCTCCAGTACCTGAACCACTACTACCAGACCATCCGAGAGAAGGTGGGCCCTGAGCTGCAGCAGCGCCAGCTACTGGAGGAGTTCGAGTGGTTGCAGCAACAAACAGAGCCCCTGTCCTCCAGGGCCCCATGCACCACCTCCTTGGCCTCTGTGTTGGCAGTCTCTACCCTTGCCATCCTCAACTGGAATGTCTAGAGGCCCAGGCCTCCCCTGCTGACCTTCTCACTCAGCTCCTCTCACCCTGCAGCACCCATGCCCCAAGAGCTTCTGCTAGCCCGTTGCTTGGAAACCTTTGCCCTCAGCCTCCTTCTCCAGGACCAAGCCCCAAGGAAGCAGGGCTCCTTGGCCCTAGGCAGGCCCCCTCTGAGCTTGTACACCTCACTCTTGGTTCCTAACCCCCAGCCCCAGGATAGGAGAGCCAAGTAGTTCCTTTCCTCCTGTAAGCCCAGTAGGCCTAAACTGTAACCTGGCAGAACCTGTTGCTACTGCCCCCCCACACACACACACACAAGAAAAACAATATAGGGCAGTGTCTTACCCCCAGGGACTCCATGGCCCTGGGAGAGCCCCACCCTATCACCACCTGATGAATATAATCAGAGCTGTTCCCACCCACACTGGCTCCTGGCTCCTGACTCCTTGGTCTCCCCATGCCCTTGAGGCTGCCTCTAGCCTATCCCTGGCCCTGTAATGGACTCCTGGCTGCTGCCCATGGGCTGAAGGAAAAAGATTGCCTCCAGGTTCCCTGTTGTGCCTGTGGGGGGTGGGGGGGTGGAGGGTGGCTGGGCAGTCTGGTTGCATACTGCCACCCCAGATCAGGGAGGCCAGCCAGAGAAAGGGCACAAACACCAGCCCCCGCACCCAACACGTGAGCCCATTGCTTCTAAACCCTGTGTGGGCTCCATGCCAAATGACAAGATAGGGAGTTAATCCATATGAATTTGGCCATAGGGTAGGAGGGACTGCAGGGAGTCCTCTGAAATACGGCCCTACTTGAACTTGGAACAGCCTGAGCACTGATGCTGAATCACTGTCCCATATTTCATGACATGTGGGAGCCCTTTTAACTTTCCAAAGTGCAGCCACAGTGACAAGCCCTCCAGCATCATTGGATGACCATTAACCTGTGTGGCTAGTGTCTGGTTTCCCCATTTTACAGATAAGAAACCTGAGCTTCAGATGGGGTGGGAACTGCCCAAGGACACACAGTGTTTGGTTGGTATATGGTGGGACCACAATGGGCTGGCAGTCCAGCTCTTTTGCCCTTTGGTACATGCAGAATCCCTTAACCTACCTCCCAGCCCCCTCTTGGTTCACTGAGCCCGCTTTTGTTGGGGGAGGGGGAAGTTTTCTCCAGCCAACCCAGCCGTTAGCCACCTGGGCTCACATCCTGCTCGATGCTTAAAACAGCCTGGCAATGAAGACTGCCCCTGGGTTTTGCATTATGTCTGCTGTGTTGCTGGGGACTGCTGTTACCTGTGGCTTTTGTGGTAGGGGAGGAAGGGGAGAGGATGAGATGGGGGCAGGGATGTGAGGCTCCCAGAAGCTCAGTTGGGGAGCACATGTCCTTGAGAATGTGCCTGTGAGCACGCGTACATGTACGTGTGTGAGTGTTCCTGTATTCATATGCATGCCATGCCCGGCCAACCACCTCCTGTGTTAAAGGTCATGGAGCCTTGTGGAGGGGATGGGGGTGGGGGAGCCTCACACTGGGGGACTTGTCAAATGTGGTCCAGGGAAGTTGGGGCCACCTCCTTTGCTCAGAGGAGCACAGTTAGGAGTTGGAGACAACCAAGTCTCTGGGGCAGAGTGCTGGACAAAGGCACCAGGCAGAGGAGTCCCTCAGCCTGGGACCACCAGGCCTAGACTGCCAAGTGTAAGGGTGACCTGTGACAGTTATCACCACTGATGCTCACATCCAAAGGCCCCAGCTCTGAGCCATCCTCACAGTGAGCCTCTGTTGGCTGAGTCATTTGCTCCCTCACATGCTCACCCTACAAAGATAGCTACTAATAGTACAATTAAAGGCACCACCACCATTGTCATCATCATCACTACCATTTACTAAGTGTTTCATATGTACCAGACACTGTGCTTTACATGCATTCTTTTTCATTTTTATTTTATTTTATTGTGGTAAGAACACTAAATGTGAGATCTAGCCTTTTAACGTTTAAGTGTAATTATTGCATTTTCTCACTTAATCCCCACAATCTATAAAAAGGAACTTTTATTGTTCCCATTTTACAAGAGAGGCTCATAGAGATTAACCAACTCGCTCCAGGTCACTCATCAAGGAAATGAAAAAAGCAGGATTCAAACCAGTCAGATGACTCTAGAACTCACTCTCAGAAAAGGACAAGTGGTATGGCTTGCACCATTTTACAGATGAGGAAACTAAGGCTCAACCAGTATCACACTGCTGGTGAGGTAAGACTCAGATCCAACTGATATTCTCTAGACTATCCTGTTTCCCCAGGGTCTTCCTGCTCAAGCCTTTATCCTTGGGTTCTGACACTTGCTCCTATGGTTCTGGCAGGCTATGGGCAGCAAGAGGGCCCTGGATGCCTGAGCAAGACCCACTCACAGGCCTTTCAGCCCATGGTGGCTCACACGTTCCCCTTTCCTCCCTTTAGTGTAAGACCGAGGGCTCCACTTCATCTCCTCCCCATAAAGTAACTGCTGCTTCCAATCCACCATCTTGGGATTGACAACCCCTGCCTCCGGAAGCATTCCTGTAGGAGGGCCTTGGCGCTGCCAACCCCCCCCCCCCACACACACACACACACACACACTCCTCCCTTCCTGGGCCCCAGATGGCTAGAACACTGACTATCCTGCTTCAAGAGCTTCACTCTGGTTTGGGCAGGGAAACATCCAGGGCACATACAGAGGGGCTAACATATGCAGGGGCATTTGAGACATCATTATGAACTGAAGATAAATAAATGCCCCCTTGGGCTCTGGTCCTTTTTCTTGATGCTGGTGGATGAGCTTGCTAAACCCTTCCTTGCCTGCTGATTGCCACTGTGGAGTGAACCATGTGGAAAATCCCCTTTTCCTAAGAGTTAGGATTCTAGGGCTCTAGTCCAGGCTGTGTCAGCTATGTGCCCTTGGGCAAGTCCCTTAACCTCTCTGGTCTTCAGTTATCCTTCCTATAAACAACGTGTACCACCTGCCTCATGAGGTTACAGTGAGAGGCCCGGAAAATCCGGACATGACAGCACCCTATAAAACAGGAAGCCGTACAGGCAAGAGATGACAATGCTACTATTTGTTGGGCATGCATGACTTCAACCCTTGCCTTACCTTTAGAGGTAGGTAAGGAAAAGGTTTGGGATGCAAATTTTATATATAAATTGTCAAAACTAGATAGACTTTTGAGCAAGTATCTAATTTGTGTTTTTCCAGCTCTGCTCCCTAGAGCCCACGCTTCTTCAGAAATGCCACAAGCTGCCATGGAAAGCACTCAAGCCAAAAGCAGCCCATGTGGGCTTCCCATCAAATTTTATTAGAAGCAATTGCCGAGCCAGCTTCATGGGTCATCTACCTGTGCAGTAGATGTGCTCTGCTGTCACCACCTTGAATTTCTTAATAATTTTTGAACAAGGGGCCCCACATTTTCATTTTACACCAAGCCTCACAAATTCTATAGCCAGTCCTGACTAGCAGCTCCATGACCAAACAAACAAACAAAAAGGTGGATTCAATCCCTTCGGTGTATGATGAGGAAACATCAACAGCAGCCCAGAAATAGGAAGGGACTTGTCCAAGGTCGCATTGCCTGTTGGGGCCAGAGCTAGGACTGATTATGTGCTGGCTCCCCCCCAGTGTCCTGACTAAATCTCTGGTGTCCTGACTATGTGCTTGCTCCTCCCTCACTTTCAGTGGGTCCTTCTGTCACTCTCTTATTGCCTCTGATAAACAAACTTGGGCCCAAAGAGAGCTGTGTGAGGTCACACAGCTATGACAACTGTGGTGATGATGACATTGAGATACATTTCTTAATGCTTTCAATCCTTTTGGGAATAGGAAAGAGCATGGGTAAGATGAAAGATGCATACATACATACACAAAGAGTCTAAGTGGCTCATTTAAAAAATTATTATTAAGCCAGTCCTCTCATGTGCCAGCCAGCTGGCTCCAGGTCCTAATGAGCTGGGACCACAGAAGGGGCAAGGCTGGCTACTCTTCACCGAGATAAACCACGTCACCAGTGAATTTTACCAAGTCACTGGTCACTTCCTCAAATCAGTGATTGGGCATTCTTGGTTCAAAAGAAAAAAAATAGAAATATGAAAGATTTAATAGAAACTGTTTCCTCCCTCTCTATCCAGCCCTGCCCTCCAAGGCTGTCTCAGTTGGGAGTGGGAGGCGCTCTCCAACCCTGCCCAGCCAGCCCTTGCACTGAGGCCACCCATCTTCTCACTTCCTTGTTTCTTTGTGAAACAGGAACTGAGCGGGTAGTGTAAAATAGGTAGTTGAGAAAGCCTCAGTGGTCCATGGCAAGGCCATGAAGCTGAAAAGCTAATTTCCCTCCCAGCAGTCCCACATAAGTAGTTCTAGACCCTCTTGCATATCACACCTCCTGTGTTCTACAATAGCTTGGGCTGGGGGGACCCTGCCCTTGACAAGGTGGAGACACAAGGCCAGAGGGTCATGCAGCAGAGATTCAGATGGAGCCCAGATGAGATGTAGAAACAAGTGTCAAGGCAAAAGAAAAAACTCTGAGCGTAAACTGATGTAGTCACCTACCAGGTACCAAGCACTTTCCATGAACAGAGCACTAGGCTGAGACTGCTCTCGCTGTACAGGTCATCTGGGTAACCCTGGTTACTTACACACACACACACACACACACACACACACACACCATTCTTCCTCTCCAAGCAAGGCTCACATTATCACTGTTACTGTCTTCACTAGAGCTCATTGCCCAAGGTCACTTGCCCAAAGTCATATAGCCAGTAGGTGATGTATGACAATTTAATTCCAGTTGTACCTGACTCCATCTCTGCGAGGTCTTCTCCTGCTCTTCTTTTTCCCTAGAGCCCTCGACAATTATCCCCTAGACTGTTGAGCAACATTTGTCCTTGTAACCTTGGGACACAAGCCTAGGCAAAGCAGCCTAGTCCCTCCCAGTCTCCCATAGAAAGGGCCTCCAGCAAGTTTTCATCTTCATACCAAAACTTAGCCTCCTCTTCTGATGGTAACTGCCACAGCTACCTGAAGGTGTTTTTTTTTCGTTTGTTTTACTTTGTTTTTAAACCAAGAACTTATCACACTGAAGCCTATGTAACTTTACTAAACAATTGTCACCCCAAAAAACTTTAATCAAAAAAGGAACTTATCACAAATTCACAAATTCTCCCTCCCATCAGACCCTGCTACCAGGATCTCCCCAGTGTCCCCAGAGCTGCAGGCTCTGTGAGTACTCCCTGTGTGCATAAGGAATGGATGCTTCCCACCTGGATCCCTTGCTTGCCTCTCCAAGCAAACACCATTCTTTTGGTGTTTTTCATCCGCTTTTGCTTTTTTCATCCTCCTTGACTAAGATTATCACCATGGAGATGGAAGGAGAACTGACTCTGGGTGGTGAACACACAATGGGATTTATAGATGATGTAATACAGAATTGTACACCTGAAATCCATGTAACTTTACTAACAATTGTCACCCCAATAAACTTTAATTAAAAAAAATGATTATCACCATGAAATCTGCTAACAGGTCAGGCTATTAACTTCACCTTGGAAATGCCCAAGTATTTTCAAGAGACTATGTGGTCTCTGCTTGAACATTTCTGGAGACAGGATGATCACTGTTTACCAGGGTTGAGCTGGTACGATCTGAATATTAAAAATGTCTTCCTTGGAATTAATGCAAACCTTTTATTTATCTGTTCCCTACCATTCCTAGCAACCCAGAACACATCTGCCTCCCATACACGAAAGCTGTTTGAAGTCAACTTGCTTTCCCACCCAACCCTCTAGACCAAATACTACAGGTAGGTGACTACATCAGTTTACACTCAGAGTTTCCCGATTGACAAGAACTCTGCTATAAGTCATCACCACTTAATCAGCCCTAGCTATCCAGTTGTTGTGCTTATGATGTAACTTCCAGACACCCATCCCATCCTCTTCATTCCGCACTAGGCCTGCTTTAAGACAGCCCTGTGGCACCTAGTTTGGCACCTGACCAGTGTAGGGTACCAATTCTCTCACCTCTTCTCTCAGGAACTCTGCATCAGAGGCACTTGAGTCTAGTGGTTAATAGCTTGGGCTGTGGACCAAGACCAGACCTGTGTTTAAAACTCAGCTCCTACCACTTCCTAGTTGTGTCTTACACTGTTTGCTGAACCCCTATAAGCGTCACCTTGTTCTCTGGAAAATGGGGATAACAATGGTGCCTGCTTCATAGGATTCTTGTAAAGCCCACTGCCTGCCACATAGTGTTATTATTTTCAACTGGATGTGTTGGGGTGGGGGGCAGGGACAGGTGAGAATAAGGATCATTTGGGAAGTTTTTCCAAATATAGGTACCCCTCACTATCCAAACTCTCACTCTCTCAAATTAGCACTGTACCCATTCAGAGAGTAAGGGATGCTTTCATACATGTCAAGGTCCCTGTGAGCCCAATATCCCAACTATGATCTTAACACTAAATTAGGATCTCTTGGGGGGCTCACATGGGGATTTCTTTATATGAATGCAGCCTATGATGACCTTTGTGTCTTTGGCAGCCCTGTGTCCACCCTCTGAGGGTTCAGATGGATCTCACTTTCAGTAGAACACCCCCAACACACACACATACACGCACACAACCGCCATATTGCTGCTAAATCAAGGCTCTCCTGCCCCAGATTTATACTGGGCACGTCTTTGCAATAATAATCCCAATTTAAGCTACAGTTGGCCCTCTATATCCTCGGATGCTGAACCGGAAGATACGGGGGACCAGCTAAGGGACTTGAGCATCTGCAGATTTTGATATCTGCAGGGGAGGTGAGTCCTAGAACCAATCGCCCTCAGATAATAAGGGACAACTGTACTTAGCTCAGGGGGTTGTGGTGGGATTAATGTAGTGCTTGACAAAGAACAAGTACTGGGCAAATGTAGGCTTGCTGCCCACCTAGTTTGCAAGCTCCCAGGTGCAAGGGACCTTGACAGCTATTTATCACACATCTTTTCAAGGTGCCTAGCACAGGCTCTGCCCACAGTTAACTCCCAGGTTCTGTATGCCAGCCCATTATGAAGTTTGAGGTGGCTTTGTTCAGTGAACTACTGACCTGCATTACTTCTTTAGCTGAGGGCTCTGTGTATCTGGAATATAACCTATAAAATGCAAATGTTGCCCAGAGGGGAAACCCATTAAAAGCGTATTTAGGACCAATTAGCTAGCTGGAGCCTGACCTAATGGGACTCGGGCCAGGGCAATCTGCTAGGAGAGAAAAGTTGAGGGAAGGCCAAGTCGGGATGAGGGAGCCCTGGGCCCTCAGTACAAGGTCTGCTGACCAGAGGAAACAGATCTGAAAAGGAGACAGAAGAAGGGCGGGGCTGAAAACCTTCACTCACTTCTGTCCTGAAAGCTGTACTTCTCTAGGAGGTAACACACACACACACACACACACACACACACACACACACACACACACACTGCCTTTTCTCAGGCAGCCTGGTTAGGTGTCTGCCTTTGAAGGCTCTGCGGTTAGAGTGTGAGCTCCTCTCGATGCCTGGGCTGCGCAAACAGGAAGCGGTGCACATCCTGCGCGCAGGCCCAGGCGACACGGAAGGTTCTGTTAGTGGCTCCCTCCCTGCCCCAGCTGCCCCGAGGCCATGCAACCTTGTCCCTCATCCAGCACCCTAAGAGCCTACCCTCCTGGCCCTGATCACACCGCTGGGCACCAAAGGCCCGCTAGGTCCTCCACACCGCTGCCGGGCTCCTTCCCACGCAGTGCAGCCTCAGCAGTTTCCATGCTCAGTTTCCACGCGGCCTGTGAGAGACTTTCAGGCTGGAAAGAAAGCGCAGGCCCAGGTCCGCGAGGAAGCAAACTAGGGGCGCCCAGTTGGGGGCGCCGATCTTTTCAAGGTTCTGCCAGGCAGGCTGAGCCAATGAAGTGTGGTTTCAGCTTGGGAAAGAAGGACCTTGCCTTTCCTGAGTTTACTGATGGATGGATGGTTGGAGGGCGTCAGGCAGGCTGGGAGGTAGGAGGGAGGAAGTCAGGACAACATCTTGGGAACAGGGGAAGGCCAGCCAGGATTTCTCAAGTATCACAGTAGAGAGCTTTAAAAAGATGTGTACCTTTTACTCCAGGATTCCCCTCCTGGAAATCTATGCCAAGGGGAAGATCGTGGATGTGAATATTTACCTTAAGGATATGCAATGAAGATTTTTTAAAAATTAGGCCAACCTAAGTTCATCGTTATGGGCTTGGTGAAATAATCACAGTACAGTCATAACAGCCATCAAAATCACACAGTTGAATATTTCAAAGTATGAGAAAAATTTTAATGTGTTCAGTGTAACAAGCAGTACCAACACAGTTTGTGAAGTATGATTTTTTTTTAATTTCTAAAAAGATTAATATTAACCAATGTCACCCCAATAAATTTAATTAAGAAACAAAATAAAAATATATTAAAACAGCTTTGTTTAGGTATAATTGACATACAATAAATTGCATGCTTTTAAAGTGTACAACATGAGTTTTGACATGTATACACCAACGAAACCATCACCACAACCAAGATAGTGAACATATCCATCACCCTCAAAATGATCTTTGTAGTACTCCTGATCTCTCCTTCCTCTCCCCATTCCCCCAACCACTGATTTGCTTTCTGTGCAGTATGATTTTTTGGGGGAAAATAACACATACACATAGCTAAATGCTCAAAAACAGAAAAATATATCCATTCAAACATTATGGAAGATAATTATGGAGAATATCTGAATTTTCTTTTTTGTGTGTATCTATCAGCTAAATTGTATATGATGAATACGAATTGCTTTTCAATAACAATAAGTCATTAGAGTTATCAAAATATCTGCCACAGATAATTCACAAAGTGAACATAGTAAACTTAGCACATAGGCATCGAGAAATGCCTGTTGAATGGGACATTTTCTGGTGGTGTGGAGTTGCTTGCAAATGTATTTGTTTTTCATGATGTCTATGGTGATGATAAATATATGGGTGATAGCCAAGTGGGCTTTGACTCTAAGGTGTGACTCCTCTGGTGAGGATCACTGTAGATATGGTGGTGGCAATGGGGATAATAGTTGTAGGGTGATGACTGAGAGGTGATGGCTGTAGGAGTGATGGTCATAAAGGTAAGGGCATCAGTCGGGGTGAGGGGCTCTAGTAATAGTGTTTATAAAGGTAATGACTGTGAGCCTGATGGCTGTGCAGTTCATAGTAGCAGTAGTGAGGCAGATAGAGGAAGATGGCTGAGGGGTGTTGACTGTAGGGTAGTTTCTCTAACACTGATGGCAGTGAGGATGACTGCAGGGGTGATTGTTGTAGGGGTGATGGCTATAGGGGATGATGGTTGTAGGGGTAAGAGAATTTTGGGGGTAATGGCTGTAATGTCCATAAGGGTGACAGCTGTAAGGATGATGATTGTAAGGTTGAGAGAGGCAATGATGATGACTGGAGGGATGATGGTTGTAGAGGTGATGGCTGTAAGGTGATGGCTATAAATGGGAGTGATGGTTTTAGGGGTGATGTAGTGGTAATGATGGCAGTGATGACTTTGGTGATGCAAAGTGACCAGGAGCATTGGCCAATAGGCAGAGAGATGGTTCATATTCTGGTCAGTGAGATAAGAGGCCTGAGTAAGCCATATGATGTCAAGTTGATTGGCTACCTCTGAAGAAACAGAGCAGATGAATTGCTGATGATGGACATGAGATGGCAGGAGGGACTTTTCTCTGCTTGTTCAACCCAAGAGCCATCTGCATCAGAATCTCTGGAGACTGAAGCTGGGACTTCCTTCCTCCCTAGGGGCCGACAGGGGCTGCGATTGCTGTAACAGCAGGTCACGTGGCAGGGCTTCCTGTATGCTGCTGCTGCAGGGTGTACATGGCCCTTACCCCTAAGCTGCCAGCACAGCAGTCAGAGTGCCAGCCAGAGGCTCAGTCCATGCCGTGCCCCCCAGACGGTGCAGACGAAGCAGAGCAAGAGGCCTCTGCATCTCAACACCTAGGAGAGTAAGGACAGAGTGTCACCAGGGCAGAGGACAATGTTGCGCCGCAAGCCCTCCAACGCCAGCGAGAAGGAGCCCACTCAGAAGAAAAAGGTGAGGACCATCTCTGGGAACTCACTTCTTTGTTCCTTCTGCTCATTCAATCCGTCCTCTCCAGGACTTGTAGAAGTGGGAAGAGCCAAAGGCCACATGTTGAGTCTGTAGGCAAGGGTCTTTCTTCTAAGGACAATGGGACAGGGGCCCAAAGGTTTCTAAAATAACAGAAGTACAAAGGATACTTCCAAAATTCTAGAGAAATGGAGTTATAGAATATACTCTTAAAATTCTAGAGTTATAGAACTCAACCCTACAATGATGGGATAGAGACTTAAAATTAGGAGCTAGAATCTTAGATTAGAATTTGAGAATCACAAAATAAAATTCTCAAGTTGAATCCTAAGACTACTTCATTGTAGCTCCCCTACACTGGTCCTGCCACCGCTTCTGCCTGAGCATGGCCTCTCAGGACCCATCTCACTCAAAGAGTCCTGCTGGGCCACCCCACTTGGAGCCGTGATGCTCCTAGGTCCCCTGCCCTTTGACTGTAGCCGGGACTCTGCTCAGTTGGTTCAGCTCTATTGCAGCTCCCCTGGCACACTGCTAATGGGACCAAACTGGACATGGGGAGGAGGGCCTCCAAACCTGCAGTGGGATGCAGGGGGCATACAGGCTCTTCCCAGGTGGGGAGAAATTATTGTGAAGAATGAAAAATGAAGCTGGTGAGATGGGGAGTAGGAGTGAGGGCTAAGGAGGAAAAATTTAGGGGGATATTTTAAAGGCCAGGAGGCAAAGTAGCTGCCATGGACAGCAGAAGTATTCATCTTCCTGGAGCAGAGGCTGGACTAGAAGATTCCTTGAAGGTTATGCCAGATCTAAGTTTCTTTATTTGGATTTGAGGATTTCTAGACTTAGTCTTTTATTTGATTGTAGAATTCTCCCAGGCAATTAGGAACAACATCCCACAAATCCAGCGGGATCCTAGGACCATTCCAAAGTAGGCCTGAACCAGGTCCAAGAGGCCCAGGCCTAGCCTCAGGCCAAGTGCCGTATGGGGGAACCCCCTTGTCAAGTGAGCAACTCCCAGGCCGAGGCTGAGACAGCTGAGGCTGAGCTTCAGGTCATTGGTGTGTGCATCTTGCCTCATCTCAGATCCTGGGGTGGCTGCTACTTCCAGCTGTACTCTCCCCACCCCAGCTGCTTGTCTAACGTTGCAGTGGAGGTGGGTGGGGGTGGGGGAGAGATTTATGAGTTTTCACACAGGCTCTGTCACCTGCCTGTCCAAGCCCTGCGTGGCACTGGTCCGAGCAGATTTGCTATTGGCTGACTCTCCTTGGCGAGCAGCCTGCTTCCCCTTGTTCTCCGCCTAATGGGGGTGGGAAGTCAAGACTGCTCTAGACACTGCTGGGCCCCAAACCACATGGGAGCTGAGCTGGAGGAAAGAGTCTGAGAAAGAGCTGACACTTTGACACTGGGACCTTGTGCCACCGCAGGCAGAGGTGTCAGGGGCACACAGAAGGCAGAAAAGTTCCCATCATGTTTCTTCACCTCCATTATTCCAATTCTGTGCTTGGTGGCTGCAATTTCCCCCAGGCCTCTCCCAGGAGAAACAAGGCCCATGTGGTCCTCTAAGGGAGGGTGGTCCAGGGAAAGCTCATTCGTTCCTGCCAGAGCCTGGGCCAGCCTTCAGAGTCACTTTCCAAGCCTCAAACCTTGGAAGTGCCCTTAGAAAAGCCAAGGTGTGCTTCCAGAAGGTGGAGACAGTAACTTCCCTGGGCCTGAAGGCAGCGAGCAGCCAGCTCGAGCATTGTGACCCTGGGCAAGTTCCTTCCCCTCAGAGGGTAAGGTGACATGGTAGAGGGAAAAGCACAAAGGTAAACAAGGCTTCTCTCCCTCCTGCCCTTACTCCTCTTCCCAGTCCTGCCAAATGGCAAAAGTGCTGTGGAGGGAGCAGGAAAGCAGAGTTGGAATACTACCAAGTTCCACGTAGCTGTAGGACCTGTAGGACAATTCATTGACCTTCTTTGGGCCTCAGTTTCCCCATCTCAGAAAATGGGGATAGCTTCTGATCTGTCCACTCAGGAGATTGAGGTCGCATGGATCATCTGGAACAATAAATATGAGAGTCGTCTGTCAAGTTCGTGCATGTGCACACAAGGAGGTGCATGTTGTAGGCATGAGTGGGGGTGGGGAACACAAGGCATAGAAGAACAAGCACGGGGTCCCAGCCCTAAAATGAAAAAAAACAGGACTTAGTAGCACTAAGAGCCAGAACTGAGTGAGAGCTCATCAGGTGCCAGGTGTTGCGCTGTGTGCCCCACCCATCTCTGAGCTGCTTGGCTCCTCCGACAACCTTGTGAGTTAGGGACAGATATTGCCTTTATCCCTATTTTATGCCCAAGGCTCAGAGGCTTACCCAAGTTCACATAGCTGGTAAGCTGAAGAGCAGAAATCAAAGCCAAGAATGGTCAGTCTCCAGAGTGTTAAACCTTTCCCCCTCTACGCTCTTGTCCCCTACTGATCTCAAAAGCACTAAAAAAATCTGATGAGCATGAAAGACTCGACATATCAGTAGGAGAGCTCTGCAGGGCAGATCCAGATGGCTGTGGAGTGAGGGACCTTCCAGGCAGCAAAGCAGAGGCAGGAGCAAGCCCTCCAGGATGGTGGGGTCAGGATGTGGCACCTATTTGTCATCATGGAAGATTGGGGATGCCCCTGAGTGGATGGTAAGGACATACCCCTTGCCTGCCTTTGCAGAGTTTTGCCTCAGTCGAGGTCTTTCTCTGTACTCCTTTTGATCTGTTAGGATGTAGGAAGTGGACAGGGGTTTGTCTTGGGACCTGCCTCCCCAAAGGATTGTCCTACCCCACCACACCCCTAATTTCCACCATACCCGAAACCTCCTACCCAGGGAAATGGAGAGGAACCTGGGCTCCCATTCAAGTGCTCAACTGTTCCCTCCTTCCAGTCTCTCCCTGCCCCTTTCTACCCCAATCGCAGCACACTACATGCCCTGGGCTCCCTTTCTACAGAATGCCTCTAGCAGGACACCACCACCAGTATGTACTTTGTGTTACCAGTGGCTCCTCATTTCCCACAGGCTAATGCCCAAGTTCCTTGGCATTGCTGGCAAAGGCCTACCATGGCCTTTTCTGCTGTACCTCCCACCACATGCACAGGCATACCCACCATTCCATCACCACACTGGAACATCCCTAACTCTCACTGTCGTTTAAAACCTTCCCAGAAACTCCTGGAGAAATCCTGGCTCCCCTGCATGGCCCAGCTCAAATTCACCTCCTCCTCCATGAAGCACTCCTGAATACTTCCTCCTCCATGCTTCCACTGCTCTCCCGGTAGCTCCCTGCAAATGCCACGTGACGTCACCATTGCACTCAATCCATTTCTATAGTGGGGTGATGTTGTAAGCTCTGAGCACAGCAACATGCACAAGTCTCAATAGTCACAAACATGGGTTTGAACCCCTGCTCTTTCTGCTGCCAGGTGTGTAACTGCCTAAGGCATTTCATTTCTGAGTCTCATTCTCCTGAGTTGGGAAGTGGGGCTGTAAGACAGGGCTGTGGTAAGTTTGTAGTAAGCTGGCACACATAAAACACTTCAGAGGGTGCCAGGCACAAGGGAGGTATTTAACCCCTGTTTACTGGATTCCCATGCACGCATGGGCCAGTGTCTGGAGACCAGAGAGTGCTAGGTATACGACTGGAAACAAGGTAAGATGTTACCAATGGGGCACTGTGAGGCTCTGAGGGGGTAATTGGGGGAGGTTTCCTGCAGGGGACAGTGCCTTCAAAACTGGATTTGAAAAACCTGCTTATCGAAGTATAATATTCGTACAAAGTGCATAAATCATAAGTATACCACTCAATGAATTTCCATAATGAACATCCCTATGTAAACAGCACCTAGATCAAGAAATAGATCACTTTCAACATTCTAGAAGCTTCCCTCATGCCCCTGCAATCCCTACACACTCCCGTTCCCCAAGGGTAACCACTATCTTGACTTCCAATAGCACAGATTAGTTTTGCCAGGTTTTGAACTTTCTATATGAAGAACCATATAGTGTACTATGCTGGCTGGTCCCTTCTGCTCAGCAGTGTATCTGTGAGATTCATCCATATTGTTGGGGATAGGTGTACTAAGCTCATCACTATGTCCTAGCCTCTTGTATGTCTCTGCCACAATTCATGTATCTGTTCTATGGTTGATGGGCATGTGGGTTGTTTCCAGTTAAATTGGATTTTGAAGGAGGGAAGAAACTGTGGTTCATAGAAGCGTAGAGTGTTCCAGGTGGGGAATACCCTGGATAAGAGCCTGGAAGTGGGTTATAGGAAAAGCTAAGCCATACACAGACATTTGGACATTCGCTGAGGGGTGGCTATGTCAGGCACTCACTCCCATCCTCATAAAAACCCAGTGAGGTTGGTGCTCTTGCCTTCATTTTACTCATGAGGAAATGGAAGCCCAGAGAAGCTGAGGAACTAACCCAGCTTTACACAGCTGGTCAATGGCAGAACCAAGATTTGAACATTTGCCGGCTGACCCCAAATGAAGAGATTGAGGTTCAGGGAGATTAAATAACTTGCCCAAGGTCACACATTCCAGAATTGAACTTAGCAACATCTGATGCCGGAAAAGTAGTTCTTTCCAAGAGGCTCACATGTTCCCCTTAAACATGAAAAATTATGGTTGGTTCTACCACCCCCCTGGGCAGGACACCCAGGGAGGCCTCACCCCAAACAGAGGCCAGGCAGAAAATCCAAAGGGCTCAAAGATTTCAACTCATAACTGGTTGTCACTTCAGAGACACCAGAAGGTATTCAGGATATTTGGGGCTGCCCCTGATGTTGGAAGTATGCTGAGCAAAAGGCCACTCTGGCCAGCCCTGACCATGGTCACCAAAAGAACTTGTGTAGCCCTTTCCATGTCGTTGGGCTAAGGATGGGCAAGCTGAGCCCAAGTCCCAACATCACCCCCGTGGCCCTTTTGAATGGTTTCCTCCATTTTGGGCTAAAGCTGTGACAGAGAGTCCATAACACAAGGTCCCAAGAGTCAAAAGTCCCCTTTCCAGCCCCCAGACTGCAGATTAATGACAGGAAAAGGAAAGAAGTGCGATTAGAGGGCAGCCTGGCAGTGAGTTTACTCTGCCTCAACAAAGCTCACTCCAGGCCCCATGCTTGCCCTCCTGCTTGCTTTCCAGGCTTGTTAGTCCCTCGGGCTTTAGGGGCGACTCTCAGCCTCCTGGTCTTAAGGTAGTGGAGGGAAGGTCACGATAGGCTCCATTAGCCTATAAATAGCAGGCTAGCCTGCCCTCCTTGGGCCCAAGCCAGCCTGGTGCCCACCCTCTCTCTGTTCCCTCTTTTCCAGGCAGTAAGAGGAGGAAGTTATCCAGGCAGCTGCATCCTAGTCATACAAGAGGAGGAAATAAATGGAAAGTGGAGGAGAGAAGGGGGGAAAAAGGGAGAAAAAGAGGAAAGAATAGTAGGTGGGGAAAACCAAGGAAGGAGGACAGAGGGAATGCATGGGAACCAGAGCAACCACCCCATGCTTTCCCCTCCCCACTCATGCCCCTCTTTTCCAGCTCCCCAACATAGCACAGAAGAAGCTTTCTGACAGAGGCAGCAGGTGCCTCACCCAGGAGGCCCTTGTGGCGGTCATGTCTGCTTGGCCTGATTGCTGACCTAATTTCTGGTCAGCTAGCTTGCTGCAACCTCTAGGAAGGTGTGGCCCCTGACCCTGATTGCTGACGTACCTTTGGTCAACACTACAATAAAAGTACTCCATTGCAGTCCCCAGTAGTTGAGGCCAAATATGTGTGTGTTGGGGGGCAGGTGATATTGCCCCTGCCCTGAGAGGTTGTCACTGGACCCCCCTTTCATAGGAAAGAGGATGTGAAACTTTCAGCTTTGTGCGGGTTGAGGCTTCAGTTCCTCAAGCCCTTATCTCCTCCTGTGTCTACAGTCTATCCCGCTCTATCTGTCTGGTCATCTGTGAACCCTGGTTCCTGTGTGTATCTGTGGACTTGACTGTTGATCTTGATTCAGGTTCAGCCTCCACTCCTTGTGTCTCAAGCCTGCCCTCTTACCTGCCTGGCCCTGCTTTCTGCTGCTGTCTTGGCATGTGCATGCTTATCCAGTTAACAGAGCTCATTTCCTGAAAACAGTCTCGTTAGTGCAAACAGCAGGGCAGGCCTAAAATTCCAAACACTGGCACACAAAAACAGTAGCCAGCTCATCACATTAGTAGCTAAGGATAAAAGCTGAGATGAAGAAAAAGAAAATGGCAACTTTCTTTTACTAAATTACCACCAATCATTTGTGTGTCAAATCTGTGGGCACCTTCTCCAATTGCCTCTGTTGTCGCTTTCCAGAAAGCCTAATGCCAGGTCTTACTGACTCCTGGAGGGAATGTTTTCTCTTCTCCGGACACATATTCACCAGGCTTGGGGCTCTAATGTGTTTACCAGCATTACTGTGATGGGAGACCATGCTTGGAGCAGGCCCAGAGCATGGAGGCCGGGCTGTGGGGTTTGGGAGGACTTGCTCTGTTACATAAAGGTGATGCTATTGTTTGTGCAGAGGTATGCCTCTAGGAGGAGATACAAGGTCGGACAATTAAGTTCACGAACTCGTCCTAGAAAAACTGCTCCATACCTCATTGCTGAACATCACTAGGGTCACCTTAGAAGTACTCCCCTTGGGAAGCTATGCACCGACGCCAGTGCCTAGTCCACCCTTCAAAGCAATTTTGGGACTTTTTTTTGGAATGGTCATTAGAGCTGTCATCTAATACACTTAATGAACTGAATGTCATCAAAATGTCTTCCTTTCAATATTTACTTTATCTTAGGTAAAGAAAGAATTCATTGGGGGGCAGATCAGGTGGATAAGGAAGGTATTCCAATACAGTTATTTGTTTACTGGCTAAAAATTCCCTCACAGACAATGCTGTGTGAGCTGATGCACTGTCGTGATGCAAGAGCCATGAATTATTGGCAAAAAGTTCAGGTCATCTAACTTTTCATGCAGCCTTTTCAGCACTTCCAAATAGTAAACTTGGTTAACTGTTTGTCCAGTTGGTACAAATTGATAATGAATAATCCCTCTGATATCAAAAAAAAGTTAGCAACAGCATTGCAACAAGTTCGCGAACTTAATTGTCAGAACTCATATATGTTTACTCTGACTAGTTTAGTCTTTCACTCCAGGGTTCTGAGGCCCAAACTTTAAGTACTGATGGAAACGTGAGTTTAGTCTGAGGCATAACAGCGGTTGGAGGCTCCTGAGGTCAGGAGCTTGCTCTGGGGCCAGCATTAGGGTCCATTCTCTGCTGAAGTACAGATGAAGTCAGGTAGCTCCAAGGATATCTTGGGCGCTTCACCTCATTAGCCCTGGGACCTCAGGTTTCTGCCCAGGAACAGCTCCTTACTCAATCAGCCATTTTAGTACCACTGATTGCAACTCCTCTGCTTCTTCCAGCTCTCACTTCAGCGCTCCAGCAGTTTCAAGGATTTTGCCAAATCCAAACCCAGCTCCCCAGTGGTGAGCGAGAAGGAATTTAATCTGGATGATAATGTAAGTTTCAGAGACTCCTAGGGGGAGTCTGGCAGGAGGGAGAGGGGAGGGGAAAAAAGAGTTTTAGGATTGGTGGGGCAAAGTCTGCTTAAGTACAGAAAACCCACCTCTCCCACCCACCAAAATCCTGGGCCCCTAGAACTCACCTGCATTGTTTTCAGTTACAAATTAATAAGGCCGAGGATAAAACTGGTGCTAAGAGAGAAAGGGATGGGAGCTTCTCATTCCCACCCCTCCATCCTCTGCCGGGATCTGAAGGCCTCTTTCTACCCCCAAGTCTTGGACCCAGGCAGAGTCACCAGGGTCCCGGGACTTCCTTGTTTTTTTATCACAGATTCCAGAAGATGACTCAGGTGTCCCTACCCCAGAGGATGCTGGGAAGAGTGGCAAAAAGCTAGGGAAGAAGTGGAGGGCCGTGATTTCCCGAACCATGAACAGGAAGATGGGCAAGATGATGGTGAAGGCCCTGTCAGAGGAGATGGTGAGACTTGGGATTCAGGGAAGGGGGTGGGGACAGGGAGGACAGGCGTCACTCTGAAAGGGCATGAATGTGGCCACCTTGATAGCCACTGCTCAGGTACCATGCCTGAAACCCCGATTAAATACAATAAGGAAGGTCACATGGGAAGGGAGTTCATTCAGCCATGGACATGGCAGCAAGACACCATGGTCCTGAGGGACCAAGGGTGGGGTCTGAAGAGGGATGAAAGTTGGGGTAACAGAAGCTTCCTAAGAAGGCAAGCCTGAGGAGATTGTGCAGTTGAAAAGATGAGACAACCTGAGGCAAAAATCATCGACCTCAAAGTTTTGCTTGGAACTAGCCCCTGGGATTGGACAGGCTTGATTTGAAGATGGGCCCCTATGAGAGAAAATTAGAGAAGGCTGGCTTTGCCCAAGCGGGAGGACTGAACAGACAGGTATGGGACAGGCACAGCCAAGTAGCTGAAGTCACACAGTCTGGTGTGCTCATGGTTCTTATAGGAGGCTCCGAGGCAGTGATGTGCTACAGTCAGCACGTACGGGCTCATACCAGCTCAGGACAGCAATTGGTCCAATTTTCAGGAATTTTGTGAGTCAGGTGTGAAACACAACATTATTGAAAATTAAATTATATGAACTTAGAATTAAATACATTATATTAAAAATAAAAAGAATATAGTCAATCTTCAAAACTCATCACTTCTTAATTCTTGGACTGCCTTTCATTATTCTCTATACCTCTGAGGTTATTTGCATCTATAGTCTCTGTGTGGAGGAAATAGCCTATGATGGTGTGCTGCTTGGTCACAGTGGTAGAATGACAATGGCAATGGTGGGGAGTATTTACAACACAGGAATTGGTGAGTGCTACACATCAGGCTTTTTATTCCCAGAGAGGCAGTTGTGAAAGAGTTACCTCTGCACTGAGGTGTGGTGAGGTGGGAGAGCTCTGGAGGCTCATGCATTGCCTTGCCTCTCTCATCTGGAAACTTGGAATGATCAAGTATTTATCCTCAATTGAGGATTGAATGAAATGACAAGCGTGCCTGTCACATGGGAGCACAGTCAAAAGTAGTAACTCTCCAGCACTGTTGTCTGTTTGTGTCCTACCAAAAGCTGGGAGCCCAAGCTCTGCATGTACATTGGCACTCTAAGCTGACAAAGCACATTCACACCACACTCCAACTGAGCCTCATTCTGTGAGGTGGGCAGGGCAAAGACTGTTATTCCTGCCTTACAGAAGAGGAAACTAGGGCTCTAAGAGTACCATGCAGCCTGTAAGTGACAGAGCTAGGGCTGGAGCCAGGCCCCAGTCCTCTGCCAAGCCCAAGCCCATTTCCTCTGCACCCAGGGCTGCCACATGTCCACTCCAGTCAAGGCTTCTTAGAGCTTCCTGCCTCCCCTCCCCTGCAGGCAGACACTCTGGAGGAGGGCTCACCCTCCTCAACATCTCCAGACTGCAACCTGGACAGCCCTGGCCCTGAGAAGATCGCGCTGGCTTTTTCTGAGCAGGAGGAGCGTGAGCTCCTGGCACTCAGCCGCCAGGCATCCACAGGTGAGTAGAGGAGGTGAGGGGACACCTGCTGAGACTGGAGAAAATGACTGTGTTAGGGCCAGGCAGGTTGCTGTCTGGGAAGCAGGGAGGTAAGATAAATTAACCTTTATGGTTTGCCTGCTGGGAACTTTCTCAGCCCTCTTCACATTAAATCTTCACAACAACCTCATGGGTCCAGTACTATTATTATCCTCACTTCATTGGTGTGAAAACTGAGACTCAGGGAGGTTAAGTGACTCACCCAATGTGATGCAGTCTTGAACTCATGTCTGCCTTAGAAGAGCCTCCACTTGTTGTCCCCAGGCCCTGGAAGGCCCAAGGGCAGAGGAAGGGCTGCATTACCTTCTTGGACCAGCCCACCATCACTCTTCCAAGGGGAGCTAAAGGCTACAGCTGCCTGGGCCTCTGACTTTCCGGGCTTGGGTGGGAGTAATAGGTCTCCAGCTGTGAAGACTCAGCCTCTTGGACGCCAGACCTTGGTTTGCTGGGCTCAGGGCACCACTTAGCACCTTCTAATTGTCCATGGGGCTGGACAAGAGGTTTTGGCAGCCCTGCCTGGAGGAAGGCTTTCGGCCTCTGGGCTACAGACTTGCAGAGGCACTTTCTCATGCTTCAGGCTAGTTCCAAGTTCCCCATTCTTTCTCTCATTCCTCAAACACCTCCCTGCCCCCCGACTGAAAGCCATTTAAAATGCCCCTCGTCCTGCCCTTCCCAGACAGAAAGAGCTCATCTGAGTTTCCGGGTGACATTGTAACTAGACATGGAGTCTTACTAAGTAGAGAAAGTAAAGTATTAATGCAGGGTGTGGCTTCTTGGGTAGGAGGAGCACTGGAGTAGAAGTCAGGAGACCTGGAGTGTAATAGACCCAGTACTGCCAATTATAAGATGAGAGGACTTGGGCAACCTCACTCGGCCTGTCTAGCCTCAGTGTTCCCCTGTTCATTGGAGTGTTGGCACAGTTGGTCTCTAGAGGCCCTCCCAATTTGCCCATCTTTGGTCTATGAGCTATTTCTCCTTCTGTGGTCAACTGTTCTCATGTGTGAAGCTCCAGAGGTGAAGCTGTACTTCGGCAGGATGGTCCAGGGGACAGGTCAGAATCCCTGCCACAGTGTGAGACTGGACAGCACCCAGCTTTCTTCTCCAGCACGTAGCCCTGGGACTTATAGACCCTCTGGAAGGCACCAGCTGGACATAACCCCAACTATCTTTGGACAAAGGTGACCTTCTTCCCTGCCCGATCTCCTGCAGGCAGTGAGATCTGCAGCCACAGCCAAGGCTCTGACAGCTTCAGGGAGGAAGCACCTGCCCCCCAGTACACAGGGCCCTTCTGTGGCCGGGCCCGAGTCCACACCGACTTCACTCCCAGCCCCTATGACCACGACTCGCTGAAACTGCAGGTAAGATTGGCACCCGGGCCCCACTTTAGCCTGGCAGTCTGCACCCATAAAGGAGTCTGGACTTAGCCAGGGTAGGACGGTGTAAGTGGAGGCCGAGGGACCACCCCTCGTCTCTCTGCTAATCTGCTCTGCTCTCCTCTCCTCCCACAGAAAGGAGATATGATACAGATTATTGAAAAACCACCCGTGGGCACATGGTTGGGCCTGCTCAATGGCAGGCTGGGCTCTTTCAAGTTCATCTACGTGGATGTGCTGCCTGAGGAGGCCGTGGGGCCTGCCCGCCCCAGCCGCCGACAGAGCAAGGGCAAGAGGCCCAAACCCAAGACTCTGCATGAACTGTTGGAACGCATTGGCCTGGAGGTTTGAGCTTAGGCTTGCACTTGCATCTAGAATCAAGGGAGGCACCCTTGCCCCAGGGATGGGAGAAAGGGCACGTTGTCTATGTGGGGAAGGAAGGATCTCTGGCAGGGGTGGCTTGTAAGCAGCCACACTGGTAGTCTGCCTCTGCCCACAGGAGCACACATCCACTCTGCTTCTCAATGGCTACCAGACACTGGAGGACTTCAAAGAGCTGCGGGAAACACACCTTAACGAGCTGAACATCACAGACCCTCAGCATCGGGCCAAGCTGCTCACGGCTGCCGAGCTGCTGCTGGATTACGACAGTGAGTGGATATAGAAGCTGGGTGGGGGTGTCCACTAGCAGTCAAGGGAGGGGAGACCTCTGCTCGAGGGCCCTATGCAGTGGGGAGACAGTTTCCACACTTGAATTCCAGTCTCAGGCAAAATTTGTAGGGAGAAAGGATGTAAGGGATGAGTGGGCCCCATTCCCTTTGGGATCTAAGGGGGAGATTTAAGGTCAGAGAAGGTAAGGCATGGACTTGAGGCCTCAAAACTGGGTAATGACAGAGCCAGGATTCAGGGGCAGATTTCTTGGCTCCTGCCTTACTGCTGAAGAAGTTTGAAGTCCTGTGCCTGAAAACCACAAGAAGGGCAGAGGTGGTAGTGGGTGCCCAGAAGGAGAGACTGCCTACACTGTCCCTACCCCCAGGGTCCCTATCCCCACACAGAGCTCCCTGGGGTTTCTGACCCTCTCCCTGCTAAGGCCCAAGACCCCATATTCTGTCTCACACCCTTACCCGTGGCAGCGGGCAGCGAGGAGGCAGAAGAGGGCGCCGAGAGCAGCCAGGAGCCAGCTGCGCACACCGCCTCAGACCTCAAAGGGGACATTCCGCGTGACTCGGGATGCTTCGAGGGCTCAGAGAGTGGACGAGATGAGGCGGAGCTGGCAGGTGCTGAGGAGCAGCTACAGGGCCTCTCCCTGGCTGGGGAGCCTTAAGTGCAGGTGGCAGCGGGCCGAGGCTGAGCCCGAGCAGCACAGGCCATGGGGATTGGCCTGGCCTCCCGCAGTGGCCCGCACTGGAGGACTCACACTGAGCCAGACCCGGCTCTCCCCCCCACCCCCGAGCGCCTAGGGCCACAGAGACTGGCCAGGGCCTTACAGGCTTGGCTAGAGTGGTTGAGGAGACGCTGAGGGCACATCCCACCTGCCTGCCCCCTCCCTCCACCAGGTACTGACAGCACAGCCCTCTCTGGCCACTGCCACAGCAAGTGGGGCACAGAGGAGCATCCCCACCCATGTCTTCATCACCAAGGCCTCCAAATTCTCCTCGACCCCACAACACCTTCCCCTGTGGTACTACTCGTGAAAAGGGGGCAAATCAGTATTTCAGCTCAGTCTCAGGATACTAGGGAAGATGGCCATTTAAAAGGATTCTAATTAATCACAGGTAAATTCAGATTGCCCTCAATAGGTTTGAAGAAAGCCACATGTACCTTTCCTACTTTCCTTCTTAACTTTATGAGAGGTTTAGCCACTAAATCACTATGCAACTTGAACCAAGTGCCTTCCCCAGTCTTGGTCTAGGACTGGCTGGGATTAGAATGGATAGATGCTGAGGGCCTTACCAACTCTCATAGTCTGTGACATTAAATGTCTGCTCTCCTGTTACCTGTGGCCCAAGACACCAGTGGGGTTTACTGAGGGGGCTGGAGGAACCTTGGGCTTGCAAATAAAAGGGCTCCTCCTGCTCATCCATTCCATACCTCCCCACGTAACTCAGGCTAAACTGCAACGTCCCCAAGCTGAAAACAATTCCCATACCTCATACAATGTGCACCTTCCTCTTCCACTCCTGGCTTTCTCAAATGACACTTCCCCCAAAGCCAATGGAAGATGGTCAGACATTGTTTCCATGGACAGAATGGCCCCTAAGAAGCCAGATGTGAGCCTGGACCACCTGGACCTACTTGACCTTTTGTGTGGGCCATCACAAGCAAAGAAAACACCTACCTGACAATGGAAAATCCACTATCCCAACTTTGCTAAAGGTTTTCACATACCCTGAGCTCCACAAGGGGAGGGAAAGTATCTATTGGTGCAAACTTCCCTTGACCCCAGTACCAAATCTGTGCCCTGATTTCCAGAATAACCCTTCCCCCGGGACCAACTGACCCAGGGACCAACAGTGCCCACTACATTTAGGACTGCCGGCTTAGTGGACACACTTCTAGACCTACTACCAGGAACTTTGGTAAAGCTAGCATAGGGGGAAGGGTTTGGTGTAAATATGAAGGGGGTGGAGGGAGATAGGTTGGCAGCAATAAACATAAATAGAATGAAATTACTGTCTCGTTATCTTTCCTATGGAGAGAGGGCTGGGGGAGGGACAGACCAGTCTTCTTCAAAGCTGAACACAGCAAAATGTTCTCCATTGTCATTTCAGGGCCATCTGTCCCTTCCCTAAAGATGCTCAGTGCCCTTGACCCTGCTGACCTAAAGCTCCAGTTTTAAGTCTTAGCTGATTCTGCCTTTCCCAGTAATCAGCCCGCCTCAGAGCTCAGGCTCCCAAGGCCACAGTCTTGCTGGGGTCTGAGAGCGGAGAGTAGCTTTCTCTCTTCCTAGAGCTATTCATTTAACAAGAGCCCTGAAGACCTCTACCCCAGTGATGAAGGGCCAGCACTGGGGGCTGTCCAGGGTCCAAGAGAGGGAGATTTGGATTCAGTTAGGCCTTTTCTCTGAGGCTGCCTCTTCCTGGGCCCCATCCTGTGCCCACTGCAGCTACACCATCTCCTGGGAGGTGCAATGGCGACAAGACCCCTGATTTCCTTTGTTTCTGCCAGCATTAACTGCATTAAGCTGGGCAAATTTGAATGAGATCTGCCACCAAAGTAAAGACAAGTCCACTCTGCATCCAGGCCTTGTTCTGAGCTGCACTTGTCCCACTGCCGTTAGTGGCTGCTGTCAGGAAACTGTTAGCATTATCCTCATCAAAGAAACAAGGTGGAGCCCAAAGAGCCTCAAAGCCCCAAAGGTACTGAATAATGGCTGTCATTTAGTGAGCACAACACGTGCGTCAGGCACTAAGCACTTTGCATTTTTTCTCTCATATAATCTTAACGGTATCCCTGAGGTAGGTACTGTCATCTTCCCAATTTACAGAGGAGAAACTTGAGGCTCGGACAAGTTGAAGAAGTTGAGTAAGAAGTCCAACAAGCTTTCAGAGGACCCCCAGCCATCTGGAGGGCAATCTGACCCTCTGTACTGTGCCTTTGACACCCTTTAACCTAGCCATTCCCCTCCAAGGATTCGATCCACAGAAAGAGCCATACAAGTGCACACAGATATATGAACAAAAATATTTGTGACAGCTTTGTCTGTGAGACACTGGAAACAACACAAATGGAGAATTAGTTAGAGACATTATGGACAATTCACAAAATACCATTCAATCATTAAAGATGATGTTGTAGAAAAATATTTAATGACATAGGGAAAATCTTTGTCATTTTTCACTGTTTACTTTTAAATCTTAAAATTATACAAATAATGTACAAACATTCCTGTAAAAAAAGTCTGTGCTATAGAATGGTGAAGAAGTGAGTGCTGAAACATTATTTATAGGGTGATTCCATTTTTATTTTAGAAAAAGAAAACATACACAAGAGAGGTCTGGACCAAATGGTTACCGGTGGTAATCTTGTGAAGCAAGCGGGGTGGAATTGGGGGAGTGATGGGGAGAAGTGTTCACTTGCTACATTCTTGTTTTATTTCTATTGCAAAAGTATTATTTTAATATATATTTTAAAAGGGACAATATTTTAATGCCCAAAAAAAAAAAGAAAAACTAAATGAATCAATAGGTCCAAGCCTCTGGTTTCCAATTTGGGGTAGTAGCAAAATCATTATCCTGCTGCCTTTTAGCACAAGCTTCTGGAAATATGGGGAGCAGGGTGGTGAATAATGCCCAAAGTGCTTAAAATCCACATACACCAAGGAGACCTTATCAGAGGAGACTCCTAAACTTTTAAAAACCCCTGTGTAATGCCTATCTATTAAGTCTAAGCTGGGAGAAAGAAAATATCAGAAAAAGAGAAATCAGACTGAGAAAAGGATGCTTTGAACTCCCCTGCCCTGGGGAGAGGGTGGGAGGTGTCTCAGAGCTACTGGGCTCGTTTGGTCTATAGGTTGAATACAGGCTGAAAAGTAGATAGTTGTGCGATGATTGCAGGACTTTGGGAGGGGCAACAAGGAAATGTAGAGTGCAGGCCAGAGCCTGAATAGCCAGAAAGGCAAAGCCAGGCGGGGCTGTAGCCTAGGGCCCAATGCTCTTCCTCCAGGGCTGCTGGAACCTCCTCCAGCCTCATGGACATCTAGAAGATGCCAAGTGGCTCCCTAAGCCCAACAAACCAAGGTCTGGAGTCCAAGAGACTGAGTCTTCACAGATGGAGACCCTATACCCCCACCCCCTGCCCAGGATGTAACAGGGTCAGGAAGCTGTAGATTTTAACTCCCCTTGGAAGGGTGGAGGTGGGCTGGTCCAAGAAGACAATAGGGCTCTTCCTCTGTCCTTGAGTCCTCCAGATCCTGGGGACAGCAAGTGGAGCTCCTCTGTAGCAGGTAAGGCCTACCAGTTAGGAGTTAGGGCCTATCTGAGTTCAAGTCTTGGCTTTGTCACTCAATTAGGTAGATCATCTTGGACAAGTCACTTAATCTCCTTGAGCCTCACTTTCCACATCAGCAAAGTTGCGATAACAATACTAGTAGCCACATGGGGTTGTTACGAAAATTGAATGAACTAGTGTATGTAAAATACCCATAAAATCAATGTTCAGTGAATCCCTAAATCTGCACCATGCTGCTACCTGCTTTTCACTCCCTTCAAGACCCATTTCACCTCAGACCCCTAGTTAGTGTAGTGACCAAGAGCAAAGGCTTTGGAGTTAAAGTGTCTTCAAATCTTGGCTCCACTACTTACTAGTTACCTGACTTCAGGTAATTATATATATACACATTTCTTTTCTGTAAAATAAAAATAATGATCTATATTACAATATAAAAATGTATCAAGTTAACACATTGCACACCTTATACAGTGTTATATCTAATTGTATCTCAATTTAAAATATTTTTTAAAATAAAAATTAATTTAAAAAGAATAATGATCTAATAATACCTACCTCTTTTGTTTGCTACAGAAATAACTTAGATAATGCTAATAAAGTTCCTGGCACATAGTGACAATAAATGGTGGCTTTTGACTTTTTGTTACCTCCAGGGTACTAAGCTCAAAACTGAGCACAAAAGCCTGCCGATGTGTACTTGTCTGCAGACTAACTGCTATAGCCCAGAGACAAATTGATGTCCAAGGTCCTGGAATTCAGGGTAGAGCCTGCCAGCTTTGGCGCCCAGAGAGGCTGGTAATAGAGAAAAAGCCCACCTGAGGAGCCTGGAGCAGCCTGGCTCTCCCCAGTTCAGAGCACAATGATCAGCCCTGGGCATTAGACTTGTTTTAGGCAACTCCCTTGGACATCCATGGGCTGCTAGAAGAAAGAGGATAAAGGCCTGATTAAGAAGAAAGAGTTGGAGTCCAGCCAGCTCCTCCCCAATTCAGGGTTAGAGGCACCTTCTCCCTGCTAAACCATCAGGGGAAGAAGCTGAGGGCATCAGCACATTCTAGCTAAACTATCTCCCATTTCACTTGCTGCCTTTAATTCTCATAACCTTGCCTTAGACTTCCACAAGTAGGTTCTGATCAGCACCCCTAAAATCCTGCATGAAGACTCTCGCCTCCACAAATTCCCTCTCCTTCTCCCCAAACCCCATAGCAGTGTCGTCTGACACAAGCCCCTGCCACTGCTTCCTACTCACTCCTGGAGACCCCCGCCCAGGTTTTTCACATAAGTGGAGGCTGCAGTGGGGCCATTAGAGATCAAGGGCATTAAAACCAAAGCAAAAACAAGGTTTCTAAAGGGAAGAAAGGGCGCTGATCACTGTAGTCTCAGTGAGATCCAACACCTTCCCCCCTGCCAAGTCAGGAAATTGAGGATGAGGTATGAGGTTTCCCAGCTGGGGAAAAGAAGTAGTTCTCCCACCTCCTTCACAATAGAGGCTACCTTAGCTTCTCACACAACGTTGGCCTCATTCTATATTATTCAGCCAACAACACAATCAACAGGGAAGGAACTACCTCCCCTCTAGACCCAGCCAAGGCTCCTCCTCTAGGAAGGCCTTAAATAAACGGAATTCTATAGTATTTGATATGTAGGCTTCACCTTTTCCTATAACTTCACAGTTACCAATATAGCATTTGTATACGATTGCCTCTGGGACCTGCCAGGGATAGCGTCAGCAAGAGCCCAGGGCACTGGACCTCACAAAGAGACAGCCAACTTGACTGTGGGAACCCGACAAGGCAACTTCCTGACTTCCTGTGCTAAAGAAACCCCACCATCAGTTCAACTTAAGTGCAGGGGTCTGGATAGAGAGTTAAGAGATTTAAGTTTAAAATAAAAACCCAACAATCACCTCCATATCAGCCCGACTATTTTCCTCTGTATGCCTAAAATGGAGACAGCATTGGTCAAATTCACACAAAATAGAAAAAAAAATCCTAAAATCATTGCTCATTCTCATCTCACAAAAGAATGGGGTCAGCAATGCCATTTCTCCTAAAGTTAACTCTAGTACATGGTCAGTTTTTAACAAGCATTTACTGAATGTTAAATACATGAAAAGCTCACTCAATTCAAGTGACACTTGGAGTTATTCAAACTTCCTTTATCTGTCTTTACCTGGGTTATGTCGGAAAGCTCTCTGGACTGGGAGTCACGGCTTCTGTGTATTTCAATAATGTGTATTTCAATATGCAAACAGCTGGGCAAGACTGTACTAAAAGATATAAAAAAGTACTCAGATGCTTCCACTTACATATGTAGATTCACTGTGAATTCAACTGCTAAAAAGGAAGACTAATACAGGTACAGTGGTACCTCGGTTTTCTAACGTAATCCGTTCCAGAAGACAGTTCGAGTTTTGAAATGTTCGAAAACAGCCGACAGCTAGGCCTCAGGATCTTGCACTCAGCGGAAGCCGAGTGACATGTTTGACTTCCAAGGCGTGTTCGAAAACTGAAGCATTTACTTCCGGTTTGTAAACCGAGATGTTCCTCAGTGGAGATGACCGAAAACCAAGGTACTGCTCTACATTGTATTGGCAACTTAAAAATCCATGAATGGTGGCCAACACATGGAAACAACTAAAGTGTCCTTTGCTAGATGATTGGATAAAGAAGATGTAGTATATATACACAATGGAATACTACTCTGCCATAAGAAAAGATGAAATACTGCCATTTGTGACAACATGGATAGATCTTGAGATTATCATGCTAAGCAAAATAAGTCAGAAAAAGTCAAGAACCATATGACTTTGCTCATATGTGGGATATAAAACTGAAAGCAACAAAGGAACAAGACAAACAAATAAAGAAACAAAAACCCATAGACACAGACAATAGTTTAGTGTTTACCAGAGGGCAAAGGGGAAGGCGCATGGTAGAAGAGGGTAAAGGGAGTCAAATATACAGTAATGGAAGGAGAACTGATTCTGGGTGGTGAGCACACAATGCGATATCTAGATGACGTATTACAGAATTGCACACCTGAAATCTATGTAATTTTACTGACCATTGTCACCCCAATAAATTTAGTTTAAAAAAAAAAACAAATCCATGAATGGTATTACTATTGGTGACATGATTTTCAAAAGTCATAACATTTGGCAAAATTCTGAAAAAAATACAGTATCATCTTCCCTCAAATTATACAATGGTTGCATTCCTGGAAATTCAGTGTATATATTAAAACTGTAAAAACATATTTTGTGCTTAGTTGTGTAATAATTAGGCCCAGTCAACTACACTAGGTTTTTCAACCTATATTAATGTCCTATAGGCCATTTGAAAGTCTACGAATACAGATTTCTAGTTCTCATTCCTTTTTCATATTTATCCAAAATATGAAATCTACAATGACTTCCTGGGCTCGCATCCTTTAAAGCTAATGATATTCAGTTTTTAGCCTTTGATTTTATTTCTAAAACTTGTCACCTAAGAACAGCAAGTGATTCCTAGAATGTATTTTCAAAACTGACACAAATGTTTTTTGTTTGTTTGTTTATTTGTTTGTTTGTTTTAATTACTAGAAGCATTGCTCTTCTTTAATAGCACCAAGGCACAAGAGCAAATTATCATTTTTTAAAAAATATTTACTGTGGTTCTTTGGTGATTTTCCTTAGCCTGGCCACAGCCTCAGGAGTACAAAATAAACTGAGCTGGAAGAAAAGAACTAACCAGGGCAAGACCATGGGAAAAGGGAGGAGGGCTAGGTTGCTAGGTTACCACTTGAGCCAAGAGGTCCCACACACAGGACAGGTCCCTCTATCTGCCCCACTAGTTTGAGGGGCCTCTCAAAGGAAGGGGGTCAAAAGGCAGGGAGGATGCCAGTCACTCATGCTAGGCACAAGTAAAGAAATGAGGTAGAAGCGCTAAGAAACAGACATCCCTGTATTTCTTAAAACATTCAAGTCTCCTTCATTAATTGGCTTCCCCCAAAAAGAAAGATTTCTTTATTAAGACATACCAGAGAGTGAAAAACCCACCACACATACACATTTGTAGGCTCACACAAAAGTGCAGAGATTTACATATTAAATTGCATTTAAGTCAGAAAATAGATTTAAAAATAAAATACTTTTTCTTTCCCCAAGGTAAAGTGATTTGGTCAGTAGGAAAAGGGGCCTTACAGGTAAAGGTAGGATGGTTAGGGCAGGAAGAATGGAATTTAGCTGCTAAAGAATTAAAACACACCTCCACCACTGAGGAAAAAGAGCAAAGGGGAGTGGATGCTCTCTGCTAGGGTAAGAAGGATCCCAGAGCCAAATGGTGATGAAGAAACAACCCCAAATAGCCAAATCCCACCAACCCCCAAAAAGAATGTCAGTCATTGAAAAGAGCAAACAATTTAAGGTCTATTCCTCTGGAAAGGACCAATTCTTCAATCTCCGCTCTGATCAGAACTCAGATGAAGGACAGTCCCGGCTGGTGCATGGTATGAATGGGTTAGATCTTTAGGCCAACATCTTAAATAAAGAAGACTTATGAAGGAAAATAAAGAATGCAGGGTGTATGAAAAAGCAGAAACCTAAATAATAATCATTTCACACTGAAGAGATTTCCAAGTTGACCCTTCACCTCAGAAAAAGAAAGCTTGTCTGATTGACCTAAGAGTTAGCATAAGAGTGATTGAGGTAAGTTGAGGGAGGAGAGACATCCACCCTAACCCAAGGGAGGAGATGGGCTGAGATAGGATAGGATGAAAACTGACTAAAAATGGATTTATCTGAGTGGCAGGTTTACTGGAAAAATCTAATAACTTCTGAACACTCCAGGCTTGACCTTATTTTAAACTAAAATGTAACTACAAGCACAAACTGAGAGAGCCAGAAAAAGAATGGTAGAGGCAGTTAGGAGAGGAATCCAAGTCAGTTAGAGTCTCTCTCTCTCTCTCTCTCTCTCTCTCTCTCTCTCTCTCTCTCTCTCTCTCGCTCTCATTGCTAAACTCAAATCCTGTTATAAGGAAAACAGGAAGACATAGAGAAAAATCTGGGAGCAGCCAAATTTCACTCATTCTGATTAACTGGGAAGAGTGAAATAAGAATTGGTAAGGAGCCTTGATTATAGACTACTTAAAAAGAAATATATACTTTTTAAGGTATATTACCTTTTCAAGGTATATATTTGTAAAAGATCACTAACAAAATATTTCGCAAGGAAGGCCCTGATGAGCCTGCTTTAATAACCAAGACTCATTTACAATTAACAGCCTCCAACTGCATAAACACAATATCCTAATAAAGAACTTTTCTCTTAAGTTAATATACCACTACCCCAACCCTCCTCATCTTGCTGACACTGTATATTGCCTTGAAAGCCCTTGCTTCATAGTCCAGAATAAGGTAAACTTCAGCCCAGAATGCAGTAGAGCTCAGTGGAGAGTTTAGGAGCTATCTCTCCAACCCAAGTGTCCCATGGAAAATGGAACTATGGGTAGTAACAAGCAATACATTCAACCCCAACCCCAACCCCACACATCCCCACACAGACACTCACACCCACATGGTGATCCTTGAAATGGAAGGGGGAAGGAGGAGGCAGGCAATTTGCATTAGACACAGTTTAATCACCTTCAAATAGATTAAAAGTTCTGGTTTACACTTCCCCCCTCCCCATTAAGTCATCCAGACAGGACCCTGGCTTAGAAAGAGAAAAACACAGGTGCTCTAGGAAATATAGCCACATATAATACATAAATCTTCTTCCCTGAAATAGAGCAGGTCCTGAGCAGAGTTGACTGAGGGACACAGCCCACCCACAGGGTGAAGTGACTCTGGGACTTTGCCGGTGGAAGTACTGGAAGAGTGAGGCTTGGAGGAAGCCCCCTGGTGTGGTTACCAAGCCCAAGGTGGGCCAAGGCCTTGGAGTGGGTTACCTGGGAGGGCAGCAGTACTGGGCTTCACTTCTCACTCAGCTGAGGCCTAATGGAAGTACTAGTGGTCGTTTTTGTTTCTTTTTTCTTTTTTTCTTTTTTGAGGGGACATAGGGGGAGAGGAGAGGAGAGCCTCTCTGTGCCTTGGTTTCCCCATTTGTGCATTCAAGGCCTTTGTAGGCCTCACACAGGGAGTCTGAGGGGGTAGTGTTTAAGTGAGCACTCAGGCTTCCTCTGATGAAAAGGAACCACCAAAGTGCAGACTTTTATTACTGCTATTCCTGCTCTTAATGGGAGCAAGAGTCAGAAGAAAACAAATTAAAAGGGGCAAATGAGAAAGGAGTAGAGATGAGACAGAGTGCAAGGGACTGTGACATTGGTATCTCATAAATTCTTATTGAGAATGGCATAGATATTAAAAAGTTTCTCGGTAGTCTATGAGAAATGTAAATTACTATCTATACTACAACTACTTACATATATCTAATTAGAAAAGAGTGGGGCTTGGGGTTTAGATAGTGGATGGGGGACAAAGGAGAAGCTACATGAATAAATACAACAAGTGGAAGCTACCTGACCCATTCCTAAAAGGATTTGCTGGCAATGTTGGCACTTTGTAGCCAGGACAATCCTCCAACCTCATTCTCCATCCTCTTCAATTCAGAAGGCCCCAAGAATCCAGATAGGATTCCCTGGCCAGAGGTCTCTGTGACTGCCTCTGGACTAATGCCATGCAGCAGGTGGAAAGGATTTGAGCCAGTCTCAAGAAACTTTAACCCCAGAATTGGACCAATCACCCCAAGCAGAAGAGCTGGGATCCGGAGAGAAGAAAGGAGAGTCCAAGGAGACTCCATGGCTGAGGCCGTGAAAAACCAGTGCCAGGGCCCAAGAAACCCATAGTTGTAGTTACCATAGGTCACTGACATCTTCTGTGACTGCCTTGAGACCAGGAAGGAAAAAAAAAACTTGCAGCATGAAAATGCCAATGTGCAATTTGGTGAACAAAGACCAAAGAAAAACCAGTAGAGTGGACAGCTTACTTGCTCTCTGTCTCAGGTTTCTCTTCTCCCCTTAAATCTCTTATAGCCCTAATTAAACACAAACAAAAGTCTCTTCCATAGATGGACTACTTGTCAGCTTCAGCCACCTCCTGTGGTGGCTCTGGGGGTTCCGGGGGTGGCATCTTTGCAGGAGTGCTGGTATCCTCTGGCATCTTGTTTGTGCTCAGATGTTCTGTTAGGGCCTGAGAGGAAAACATATCAAACTCAATACAAAGCTCACACTCAAAATCCACATGGAGATAATCAGTAGACACTGAGCTCTTCCTCTGAACCCATCACCACATCTATGCAACCACCGACACTAAACTCAGAACCAAGACCAGCCTATCATCATCTTCTCAGCAGAATGTAACTGGCATTTATTTGAGTTCTCGTCTTAACTGCTGTGGAGATATGCTTCCATTATTATTCATGATAATAATAATAGGACAACAAATAATTACACAGGCCCCTCTCATTTACAACAGAATGTTATAACATACTTGTCTAACAAGGTCTGATCCAGTGGTACTCAGTCTTGTTTCTGCTCTAACACACAGCTCACTAGAATAGTGATTCTAAACCAAAGAGGGTGGGGTGGCAAAATTTCGGGGTGATATATGTAGTTTGAAAATGTCTCCAAAATAATTCTAAAATACCACCCTTCCCCACATTCAACTGAGAATCAATAACCTAAATTGTTATGATTTAAGACCAGATTCATCAGAAAAATGATATTCAAAATGATAATAATATATAAAAATAGTTTTGCTGTACTTCAAAAAAGAAAATTCAAAATTTAGGAAATGCAAAGAAAAGAGCAATTATCTACCTTACAAAAAGCATTCACTTAAAGGTAGGATTCATTTACAATAACTTCAAAAAGAACAAAATAGTTATGAATAAATGTAACAAAAGAAGTGTAAAACTTATCCTCTGGAAATTAAAACCATTGTTGAAAGAAATTAAATAAGACCTAAATAAATGAAAAGACAGCCTATGTTAATGGCTTGGAAGACTTAACTTTCTTATGATGGCTATACTCCACAAGTTGATCCATCAATCCAATGTGTTCCCCACCAAAATTAAAGCTGACTTCTTTGCAAAAATTGAGAAGCTGATTCTAAGTTTCATGTGGAAATTCAAGGGACCCAGAATATCCATAACAATTAAATAAATAAATAAGAAAGTTGGAGGACTCACACTTCCAAATTTCAAAACTTACTATAACACCATAGTTACAAAGACAGTACAGCACTGGCATAAGAATAGACCTATTGATCAATAGAATAGAAACAAACTCTCACATTTATGGTCAATTGATTTTTGAGAAGGGTACCAAGACAATTCAAAGAAGAAAGAAGAGTCTTTTAAAAAATGGTGCTGAGACAACTGGATAGCTACATGCAAAAGAAAGAATTTGGACCCCCTACTACACCATATATAAAAATTAACTTAAAATGGATTGAAGACCTAAATGTAAGAGCTAAAACTATAAAACTTTTAGAAGAAAACAAGAGGCATAAATTTTTACAACCTTGGGTTAGGCAATGGTCTCTTAGATCTCACCACAAAAGCACAGCCACAACAATAAAAAAGACAAATTGGACTACATCAAAATTTAAACCTTTTAAAGGGCACCATAAAAAAAGTGAAAAGACGACTCACAGAATGGGAGAAAATATTTGCAAATCATATATCTGGTAAGGGTCTTGTATATAAAATATATAAAGAATTCTTACAACTCAACAATAAAAAATTGACAAAGGATCTTAACCGACACTTCTCCAAAGAAGATATATATATGACCAATATGCTTATGAAAAGATGTTCAACATCATAAGTAGTCATCAGAGAAATGCAAGTTAAAACCACAATGACTTAAAAAACCCACAATGATTACAACTAAACTACAGAACAACCATCATTAAGAATCACTTGAAGTCTAGCTGAACGGAAGTCCTATAACTAAGGATATATAGAAGAATCCACGTTGAGCCTGGCAGGAAGGATGGAGATGTGAAACGGGCTGGTCCCCCCACCCACTTATGGCTGTTAAAAATCAGGAGGTATATCTCGGCTGCAGAGGTCCCCCCTGAGGAGTGAGGGGGTCCCAGTCCCACACCAGGTTCCCCAGCCCAGGGTTCCACTGCCAGGAAGAGAAGTCCCCACAACTTGTAGCTGTGAAAACCAGAGGAAATTGTGACAGAGTGAGACAGAGGGCTGCTAGAGTCTCAGGCATTCCTCTTAAAGGGCCTGCACACGGACTTACTCAGTGCTGGACTCACTCACTCTGAGCTCCAACTCTGGGGCAGCACCTTGAAAGGCACCAGGGACATATGGGGAGGAACTGAATCATCTGGCTTCAGGGTGAGGGCTGGAAAGGCAGCTTTCTCCCAGACAGAAGTGCTAGCAGATGCCATTGTTTCTTTGGTGAGCCCTCCCCTCTCCCAGCATGCAGACAAAGGCAGCCACCACATCCGAGTCTTCATCAACCTGCCTAAAACTGTTGGCCCCACCCGGGTGATTCCCTGAGACCCCACCCCACACAACTTTCTGGCCCACCCAAGCCACTTCTAGTTGATTTTCCATACAAATAACCTGCTTTGGCTCATGCTGTGGACTTTCCAAAAATCTCTCAAAGATTCACAACCCCCAAATAAGCAGCATCTGGCCTCGGCATGCCCCCTACCTCTTGCTGAACATCCCCAAGTCTGGCACCAGTGGCAGCTAGCCTCAGTTTGCAGCTTAGCCTTTCCCAGGCACCTCCAAGCATAGTGTGGGTGGAAGACATCTGCAATCTGCCCCAGGAAGGGCACAGGCAGCAACTGAACTTGGCCTAGGGTAGGGCCCCTCCCAGGAGGCCCCAGGGCTAAGGACAGCACACCCAGTGACCGGCTTCCAACTGTGCTGGAGCACCACCTGGCTCCCTCTACAGGACACACCCAAACAGCAGATTGGGCACACCAGAGCCCTGCTAAAGTGAATCCCGCTCTGTAGGGTCAGCCCCTGCATAACAGCTCCTCCACTGTAGTCATGGCCAGTCCTCACAACCAATTTGCCTGAGGGTCAGCCCCTCCCATTGACAAACAAAAAGTAACCAAGGCTCAATCACAACAGTAGAGTACACACAACCCACAAAAGGGACACACCTGGAGCACCCACCCAGGTGACAAAGGAGACTGTACCACTAGGCCCCACAGGATACCTATTACATAAGGCCACTCTCCTACGACTGGGTGATACAGCAGCTCTTCCTAATAGATAGAAACAAACACAAGGAGGTAGCCAAAATGGGGAGACAAAGAAACATGCCCCAAATGAAATAACAGAAAAAGTTCCAGAGAAAGAACTAAATAATATGGAGACCAGCAATCTACCAGATGCAGAGTTCACAACACTGGTTATAAGGATGCTCAATGATCTCAATGAGAACTTCAACAAGATAGGAAACAACAAAACGGATATAGAAAACATGACAAAAAAAGTCAGAAATGAAGACTAAAATAACTGAAATGAAGAATAGATTAGAGGGAACCAATAGTAGATTAGACGAAGCAGAGGTTCAAATCAGCAAGTTAGAAGATAAGGTAGCAGAAAACACCCAATCAGAATAGCAAAAAAGAAAAAAGAATCCAAAAAAATCAGAATAGTTTAAGGGGCCTCTGGGATAATATCAAGCATACCAACATTCACATCATTGGGGTGCCAGACAGAAAAGAGAGAGAGCAAGGAATTGAAAACCTATTTGAAGAAATAATGACGGAAAACTTCCCTAACTTGGCAAAGAAAATAGACATAAAAGCCCAGGAAGCATAGATAGTCCCAAACAAGATCAACCCAAAGAGGCCCACACCAAGACACATCATAATTAAAATGCCAAAGGTTAAAGACAAAGAGAGAATCTTAAAAGCAGCAAGAGAAAAACAGTTACCTACAAGGGAGCTCCCTTAAGACTGTCAGCTGATTTCTCAACAGAAACTATGCAGGCCAGAAGAGACTGGCATGAAATATTCCAAATGATGACAAGCAAGGACCTATAACCAAGATTATTCTAGCCAGCAAAGCTATCATTTAGAATCAAAGGACAGATAAAAGCCTCCAAGACAAGAAAATGCTAAAAGAGTTCATCACCACCAAACCAATATTACAAGAAATGTTAACGAACTCCTTTAAGAAGATGGGGAGGGGGGGAAGAGATCAGAAATATCAATAATAAAATTGCAATAACTACGTATCTATCAGCATTTATTTTAAATGTAAATGGATTAAATGTTCAAATCAACAGACATAGAATGGCTGAATGGATAAGAAAACAAGACCCTTACATATACTGTCTACAAGAGACTCACTTCAGATCAAAAGACACACAGAGACTAAAAGTAAAGGGATGGAAAGAGATATTTCATGAAAATGGAAATGAAAAAATAAGGTTGGGTTAGTAACACTTATACCAGACAAAACAAATTTTAAAACAAAGGCTATAACAAGAGACAAAGAAGGAACCAGCAATTCCACTTCTAGGTATTTATCCAGAGACACCCAAAACACTAATTCAAAGGAACACGTGCATCCATATGTTCACTGCAACATTATTTACAATAGCCAAGATATGGAGGCAACCTGGGTGTCCGTCAGTGGATGAATGGATAAAGAGGTGGTACGTATATACAATGGAATACAGAATATTATTCAGCCATAAAAAAGTAATGAAATCTTTGAAACCTATGTAATTTTACTAACCATCGTCACCCCAATAAATTTAATAAAATAAAATTAAAAAAAAAAAATGAAATCTTGCCATCTGCAACATGGATGGACCTAGAGGGTATTATGCTGAGTGGAGCAAGTCAGACAAAGAAAGACAAATGCCATATGATTTCACTTATTGTTGAATATAAAGAACAAAACAGAAAGAAAAAAAAACAGAAAAAACCATAGATAAAGAAAACAAACTGATGGTTGCGGGATGGGTAGGAGGTTGGGGGGATGGGTGAAAATGGTGAAGGAGGTAAGAAGTACCAATTGATAGTTACAAAATACTCACAGGGATGTAAAATACAGCATAGGGAATATAGTCAATAATATTGTAATAACTATGTATAGTGCCAGGTGGGTACCAGGTTAATCGGTGGGGTGGGGGACAGGGGAAATCACTTCCTAAATTACATAAATGTCTAATCACTATGTTGTACACCTGAAACTAATATATTATTGTATGTCAACTGTAATTGAAAAATTAAAAATATATATATTTAAAAAACACAATGAGAAACCACTTCACACACACTAGAATGACTAAAATCAAAATGTCAGATAATAAGTGATGCCAAGGATATGGTGAAATTTGAACCTTCATACACTACTGGTGGGGAAGAAAAATGGTGCAGTTGCACCACTTTGGAAAACAATCCAGCAGTTCCTCAAAAGGCATATAAGTCCATGCAAAAACTTGTACATGAATATTTATAGCAGCATTATTCATAATAACCAAAAGGTGGAAACAACCCAAATATCCACTGATTGATGAATGGATAAATAAAATGTGGTCTATTCATATAATGGAATATTATTTGGCCATATAAAAGAATGAAGTACTGTTACATGCCACAACATGGATGAACCTTGAAAATACTATGCTAAATGAAAGAAGCTAGTCACAAAAGACCACATATTGTATGATTCCATTTATATGATGTGTATAGATGAGGCAAATCTATAACGAAAAAAGTAAATTACTAGTTGCCAAGGGATGGGGCTGGGGGAACTGATGGGAAAGGGTGAGTAACTGCTAAAAGGTACAGACTTTTTTGCAGGGGAAAATGCAATGATTTAAAATTGATTATTGGGATGATTGAACAACTCTGTGAATACACTACAATCTAGTGAATCATACATTTTAAACAGGGATTTTATGGTATGTGAATTATATTTCAATAAAGCTATTACAAAAAAAAGTAATTTCAGATAATAAAATTTTAAGAACATACTTTGTAAAGTATATCGTGAGCAGGACAGCTGGGCGAGTTCCTACATCTACATATTCCAGTGAGGAAGCCTCTTTCTACCAAGGTAACCACACCACTAACTCCAACCCACTCCCCAACCCCTATCTTTGCTCCCATAGCATTTTATGCTTCCCTCATCAAGGTACTTTGCACGACATCAAGCTATAGCCTGTTTTCTGGTCTCTTGTCCCTATCAGACAATGAGCTCCTTGAGAGCAGGGACATCATTTGCCTTGTTCATTGGCATATCCCACACCTAGTACAGTGGCTGGCACAAAATGTCAAAGAAATGACTAGATCTTAATCTACCTCAAGGACACAAAGATCTGTGGCCATGTCAGGGCAGAAGCAGAGACAGGGAAGCTGGAGCGATTGGACATGAAATTGCATAATTTTATCTCTAAGGCATAAATTTAGCCTACATCCTCTATCATCAACTCAGCCTTCAAGTCTTAAAGTTAGGAACACTTACTGGGCTCTGTGGCAAGAGGCTGCTACTGGTCTCTTGAGTACTGGGAGGTCGACTTCCACTTTCCTCCAGTGGCAAAATACCCCTTCGATCCAGGACACTGAAGATAAGACAGTTAATAAAGCACTTTACATTCACCCCTCCACGCACCCACCCACTCACTGAATCTTGCTGTGTGTACTGGAAAACATAAACCTGTCCTTTGGCAGTCTAGCCTGATCCTAGCACATGCCTCCTGTCTTCCATTCACTTTGTCTTCCACAAACCAGGGAATACTTCATTAACCAGGGAACAAACAAATGAAATAAGAATGAAAGGTCATCCCTTCAACAAGTCTGTGGTCTATGGTCCATGCAGCACCAAGAGACAATCCCTGGGGAGATCTATTTGACACCAAGAGGCCACATTCAGAAGAAGGCATCAGACTAGGTAACAGGGATCAGGTTGAGTTGCTCATCCCAAGAATCCCAGGCACCTTCTAGTCCCCTGAGTACCTGGGAGGCAAGGGGCCACAAAGCACTTCACAGCAGTTCTTCACAATGTTGCCATGGCTGTAGGGATTCTGGACACGATTCTTGCCTGTCCATGAGCCTTTGATCTGCAAAATAAAATCTAAGGCTTACTTTAAAGATTATGTTGAAGATGAAAAAATTCTGGAGATGGATGGTGATGATGGTTGCAGAACAACATGAATGTACTTAATGCCATTGAATTATACTTAAAAAATGGTTAACACAGTACATTTTATATAATATGTATCTTACCACAATAGGAAAACAAAATACATGCATAGAGCCATGGAAAAATGTTCATAGTAGAGTGAAAAAGGCCGATAACTGAATGATATGTATTATTTTCACTTAAAAAATACAAAATATATAGTCACATAAACAAACATGGGAACAAGTCTAAAGTCTAGAAGAGAATATATATCATACCATTAACAATGATGATGTTTAGGAGGTAAAGTTACAGGGACTTATTTACTATTTTTTGTTCATCTGTATTTTCTGATTTTCTACAATGAACGTGGATTAAGTGATAACTTTTAAAAAGCAAGAATTTATTCAGTGCACCTGTCCCTGTCCATTCAAAATCCAGAGGCACCAACTAGCCTTTAAACACTTATGAACAGCTAAAGACCTTGTACCCACCCAACCATTCAACCTCTTCCTAATTCTCTACAGGCATTCAGCTCCAAACAAAGCAGTCTGCTTTCTCTTTCGCGCATCAGATTTAGCAATCTCCCACACCAGGTTTCTGCCTCCCTCGACCTCCCAGGCCCTGGACACTCAGTTCTCTAGCAGGTAATGAGAGAGCAGGCTTTTGGGCGAAGACTATGTGATCAGGAGAAGGGAAAGTTGACTCACGTCTTCATTGGTTGTCTGGTTGAGAGCCACGAGGAAAGTATGAAATCCAGTCAGTCCCACGACGGACCAGAGAGTGAAGAAGCAAATGAGTACTTCTAGAACAGTGAAGTGATGTTAAGGAATGTTGAAGATGCCACACCAGGGGGCTTGATGCCTCAGCTCATACTCATGGCACCAGTCACATCATCTTTACCTCTTGGAACATATATCACAAATGGCCAAGTATCCACATATAACAACAGATGAATTCTAAACTCGCTGAGCATATCCCTTATGAAAGGTAAAGGACTCCTGTTTATTCACTATTAGGAGCTCTCTAATATCGCTAGTGTATCTAATTATCTGTTTATTCATCACTAGTTCTTTGAAGAGGACATTTAGGAGGGGGCCATCACTGTCAATGGGAAATCCATCAAAAAATAAACTTTACAAATGAAAAATTGGTGGGAAAAACAGGATGTGGTTTATATAAATCCCATCTGAATCTCCTTTTCAGAAATGCACCTGCTGTTCAAAATAAGCCTTAGCCTTAACAGGAAAGTGGGACTTCCAGCAAATGACTTAAGAGATGTATTGAGGCAAAGATAGCCCACTAAAAAAGGCAGGGCTGAGCATAGGATCAGAATGATGTAGGAGGGAGACAGTAGAGAATAGGGTATAGGAAAGACCTCCCTTTACATACTGGCCACCTTCCATTCTGGTTGCTAACACTAAAACTAGATTTTCTTATTTTTTCTTTTTTTTTCTTTCTTATTTTAGACTTTGGCACTCTCTGACATCTGAAAAATGAGATGATGGAAAAACTGCAGAGAAAAAGCATGCTGGAAAATAATTTAAGAGGGATTCATAGGGACATACTGCCAGGGGAGGATATGTTCCAGGAGTTTCTTTCAACGTCTCTAGGAAGCCAATTTTCAAAGATTCTGTGAAATTGTGAGGGGGAGTAAAGAGAAAAATTAGTGACTTTAGTAAAAAATGCACACTTATCCTAGTACTTACTCACTTCCTTTCTTCCCTATCCCTTGTTATGAGCTGGCAAGAAATAAGCCCTCACTCAGACAAGGGACTCTCACCTCCAAGCCAGTAAGTTTCCTGAACAAAGGGTTCACATCTCCAGTGCGGGACCCAGCAGCACTGGACTAGAGAGTCAGGCAGAAGCCAAGCATTTGCCTCCCCTCCCCCTTCCCTAGCCCCCAACTATGGGCATGGAGAGGGATTCTCATTCACAGATGAAAGAAATCAGAAATATCTAAGAAAAATCCTCTCCTCATCAATCCATGCCCTCTCTTGTTCAAAATCCTGAGACCTTATCTCTTCCCAGAAAGCTGTCTTGATTAAGACCACTCCTGTAACTCCACATCCCATCCTCCCTTATTTGTTATCTGCTGATGTGTGTGTGTGCGTGCGCGCGCGTGCGCGCGCACGCACGCACATACACATGGGTGTGTATTTTCTATCTCCCAAAGTAAACCATGAGCTACTAAAAGGCATTTCTCTAGTATAACCCCTTCTACCACCTGGCACAGGGTAGGTCTTACAAGGCAGAAGAAGGGAGGATACAGACAGCCAAAATACATCCCCAACTTTTGGGATCACCTCAGAAATGCCCAGTACTCTGGGTACAAACCAGTTATTATGGCCACAGTCCCCAACAGAAGGCCAAGTGAAAAGGCCAACACACTTAGTAAATACTGATTGATGTGAGCTGAGGTTTGGCGCCCTGCTCAAGATCAGACAGTAGTGCTCATTTCTAACTGGTCCTAAGGTGCCTTCGCAATGGTAAAGTCCCACCAGGAAACCCAACTATTCCCCTAAGTTGTCCTCAAGTCCTCTCCCAACCTGCCCCCCACCCACAACTCCAAAAACAGGCACTGCCCTGCATACTCACTGAGGGCCACATAGACGATGTTGAAGGCGAAGACATAGATGGTGAGGAGGGAGAGAGAAAGGATGAAGAGGTAGAAGTAGCGGTAGTTCCTCTTTCCAACACAATTCCCCACCCAGGGGCAGTGATGGTCGAAGCGCTCTGTGGAAGAAAGACAGAGTCTAGTGCCAAAGCCTCCAAAACACAGTGCAACCCCACCATCCACATAATAACTAATTCAAAGACCCCAGGATCATTGCCTATTTCAATTGTAAAAAACTGGTTTCTGTCTTTCAGAATGTTTTCATAGCCATCTCATTTGATCCCCACAATCACCCTGGAAGTTGAGCAAAAGAAGATATTCTTTTCCCCATTTTACAGATAAGGCACTGAGGGGTTGAGTGATCTGTTTCACTGCCAGTTAACAGCAGAGACCTTGCTTTTCCAAAGAAAAATCTTAGTAGGTGGGCCTACGAAGTTGAGAAAGAATGAATAGATGAAAATTGCCAAGGAAATTTTCAACCATGAGTAAAATGTGGTTTTCTTAACCTCCAGTTAGTAAAAGACTATAAAACTACAATACTTAAAATGGTGTGGCACAGCTTCATGGAATGGAAAGTGCCCAGAAACAGACTACAATATATTATAAAAACTTACTGTCTAATAAAGGCAGCATTACAAAACCAGTACGGAAAGGAAGTATTTGTCCATAAACAACTCTGAGACAATTGGCTATTTGGTTAAAGTCAGATTATTTGGTTAAAGTTAGATTGGCTATTTGGTTAAAGAAAATAAAGTTAGATTTTTTTCCCCTCACACTATCAAAATTAACTCCAGATGAATTATAGAGTTAAATGGAAAACCAAAGTGAAACCATAAAATAACCATAAATAATAGATGGACACTTATCCCCCATATAGAGAAGGACTTTATGAACATAAAAGTAATGAGGTGGGGGAACACTGATCGGGGGCAGATGGGTGGCTCCGTTGGTAAGAGCACAAGCTCTGGGCAATGAGGCTGCTGGTTGGAGTCCCACATGGGCCAGTGAGCTGCACCCTCCACAACTAGAATGAAGTCAATGAGCAGCCGCGCAGCTCCCGGGTGGCCAGATGGCTCAGTTGATTGGAGCGCAGGCTCTGAAGCACAAGGTTGCCAGTTCAACTCCTTGACTCCTGGACTCCCACAAGCGATGGTGGGCTCCGCCCCCCGCAACTAAGATTGAACACGGCACCTTGAGCTGAGCTGCTGCTGAGCTTCCAGATGGCTCAGTTGGTTGGAGTACGTCCTCTCAACCACAAGGTTGTCTAACAACGGCAATGGACCTGGAGCTGAGCTGCGCCCTCCACAACTAAGATTGAAAGGACAACAACTTGACTTGGAAAAAGTCCCGGAAGTACACACTGTTCCCCAATAAAGTCCTGTTCCCCTTCCCCAATAAAAAATCTTTAAAAAAAACACACAGATGACAAAAATAGATTTGATTCCATAAACTTTAAAAATATTTTACATGTTAAAAATACTATAAAGAAAATTAAAAAGAAAAAAAAAACACAACAGGAATGTGTGTAAATTTTGTACCTTAGTAAATGGAAAGTCCTTACAAATCAATAACAAAATACTTCTTCAAGAAAATAGTCAAAAGGCCAAAAACAGTTAATAAATACCAGATAAATATATATTTAAATGTTCTCATATTCAGTAATAATTCTGTGCAACACTAGTACAACAATAAGACACTTTGCCTATCAAAATAAGAACATGAAAAGTAATATCCAATGCCAGTGAAGAGGGTAAAATGGACACGCTAATATACTGTTTGTGGGAGTATAAACTGAGAGAACCAGTCTGGAAAGCAATTTAGCAGTATGTAGCAAGCGCCTTAATAATGCTCATGCCCCTTTAGCAGAATAAATCCATTTCAGTAATTTCTCATAAGGAAATAGAGATATGCACAGAAATTTAAGCAATAATTTTTATTATATTTTTGTTGTGGTAAAATATATGTAACATACAATTTGCTATTTTAACCATATTTTAAGTGTACAATTAAGTGGCATTAAATACATTCACAATGTTGTGCAACCATCACCACTATCTATTTCCAAAAACTTTCATCACCCCCAAAGAGAAACTTTACCTATTAAACAGTAACTCTCCATTTTCCCCTTCTCCCAGCCCTTGGTAACCTCTAATTTTCTTTCTATCTTTATGAATTCACCTACTTTAGGTATTTCATATAAGAGGAATCATACAATATGTGACCTTTTGTATCTGGCTTCTTTCAGTTAGCATTATGTTTTCAAAGTTCATCTATGTTGCAGCATGTATCAATACTTAATTCCTCCTCAAGGCTGAATAATGTTCCATTGTATGCATATACCACATTTTGTGTATCCATTCATCTAGTGATGGACACTTGGGTTGTGAACAATGTTATGGACACTGATGTACAAAAATGTCTGAATGTCTCTCTGTTTTCAATTCTCTTTGGTATTATTATGAACAGAATTTTCACCCCAAAATTTATATGTTGAAGCCCTAACCCCGAACATGACTATACTTGGAGATAGAGCTTCTAAGGAGATAACTAAGGTTAAATGAGGCCATAAGGGTGGGGCCCTAATCCTATAAGACTGGTGTCCTCATAAGAAGAGGATGAGACACCAGGAGTGCACAAGCACAGAAAAAAAGGCCAGGGAGGACACCGCAAGAAGGTGGCCTCTTGCAAGCCAGAGAGAGAGGCCTCACCAGAAATCAACCCTGTCAACACCTTGATCTTGGACTTCTAAACTCCAGAACTGTGAGAAAATTAACTTCTGTTATTTAAGCCACCTAGTCTGTGGTATTTTGTTATGGCAGCCCAAGCAGGATAATACAGGTATATATATACCCAGGAGTGGAACTGCTGAGTCATATGATAATTCTGTGCCTAACTTTTTGAGGAACTGCCAAACTGTTTTCCACAGTGTAACCATTTTACATCCCCACCAGAAATGTATAAAGGTTCTAATTTAACCACATCCATAAATTTAATAATTTTGATTGCAGCATTATAATAATGAATAAAATGTAATTGTGAATAAGATCTGATAGGAGACTGCCTAAATAAACTAGAGTATAGCCAGATGATGGATTATGCAGTCATTAAAATAATATATTCAAAAAACATGTATTAAAGATGTATTAAAAATGCTCAGGATATAATGTTAAGTGAAAAAGGCAGGATTGAAAAATCATGTGTGATCTAATTTTGCAAACAAGAGTAAGACTGGAAGGAAATACAGCAAAATGGAGAGTGAGTTAGGGATTAAGTTTTATTTATTTACACTTTCTGTACTTCCCATGTTTTTTACAATGAACATACATTATTTTAATGAACAAAAAAAGTACAAAGAATAAAATATATAATTTCTAAAGAACAATGAGCTGTGTAGTGATCAAAAAATAAGGCTGTAAGAATGGTACATCTCCCAGTTAAAGGGCTACAATTTATCTTTTCAGAAAAAGGAAAGATGTAGATAAAAATGACATGTTCGAGTCTTACTCTAAGAAAACCTGCCATATAAAAACATTGGAAATGCAGATTTATAGAAATATAGTTTACTGTATTTTAAATCACACTTTTTTTTCTGATAATACAAGCAATAAATGCTCATTATAGAAAACTTGAAAAATATTTTTTAAAAGATTTTATTGGGGAAGGGGAACAGGACTTTATTGGGGAACAGTGTGTACTTCCAGGACTTTTTTCCAAGTCAAGTTGTTGTCCTTTCAATCTTAGTTGTGGAGGGTGTCGTTCAGCTTCAAGTTGTTGTCCTTTCAGTCTTAGTTGTGGAGGGTGCAGCTCAGCTCCAGGTTCAGTTGCTGTTGCTAGTTGCAGGGGGCGCAGCCCACCATCCCATGTGGGAGTCGAGGAATCGAACCGGCATCCTTGTGGTTGAGAGGATGCGCTCCAACCAACTGAGCCATCCAGGAACTCAGCGGCAGCTCAGCTCAAGGTGCCGTGTTCAATTTTAGTTGCAGGGGGCGCTGCCCACCATCCCTTGCGGGAGTCAAGGAATTGAACTGGCAATCTTGTGGTTGAGAGCCTACTGGCCCATGTGGGAATCGAACCAGCAGCCTTCGGAGTGAGGAGCATGGAGCTCTAACCGCCTGAGCCACCGGACCGGCCGAAAAATATTTTTTTTAAATGAAGGAAACAAAATCACTCAAAATCCCACAACCTATAAATAACAAACTATAAGCATTCTGGAGTATTTTCTTGCATATCTCTTTATACAAACTTACATTTTTAAAATGTGTAACTGAAGTCACACTATACATGTAGCGTATCTTCTGTTTTATTTCATTTTGCTTTCTGGTGTGAGGTTTTTCCATAAAAGTCTATCATCCCACAATTTATTCGACCATTTATCTACTGGTGGACAATTAGGTTTATAAATTTTTATTATTATTATTATTATTATTATTATTATTATAATCCTGAGGTAAATATTTCCATACCTAAATCTTTTACCACATTCCTAATTATTTTCTTAGGATAAATCCCTAGAAAGGGAATCACTGGCATCAAAGGGTATGCATGTTTTAACGCTTTTATGAATCTTAGTAGGTTGCTTCCCAATTTTTTGTTTTCCAATTTGCCCTCCTACCCATGTAAGACTAAGCATTATCAGGTTCTCCTTGCTTATTTTCTAGATTTAAAAGATCCTGTTTTAATTTTCATTTCGTTGATTTTTAATAGGGATAAACTTTTTAAAAAAAATTTTATTAGGGAAGGGGAACAGGACTTTATTGGGGAACAGTGTGTACTTCCAGGTCTTTTTTCCAAGTCAAGTTGTTGTCCTTTCAATCTTAGTTGTGGAGGGTGCCGTTCAGCTTCAAGTTGTTGTCCTTTCAGTCTTAGTTGTGGAGGGCGCAGCTCAGCTCCAGGTCCAGTTGCCGTTTTCTAGTTGCAGGGGGCACAGCCCACCATCCCTTGCGGGAGTCGAACTGGCATCCTTGTGGTTGAGAGGATGCGCTCCAACCAACTGAGCCATCCAGGAGCTCAGCGGCAACTCAGCTCAAGGTGCCATGTTCAATCTTAGCTGCAGGTGGCGCTGCCCACCATCCCTTGCGGGACTTGAGGAGTTGAACTGGCAGCCTTGTGGTTGAGAGCCCACTGGCCCATATGGGAATCGAACCGGCAGCCTTCGGAGTTAGGAGCATGGAGCTTTAATCGCCTGAGCCACCGGGCTGTCCCGGGATAAACTTTTTTCATGTTAACTAGCAAATTGTATTTCCTGTTTTATGAACTGTCTGAAGTGTCATTTCTACTGAAATGTTAGTGCTTCTTTTTTAAAAAATGAATTTGTATTAGTTCTTTATATTTAAGAATATTAACACGTTGCATACGGTGGGGTTTAAATCCCTCATACCCCTCTGTTCCGGCAGGTTTTTAAAAGAAACTACTTTAAAATGCACTCTTCTCTTTAAAGCGTAAATGCTTCTATGTCATTTATTATTTTTCTATGGAATTTTTTAGGATTTACTCACCTATGATATTAGTAATCCCTCCTGGTGTGATACTGCAGAAAGCAGCTTCCTTTGTGCAGTGGGACACGGCAAAAATTGCATATGTACCGAGTTTCACTTCTCACTTTTTTGATGCGCACACTTTACACACCCGTGTGTGATTTTTTTTTTCTCTTCCCACTATGGGCTCCAGATGATGCATAGCCAAACCTCCCGAGAGCCTGGCCGGATTGTCTTCCTTGGGGGCCCGCTGCGTAGGCACTTTCACAGCTGGTTCCCTATCGCCACTCATCTCACCTCCCTGTCTTGGCCTCTCACTGCTCTCTGCCCAATCTTTTGAAATTCTCGTTATCCGTCCTTAACGCATGGCTCAGAAAAAAACAAAGATTCTCGTGATCCGTACGCAACGTGTTAATAAGGAGAGGGAATTCCTTATGAAAACCTTCACATCACACCTTCTTGAAATATCAAGTTTCCTGGTTCATTTCACATCAGTTTCAATTTATAAAAATCCTATCTACATACAGCCTTTTACCATATAAAATAAGATACATCTCAACCTTTGCCTAAAGTATTGGCTAATAAGAAGAAAGCAATGTACTCAGGCCTGTTCCATGGCAAACATAAAGAATGCTGGGAGTATGCCTATTGATACTATAAGGAATTGCATATATGCCTACCAATAGACATATTTACTCCCTGTTTCTGATCTTTCCCATGGTTCAGCACACACTAGGAAGTGATTACAATTAAGCCACATACATGCAAATAGAAGCACAGACCCGTGCATTATGCACACATATGCCCTCCATCCTTGCAGCAGCAGCGGAGAAAGAAGAAATGAGGGTTTTGGAATCAGACCTGTTTCAGCTTCATCTCTTACTAATTTTATGAACCTACACAAAGGTGCTTCACTTGAGTCTTCATCTGTAAAATGGGGTAATGCCTATCTCATAGGGTTCTTACAAGTCTTAAATGAGAGAAAGGGAAAGTACTTTGCACAGTGCCTAGTATATAGTAGGAACTCAACAAATGCTAGCAACTTTCTTTGGACCACTACGTCTTACATAGCCCTTCCTTCCCCGATGCTGCCCTCCAGTGGACTAGGGTTCTCCTCCCACTATGTAAGGAGGATTCTACTTGAAACAAGTCTAGTAGAGGAAAATCTAGATTTGAAAAACAAGTCAATTATTTCCTCATTTACCAAAGAGGTGTTTGTGTGTGTGTGTGTGTGTGTGTGTGTGTGTGTGTGTGTGTGTTTAATTTTAGACTGGAAGACATTTAAATTCCAATTTAATCTACAGAAGTACAGTTGATTTACAGTTATTCAAACGCTTACTTCCTATCTAAATCTATCTTCCCACTCCTACTGAGTTTTCCTGAGAAAAATCACCCTGACCCTCTTCTTCGACTCAGCCTTTCCCCCCAGACAAAGTCATAGTGGTTTTACTCACCCACACAGTTGTCACAGATGCTGCAGTGGGAGGCGCGGGGAGGTCGGAAGATCTTGCATGTATAACAGTATTTCAGCTTCACAATCTGGTTGTTTATCTGAAAATTCTTGATACGAGGGGGTGGTCGCTGGCCCTGAGGCACGGTACCATTGGTAGCTTCTGTAGATCAGTAAAGACCGTTAACATCACTGCTTCCCATCATTTGAAGCCAAAAGTCTCACCACCTCTCCAAAACCAATGGGAGTAATCAAAGATTTCCTAGGCCCACTGTCTTCTCCAGACTAGCATTTCCAGACTAGACTCTCAACATCAGTGTGCCCCCAAAATTCCACTAAGTGCCATGCAATTCTTCTGTGTACATATGAAAAAGTGCTTCTTCATGTTTTTTTAGATGATTACAAAGAAAAACAGTCTTAAAAGAAGAAATAAAAATGGCCAAAAAACATGAAATGAAAACATCCAACTTCAGTCATAATCGAAGAAATAAAAATTAACACAAACATAACATTTCCACCTACATTAACAAATATTAAAAAGAATAAAAATACTCAGTGCTCACAAGGATGGGGAGAAGGTATTTTTATACATTGCCAGTAAGCAATGTGGCAATGGTTACCAAAATTTTAAATGAGTTTATTTTTTGACCCAGAAATTCTGTTTTTAGGAACTTATCAAAATTTCAAAGAGATGTGCAAAACATGTTGACACAAGGATATTTGCACAGAGGCCCTTTTAATGGTGAAAAACTGAAAATAACTTCAATGTCACAGTAGGAGGTTGGTTAAGTAAATTATGATACATGCATAGGATGGAATATTACGCAGCCATTTAAAATGTTTTAGACAAGCAAACGATGACAGGGAAATTTTCACAATATACTGAAAAATGAAAATGAATTCCAAAAAGCAACACATATAAAAGGATATTACCTTGCAAAAATAAAATATATGCATGAAAAAAAGACTACTAATGCTTAGAATCAGAAAAACAATTATTTTAAAATAAGACTAATACATGCTTATTGTAAAAATTTTGGAAAAAGCAGAAAATATAAATAAAAAAAACAAAAATCACTGACAGTCTCTCAACTCAAGGGTATTCATGCATTTTGGTGTATTTTCTTTTATCTTCTCTTAACACATAAACATTCTTTTTTTATTATTAAATTTATTGGGGTGACAATTGTTAGTAAAATTACATAGATTTCAGGTGTACAATTCTGTATTACATCATCTATAAATCCCATTGTGTGTTCATCACCCAGAGTCAGTTCTCCTTCCATCACCATATATTCGATCCCCCTTACCCTCATCTCCCACCCCCCACCCCCCGCCCCCTTGAGATATTATAAATACCACATTGTATCCTGTGTTTTTCACTTAAGATTATATAGTAACATTTTTCCCATGGTTGTTAATTTTTTTCTCAAAACATTATTATTGACAATATAATATTCCATAATATGCATGTACTATTATTTATTTAACCATTCCATATAGTTAGGCATTTAAGTTGGCTCTGGATTTTTACTATTTAAATTATGCTGCATGCGAAAACTTAAAATATTACTGTTAAAGCTAAATCCCCTTTGATCACCACCTCAATCCCAATCTCCTCCTCCTTTCTTCAAGAATATATCCACGTGTTAAAATTAATTTTTAAAACATAAAAAAGAAAACTATGTTGAAATCTGAGCAGTAATATTTGAAGTTGCCAACATTAAAATAGCTAGGCCTATATTAAAAAGAAAAGAAAAAGAAAAAAAGAAGATGCACTAAAAATCCTTCTATAGTAATTCATTTAAATCTGTTTATTTCCATTAGCTAAACCCTGAGAGAATTGGAATTACTGGGTCAAAGAGTATGAACCAAAAGCCCATAACATTACTGCCAAATTGCTTCCCAGAGAGATTGTATAAATTTGCATGCCCGCCCATCTGCAGCATATGTGAGTGCCTGTGTTATTGCACATTCGCTGTACAGAATAATTCTAAAAACAGAATATTCTTTTCAATTCACTTTGATTTTTAGACTACCTGCCTTATGGAATGTTTTTCCTTTTTTTTTGCAGAGTATGGTGAATGCTGTGAAATCAAACAATAGCAGTGTGTCAAAAGTCTTAAAAGGATGGGGGATGGCTATTCATTAGAGAATGACATGAGCACCAGCATGTCACCTTTATATTTTTTTCCGTGTGCATTATATGAGGGCACCTGGGAGAGAGAGTTCATGGTTCATCCTCCTCGTGAAGTGCTATGACACAAGGGAATCATCCATCTTCTTCTCTCTGTTCCCCCCCCACACACACACAGCATACGCAATACAATAAGTCCTCACTTATTGTCATCAATAGATTCTGCAACGTTAAGCAGAATGATGTATAATGAAACCAAGTTTACCATAGGCTAATTAATATAAATAAGAGTTAAGTTCTTACAGCATGTCATCCACATTATAACAAAACTATGTTGAACAAAATGATGTTATCTGAGAACTTGCTGTACAGGGCTGAATGCTAAGTGTAGGTTGACAAAAACTTGCCAGAATAAAAATAAACATATGTATGAACTCAAGAACATACTCTTCTATCAAGAGAAACATGCTAAATGCAGAGATCACAACATGACGGCTCAATCCTGGACCCCAGGCCCAAGGATATGGCAAAACAGAGCCAACCTTGTTAACAATCTGCTGTGAGGTGCAAGACACAAGTCAAGGCACTCCAGCTGTGCCAACACACCTTACTTCTGCTTTTTTTCCCACCATTTCCATCCTCACCTCATCCCTAAGCAGTTCAAGCTCAGATGTGCACAAATCTATGCCCCTATAGACCAACTAAAACAGGCCAGAATTTTTCAAAAAGAAATTCACTAAGAAGCTAAAAGGAAACACAGCTAAAATAAAAGAAAAAAAATACAAAAGTTTGGACACTTTCAAAGCACCCTAAAAGAGTATCAAATCAACACATTGTACACCTTAAAATTACACAGTGTTATATGTCCATTATATCTCAACAAAGCTGGAGGGGGAAAAAGAAATCAAGTGGAAATGGGAGGCAATATTTCACTGACAATACTATGCATATAAACATTAGGAATAAAAATATGAGAAGTACAGAAACTAGATAAAGAAAACTATAAAATTTTTATTAATGGGCATAAAATTCAATGTGAAAATATAGAAAGACATACTATCTTCTTGGATAAGTAGATAATAGTATAAAATAACATGTAAATGTAATGCAATACCTATTAGAATCCAAATAGATTGTGTTTTTAATTAAATAATATTAAAATCCCCCCCAAAAACACACAAAAAAACACACACCCTAAAAGTATTAAAGGCGATCCAAGATGGTGGAGTAGATAAATGCTGTGCTTGCCTCCTCCCGTGACCACATTAAAATTACAAATAGGGGCGTTCTGATGGTTCAGTTGGTTAGAGCGCAAGCTCTGAATGACAGGGTTGCCGGTTCGATTCCCACATGGGCCAGTGAGCTTCGCCCTCCACAAATAGATTGAAGGACAACTACTTGGAGCTGATGGGCCCTGGAGAAACACACTGTTCCCCAATATTCCCCAATAAAATTTTTTAAAAATGAAATAAAATAAATAAAATTACAAATAAATTATGGAACAATCAACCTGGAGATACATCTGAAGTCTAGCTGAATAGAAGTTTTATAACTAAGGACATAAAGAAGCCACATCCAGACTGGCAGGAGGGGCAAAGACATGGAACAAACGGTCCCACACTTGTGTGTGGCAGTTGAGAATCGGAATGGATATCTCAGGCACAAAGGTCACCCCCAGAGGAATGAGGGACTCTAGCCCCACACCAAGCTCCCCAGGCCTGAGTACAAGGCTAGGAAGAGGAGCCCCCAAATCTGGCTGTGAAAAACAGTGGGGATTCTGATCTTTCCGCTGGGAAATAAGACTGTGGGAGACACAGACATCCTCTTAAAGGGCTCATGCACAAGCTCACTTGCTCACAGACACTCACCCTGGTCTCTGGCAGAGGGACAGTGACTCAGGAGGCATCAGAGACTCAGGAGAGAGAGACACTGAGTTGTGTGGCTTCAGAGCAAGAACTGGAGGGGCAGTCACCATTTTCTCTGTGTAGAATGCTCCTCCCATGCAATGGGCAGGCGGGCGCCATCTTTCCTGTGTTACACACACACACACACACACACACATGCGAGCGCCCAATTTTAAATCTGCATTGGCCTGGTGAACTCCGCTTGCTCTACCCACTCACTCCACCTTGGTGACTCCCTGGGACCCAGCCCCAACAAATTCGCTTAACACCTGCGGCACTTTCTCAGTGAGCAGCAAGCCCACTGCAGTGCCCACCCTACACTCTTTCTTGGGAAACTCTCAGGAGTCCGTGGGAACCAGGCTGGCAGCATCTGCCCTCAGGGTGCTCTGAGAATTTTGCTGAGTAGCCCCAGGCCCATCATTGGCACCAAACAAGAATCTACATTAATGTGGTGGAAACGTGTCCCTCCCTGGTGACTCTAACTCCCCATGGCATCCAACTCGCATAACACAAAAGACTCTAACAGCAGCTGAGACTAATGGGAGCTGGCAAGCAGCAGCAGGACTCCACATGTCCTGGGCTTTGTGTGGAGCTACTCCAGGCCCAGAAATGGTGGCAGCCATCCTTGGTTTGAAGCGTTGCCTCTAAAACATACCTCCAGGTCCAGCACAAGCAGCAACCAATCATGGATCACTTTGTAGCCACTATTCCCCAGTTGGTCAAAGACAGTGGGTTAGCTGGGCCTGTACTGGAGCCCCTCCCAAGAGGCTCTTGAACCAACATACCTGGAGGACAGCATCAGACCACAGCAGAGTACCACCCAATTAGACCCACAAGTGGCATGACCAAAGGGTGGCCTCAACAAGCACCAGGGCCCACTGGGGCAAATTCTGCTCTGTGTGGTAAGCCCACACACATAGCAGACTGTAAACTGTGGGTGTGGCCAAATGCCACAGCCAGCCAGCCTAAGGGTCAATCCCACCCACTGATGTGCCAATAGCAATCAAGGCTCAACTATACTAGGAGGCCATATAAAACCCATACAAGGGACACTCCTGGAACACCCAGCGCAGGTGACTACAGAGACTGTGCCACTGGGTTCCACAGTGCACCAACTACATAAGGCCACCCAGCCAAGCCTGGGAGACATAGGAGATCTACATAATACATGGAAACAAACACAAAGAGTCAGCCAAAATGGGGAAACAAAGAGATGTGTCCCAAATGAAAGAACAGGAGAAAAATCCTGAAAAAGAATGAAACGAGAGAGGCAAGTGACGTCATAGGAATGGCAGCAGCGAGGTGGTCTTCTTGAGTTCTTCTCCGGAAATTACCACAACTTGAACATCTATAACCCATCAAAGGACTCTCTGCTCATCACACAGAATAGCTAAGAGACTCATACGAGGATTACTTTAAGGTGGGCAAACTGGGCGAGCAGGGGAAGAGGGAAGGGAGCAGTGTGGAGATGCAGCCAGCATCCAAAGCTGCAGAGATGCAGGGGGTCCCGGGACAGAACAGAGACCACAAGAGCCAGGAAATAGACTCTTTCCCTGCTTCTCACAGCTGATCTCCCCAGCTGAGAGAGCCCCATATCCAACTTTTCAGGCAGTAACCTCAGCTGAGACCTCCTGCTGGACCCTAGATAGGACAAAGGAAGTAAATACCATACCTGGGCCTCTCCCCCCACTCTCCCAACCCTACCCCCGCCCTTCCAGAGACTCAAGCTGTCCCCTGAACTGAGGAATAGTGTCAGATTACAGAGGAGCAGTAGCACTCAGGATCTGGGAAGACCTGGTTTGCAGCTGCTGTCACCCAGGGAAGAGGCTGGGAAGAGTGTGACACTGCTGGGCTGGGAGAGAAAAGACTACTCCATCCCCAGCCTCCACCCTTTCTGGCCTGCCTAGGGCAGGGCAATTACAACTGCAGAGACACACCTAGGGGTCAGCAGCAGGTGGCAGAGGCAGCTCTAGGCTTTCAGTAGCTCAGAAATCTCACATCCTACACACACACACACACACACACACACACACACATTCATACACAGAAGAAGTGCCCTAAGACTCAGGAGACCTGGACACAGGGCTGGCTGTGTTACTCTCAGTGCGCATATGTGCAGGCAAGAGCAGAAACTGCACTGACTTTGTAAAAACTACCATCCAGACCCCATAGCCCCACTCATCTAGAACTGCAGTGCCAGTGTCACTCTGGGCACCAGGTGGCTGGCTCTGCCTGCACAAGATGCAGAGGACTCTTTGGTACAGCAGAGAACAACCTGGAGATTACTTGGTGGGCTTAAGCCAAGACTGGTGCTGCTATTTTTGTTTTGTTGTGTTTTTTGCATTTTTGATATTTTTCCCTGTGTTGAGTGTGGGTTATCGGTTGTTTCTACATGTGACTGTACTTGGTTTCTTCTTTGTTGTTGTTGTTGTGCTTGGTTATTTGCTTTGTTCTGAAATTGCCCTACACAAGGGCCCAGCCTAAGAGGCACAAGATTCAATACACCCAGAGGTCAACTCCAGACCAAACCAGAGTACTACCGCATTTGACCTACAAGTGACACACCCAGAGGGAATTCTCTCAAGGCACAAGAGCCTGTAGGGGCAAAGCCTCATTTGAGCTGTCAACCCTCATGTAGCAGATCATCCACTGTGGGGAGAGCCAAGTCTCACAACCAGTCAGCCTAGGAGTCAATCTCACCTACTGACAAGCCAAAAGCAATTAAAGCTCATAACCCTAGTAAACATCTATGCACCCAACATACGAGCACCTAAATACATAAAACAGATATTGACAGACATAAAGACAGAGATCAACAGTAACACTATCATAGCAGGGGACATCAACACACCACGGACAAGGGACAGGTCTTCCAGACAGAAAATAAATATGGAAAGAGTAGGCTTAAATGACACATTGGACCAGTAGGATTTAATCGATATTTTCAGAGCATTTCACCCCAAAGTTGCAGAATACACATTCTTCTCAAGTGCACATGGAACATTTTCCAAAATAGAACACATGTTAGGCCACAAAACAAGTCTCAATAAATTTAAGAAAATTGAAATCATGCCAAGTGTCTTCTCTGACCACAGTGCTATGAAATTAGAAATCAACTACAGGGAAAAAAATTGGAAGACACAGATATACATGGAGGCTGAATAACATGTTACTAAATAATGTATGGGTCAACAATGAAATCAAGGAAGAAATCAAAAGGTATCTTGAGACAAACAAAAATGAAAACGCAATGACCCAAAATCTGTGGGATGTAGTCCTTAGAGGGAAATTCATAGCAATGCAGGCCTTCCTAAAGAAACAAGAAAAATCACAAATCAATGGGTTATCCTTACACTTAAGGAATCGGGAAAAATCACAGCAAAATAAGCCCAAAGGGAATACAAGGAAGGAAATAATAAAGATCAGAGCAGAAATACATGAAATAGATACCAAAAATGCAGTACAAAAGATCAGTGAATCCAAGAGCTGGTTTTTCAAGAAGATAAACAAAATCAACAAACATTTACCCCAACACACCAAAAGAAAAAAGAGAGAAAGGATCCAAATTAATGAAATCAGAAATGAAAGAGGAGAAGTGACGACACCACAAAAATACCAAAAATATTTAAAAATTACTATGAGCAACTATACGCCAAACAAATTAGACGATCTGGAAGAAATGGATAATTTCTAGAAGCATACAACCTTCCAAGGCTAACTCAAGAAGAAACGGAAAACCTGAATAGACTGATTACTACCAGGGAAATTGAATCAGTAATCAACAAGCTCCCAACAAACAAAAGCTCTGGACCAGATAGTTTTACAGGTGAATTTTACAAAACATTCAAAAAAGAATTATCACCTATTCTCCTCAAACTATTCCAAAAAATCCAGAAGGAGGGAAGGTTCCCAAACTCCTTTTACAAGGCCACTATTACCCTGATCCCAAAATCAGAGAAAGACATAACAAAAAAGAAAACTACAGGCCAATATCCCTAATGAACATAGATACAGAAATCCTCAAGAAAATATTAGCAAACAGAATTAAGCAATACATCAAAAAGATCATACACCATGAGCAAGTGGGATTCATCCCTGGTATGCAAGAGTGGCACAATATCCACTAATCAATTAATGTGATACACCACATTAACAAAATGAAAAATAAAAATCATATGATTATATCAATAGATGCGGAAAAAGCATTTGACAAAATCCAGCAGCCATTTATGATAAAAGCTCTTAAGAAAGTAGGAATAGAGAGACCATATCTCAACATAATAAAGGCCATATATCAGGGAGCACCGAAATACACCAAGCAACTACTAACAGAACTAAAGGGAGAAATTGACCAAAACACAATTATACTAGGGGACTTAAATACATCATTGACAGCTATGGATAGATCATCCAAACAGAAAATAAATAACGAAATAGTAGCCCTAAATGACACATTAGATGAAATGGACATAATTGACATTTATAGAGCACTTCATCCTAAAACATCAGACTATACATTCTTTTCTAGTGTACATGGAACATTCTCAAGGATAGACCATATATTGGGACATAAAATCAGTCTCAACAAATTTAAGAAGATTGAAATCATACCATACATATTCTCTGATCACAAGGCTTTGAAATTGGATATCACTGTAAAAAGAAAGCGGGGAAAAACACAAATACATGGAGATTAAATAACATACTTTTAAAGAAGGACTGGGTCAAAGAAGAAGTTAGAGGAGAGATCAAAAGATACATAGAAACAAATGACAATGAAAATACATCCTACCAAAATTTCTGGGATGCAGCGAAAGCAGTTTTAAGAGGGAAATGTATCTCATTACAGGCCTATCTCAAGAAACAAGAAAACTCCCAAATAAATAACCTCATGTTACACCTTAAAGAACTAGAAAAAGAAGAACAAGTAAAACCCAAGGTCAGCAGAAGAAAGGAAATAATAAAAATTAGAGCAGAACTAAATGAAACAGAGAACAAAAAGACAATAGAAAAAATTAATGTGACAAAGAGCTGGTTCTTTGAAAAGATTAACAAAATTGACAAACCCTTGGCTAGACTTACTAAGATAAAAAGAGAGAAGACACTGATTAACAAAATCAGAAACGTAAAAGGGGAAGTTATCACGGACACCACAGAAATACAAAGGATCATCCAAGAATACTATGAAGGACTATACGCCACCAAATTCAACAACCTAGAAGAAATGGACAAGTTCTTAGAAACATATAGCCTTCCAAGGCTGAACCATGAAGAACTGGAAAATCTAAACAGACCGATCACCAGTAACGAAATTGAATCAGTCATCCAAAACCTTCCCAAAAGCAAAAGTCCGGGACCAGATGGCTTCACTAGTGAATTCTACCAAACCTTCAAAGAGGATCTAATACCAATTCTGCACAAACTCTTCCAAAAAATTGAAGAAGAGACAGTACTCCCTAACTCATTTTATGAGGCCAACATTACCCTGATACCAAAACCTGGTAAGGACAGCACAAAAAAAGAAAACTACAGACCAATATCTCTAATGAATACCAATGCAAAAATCCTAAATAAAATTCTAGCAAATTGAATACAACAATGCATTAAAAAGATTATTCATCAGGACCAAGTGGGGTTCATCCCCGGGGCACAAGGATGGTTCAACATACGAAAATCTATCAATGTGATACATCACATAAACAAAATAAAGGACAAAAATCATATGACTATATCAATTGATGCAGAAAAAGCATTTGACAAGATACAACATCCATTTATGATCAAAACACTTAATAAAATGGGTATAGAAGGAAAATACCTTAACATAATAAAGGCCATATATGACAAGCCCTCTGCTAATCTCATAATTAATGGAGAAAAACTGAAGCCCTTTGCTCTACGTTCAGGAACACGACAGAGATGTCCCCTATCACCTCTGCTTTTCAACATAGTGTTGGAAGTCCTTGCCAGAGCAATCAGGCAAGAGAAAGAAATAAAAGGCATCCAAATTGGGAATGAAGAAGTTAAATTATCACTCTTTGCAGACGACATGATGCTATATATAGAAAACCCTAAAGACTGCACCAAAAAGCTATTAGAAACAATCAACGAATACAGTAAAGTTGCCGGCTACAAAATCAACGCACAAAAGTCCATTGCCTTCCTATATACTAACAATGAAATCTCAGAAAAAGAAATACAAAAAACAATTCCTTTTGCAATTGCAGCAAAAAGAATAAAATACCTAGGAATAAACTTAACCAAGGATGTGAAAGACCTATATGCTGAAAACTATAAGACATTTTTGAAAGAAATTGAAGAAGACACAAAGAAATGGAAAGACATTCCGTGCTCATGGATTGGAAGAATCAACATAGTCAAAATGGCCATATTACCCAAAGCAATATACAGATTCAATGAAATCCCCATCAAAATCCCAATGGCATATTTTAAAGAAATAGAACAAAAAATCATCAGATTTGTTTGGAACCACAAAAGACCCCGAATAGCCAAAGCAATCTTAAGGAAAAAGAACTATAATGGAGGTATCACAGTTCCTGACTTTGGCTTGTACTACAGGGCTACAATAATCAAAACAGCATGGTATTGGCAGAAAAACAGACACATAGACCAATGGAATAGAATTGAGAACCCAGAAATAAAACCACATAAATATGGACAGATAATTTTTGACAAAGAAGCTAAAAACATACAATGGAGCAAAGACAGCCTCTTCAATAAATGGTGCTGGGAGAATTAGATAGCCACGTGCAAAAGAATGAAACTGGACTGCTATTTGTCACCATGTACCAAAGTTAATTCAAAATGGATCAAAGACTTAAGCATAAGACCTGACACAATAAACTGCATAGAAGAAAACATAGGTACTAAACTTATGGACCTTGGGTTCAAAGAGCATTTTATGAACTTGACTCCAAAGGCAATGGAAGTAAAAGCTAAAATAAATGAATGGGACTATATGAAACTTAAAAGCTTCTGCACAGCAAAAGAAACCATTGACAAAATAAAGAGGCCAACAACTGAATTGGAGAAGATTTTTGCAAACAGTGCCTCCAATAAGGGGCTAGTATCCAGAATATACAAGGAACTCATGCAACTCAACAACAAAAAAACAAACAACCCAATTGAAAAATGGGCAGAGGACTTGAAGAGACATTTCTCCAAAGAGGACATACAAATGGCAAATAGACATATGAAAAAATGCTCAACATCACTAATCATCAGAGAAATGCAAATCAAAACCACAATGAGATATCACCTCACCCCAGTCAGAATGGCTATCATCAACAAGACAAATAGTAACAAATGTTGGAGAGGCTGTGGAGAAAAAGGAACCCTCATACACTGTTGGTGGGAATGCAGACTGGTGCAGCCTTTATGGAAGGCAGTGTGGAGGTTCCTCAAAGAATTACGAATAGAATTGCCATATGACCCAGCAATCCCTCTCCTGGGTATCTACCCAAAAAATCTGAAAACATTTATAGATAAAGACACGTGTGCTCCAATGTTCATTGCAGCTTTGTTTACGGTGGCCAAGACATGGAAACAACCAAAATGTCCTTCGATAGATGAATGGATAAAGAAGTTGTGGTATATATACACAATGGAATACTATTCGGCGGTAAGAAAAGATGATATAGGAACATTTGTGACAACATGGATGGATCTTGAGAGAGTAATGCTGAGCGAAATAAGTCAGACAGAAAAAGCAGAGGACCATGTGATTTCACTGATATGTGGTATATAAACCAAAAACAACAAAAGAACAAGACAAACAAATGAGAAACAGAAACTTATAGACACAGATAATAGTTTAGTGGTTGCCAGAGGGTAAGGGGGGTGGGGGGTGGGGGATGGGAGATGAGGGTAAGGGAAAAAAAAAAATGAAAAAAAATAAAGGCCATATATGATAAATCCACAGTTAACATCATACTCAATGGGGAAAGCTAAAACCATTCCCCTTAAGATCAGGAACAAGGCAAGGTTGCCCACTTTCTCCACTTCTATTCAACATAGTGCTGGAAGTTCTATCCACAGCAATCAGACAAGAAAAAGAAATAAAAGGCATCCAAATCAGTAAGAAGGAAGTAAAATTGTCATTATATGCAGATGACATGATACTACATATAGAGAACCCTAAAGACTTCACCAAAAAACCATTAGAGCTCATAGATGAATTTAGTAAAGTAGCAGGACACAAAGTTAATATTCAGAAATCAGTTGCATTTCTATATACCAATAATAAAATATTAGAAGGAGAAATTAAGGAAACAATCCCTTTTACAATTGCTTCAAAGACTATAAAATACCTAGGAATAAATTTAACCAAAGAAGTAAAAGATGTGTACTCAGAAATTTATAAGACACTGAAGAAAGAAATGAAAGAAGATACAAATAGATGGAAACACACACCATGCTCATGGATAGGAAGAATTAATATAGTTAAAATGTCCATACTGCCTAAGGCAATACACTCATTCAATGCAATTCCTATCAAACTACCAAGGATGTTTTTCACAGAAATAGAACATATAATCTTAAAATTTATATGGAGCCATAAAAGACCCCGGATAGCCTCAACAATCTTGAGAAATAAGAACAAAGTGGGAGGTATAACGATACCTGACATCAAATTATACTACAAGGCTACAGTAATCAAACAGCATGGTACTGGCATAAAAACAGACCCATAGATCAATGGAACAGAATAGAGAGCCCAGAATAAATCCATGCGCATATGGTCATTTAATCTACGACAATGGAAACAAAAATTTAAGGTGTGGTAAAGACAGTCTATTCAATAAATGGTGCTGGGAAATCTGGACAGACACATGGAAAAAAATGAAGCTGGACCACCTCCTTACACCACATACAAGAATAAATTCAAAGTGGATTAAAGACTTAAATGTAAGACCTGAAACCATAAAACTCCTAGAAGAAAATATAGGAAGAAACTTTACAGACATTACCCGGAGTAAGATTTTTACTGATGTATCTCCTCGGGCAGGGGAAGTAAGAGAAAAAATAAACATGTGGAATTACATCAAACTAAAAAGGTTTTTCACAGCAAAGGAAACCATCAATAAAACAAAAAGGGATCCCACCGAATGGGAGAAGGTATTTGCATATGACATATCCGATAAGGGGTAATATCCAAAACTTACAAAAAATTCACTCAACTCCAAAAAAAACAAACAACGCAATTAAAAATGGGCAGAGGATATGAAGAGACATTTTTCTAAAGAGGACACACAGATGGCAAACAGACATATGAAGAAATGGTCAACCTCACTAATCATTAGAGAAATGCAAATAAAAACCACAATAAGATGTCACCTCACCCCAGTCAAAATGGCTATCATCAATAAATCAACAAACAAGTGCTGGCAAGGATGTGGAGAAAAGGGAACCCTTGTGCACTGCTGGTGGGATTGTAGATTGGTGCAGCCACTATGGAAAACAGTATGGAGGTATCTCAAAAAACTGAAAATGGAACTACCTTATGACCCAGCAATTCCATTCCTAGGTATCTATCCGGAGAAATCCAAAACTTTAATTCGAAAAAATTTATGCACCCCTATGTTTACTGCAGCACTGTACACAATAGCTAAGACATGGAAACAACCGAAATGCCCATCGGTAGACAACTGAATTAAGAAACTGTGGTACATTTATACAATGGAGTATTATGCAGCCATAAAGAAGAAAGAAATCTTACCATTTGCAACAACATGGATGGACCTAGAGAACATTATGTTAAGTGAAATAAGTCAGACAGAGAAAGACAAATACCATATGATCTCACTTACATGTGGAATCTAAAGAAAAGAATAAATGAACGAACTAATCAGAAACAGTCTCAGAGACATAGAGGAAAAACTGAGGGTTGCTAGATGGGGGGCGGTGGGGATAAGGGAAAGGTGAGGGGATTAGAAAGCACAATTGTTAACCACAATATTGCCATGTGGATGCAAATGTCAATTTGGAGAATGTAATCAATAATGTTGTAAAGATTTTGTAGGGTATCTGATGGACACTTGTCTTATTAGGGAGACAACCTCAGGGATGATGTAGATGCCTGATCACTGCACTGTAAACCTGAAGCTGAAAAATAATGAATGTCAACTCTAATTATATATATATATATATATATATATATATATATATATATATATACACACACACATACATATATATATATATATATATATATATATATATATATATATACACACACATACATATATATATACATATACATATATTTACTAGAAGTGGAGTACAGCATTAGGAATAGCGACAGTGGAAACGTAATGGCTGTGTGCAATGTCAGAAGGGTAGTAGATTGGGGGAGGAGGGTTATCACTGTGTGAGGGATATAAATGATAAATGTCTAACTATTACATTGTTTTGCACACCTGAAACTAATAAAAACTAAATAAATAAATAAAAATAAATTTAAAACAAGAACTAAACAAAATGGAGGCAATAACCTACCAGATAAAGAGTTCAAAATGGTGCTTGTAAGGAATCTCAAGGAACACAGTGAGAACTCCAACAAAGAGATAGGAAACATAAATAAGGATATAAAAACCATAAAAAAGAACCAGTCAGAAGTGAAGAATACAATAACTGAAATGAAGAATGCACTAGAAGAAATCACCAGTGGACTAGAAGAAGAGAATCAAATAAGCAATTTGGAAAACAAGGTAGCAGAAAACACCCAATTGGAACAGCAAAAAGAAAAAAAAAATCAAGAAAAATGAGGCTAGTTTAAGAGACCTCTGGGACAACAACAAGTGTAAGAACATTCGCCTCATAGGAGTAACAGAAGGTGAAGAGAGAAAGCAAGGGATTGAGAAAGTATAAGAAGAAATAATAAATGGAAACTTTCCTAACCTGGCAAAGGAAATAGACATACAAGCCCAGGGAGCACAAAGAGTCTCAAACAAAATGAATTGAAAGAGGCCCACACCAAGACACATCATAATTAAAATGGAAAATGTTATCAACAAAGAGAGACTCCTAAAAACAGCAAGAGAAAGGCAACTAGTTACTTACAAGGGAGCTCCCATAAGATTGTCAGATGATTTCTCAGCAGAAACTTTGCAAGAAAAAAGGGATTGACATGAAATATCCAAAGTTATATATACCAAGACTACTCTACACAGGAAAGCTATTATTTAATATTGAAGGAGAGATAAAGAGCTTCTCAGACAGGAAATATCTGAAGCTGTTCATCACCAGACCAGTATTACAAGAAACGTTAAAGGGACTTCTTTAAGAAGAATGGGGATAAACAACATAAAGATGAACAATGACATGGCATTAATTATGTATCTATCAATTATCACTTTAAATGTAAATGGCTTAAATGCTACTATCAAAACTCACAGGGTAGCTGAATGGATAAGAAACAAGATCCATATATACTGTTTCCACACACCCACTTCAGATGGAGACACACACACACTGAAAGTAAAGGGATGGAAAAAGATATTTCATGTGAATAGAAACCAAACAGCTAGGGTAGTACCAACACTTACATCAGACAAAATAGACTTTAAAACAAAGGCTATAATAAGAGACAAAAAGGGACATGACATAATGATAAAAGGATCAATCCAACAAGGGGATATAACCTTTCTAAACATTTAAGCACCCAATATAGGAGCACCTAAATATATAAAGCACATATTGACTGACATAAAGGGAGAGATCAATAGTAATTCAATCATACTAGGGGCACTTTAACACCCATTGACACCAACAGAAAAATCTTTCAGATAGAAAATCAACAAGGAAACAGCAGTCTTAAATGACACACTAGACCAGATGGATTTAATTGATATTTTTAGAACATTTCACCCCAAAGCATCAGAATATACATTCTTCTCAAGTGCACAGGGAACATTTTCCAAGATAAACCACATGTTAGTCCTCAAAACAAGTCTCAATAAAGTTTAAAAGACTGAAATCATATCAGGCGTCTTCTATGACAACAATGGTATGAAACTGGAAATCAATCACAAGAAAAAACTGAAAAACAAACAAACACATGGAGACTAAATACCATGCTATTAAACAATGAATGGGTCAAGAATTAGATCAAGTAAAAAAAATCAAAAGATACCTTGAGACAAATGAAAATGAAAACACAACGACCCAAAATCTATGGGATACAGCAAAAGCAGTCCTATGAGGAAAATTCATAGCAATACAGGCCTAGAGTAAGAAACAAGAAAAATCTCAAATAAACAATCTAACTTTACACTTAAAGGAACTAGAAAAAGAACAGCAAACAAAGCCCTGAGTAAAAGGGAAAAAAATAATAAAGATCAGAGTGGAAATAAATGAAATGGAATCTAAACAAACAACACAAAAGATCAATGAAAGCAACAGCAGGTTCTTTGAAAAGATAAGCAAAACTGATACACCTTTAGCCAGACACATCAAGAAAAACAGAGAGGACACACATATATAAAATCAGATATGAAAAAGGAGAAGTCACAACTGACACCACAGAAATACAAAGAATTATGAGAAAATATTATGAACAATTATATGCTAACAAATTGGACAATCTGGAAGAAATGGGTAAATTAATAGAATCATATAATCTTCCAAGACTGAATCAAGAAGAAACAGAAAATCTGAACTGACCAATTATTATGAACAAAATCAAATCAGTAATCAAAAAACTCCTAACAAACAAAAGTCCTAGACCAGATGGCTTCACAGGTGAATTTTACAAAACATTCAAAGAAGACTTAACACCTATCCTTCTGAAACTAGTCCAAAAAATTCAGGAGGAGAGAAAGCTCCCAAGCTCATTTTACAAAGCTATCATTACCCTGATCCTAAAAACAGACAGACATTACAAAAACATAAAATTATAAGCTGACATCCCTGATGAACATAGATGTAAAAATCCTCAACAAAATATTAGCGAATCGAATACAGCAATACATAAAAAGGTCATATAGGGGCCAGCCGGGTGGCTCAGGCGGTTAGAGCTCCATGCTCCTACCTCCGAAGGCTGCCGGTTCAATTCCCATATGGGCCAGTGGGCTCTCAACCACAAGGTTTCCAGTTCAATTTCTCAAGTCCCGCGAGGGATGGTGGGCAGCACCCCCTGCAACTAAGATTGAACACGGCACCTTGAGCTGAGCTGCCGCTGAGCTCCCGGATGGCTCAGTTGGTTGGAGCGCATCCTCTCAACCACAAGGTTGCCAGTTCAACTCCCACAACGGATGGTGGGCTGCGCCCCCTGCAACTACCAACGGCAACTGGACCTGGAGCTGAGCTGCGCCCTCCACAACTAAGATTGAAAGGACAACAACTTGACTTGGAAAAAAGTCCTGGAAGTACACACTGTTCCCCAATAAAGTCCTGTACCCCTTCCCACCTCCAAAAAACAAAAACAAAAACAAAAAATCATATACCGTGATCAAGTGGGATTTATTCCTGGGATGCAAGGTTGGTTTAATATTCACAAATCAATTAATGTGATAGACCATGAAAAATAAAAATCATATGATCATATCAATAGATGCAGAAAAAGCATTTGATAGAATCCAGCATCCATTTATGATAAAAATTCTCAGCAAAATGTGATAGACGGAACATACATCAACATAATAAAGGCCATATATGACAAACACACAGCTAAGCTCATACTCAATGGGAAAAAGCTAAAAGCATTCTCCTTAAGATCAGGAACAAGACAAGATGCCCACTTTCACCACTTTTGTTCAACATAGTATTGGAAGTCCTAGCCGCAGCAATCAGACAAGAAAAAGAAATAAAAGGCATCCAAATTGGAAAAGAAATAGAACTGTCATTATTTGCAGATGGCATGATACTATATAGAGAGAACCTCAAAAATTCCACCAAAAAACTATTAGAACTGAAAAATGAATTCAGTAACGTGGCAGGATACAAAATTAATAATCAGAAATCATTTGCATTTTTATACACCAATAATGAACTGTCAGAAAGAAAAATTAAGAAACAATCCCACTTATAATGACATCAAAAAAATAATTAAATACATAGGAATAAATTTGACACAGGAGGTAAAAGACTTGTACTCAGAAAACTATAAGACACTGAACAAGAAATTGAAGAGCATACAAATAAATGGAAGCATATACTGTGCTCATGGATTGGAAGAATTAACATGATTAAAATGCCCATACTACCCAAAGCAATCTATAGATTCAATGCAATGTCTGTCAAAATACCAATGGCATTTTTCACCAAACTAGAATAAATAATCTTAAAATTTACATGGAACCACAAAAGATTCTGAACAGCCACAGCAATCTTGAGAAAGAACAACAAAATTGGAGATATCACGCTGCCTGATATCAAACTACACTTCAAGGCTAGTAATCAAAACAGCATGGTACTGGCATAAAAACAGACACACACTTCAATAGAACAGAACGAAAAGCCCAGAAATAAACCCACACCTATATGGTAATTTAATCTATGACAAAGGAGACAAGAACATACATGGGGTAATGACAGTCTATTCAATAAATGGTGTTGGGAAAACTGGACAGATACATGCAAAAAAATAAAACTGGACCACCTTCTTACACAATATACAAATGTAAACTCAAAATGAATTAAAGACTTAAATGTAAGACCCGAAACCATAAAACTCCTTGAAGAAAACATAGGCAGTAAACTCTGATATTGCCCTTAGTGGTATTTTTTCTGGTGTATATTCTTGTGAAAGGGAAACAAAAGAAAAAATAAACAAATGGGACTACATCAAACTAAAAAGTTTTTGCACAGCAAAGGAAACTATCAACAAAATGAAAAGACATTCTACTGAATGGTAGAAGATATTTGCCAATGATACATCTGATAAGGGGTTAATATCCATAATAAATTAAAAACGCATACAACTCAACACCAAGAAAACAAAAAATCTAATTAAAAAACGGGCAAAAAATCTGAACAGACATTTCCCTATGGAAGACATACAGATGGCCGATAGACATATGAAAAGATGCTCAACATCACTAATCATCAGAGAAATGCAAACCAAAAACCACAATGAGATATCACCTCACACCTGTCAGGATCACTGTGATCAAAAAGTGAACAAACAAGTGTTGGCAAAGATGTGGTGAAAAAGGAACCCTCATACACGGTTGGTGTGATTGCAAATTGGTGCAGCCACTACATAAAACGTTTTGGAGGTTCCTTAAAACATTAAAAATAGAACTACTTGGGATCCAAACCAAAATGCCAGCATGACGTGAGCCTCTGTAAAGCTCCGGTGGAATTTACAAATAATCGAACAACAATAACTCCACAAAGGACTCCCTGCACAGCAGACAGGCAAGACGCAGAGGCCCACTACTGAATTCACCTAAAGGTGGGGGAATCGCGCGAGAGGGGGAGGTGGGAAGGGAGAAGTGCGGAGACGGAGCTGCGCGGGCAAAGGATGCAGACCTAGCTCAGTGCTCCTAGCTCGGTGCTTCCCGGAACTACCGCAGCTGCGGGAGAGGGAAGAACTCAGACTGCTAGGCTCCACTTATGGCCCATAGGGCTGAGGGGGCAGCATATAACCCGGCTGAACCCAACATACACAGCAGAGACCTCGGAGAAAAGACTGAGGGAAGAAGGCTGAAAACGGTGGTATAAGCCCTCACTGCAAAGAAGAGAATGGAAACCTTAGGCACTGAGACTGGCCGCCCACTCCCTACCCTCCCAGAGCTCGACCCACCCCCACCTGCCTGGTGCTAGAAGCGGAACTCTAGCAGTGTCAGATAAAAAGAACAGAATATTTGCTGTTCTGAGAACTGTGGACCGCAGACACAGGTTCGCAGCCCAACTAGTTCGGGCAAAGCGGAGGGAGCTGTGGAAGCAGGATCAGCTGTGGTGGTGCTCGCTGCCATTGCTCTGGACCACCTCTCACAAGTCACTCAGCCCCTGGCCCCACCTATCTGGGTGGATCCCTGCAGGAGTAAACAGAAGTGCTGAAACATACGGGCTCTCTATCGGGTGCAGGAAGAGCTTTGGAACTTCAAAAGCTCTCCGCATACCCACACGGACACTGCGCCCTGTGACCCAGGCGAACTATTAACAGAGGAGAAGCCTATCTCCCACGGAATCCCCCCATTGTGTGAGAAGCTGGAATAGTGCAGAGAAAATATAGCAGTACCGTGTGAGAGAGAAAAAAAAGGCTGCAGTCGGAGAGAAAATAAAACATTCTACCAACAATTACTGGAAAACAAAAGAAAGACCTCTTCCTATCAACCTGTTGCAGAAGTCACTCCTGTAGATGTCTAGGAAGAGAAATAATAAATCAGTAATTGCCATGAATAACCAAGGCAACAAGACAGCTCAGAAAGAAAGTGAAAAGTCTCCAGAAAAGGAAATTAAAGATATGGAAATATGTGACTTAAATGACAGAGAATTCAAGATTGCAGTTCTGAAAAAACTCAACGAGATGCAAGAAAACACAGAAAGGCAGTTTAATGAACTCAGAAACACAATCAAAGAACAACATGAGCATTTTATGAAAGAGATTGAAATTTTAAAAAAGAACCAAATAGAATTTCTGGACATTAAGAACTCAATACAAGAAACTAAAAATGAAACAACCAGCTTACGTAGTAGAGTTGACCAAATGGAGGAAAGAATCAGTGACATCGAAGATAGAAACCTGCAAATTACACAGATGGAAGAAGAAAGAGACTTGAGACGTAAACGAAAGAACTCTACAAGAACTTTCTGACTCCATCAGAAAGAGCCATATAAGAATAATGGGCATACCAGAAGGAGAAGAAAGAGAGAAGGGAACAGAGAATATATTCAAACAAATTGTTGATGAGAACTTCCCAAACTTGGGGACAGAACTGGATCCTTGAATCCAAGAAGCAAATAGAACACCTAAATACCTCAATCCCAACAGGCCTTCTCCAAGGCACATTGTATTGAAGCTGTCTAAAATCAACGACAAAGAAAGAATCCTCAAGGCAGCCAGGGAAAAGAAGACGGTAACCTACAAAGGAAAGCCCATTAGATTATCACCAGATTTTTCAGCAGAAACTCTACAAGCCAGGAGGGAGTGGAACCAAATATTCAACTATTGAAAGAGAGAAATTATGAGCAAAGAATAATATATCCAGCAAAGATATCCTTTAGATATGAAGGAGGAATAAAGACCTTTCCAGACATACAGAAGCTGAGGGAATTTTCTAATACACGACCTGCACTACAAGAAATACTAAAGGAGGCTATTCGACCACCATCAACAGGGATACTTTCTGGCAACCAAAACATAAAAAGGGTGAGAGTAAAGGCCTGAACCGGAATATGGGAATGGAGAAAGTAAGCGTGCTGAAGAAAATGAAATACTATAAATATCAAACTTTCTTTTACATAAACTTAAGGGTAACCACTAAAAAAAAAAATCCAGAACTGAAATATATACTAAATACAAGAAGAAACAGGGAAACATCATAGAATACCACCACACAGAAATAATAGACAAGAACAAAAAGACAAAGAAACAATGGAGACACAGCCTTACCAGAAAACTAAAGATAGAATGACAGGAAATCGTCACCTATCAATAATCACCCTAAATGTAAATGGACTGAACTCACCAATAAAAAGGCACAGAGTAGCAGATTGGATCAAAAAAATAAACCCAACCATATGCTGTCTCCAAGAGACACATCTCAGCTACAAGGACAAGCATAGACTCAAAGTGAAAGGGTGGAAATTGACACTCCAAGCAAATGGTACCCAGAGAAAATCAGGTGTAGCCATAATGATATCAGATGAAACAGACTTCGGGGTGAAAAAAATAACAAGAGACAAAGATGGACATTTCATAATGGTGAAGGGGACTGTACAACAAGAAGACATAACAGTCATCAATATTTATGCCCCCAATCAGGGAGCACCGAAATACACCAAGCAACTACTAACAGAACTAAAGGGAGAAATTGACCAAAACACAATTGTACTAGGGGACTTAAATACATCATTGACAGCTATGGATAGATCATCCAAACAGAAAATAAATAACGAAATGGCAGCCCTAAATGACACATTAGATGAAATGAACATAACTGACATATATAGAGCACTTCATCCTAAAACATCAGACTGCATATTCTTTTCTAGTGTACATGGAACATTCTCAAGGATAGACCATAAAATCAGCCTCAGCAAATTTAAGAAGATTGAAATCATACCAAGCATATTCTCTGATCACAAGGTTTTGAAATTGGATATCAACTGCAAAAAGAAAGCAGGAAAAAACACAAATATATGGAGATTAAACAACATGCTTTTAAAGAACGAATGGGTCAAAGAAGAAATTAGAGGAGAGATAAAAAGATACATAGAAACAAATGACAATGAAAATATATCCTACCAAAATTTTTGGGATGCAGTGAAAGCAGTTTTAAGAGGGAAATTTATATCATTACAGGCCTATCTCAAGAAACAAGAAAAATCCCAAATAAATAACATCAAGTTACACCGTAAAGAACTAGAAAAAGAAGAACAAGCGAAACCCAAGGTCAGCAGAAGTATGGAAATAACAAAAATCAGAGCATAACTAAATGAAATAGAGAATAAAAAGACAATAGAAAAAATTAATGTGACAAAGAGCTGGTTCTTTGGAAAGATTAACAAAATTGACAAACCCCTGGCTAGACTCACTAAGATTAAAAGAGAGAAGACACTAATTAACAAAATCAGAAATGAAAAAGAGGAAGTTATCACGGACACCACAGAAATACAAAGGATCATTCAAGAATACTATGCAGGACTATATGCCACCAAATTCAATAACCTAGAAGAAATGGAAAAGTTCTTAGAAAAATATAGCCTTCCAAGGCTGAACCATGAAGAACTGGAAAATCTAAACAGACAGATCACCAGTAACGATGGTTCAACATCCGCAAATCCATCAATGTGATAAATCACATAAACAAAATAAAGGACAAAAATCATATGAGTACATCAATTGATGCAGAAAAAGTATTTGACAACATGCAACATCCATTTATGATTAAAACACTTAATAAAATAGGTATAGAAGGAAAATACCTTAACATAATAAAGGCCATATATGACAAGCCCTCAGCTAATCTCATAATTAATGGTGAAAAACTGAAGCCCTTTGCTCTACGTTCAGGAACACGACAGGGCTGTCCTCTATCACCTCTGCTTTTCAACATAGTGTTGGAAGTCCTTGCCAGAACAATCAGGCAAGAGAAAGAAATAAAAGGCATCCAAGTTGGGAATGAAGAAGTTAAATTATCACTCTTTGCAGACGACATGATGCTATATATAGTAAATCCTAAAGACTACACCAAAAAGCTATTAGAAACAATCAACGAATACAGTAAAGTTGCTGGCTACAAATTCAACGTACAAAAGTCCATTGCTTTCCTATATACTAACAATGAAATCTCAGAAAAAGAAATACAAAAAACAATTCCATTTGCAATTGCAGCAAAAAGAATAAAATACCTAGGAATAAACTTAACCAAGGATGTGAAGGACCTATATGCTGAAAACTATAAGACTTTTTTGAAAGAAATTGAAGAAGATACAAAGAAATGGAAAGACATTCCGTGCTCATGGATTGGAAGAATCAACATAGTCAAAATGGCCATATTACCCAAAGCAATATACAGATTCAATGCAATCCCCATCAAAATCCCAATGGCATTTTTTAAAGAAATAGGACAAAAAAATCATCAATTTGTTTGCAACCACAAAAGACCCCGAATAGCCAAAGCAATCTTAAGAAAAAGAACAATACTGGAGGTATCACACTCCCTGACTTTAGCTTGTACTACAGGGCTACAATAATCAAAACAGCATGGTTTTGGCAGAAAAACAGACACATAGACCAATGGAATAGAATTGAGCACCCAGAAATAAAACCACATAAATATGGACAGATAATTTTTGACAAAGAAGCTAAAAACATACAATGGAGCAAAGACAGCCTCTTCAATAAGTGGTGCTGGGAGAATTGGATAGCCACGTGCAAAAGAATGAAACTGGACTGCTATTGTCACCATGTACCAAAGTTAATTCAAAATGGATCAAAGACTTAAGCATAAGACCTGACACAATAAACTGCATAGAAGAAAACATAGGTACTAAACTTATGGACCTTGGGTTCAAAGAGCATTTTATGAATTTGACTCTAAAGGAATGGAAGTAAAAGCGATAATAAATGAATGGGACTATATGAAACTTAAAAGCTTCTGCACAGCAAAAGAAACCATCAACAAAATAAAGAGGCAACCAACTGAATGGGAGAAGATTTTTGCAAACAGTGCCTCCAATAGGGGCTAATATCCAAAATATACAAGGAACTCATGAATCTCAACAACAAAAAACAAACAACCCAATTGAAAAGTGGGCAGAGGACCTGCAGAGACATTTCTCCAAAGAGGACATAAAAATGGCAAATAGACTTATGAAAAAATGCTCAACATCACTAATCATCAGAGAAATGCAAATCAAAACCACAATGAGATATCACCTCACCCCAGTCAGAATGGCTATCATCAACAAGACAAATAGTAACAAGTGTTGGAGAGGCTGTGGAGAAAAAGGAACCCTCATACACTGTTGGTGGGAATGCAGACTGGTGCAGCCATTATGGAAGGCAGTGTGGAGGTTCCTCAAAAAATTACGAATAGAATTACCCTGTGACCCAGCAATCCCTCTCCTGGGTATCTACCCAAAAAATCTGAAAACATTTATAGATAAAGACACGTGTGCTCCAATGTTCATTGCAGCTTTGTTTACGGTGGCCAAGACATGGAAACAACCAAAATGTCCTTCGATAGATGAATGGATAAAGAAGTTGTGGTATATATACACAGTGGAATACTATTCGGCGGTAAGAAAAGATGATATAGGAACATTTGTGACAACATGGATGGATCTTGAGAGTGTAATGCTGAGCGAAATAAATCAGACAGAAAAAGCAAAGAACCATGTCATTTCACTGATATGTGGTATATAAACCAAAAACAACAAAAGAACAAGACAAACACATGAGAAACATAAACTCATAGACACAGACAATAGTTTAGTGGTTACCAGAGGGTAAGGGGGGTGGAGGGTGGGAGATGAGGGTAAGGGGGATCAAATATATGGTGATGGAAGGAGAACTGACTCTGGGTGGTGAACACACAATGGGATTTATAGATGATGTAATACAGAATTGTACACCTGAAATCTATGTAATGTCACTAACAATTGTCACCCAATAAATTTTAAAAAAGTAAAACTGCTTTATGACCGAGCAAATCCAGTTCTGGGTATTTATCTGAAGAAATCCAAAACATTAATTCAAAAAGATACATGCACCCCTATGTTCATTGAAGCACTATTTATAATAGCCAAGATATGGAATCAACCCAAGTGCCCATCAATGTATGTTTGGAAAAAGAAGAGGTGGTACGTGTATACAAAGGAATACTACTGAGCCACAAAAAAGAATGAAATCTTATCATTTGCAACAACATGGACGCACCTAGAGGGTATCATGCTAAGTAAAATAAGTCCGACAGAGAAAGACAAATACTATATGATCTCACTTATATGTGGAATATAAAGAACAAAATAAACAAACAAACAAAATAGAAACAGATTCATAGATACAAAGAACAAACTGACGGTTGCCAGAGGGAAGCTAGATGAAAAAGGTGGAAGGATTTAGAAATACCAATTGGTAATTACAAAATAGTCATGGAGATGTAAAGTACAGCATAGAGAATATAGTCAATAATGTCTAAACAAAAATATATCATGCCATGCCAAGGGTGTACTACACCAATCGGAGGTTCATTGTGTAAATTACATAAATGTGCAACCACAATGCTGTACATCTGAAACTAATATAAATAATAGTGAATGTCAACTGTAACTGAAAAAAAATAATTTTTAAAAAAGAACCAAAGGCTAACCACAGACTGATGCTCCATTGGCATAGCTTTTAGTCTTACAAGTCCTGAGAATGCTGACTCAAGCTACTGGGGTACCGGACTTGAGAACAATTTAGGCAGGTACTGCTGTTGGGTCTGTTGGGCTCCCAGTCCCTACTAGCACTGACATCATAGCCTTCTTTCCCAATGTGAGCTCCCAGGACATCCCCTCCTCTACTCCTGGGAAGTTCTACTTCAGTTCTCGAAGCCACCTTGCTCCTGGATAATGGTAGTACTTTATCTCTGACCCAAAGAAGTTCTACCCTGAGCTGCAGACTGCTCTGTCATGAGCCTGCAACTGCTCTCATACCATACGTAGACCTCTCAATGTTTCCTGGCACCATAGCTGTCTCCTCTCACCTTATGTGTTCACCTAAATCAGGATTTCTTGGTCAGGGGCCCATGAATGTGCTTCAAAAGATCTATGAATCTCTGGAATTGTATCCAAAATTGTATATATGTGCACACATATAAAAATATTTTTATGAAGATAAGGTTTATAGCTTTCAAAAAGAAATCCTTTCAGAAACAGTGCATCAGACCTTGGTAACAAATGCCTTCTGAAATGCAACCCAACACAGGGAAAAAGGAAGCATATGACTTTCAAATCTTGCTACACCTGCCTAACCAAATTCATAGGGTGGTCATGATCTTAGATTCAGGATCTTAGAGGGAAAAGCCTAGAAGTGATTGTTAATCTGCAACTATTATTATGATTCCTTTCCCTTGCTGATTAAAACTACCCACTGCAGTGTCTTGCCAGTTATTAAACTCACCTATCTCCATTTCTATGAAAGCTGCTTCATCTGGTAGGGCACGAGGAATCACTCCAGGGTCACTAAAGCTGGTCCTCAACAGTGTAGCCATGGAGAAAAGGAAGAGCATGGCAGCAAACACAGGGATGGCAGGAGACAGCTGGACAGCCAGGTAGCGGCATCTGAAAAAAGCAGGCAATTGAATATTTAGTTATACCTACCCTATGCTGACCTTGAATCATTACCAGTATGTCAATCTGATCTCCACGACAAAATCATCAGTACACTGGGGGCAAGGACCACGCATTTTACTTCGGTTGAATAACCCAAAACTCCTAACACACGGTTCTGTACATAGTAGGGACTCAACAAATAAATGATTGATACCACCTATAACATACAGAAGACAGTTTCAAGGGATCTCTTACCCCCAAGCCCAGTCCCTCTTGTCAGCCTGCCAGGAGCCGCATTTCCCCTGTGCCTCAGGAACGGTCAGGGAAGCAACTGAGCCAGAACTTGCAAGTACCACAAGCTGCTTTCATTCTAGTAATGTCTACAGCTTTTCGTATCCACTGGGAATGTCAGGAGCTTTTCATACCCATTCATCTGGATCTGGCATTAGGCCTGAGCTACAGGAGGAGGAAGAAAAGATGAGGACTAGTCATGAAGTAGGGTCCCAGTGTCAGACAGAAAGTATGTCCAGTGTGCTTCTAGGCCAATGAAAATCTTCAAGGCTGCCAATTGACTTTGCAACATCCATTCCTCTGCTCTCAATTAGCTCAGCTAGTAGGTGACTAGTGACTATAAGGAAATAAGAAAATTGTATCTCCTAAGTACCCCTTTCCAACATCATGTTTGCTTCTCTCTCTCCTCATAATTCACCTGGAAGGCCATTCCTCTTCCTGTTTGGATAGCCCCAGTCCTACTCATCTTTCAGGTCCCAGAGACATCAATGCCATCATTGTCATCATCACAACCATAATTTATTGAGCACTCACCATATGCCAAGCACTGCACTAAGCTCTTCTCATGCTTCATCTCATCCAACTCTCACACTAAATCTATGAGGCAGAGTCTACTATACCCACTTGATAGATGAAAATCTGGGATTGAGAGAGGTCTTGCCTCCTCCAAAATGCCTATCCTAAACTGCATTAATCTCTCCCTTCTCTGCCCCTGTCATCCTCACTGCTAGAGCCTTGTATTGTTTCCTAGTTGTTTTTCACTATGTTAACCTCATCTCCCCCCAACTGGACTTCATAAGAGCAAGAAACTTGTCTTTTTGGAGCAGGAATGCTTGTATTTGAATTCTGGCTCTACTGGTTCTTTGTTGGAAAACTTAGTTAACTTTGGTCTCTTTATCTGTGAAATGAGAATAATAGTATTTCATGGGATCATTGTATGGATCAAATGCATGGATATAAATAATGTGCTTAGAACTGCACTTGACACACAGCAAATGTTAAATAAATGTCAGCTATTAACATTATCTTCATGGTTTTCTATCTCCCAGAGCTTAAGACAATGGGGATAAAGAAGCTATCAACAAATACTTGTTGAGTCTAACTGAATTTCAAACCAAATAGGAATATGTGATGAGAATTATCACTGACCTATTTTTATTCTCCTCTTCCTGAGGCACATTTTCTCCTTCAACACAGAGATCTTTTCTTGCATTCAGACTATAAGTGGATGAGCAAGGGCCAGAAGGAGAGCAGAAAAAAGTAAGCTAAGGAAGAAAAAGGCTTACCTCATGGGCATGGGGATCAAGCAAACCTTTAACCTGGGTTCTACATTCACTGCAGTTTTATTTTTATTTTTAACTTTTATTTATTTAAGTGTGTTTTTCCAGGACCCATCAGCTCCAAGTCAAGTAGTTGTTTCAGTCTAGTTGTGGAGGGCGCAGCTCACAGTGGCCCATGAGGGGATCGAACCGGCAACCTTGTTAAGAGCACCACGCTCTAACCAACTGAGCTAACCGGCCGCCCCCTCGCTGCAGTTTTAGAACAATCCCTATGAGATCCTCCCCTGAGTCCCCACCCCACACACAACTGATGGCGATGCAAATCAACTGTAATATTAGGCTGAACCATCTGTCATGAACGTGAACATATGTAGTGAACTTGCAAAATGATTTTTGTGGCTTTTTTTTTTTGCTTGTCTGCTTGTATGTTTTAACAAAACCCTTGGTCTTAGCCTGCTTTTGTATGATTTACTTCCTTCTCCTAAACACCAAGGGCAGGGAAACCATTTGGAGAACTAAAGATCTGGCTGAGTTTACGGTAATTAAGGTCCTTGTGTGGATTACCCTCTTTTCCATTGTTCCCCTTCACTGGTACACATAATCAAGAAGTGAATTCAGAAACGAAAGTCACCTTCACTTATCAGGGACCCAAAGGCCACAGGAGAAACACGAGGCTCCATTTCATAAACAAGTGAAGTTACCACACTAACAGAAAACAGAACAAAGAAGTGATGTCTCCAGGACTCAAACTGCACCGATGTGTAGTCTCCAATCAAAAGCCTTAGAAAAATTAGAGCCATCTGACTAGACACCAAAGGGAGTTTAAATTGTTTTATTATGGGGAAAAGATACAGAGAGAGTTGAACAACCACACACACGCACACACACAATTTAATGTTGCCCCCATGCACAGAAGGGTCTGCCCGAGCTTAACTAAGGCCTGTTCCAGCACCTGCTTGTCAATCGGACAAAGGACAACTTAGATTTGAATTACACTATGCCATCACAGATAAAGATCTCTGTAATCTCCACACAGACTATATTCTGCACCTGCTAAAACAATCCACTCTGTATGTCAACAAGTACACAACAGGCCCATTGTATTGTTCTCCAGAGATGAGGCAGCCAGTTGTTGCAAGTGAGTGGGCGTGGCTGGAAAGGCAGATGTGGGACCAACAGGGCCTTTCTACTCCAAGTAAGAGGAAACTTAGAGAGCCAGCAGCTAAAACTGTTGTGAACTACAACCCATCATGCCTATCTTTAATAGTTATGATCAAAAATACCCCCCCAGGTTAGTCCCATCATTGCAGTAAGCTAGAGATCTGTCTTTGACAGGAATAAGCTATGTGAAGATTTAGTGGTAATTCCCAATATCGACCTCAAAAGTCAGGAGTATTGTCAAACATCATTAGTTTTTCTTAAAGAAAAATTGGATCTATCATCCACAAATATAAGCTGTTTTTGAAACTCCCTACTGCTTTCTATCAATATCACTTCTTAGAATAATGATATCCATACATTTCTAGAAACACAACTCTCCTTTGTCTTCAAAGTATCAAGAAGCCTTCCCTTTTACAGGGGGTTAGAAGTTTCTCCCTTATGAATTTTATAAATGCAACCATGTCCCCATTTAGTCTTCATTTCTGCCATCTCAAGAGGCACTGTCATTTGAAGTCATCCTCTACCAACTTCTTGACTGGCCTCAGGCTTCCATAGCTGGGTTAGATGACTGGACTCCCGTATGTCCCATGATCCACATGGTGGTACTGACCAGCGGTAACTAGCACTGCCAGGCTGAGCTGGTGTGTCATGTCCCATCCCCCACCCCATCATGCTAGTTCATTGGAGGGACAATGATAATGCCACAGACTTCAATTCACACGAAAAATCTCAAAAGAGATTCCTGAGTGGAGCTGGTAAGAACCAGACAGATTCCATGGCAGGCCTCTGCCTCACAGACTGGCAATATGCACTGGTTATCTATACAATGCTCTTCTTCTAAATCTTTCTCGCAGCTTTCTTGCTATGTTTTTCATTGTTGCTCTTTGATCAGTACAATCAATCAGCCAACAAGTGTTTGTGGGTCTAACGAATGAAGAACAGAGAAATAGGAGTTAATGTTGTTGGGAAAAACATAACTAACATATGAAACAGCTAAAGAATAAGGTAAGACCAATAATCAAGTGTTAAGATGGTGATTCAGATTCTAAGGAGTATTTAAGTGGTCAGAGAAGAGCTCCCTTGGGAAGCTGGTGGCTGCTTGAAACTGCTCCCATAGCAGCTGTTAAGGATCGCTTTAAGGAAGAGCTGTGCTTGGTACAACAGGAAGCACCCAAGGATTAGAGACACACAATAGCCCTTGGTACCATATAATAGAAATAAACCTTTGCTATAAGTCCTCCCTGATATGGACGGCTATCTGTCTCCCTCTTACATAGTACCTACATCTAGAGCATAGTAAACATGTAGAACCACCCATAAGAGTGGTTCAAGGTTCTTCTGATAACATTCAGAGTTTTCTGAGAGGGAAAAATTTTCCTAAAAACATAATTTAAAACCAGTCTCTAGATTTACTGATATGGGAAGGTTAGAGGAAAATGTATAACTGTTTTGCACCAGTAGCAATGGGGAAAATTAACCAAGTGGACATTTTCAATCCTGGTATGATGAGCCATCCTCTCACTAAGGAGGGCCAAAGTCTCTATTCAGGCAAACCTGCTAAGTACCGTGTTTCCCCGAAAATAAGACGTAGCTGGACAATCAGCTCAAATGCGTCTTTTGGAGCAAAAATTAATATAAGACCCTGTCTTATTTTACTATGATATAAGACCGGGTCTTATATAATATAATATAATATAATATAATATAATATAATATAATGTAATATAATATAATATAATATAATATAATATAATATAAATTATCGGGTCTTATATTAATTTTTGCTCCAAAAGACACATTAGAGCTGACTGTCCGGCTAGGTCTTATTTTCGGGGAAACAGGGTAGTTGCCAAATTTCAGTTATAATAACAAATTTTACATTTCAATTATAACAAATATAACAAATTTCAAATATAACAAATAACAAATTTCATTTTTAATATACTCCTGCTCGAGAACTTAGAACAAGTTCCTGCTGCCTATAATATTAAGACCCAAACTCCACAGGACAGTATTCTGAGGTTCTTTAGTAAATGACCTTATCTAATCATCATCATAAGGTTCATGTCTTCTCATTGCTCAGATCCAGACGCATCCCCCCAATTACCCTGTATTTACTAGCTTCTTGCTGTTGCAAGAAGCGTAAGGTGCCTCCTTTGTTCTTAAACACAATATTCTCTGAGGAGAAAGATTTAGTTCTCTTCTCTCCCTCAATAAACATCTCAACTGTTATCAGCAAGCTGGGGGACATCCCTGTTCTTTGTGCTCACTTTCTCAAAATAGAAGACCACTATACTCAATTAAGAGATTCTGAAAAGATGAGAGATGTATTCAGTGGAGACTGACAGTGTGAAACTTGTTACCATAAAAGGTAGTAAAAGCTGAAATATACAGATAAATTCTGAATGACAGAACCACAAAGAATTGTTAAAGGAAAGCACACTCTTCAGGAGACATACAACTCAACCTTTCTCCAGGAACATGCTTTATCACGAAGTTCAACTTAGCTAAGTACTGTAACAGATTGATATCAAAGAAGCAACTACGCCTTTCTAAAACCGTGATTTGGTTGGCCAAGTCACAGACAGAATCTTGGGCTAAATGAAGCATAAGACTGAACCCCCACAAAGCAATTCTCCAGAGAATTATCTCTGGGTTAGAGATCATGATAAAGTCCCTTTTTCCTCTTCCCAAACTCACCTTAGGAACTTCAGGAACCTAGACCTCATCATTATAAGCACAGATATTCTGCGACATCAGAGTTTGGCTTTGGTCTGCATATGTCTTCTCAAACCTGGTAACTCTGTGTTGTCAGATTGCCTTTTCTCTTCCATCTGCTCTCAGGGACATGGTGCCCTTTCATCAGGATTATCCACAGAGTAACAAGGCAGGGAGCACACATGACTTACTTTTCCTCTGAACCATCCTGACTCTGGCAGCAGAGATTAGCAGTGGCCAAAGAGGTGATGGTCCCTCATAACTCACAAACCTTACTTTCAGATGGGATTCCCTGTTCATTCCAGAATGCTGTCAGTGTTCCACAAACATGCCTTCATTTTCTACAAGCATGAGCTGGGAGGCCCAAATAACCTAGATGCCACTATGTAACATATGTAACAAACACTAGCTAGAAAGGACATATAAGATACTGGTCTAGCATTGGGCACTATGTGCATCTTTAGTAATCTGAATATCTTCAGGACTCCATATTCAAAAGCTAACAATGAGATGAAAGATAGTGTCATATAGAGGCATCGGGCTGGCCAACCAATCTTAAAGTAACTTCACTTTCTGGGCCTGGTTTCTTCACCTGCAAAAGGGTGGGGATAGTCTCCAAGGCCCCTTCCAGCTCTAGTATTCTATGATTCTGTGAGTAAAGACTGTTATATTTTAAGTGCATCCAGAATGTATTAATTCTGCAACATTTATTGACTACCTACTCTATATAAGGCCTGGTGGAGGGCACTGTGGAGGCCACATAGACATAGGAGATAGTCCCTGACATTGAACTAGCTCAAAGTATAATAACCATAGAATTCAGAAATATAAGAAATGTCAAATGATTATATGTTAAATGAGTTGTATGTACATTTAGTCCTACGGATGCAGAAATTACTGGAAAGTTTTCATGAAGACTCAAGAAAGGGCTTGAAAGAGGTAGAATTTGGATAGGCTAGGACTGAGACACTGACTAAGTAGCACTACAAAGCTTTTTTCAGTTCATTCAATTCAATTACTCCTCTGTACCTCACAAGCACCCATGAGGGTCAGTGCAGCAGGGTTTGATAGTGCCTTGATAAGATTTCCTCTATATACAGCACAGTGAGGCATAAGCACTGATCATAGCAGCAAATAGCTTCTACTTCAGGGGTCAAGAATCACATAGTCATTCTTGTCACAAGAGAAGTCTGAGGACTTTGACTCCACTAGCAATCTGGTCACAAAGTTAAAAGCAGCAACTAGGGAGCCAACTCCAGAAAACAGTGCCCTTGGTCCTTTCCCCAAGCTTTATCAGGAAGTGGAGTTTGCTAAATAGCACATTTGCCTTTCAGTAGCTGGATAGTTCACAGGTTGCCACCGTTATTCTACTACAGTGTCCTGACATTTCCGGCCAAGCTGGTGGCTATGTGTTCATCACATAAGCTGACAGGGTTTAGGCAGAAAGGACTGAGAAGGGTTCATGTGCTCACAGCTGAAACTGGCAGATACACTCACATTGCCAAAATACCTAAGAATAAATTAGGAAATTTTTTAAGCACTGTATAATTTTGACTCTGTTTTTAAATTCAAATACATTCACCATAGATACAATTACATTTAAATGCATAAATATATTTAAATACAGCTACCTACTGGCAATCTTCTCTCCTTTTGTATGTGTGTATTTGACTCTTTGAGATAGACACAAGAATTATACAGAATTTTGGACTCTGCGAGTTGCAAGAGGCTTAGTGATAATCTAGTCCAATTTCCCATCCTGGGCAGGAATCTACTCTGTAACAGAAATCCTGAGAGATGGCCACCCACCTTCTTTAGAAGCACTTGTAAGAATACAGAGATAACTATCACATGGATGGACAATCTTTTTTCATTCTATGTATTCAACCTACTGTCTGTCCACTGAAAATTACTAGTCCCTCCTTTGAGACGTCTAAACATGTAAAGGCAAGATCTAAAAATAAAAAGATGTCCATTGGCACTACTAACACTGCATGTTTTCAATCAAGGGGCGCCCACACTCCTGACCAGATTTCCCAAGCCATCTGGCTGACCCAGGGCTATACCACATACAGCTGTACATCAACTCACACTGGTTCCTAAGCACTTGCTGCAAGCAGGACCCTGTTACTAAAATGCAAGTCTAGATATGCCTCAGGATCTGGACTCTCTTCCCCAGGGCAAAAATGCAGCAGCCAGAGCAGGTGACGTCTATGCTCCTGGACCATCTGAGGATGAAAATAGACAGCTCTTTGTCACTGATCTTTCAGACACCCTTACCTGCCTGAAGAAGGGGGCTAGATCAGCTAACTTCCTGAGGTCTCGCTAAGTTCTAATACTAATGAAGGAGCCCATATTCTGCCTCCCAGAAACTATCCTCAGCTGGTGGTTGGGAGTAAATTACAGACTCCAGAGAAAAAGGTTGACCATTAAGTGACTTCATTCTTCAGAGGTATGCTGGATTCCCTCGTACAGCCTGTCATTGGATAGGCACAAGGCAGCCAGCACCTAAAGTCTCTCTCTCTCTCTCTCTGTCTCTCTGTCTCTCTGTCTCTCTGTCTCTCTCTCTCTCTCTCTCTCTCACACACACACACACACACACACACACACACACACACACATTCACAAACATATTCCACCATTCTCAGTAAAAAAGATTCATCACCAGTGTCTTCTCCCCTTTGGTCAGAGTTATACTTCCCCATTCCACTCTTCAGCTAATACATTTACTTCCTTCTCCCCCTTGCCTTCTCCCTCCCCCAGGCCTACCCCCCAAAAAATATTCATTCTATTGCTGAAACTCGAGGCAGTTTACAAGCAACCTTACCCTTCATATCTGGGGGCAAAGCATGAGAAATAACTTGGGGGGAAAGTCATCTTGGTAGAGAACTCAACCTGCCTCTGTCAAATAGTAACTTGGCTAATTATAAGCTTTATCCCACAGGCAGTTTTCTTCAGAGGCCTTCGGGGCCTAAGAGGAACAGATGAAAATCAGACTCTGCCTGGCTCTCAGATACAAAAAGGGCCAGGCACAAATACCTCCCAATTTCAAGTTCCCTTGGCCAGTCAAACCAGAGGTTTCCTGGGTCCAGAATTACCAGCTCCCTCAGGGCCTAGAAACAAATATTTCTGTTTTGAATGGTTCCAATCACACACAAAAATAACCATGGAATACTATTCGGTGGTAAGAAAAGATGAAATAGGTCCATTTGTGACAACATGGATGGATCTTGAGATTATAATGCTAAGTGAAATAAGTCAGACAGAAAAAGCAGAGAACCATATGATTTCACTGATATGTGGTATATAAACCAAAAACAACAAAAGAACAAGACAAACAAATGAGAAACAAAAACTCATAACACAGACAATAGTTTAGTGGTTACCAGAGGGTAAGGGGGGAGGGGAGTGATAGATGAGGGTAAAGGGGATCAAATATATGGTGATGGAAGGAGAACTGACTCTGGGTGGTGAACACACAGTGGGATTTATAGATGATGTAATACAGAATTGTACACCTGAAATCTATGTAACTTTACTAACAATTGTCACCCCAATAAACTTCAATTTAAATAAATAAATAACCAGAAGGCAGAGGGGTGGGGGGCAAAAAGAGCTAGTGATTTGGTGGGGCATGGAGTGAAAAGAGAGGGGGGATGATAGACAGCAGAGTTCAACTCTGAACTTCCAAAAAGAAGCAAGGCAGGAATAAAACAAAGAAAACTTGGAGAGAAGGGTCAGGAAAAGGGGGAAATTTTCAACGTTATACATATGCATGCCTAACTGAACATAATCACTTGTACTACACAAAAGTACACACACACACACACACACACACACACACACACACACACACACTCAGCCATGAAACTCAGACTGGGATGCAACTAAGAAGCCATAATCAAACTGGTTGACTTCACCAAATACTTCACAAAGTCGGCAGCAGCAGCAACCAAAGTGCATTTCATTTGACAATGCACTTTTCCTAACCTTGTCATAAACTGGGTCTCCCTCCTCTCCCTACTGTTACTCAAGCCAGCTGCAACCATCAAGAAGTCTGGCAAATAAGCCAAAAAAAATGCTCTTGATGTACTGGGAAATCCTGAGTCCCTTACAGAAGAAGGACAGAAATGAGCCCAGAGACCAGAGCTCATTTTAACTACCCACGAAGGCTAGCCAAGGAGCCTCCTCCTCCCTGCTATGGCCACGCTGCAGCATGGGAGCTCTAGTTCCAGGTCATCAGCATACAACAATTACAGCAGGCTCACAGTCTAACACATCTCTTGGCTCCTCAAGGCTCTCTTCATAATAACCCCAAACCAATTAGCATTGCTCCCATCCCTAGAGTGTACAGCATTCTCAGCATACCCAGAAGTCAAGTCACAGTACCCTAGAATCCACCTGGCCACCTCCCTAGCACGGTGGCCTACACAGACTTCAAACGGTGGCTCTAGTACTGGCTATTACATTATATCACACACACGCATACACATACACACACACACACACACACACACACACACACACACACACAAGTAACTCCAAGGTTGGTTTCAAGCACACACAAAATAGTGTTGTTTACGTTGAGTGATTTTGAGTGAAAGAGCAACTCACACTTAATAAGCACATATGTACCACACACACAGCTAGTTTGTGGCACAGCTGAGGCTGGGACCAATCTGCATGTTCCCAGTTCAGTTGGCTTTTCAATTTAATAGTTAGCTGAGAGCTGAGCCCTAAGGAAATAGGACCCAGAATAACAGAATAGGTGAGTATAGTGGGTGGACTTATGACCACAAAGGGTGCCTCTGGGCTCCAGAGGCAGTCTGTCACTAAGCACCTAAGGAGACCACTGAAAAGGGGAGTTGAGAAACAAAGACAAACTCCTTTATTTCCCAAGTGTGCCTGGGATAGCCCCAAATCTATGCTATAAAATTGATCAAAAGTCTTGGTCTTTTTAGGCAGCACGTACTCTGCTATAAGCAGAAAACAATGAATTAACTTGGCATGATCTATAGACACTGCTCAGGAGGACAGTGACAACCATCCAAGGACCATCCACAAACTCCCCAGAAAGAAGGTTCTTCCCCTAGACCCAGAGCAACCATTATCAGGCAATTCCGCTCAATGGAAACTCACTCGAAGGCGAAGAAGAGTGTACATGTCCCCAGGATGAGGAAGAGGGTCAAGTAGAAGATGCCCTTTTGCCGGGCCATCATGACGCGGCCATCGCAGCAGAAGGTATTCCTGCCTGGGAGTTTCTCCCATTTCCGTGTCACCTTCTTTCTCACCACGATCACAGACATGATTGGAATTCCGGGTCCAAATGGGCTTTGTGATTATAAGAGGGAAGAAACAGAAGCTGAGCCCAGCTTTGAAATCACGTTGCCTGCTATTGCTTCCACTGGGTCAAGCATCATCAAAAGTCCAATTTTTAGCCCTAAGAAAAAGCACACACACACACATGAAAATGAGGCAGGAACATGAAAATGCAGTTCAATCCTCCTTTCCCGGAGGCAGAAGATAAGCACTACCTGAAAGGGCGGGGGTAAGGAAGCGGGAAAAGTATATTTCCAATCTATGTTTGTCCTCTAAAGGAGAAAACGTTAAAGATTCTCAAAAAAAAAGAAGGGGGCTAGTATATCTTCTTAAAGAAACCCCTATGCTTCCAATTCAATACTGATGATTTGTTCATCATAGATCCTTGGAGTTAGAAGGGTTTTTATTGGTGATAGCCCCAATTATTTTGTGTTGGAAATGAGTAAAGTGAAGACCAGCAAGAGGAAATAACTTAGCCAGGGTCACACAGCCACAAAGCTAAGCTAAGAAAATGCGTGTGCAGACTTTCAGTCCAGGGCACTTTGCACTATACCACATTGTTTTATAATCATCATTAAGAGGATTCTAAAAATAATAGTAGTTTCTGTCCTAGGAGCCATTCCCTCCTCTCTGCATCTTCACCTTTTTTCTTCAATAAGCCACTCAAATATGAATCACATCAGGGAACAAGTCCTCCTCTGGCAGGGCTAAGAGGTTCTGGACACTTCGGATACATACTCAGGTTGTGTTTACTCAAAACAGATTTCCCCTAATCAAACCCTAGGTAAATCCCTGAATCTGGGAAATAAACCAATCTTGCTGGTCTAGCCTAACATTTGTAGGAATCTTAATGAAACCACATCAAAGACCTGTAGGTGGAAGGCTGACTTAAGCAGGAAAGGTTCTGGAAGGGTTGGAGGGGAGGTGCAGAGGGAGACGGCAGCAGTTAACAACAGTCATAAAGGTGCTTTCTGGGACGTTTCATCTACTTAGCATCCTGAATCCCCAGGCCAGTCTTTCTCAGCCACTGCCACCCTTTCTCCTCCCCTCAAGTGTGGTGCTGTGGCTCTCTATTTACTGACACTACATGCCCCCACGCTGGCAAGACTGAAGCGGAAGCCTGCAGCCCGACTGACTGATGAGAAAAAAACAACTTGAAATCATTCCTGGGTCAGAGAGGGCAAGGTTCCAAATAGAGACTAGACGATCAGCCGAGGAAGGAGACGGTGGAGGGCTTAGGAAAGGGGAGGAGACACCAAGGTGCAGAGAACACTTCCTTTGTGTAAAACTAACCTGGAAAACAATTTCCTGATAACCTGGCCCAGCGGGAGGAGAGACCAGGAAGGGGAACCGGGCCTGAGAGAACAAAGATCAAAATCCGTCCAAAACCAGCGACCCACCCACCCGCCGGGGATCGAGGCCTGAGTCTGCGACTGGCAGCGGGCGCGGCCTCAAGAGGCCAGCCCTGCCTCCGCCACGCAGCGGACCACCGCCCCAGGCAGCTTGGGACGTGCGCCACCTCCACAAGCTCGTACACACTCACACACGCCCCGCCACGTGTAGTCACCCACGGCTGGGGGGCTAGGCTGCTGGCGACTTGAACAGAGCAGTGCCAAGGTTCGCGCGTCCCGACGCAGCAAAGGGGTTGGCAGCCCACCACGCGGCCAAGCCCCGGGGCCCCCACCCCCACTCCCCCCCCTTGTTACCTGAACCCGGGAGCCCGAACTCCGCGGGGCACTGAGGGCAGGAGTGGACTGTCCTAGGGGACCGCGTCTGCCGCCCGAGGTGGCAGCGACGTCTCCTCCCCAGCCCGGAGGCTACCTCCTCCTGACAAGGGGCCCCTACAGTCGGGGCCCTAAAACAGCTGTGGCGACAGCCCACCGCTGGCAGAATGGAACGCTCCTCACGTCACCAAGTCGTTCCAGTAGTTGCTCGCCTTCCATTGGCTGATCGGCCTCCGCGTTTCAGCCTCTGCCACCCCTGCCCCGAACTACCATTGGCTACTCCAACCGCCAGTCAACGATGCCTCCACCCCACTCCACCACCCATCTCCAGGCTTCGTGCCCACCTGCCAAGCCACTACCAGCCTCCCTTTGGCTTCCGAGCGCCAGTACGTGAAGTGTCGCCTTCTATTAATATAGCTACACAGAGACAGAGGTGAAGGGTAGGGCCTATGGGACAAGGAAGGACCGGGACCAGCCTCCCCCACCCCCCCTCCCCATCCCCCCACCCCCCCACCCCTCCCCACCCCCCCACCCCTCCCCACCCCCCCACCCCCCCACCCCCCCCACCCCCCCACCCCCCCACCCCCCCCCCCCCCCCCCACACACACACACACACACACACGGCGAGATGCTGAAGCAGCACTGGCTCACAGATCCGGGTGCTCAACCCAAACTGGGTCCGCCCTTGGGCCTGCTGCCCTACTTGCACGAAAGCAACCGCGACTCAGGATTTTACTCTTTAATGGCATAAAAACAAGTCCTCTACCTCCCAAGTACCATTCACTAGTTAGAGACCCCATCTCTGTCCCAGTCACCCTGGCCTGCATCTCTAAGCCTTTCAGAACAAAACAAATATCAAAAGGAACTGGAAAGGAATAGCTGTCCCCAAGAATATAGAATCATTTTGCAGTACTGAGAACAAATAATTGACAGTGAGGAAGTTAGAAAATCTACTGACGGGACATAAATTCTTCCAGGTTGGTAACGAAGTAAAGATTTCCAAAAAGATTAGAAATTCCTATTAGCTTTGGAGAGCTTAAGATAATTGGGGAGTGGGGAGCTGGGATCCAAGGCAGAATCCCCACCCACCAACCACATTGACTCTTTTTTTATGCCACCCCTCTCTGAAGTTACTGCCACAATGAGCCACTGCTACTGATCCCAGTGAGTTGCATCCTTGAGAAATTCAAGATTCGAGTGGGGAAAACAGTTCAGAACTATGGCATTAATATTATATAGTGGACTTTAAGAAGCACTGGGTCTTTTTTCACTGGTATGACTCTAGGCTTCCAAATATAAAGGGGAATATGAGAAAGGGCTGAACGTGGCATTTCCTTACCTGTCACACTGTTGGAGAGAGTGTCTAGGTTGCCACTTATTTTCCTGAGCTTGAATAAAGTTTCTCTGGGGTGAGCATATTTTAATTAATACAGAAGAAACTGACAAAGGTCTTCCCAAGGCAGTTTTTTGTGTTAAAGAACCATGTTCATGGTCAAGAACTATTTCTCTTTTACACTGTTTGGGTCCTACATGATATGAAGCAAAAAGGTACCTAATAATCACATTTGACACTTTCATAACACCCTTCAACCAAAAATTTAAAATAATTTAAAAATCACTAGATAATTTTCTTATGAATAATGTGTTATAAATAATTTGTAGTGGAAAGCATATTTTTTATAAAGCTTCTATTGTTCCTTAGCACTCATGCTGATTATAATCATCAGTTTATTCCTGATAAACCATATGATCAATATCATTTCCTCCAATTCTCCCCCCCCTTTGATTCTTGGAAGGTGTTGGTATTGCACACACTTGGAATGAAAGGGAGAGGAACTTCCCTTAGCCCCATCAGACCCCTGGATTCCTGAGCCTGTGTACACCAGATGCCCTTAGTAATAGCAAGGTCACCCCAGCTGCCATTTTCCTGACAGTGAAGCAGTCAAAAATAAACTTCTGCACATCCAAACATACTTTGTCCATATCTCAGGTGCAGATGAAGCCCAGGGAGTCCTGAAATCGATGTGTCACGGCAACACATTCCTGAGCGCTGCCCCCTCCCTGCTCTGGGTCACATTCCCGCTGGGATTAAGTGGCTGTGTAGGTCAGGCTTCTTTTAGGTCAGGCTGTTTTAATACAACCTGTAATTATTTGTGTTCACCACTAAAAGGAAAGTTTATATGGACAAACATGCCATAGCACTTCCTTCTATGTAATTACATCGTTTTACACAATCCTCAAGTCTTAATATGCACACAACTAAATTGTGACTATAAACTGAGATTGTTTCTTTTCTTCTCTTTTCTGTTCTTTTCTTTCTCTTCTCTTTTCAATAGACCTCCCAGACTTCATGCTTCGTGTTGGCTCCTTTGAAGGGGAGTTGCAGTCACACGGTGAGTACTAGACATACCACTGGAATAAAGGTACAGGCTTCCATTGTGTGGTGGCATACATTCTGATGTGCTTATTTAAAAATGCCTGTGTCCATATTTAGGGTTCCTATATGAGTGTGTTTGTTGGTGTGTGGATGTAAAGAGCTGTTTGAATGGCCGCAGATCCTGAGTACCACCATGGGGTTGCCACTTCCCAGTTTGTGTTGCTCCAGATATCTCTTCTACAAAAACCCAGAGACCCATTCAATACTGCATGCAAGAACAGACCCATGAAATCAGCCCCCATCCTGCATGCAAGCTCATGATGGCCCTTTCTTTCCCCTTCAATTTATCTAGCCTCAACCCTCCTATGTCCCCTTGCCCTACCCTCTATACATGTGTCTTGTCCCACCTTACCTACCTGACCTGCACTCCTCTCCCTAGCTATAAATAAATATATATTTGTAGAATGAATTGATAAGCAAAATAACCACAGGACACCCTGCCCACACATGACCAACTAGTATTCTTAACTAACAGCTGTTTCCCTTGATGATTGGACCGCTATTACTGACTTAGAGGAGGCAGGATGGTATCCATAGCAGAAAGCACAAAAGCTTTATAGCCAGAGAGACCTAGATTCAAATCCTGGCTCTGCTACTTGATAGTTTGTGTAAACTTCCTCAAGCAATTGATCCTTTCTGAGCCTATTTCCTCATCTGTAAAAGAGATCTGATATCTACTTCACAGAGTTATGAAGGGGATCAGAAATAATGTGTGCTAAATGTCTGGCATAGAGGAGAGATACAATCAATGAAGTATGTTAGGATGGTGCTTATGTGTTAACTGTCCTCTCTCACCTCCCTCTTTTGTCTATAGTGTCAACTGGGAGGAGAGCAGTAAGAAGGAGACCCATTCTTCACTTTCTTGAACATGTGTCATCCATGTGCCATCATGTTTTCATTGACCTTAAATTCATCATTGAAGTTAACCCTTCTCTAACTGACAGACCATTTGGCTTCTTAATCCTGAGGCACCCCACTCCCTTACTGGGAAAAGCCTGGGCAGTAATCCTGTTCTAGTCAAATGGCTGGCTGTTCTCTCACACCATCCTCTCAAGTGAATCCTCAACCATCGCCACCACATTCTGTTCCAACAGGCAAGAGATGGATGGGATCTCTTTCATTACAAACCTCCTATGTTCACAGCACTGTGTGGGATGGTTGGCTCCTGTCAGAGACTGAGAAGTACCTTTCAGATGCCACCGAGTGAATGCCAAACATACAGAAAGCCCAATATAAAATGCCTACAGTGGCGTGGAAGATGATATCACAGTGCAACTGAACTGTTCAAACCGAGCCTCTGTTTCTGCCTCTGATGACTATCTGCCCCTACTGGTTCTCAATTTTGTTTTGTCTCTAGCCTGTGGATTCCTGTCTCTACCTGGAATGGTTTTAGGTGCTATGCTTGAGCCCTCAACACTAGCCCTAAGACTACCCTCTAACTAAACAAGAGTCATCATAACACCATTTTTGAGGACCTCCTCCGGGCCAGGGATTGTACCAGATGCCTTATATAAATCTGGTTCCAAGATTATGATCTAAACTTAATGTCCAAGTGAAAGCATCTGATACTGACCCATCACAGCCCTAGTCTCTGATTCTGCCCAGCCCTCTCATTCCAGGAGTTGATCTCAAGGGATTGTGTTGCCTCAGAATATAAACTGGTTTATCAGTCAATCATTAAGTATGTATTGAACACCCACAGTTTGTTCACCCTGTACTAGGCATTATGGGAAATACCAAAGAAGTATTTGACATGATCCCAGCCTCTAAGGAACTTAAAATATTCTAAAAGAGAAAAGATCGAAAAATGGCGGAGTGAGGTGAGCCTCTGTAAAGCTCCCCTGGAATTTACAAAGAATCGAACAACAAAAACTCCACAAAGGACTCCCTGCACAGCACACAGGCAAGACGAAGAGGCCCACTACCGACTGAAATCACCTACAGGTGGGAGATTCGCGCGTGGAGGGAGGAGGAGGAAAGGGAGAAGTGCGCGGGGACGGAGCCGCGCGGGCGCAGGACTCAGACTCAGCTCAGTGCACCGAGCTCGCTGCTTCCCGAAACTGCCGCAGCTGCGAGTGAGGGAAGAACTTGGACTTCTAGGGCTCTGCCAGGGCTCCACAGGACTGAGGGGACAGCATATAACACGGCTGAACCCAACGCTCACGGCAGAGACCTCGGAGAAAAGACTGAGGGAAAAAGGCTGAAAACGGTGGTTTAAGCCCGCACTACCGAGCAGAGAATGGAGCCTTAGGCATTGAGACTAGCCGCCCCCTCCCTCCCCTCCCAGAGCTCGCCCCGCCCCCACCTGCCCGGTGCTAGAAGCGAAACAGTAGCAGTGTCAGATCAAAACAACAGAAAATTTGCTCAAAAAGAAAGTGAAAAATCTCCAGAGAAGGCACTTAAAGATACAGAAATATGTGACTTAAATGACAGAGAATTCAAGATTGCAGTTCTGAAAAAACTCAACGAGATACAAGAAAACACAGATAGGCAGTTAAAGGAACTCAGAAACTCAATCAAAGAACAGCATGAGCATTTTACGAAAGAGATTGAAATCTTAAAAAAGAACCAAATAGAATTTCTGGAGATGAAGAACGCAGTAGAAGAAATTAAGAATGAAATAACCAGCTTAGGTAGTAGAGTTGACCAGATGGAGGAAAGAATCAGTGACATCGAAGATAGAAACCTGGAAATTACACAGATGGAAGAAGAAAGAGACTTGAGACTTAAAAGATATGAAAGAACTCTACAAGAACTTTCTGACTCCATCAGAAAGAGCAATATAAGAATAATGGGCATACCAGAAGGAGAAGAAAGAGAGAAGGGAACAGAGAATATATTCAAACAAATTGTCGATGAGAACTTCCCAAATTTGTGGACAGAACTGGACCCTCGAATCCAAGAAGCAAATAGAACACCTAGTTACCTCAATCCCAACAGGCCTTCTCCAAGGCACATTGTATTGAAGCTGTCTAAAATCAATGACAAAGAAAGAATCCTCAAGGCAGCCAGGGAAAAGAAGACGGTAACTTACAAAGGAAATCCCATTAGATTATCATCAGATTTTTCAGCAGAAACTCTGCAAGCCAGGAGGGAGTGGAACCAAATATTCAAACTACTGAAAGAGAGAAATCATGAGCCAAGAATAATATATCCAGCAAAGATATCCTTTAGATATGAAGGAGGAATAAAGACCTTTCCAGACATACAGAAGCTGAGGGAATTTTCCAATACACGACCTGCACTACAAGAAATACTAAAGGAGGCTATTCGACCACCATCAACAGGGACAATTTGTGGCAACCAAAACTCAAAAAGGGGGAGAGTAAAGGCCTGAACTGGAATATGGGAATGGAGAAAGTAAGCGTGCTGAAGAAAATGGAATACTCTAATTATCAAACTTTCTTTTACATAAACTTAAGGGTAACCACTCAAAAAAAATCCAGAACTGAAATATATACTGAAATAAAAGAAGAAACAGAGGTAAACATCATAGAATACCACCACACAGAAATAATAGATAACGGAAAGGCAAAGAAACAATGGAGACACAGCCTTACCAGAAAACTAAAGATAGAATGACAGGAAATCCTCACATATCAATAATCTCCCTAAATGTAAATGGACTGAACTCACCAATAAAAAGGCACAGAGTAGCAGATTGGATCAAAAAACTAAACCCAACCATATGCTGTCTCCAACAGACACATCTCAGCTACAAGGACAAGAATAGACTCAAAGTGAAAGGGTGGAAATTGACACTCCAAGCAAATGGTACCCAGAGAAAATCAGGTGTAGCCATAATGATATCAGATGAAACAGACTTCAAGGTGAAAAAGATAACAAGAGACAAAGATGGACATTTCATAATGGTGAAGGGGACTGTACAACAAGAAGACATAACAGTCATCAATATTTATGCCCCCAATCAGGGAGCACCGAAATACACCAAGCAACTACTAACAGAACTAAAGGGAGAAATTGACCAAAACACAATTATACTAGGGGACTTAAATACATCGTTGACAGCTATGGATAGATCATCCAAACAGAAAATAAATAACGAAATAGTAGCCCTAAATGACACATTAGATGAAATGGACATAATTGACATTTATAGAGCATTTCATCCTAAACCATCAGACTACACATTCTTTTCTGGTGTACATGGAACATTCTCAAGGATAGACCATATATTGGGACATAAAATCAGTCTCAACAAATTTAAGAAGATTGAAATCATACCATGCATATTCTCTGATCACAAGGCTTTGAAATTGGATATCAACTGTAAAAAGAAAGCGGGGAAAAAACACAAATACATGGAGATTAAACAACATACTTTTAAAGAAGGACTGGGTCAAAGAAGAAGTTAGAGGAGAGATCAAAAGATACATAGAAACAAATGACAATGAAAATACATCCTACCAAAATTTCTGGGATGCAGCGAAAGCAGTTTTAAGAGGGAAATGTATCTCATTACAGGCCTATCTCAAGAAACAAGAAAACTCCCAAATAAATAACCTCATGTTACACCTTAAAGAACTAGAAAAAGAAGAACAAGTAAAACCCAAGGTCCGCAGAAGAAAGGAAATAATAAAAATTAGAGCAGAACTAAATGAAATAGAGAACAAAAAGACAATAGAAAAACATTAATGTGACAAAGAGCTGGTTCTTTGAAAAGATTAACAAAATCGACAAACCCTTGGCTAGACTTACTAAGATAAAAAGAGAGAAGACACTGATTAACAAAATCAGAAATGTAAAAGGGGAAGTTATCACGGACACCACAGAAATACAAAGGATCATCCAAGAATACTATGAAGGACTATACGCCACCAAATTCAACAACCTAGAAGAAATGGACAAGTTCTTAGAAACATATAGCCTTCCAAGGCTGAACCATGAAGAACTGGAAAATCTAAACAGACCGATCACCAGTAACGAAATTGACTCAGTCATCCAAAACCTTCCCAAAAGCAAAAGTCCGGGACCAGATGGCTTCACTAGTGAATTCTACCAAACCTTCAAAGAGGATCTAATACCAATTCTGCACAAACTCTTCCAAAAAATTGAAGAAGAGACAATACTCCCTAAGTCATTTTATGAGGCCAACATTACCCTGATACCAAAACCTGGTAAGGACAGCACAAAAAAAGAAAACTACAGACCAATATCTCTAATGAATACCGATGCAAAAATCCTAAATAAAATTCTAGCAAATCGAATACAACAATGCATTAAAAAGATTATTCAACATGACCAAGTGGGGTTCATCCCCGGGGCACAAGGATGGTTCAACATACGAAAATCCATCAATGTGATACATCACATAAACAAAATAAAGGACAAAAATCATATGATTATATCAAATGATGGAGAAAAAGCATTTGACAAGATACAACATCCATTTATGATTAAAACACTTAATAAAAAGGTATAGAAGGAAAATACCTTAACATAATAAAGGCCATATACGACAAGCCCTCTGCTAATCTCATAATTAATGGAGAAAAACTGAAGCCCTTTGCTCTATGTTCAGGAACACGACAGGGATGTCCCCTATCACCTCTGCTTTTCAACATAGTGTTGGAAGTCCTTGCCAGAGCAATCAGGCAAGAGAAAGAAATAAAAGGCATCCAAATTGGGAATGAAGAAGTTAAATTATCACTCTTTGCAGATGACATGATGCTATATATAGAAAACCCTAAAGACTCCACCAAAAAGCTATTAGAAACAATCAACGAATACAGTAAAGTTGCCGGCTACAAAATCAACGCACAAAAGTCCATTGCCTTCCTATATACTAACATAGAAATCTCAGAAAAAGAAATACAAAAAACAATTCCTTTTGCAATTGCAGCAAAAAGAATAAAATACCTAGGAATAAACTTAACCAAGGATGTGAAGGACCTGTATGTTGAAAACTATAAGACATTTTTGAAAGAAATTGAAGAAGACACAAAGAAATGGAAAGACATTCCGTGTTCATGGATTGGAAGAATCAACATAGTTAAAATGGCCATATTACCCAAAGCAATATACAGATTCAATGCAATCCCCATCAAAATCCCAATGGCATATTTTAAAGAAATAGAACAAAAAATCATCAGATTTGTTTGGAGCCACAAAAGACCCCGAATAGCCAAAGCAATCTTAAGAAAAAAGAACAATAATGGAGGTATCACACTTCCTGACTTTGGCTTGTACTACAGGGCTACAATAATCAAAACAGCATGGTATTGGCAGAAAAACAGACACATAGACCAATGGAATAGAATTGAGAACCCAGAAATAAAACCACATAAATATGGACAGATAATTTTTGACAAAGAAGCTAAAAACATACAATGGAGCAAAGACAGCCTCTTCAATAAATGGTGCTGGGAGAATTGGATAGCCACGTGCAAAAGAATGAAACTGGACTGCTATTTGTCACCATGTACCAAAGTTAATTCACAATGGATCAAAGACTTAAGCATAAGACCTGACACAATAAACTGCATAGAAGAAAACATAGGTACTAAACTTATGGACCTTGGGTTCAAAGAGCATTTTATGAACTTGACTCCAAAAGCAATGGAAGTAAAAGCTAAAATAAACGAATGGGACTATATGAAACTTAAAAGCTTCTGCACAGAAAAAGAAACCATTGACAAAATAAAGAGGCCACCAACTGAATTGGAGAAGATTTTTGCAAACAGTGCCTCTGATAAGGGGCTAGTATCCAGAATATACAAGGAACTCATGCAACTCAACAACAAAAAAACCAACAACCCAATTGAAAAATGGGCAGAGGACTTGAAGAGACATTTCTCCAAAGAGGACATACAAATGGCAAATAGACATATGAAGAAATGCTCAACATCACTAATCATCAGAGAAATGCAAATCAAAACCACAATGAGATATCACCTCACCCCAGTCAGAATGGCTATCATCAACAAGACAAATAGTAACAAATGTTGGAGAGGCTGTGGAGAAAAAGGAACCCTCATACACTGTTGGTGGGAATGCAGACTGGTGCAGCCGTTATGGAAGACAGTGTGGAGGTACCTCAAAAAATTACGAATAGAATTGCCATATGACCCAGCAATCCCTCTCCTGGGTATCTACCAAAAAAATCTGAAAACATTTAGAGATAAAGACACGTGTGCTCCAATGTTCACTGCAGCTTTGTTTACGGTGGCCAAGACATGGAAACAACCAAAATGTCCTTCGATAGATGAATGGATAAAGAAGTTGTGGTATATATACACAATGGAATACTATTCGGCGGTAAGAAAAGATGAAATAGGACCATTTGTGACAACATGGATGGATCTTGAGAGTATAATGCTGAGCGAAATAAGTCAGACAGAAAAAGCAGAGAACCATGTGATTTCACTGATATGTGGTATATAAACCAAAAACAACAAAAGAACAAGACAAACAAATGAGAAACAGAAACTTATAGACACAGATAATAGTTTAGTGGTTGCCAGAGTGTAAGGGGGGTGGGGGGTGGGAGATGAGGGTAAGGGGGATCGAATATATGGTGATGGAAGGAGAACTGACTCTGGGTGATGAACACACAATGGGATTTATAGATGATGTAATACAGAATTGTACACCTGAAATCTATGTAATCTTACTAACAATTGTCACCCCAATAAATTTAATAAAATAAAATAAAATAAATAAAAAAATAAAAAATGCTCAACATCACTAATCATCAGAGAAATGCAAATCAAAACCACAATGAGATATCACCTCACCCCAGTCAGAATGGCTATCATCAACAAGACAAATAATAACAAATGTTGGAGAGGCTGTGGAGAAAAAGGAACCCTCATACACTGTTGGTGGGAATACAGACTGGTACAGCCGTTATGGAAGGCAGTGTGGAGGTTCCTCAAAGAATTACGAATAGAATTGCCATATGACCCAGCAATCCCTCTCCTGGGTATCTACCAAAAAAATCTGAAAACATTTAGAGATAAAGACACGTGTGCTCCAATGTTCATTGCAGCTTTGTTTACGGTGGCCAAGACATGGAAACAACCAAAATGTCCTTCGATAGATGAATGGATAAAGAAGTTGTGGTATATATACACAATGGAATACTATTCGGCGGTAAGAAAAGATGATATAGGAACATTTGTGACAACATGGATGGATCTTGAGAGAGTAATGCTGAGCGAAACAAGTCAGACAGAAAAAGCAGAGAACCATGTGATTTCACTGATATGTGGTATATAAACCAAAAACAACAAAAGAACAAGACAAACAAATGAAAAACAAAGACTCATAGACACAGACAATAGTTTAGTGGTTGCCAGAGGGTAAGGGTGGCGGGGGTGGGGGGTGGGAGATGAGGGTAAGGGGGATCGAATATATGGTGATGGAAGGAGAACTGACTCTGGGTGATGAACACACAATGGGATTTATAGATGATGTAATACAGAATTGTACACCTGAAATCTATGTAATTTTACTAACAATTGTCACCCCAATAAATTTAATTAAAAAGAAAAAAGAAATACAAATTGGTAGTTACAAAATAGTTATAAAAAAAACCCCACCATTTTCCAATAATGAAAATAACTAGAACTTGGAATGAGACAGAGCAATTAATGGAGGTTGTAACATTGGGCCTATAAAGAAAACCTAATCACGGCACATCCCTGGGCTTCACACTGAAAAATACTTATATAATCATAATAATGTAAACACTAACTTTAATTATTTTCAATTTTAGGAATCCAACCTAGAGACAAATCACAGAAAATTTAATTATGACTACAAAGTGCAAAATAAATTTTAACAAACTTAATGTAAAAGCATAGTGTACAGAAATTGGAAAGTAGACAAAGGGGAGGTAGAAGGATATGTGGAGGCACTAATATTCTAATTTTAGAAAGTGTAGAATCAGGAGATACTATCTATAGATAATGGAACAAGAGATAGAGATTTGTTTGTGTTATATCCAGGCACACAAAGATACATGTTAGAATGGTTGTCTATGGGGACGAGAACTAAATAGGGGAACTTAAAAGAGTGTGCTGCAATGTAAGTGAGTTAAATCCCCATCTATTACAGCTGGAAGTCACTAGATGATGTCTAGTGCTGGTACAACGAGGAAGGGCAGTATATGCATATCATTTAGAGAAAACTAATTATTACAGTATTCCACTTACTGGTCTCCTTGCTTCCACCCTTGCCCCCTTTCCGTCTACTATTAATACAGCAGCTAGCAAGATTCTTTTAAAAGTTAACTCAGAGGGCCGGCCTGGTGGCTCAGATGGTTGGAGTGCCAAGCTCCTAACAACGAGGTCTCCGGTTCGATTCCCACATGGACCAGTGAGCTGTGCCCTCTACAGCTAAGATTATGAACAATGGCTCTGCCTGGAATGGGGCTGCCATGAGCAGCCGGAGGTCGGAGTGAGCTGCTGTGTGCTGCCGGGCTGCTATGCTGCCAAGGGCTACCGTGTGCTGCTGCAGGCTACAGTGTGCTGCCAGGAGCAGCCAGTGGCCAGCATGAGTGACCGGCAGCCAGCGTGAGTAGCCGGCAGCCATTGTGAGCGGCTGGCAGCCGGCGAGAGCTGCTCTGAGCGGCCGACCAACGACAGGTGACCAACTACCTGGGGAGTGGGGGAGCACAAGGCACATAATACCAGCATGAGCCAGGGAGCTGTGTCCTACACAACTAGACTGAGAAACAACAGCTTGAACTGGAGTGGCGTGGGGAGGTGGAAGAAAGGGAAAAAAGAAAAAAATGTTAACTCAGACCTTGTCACCCATGGCTTGTCCAATGGCTTCCCATCTGTGAAATTTCATATATCTATATCTATATAGATATAGATATATGAAATATATATATAAATTTCATATATATATATATATACACACACACACACACACACACACACACACACACACACATACATATATATCTGCCCCCAGTTCCTGGAACAGAGCTCCTAAAACCCTTGTAAATTCATAAGTGATAAAAGCACCAGGAGCATCTTTTCTTCTAATACTTGCTCTTTGACCACAGTTCCTGACACAGGGCTCCTGAAACCCTTATAATTTCCTGGGTGATAGGAGTATCTTTTGTTCTAATGAGGTGACGGGGTGGCTCCTAGATGAGGGCTGGTCACCCAAAAAGACAAGCCATGGGGTTACAATCTTGGAATTTTGAGCCCCACCCCTATTCTCTTGAGAAGGGAAAAAGGCTAAAAATAGGGTTAATAGTTATTCATGCCTACGTGATGAAGCTTCTGTAAAAATCCCCAAAGTATGAGGTTCAGTGAGTATCTGCTTACCTGAAGGGTGACATATCCCAACTCCACATGGACAGAAACTCCCACACTGATGACCTTCCCAGACCTCACCTTATGTATATGTATTTCTTCATCTGGCTGTTTATTTGTATAATTTATCACATCCTTTATTAAACTGGTAAACCTAAGTAAGTGTTTCCCTGAATTCGGTGAGCCACTCTAGAAAATTAAACCCGAGGAAGGTGTTGTGGGAACCTCAGATTTATAGTCAATCAATCAGTCAGAAGCATAGGTGACAACCTGGACTTGTCATTGGCATCTGAAGTGGGGTATCAACAATCTCATGAGATTGAGCTCTTAACCTATGGGATCTGACAGTATCTCCAGGTAAACAGTGTCAGAACTGAGTTAATGTGTAGGACACTCAGCTGGTGTTGCAGAGAACTGCTTGTTGTAGGGAAAAACCTCCACATATCTGGTGTCAGAAGTGTTGTGAATGTGGTAGCAGTGTGAGAATAAAGGAGAAACACAAGAAGGAAGAATGAGGTTGTTCTAATACATTATCTCTTTCAGAGCAAAAGCCAGTCATCTTAATGACTTACTGGACCTTACACAATCATCCATCCCATCATCCCCCAGTCCCTGCTACTCCCTCTTGCTTACTCTGCACCAGTGGCCTCCTTGCTGTTCCTTGAACAAACTGGACATGTTCTCCCACAGGCCCTTTGTACCAGCTGTTATTTCTGCCTAGAATGATCTCTCCCCATATTTTGCACGGCTTGCTCTATCACTTCTTTAAGGTCCTTATTCTTTTTTTTCTTTGTCTTTTTTTAATTAAAGTTTATTGGGGTGACAATTGTTAATAAAGTTGCATAGATTTCAGATATACAATTCTGTAATACATCATCTATACATCACATTCTGTGTTCATCACACAGAGTCAGTTATCTTTCCATCACCATATATTTGATCCCCTTTACCCTCATCTACCACCCCCCACCCCCACTTAAACTCTGGTAACCACTAAACTATTGTCTGTGACTGTGAGTTTTTGTTTCTTCATTTGTTTGTCTTGTTCGTTGTTTTCATTTTTATATACCACATATCAGTGAAATCATATGGTCCTTGACTTTTTCTGTCTGACTTACTTCGCTTAACATTATAATCACATGATATATCATATTGCCGCAAATGGTACTATTTCATCTTTTCTTATGGCTGAATACTATTCCATTGTGTATATACACCACAAGTTCTTTATCCATTCATCTATCAAAGGGCACTTTTATTGTTTCCATGTCTTGGCCACCATAAATAAAGTTGCAATGAACATTGGAGCACATATGTCTTTATGGATAAATGTTTTCAGACTATTTGGGAAGAAACCCAGGAGAGGGATTGCTGGGTCATATGGTAATTCTATTCATAATTTTTTAAGAAACCTCCACACTGCCTTCCATAGCGGCTGCACCAGTCTGCATTCCCACCAACAGTGCATGAGGGTTCCTTTTTCTCCACAGCCTCTCCAACACTTGTTATTATTTGTCTTGTTGATGATAGCCATTCTGACTGGGGTGAAGTGATATCTCATTGTGGTTTTGATTTGCATTTCTCTGATGATTAGTGATGTTGAGCATTTTTTCATATGTCTATTGGCCATTTGTATATCCTCTTTGGAGAAATGTCTCTTCAGGTCCTCTGCCCATTTTTCAATTGGTTAGTATGTTTGTTGTTGAGTTGTATGAGTTCCTTATACATTTTGGATATTAACCCCTTATCAGAGGCACTGTTTGCTAAAATCTTCTCCCATTCAGTTGGTGGCCTCTTTATTTTGTCGATGGTTTCTTTTGCTGTGCAGAAGCTTTTAAGTTTCATATAGTCCCATTCATTTATTTAAGCTTTTACTTCCATTGCCTTTGGAGTCAAATTCATAAAATGCTCTTTGAACCTGAAGTGCATAGGTTTACCACCTATGTTTTCTTCTATGCAGTTTATTGTTTCAGGTCTCATGTTTAGGTCTTTGATCCATTTTGAGTTAATTTTTGTACATGGTGACGGACAACAATCGAGTTTTATTCTTTTGCACGTGGCTTTCCAATTCTCCCATGACCATTTATTGAAGAGGCTGTCTTTTCTCCATTGTAAGTTTTTGGCTTCTCTGTCAAAACTTATCTGTCTATATTTATGTGGGTTTATTTCTGTGTTCTCAATTCTATTCCATTGGTCTTTGTCTCTGTTTTCTGCCAATACCATGCTGTTTTGATTATTGTTGCCCTGTAGTACAAGCTGACGTCAGGGAGTGTGATACCTCCAGTATCAATCTTTTTTCTTAAGAGTGCTATGGCTTCGGGGTCTTTTGTTGTTCTATACAAATCTAATGATTTTTTTTTGTTCTATTTCTTTTAAAAATGCCATTGGGATTTTGATGGGGATTGCATTAAATCTGTATGTTGCTTTGGGTAATATGGCCATTTTAACTATGTGGATTCTTCCAATCCATGAACATGAAATGTCTTTCAATTTCTTTCTGTCCCTCCAATTTCTTTTAAAAATGTCTTATAGTTTTCAGTATGTAGGTCTTTCACATTAAGTTTATTCGTAGGTATTTTATTCTTTTTGTTGCAGTGGCAAAAGGAATTGGTTTTTTAAATCTCTTTTTCTGATATTTCATTGTTAGTATATAGGAATGCAATGGACTGTTTTTTCTTTTTTAAAAAAATTTTTTTTCTATTGGGGAAGGGGTACAGGACTTTATTGGGGAACACTGTGTACTTCCAGGACTTTTTTCCAAGTCAAGTTGTTGTCCTTTCAATCTTAGTTGTGGAGGGTGCCGTTCAGCTTCAAGTTGTTGTCCTTTCAGTCTTAGTTGTGGAGGGCGCAGCTCAGCTCCAGGTCCAGTTGCCTTTGCTAGTTGCAGGGGACGCAGCCCACCATCCCTTGTGGGAGTTGAACCGGCATCCTTGTGGTTGAAAGGACGTGCTCCAACCAACTGAGCCATCCGGGAGCTCAGCGGCAGCTCAGCTCAAGGTGCCATGTTCAATTTTAGTTCAATTTTAGGGGGCAGAGCCCACCATCCCTTGTGGGACTCAAGGAATTGAACTGGCAACTTTGTGGTTGAGAGCCCACTGGCCCATGTGGGAATCGAACCGGCAGCCTTCGGAGTTAGGAGCATGGAGCTTTAATCGCCTGAGCCACTGGGCCGGCCCCTGCAATGGACTTTTGTACGTTGATTTTGTAGCTGGCAGCTTTACTGTATTCATTTATTGTTTTTAATAGCTTTTTGGTGGAGTCTTTAGGGTTTTCTATATATAGCATCATGTCATCTGCAAAAAGTGACAATTTAACTTCTTTTTTTCCCTTTCTTCCGCCTGCACCCCCATACTCCAGTTCAAGCCGTTGTTTCTCAGTCTAGTTGTGTAGGACACAGCTCCCTGGCCCATGCTCATATTATGAGACTTGTGGTCCCCCCAGCTGAGGCAGTGGGGCGCCAGTCATCAGTTGGCCGCTCACAGCAGCTCACGGCAGCTCTTGCAGGCTGCCGGCCACGCACGATGACTGCCAGCCACTCATGCTGGCCACAGGCCCCTCCTGGCAGCACAGGGTAGCCCACGGCAGCACAGCAGCCCACAGCAGCTCACACCAACCTCCAGCTGCTCTTAGCAGCCCAGCTCCAGGGAGAGCCGTTGTTCACAATCTTAGCTGTAGAGGGCGCAGCTCACTGGCCCATGTGGGAATTGAACAGTCGCGACCTCAGTGTTAGGAGCAGGGCACTCCAACCACCTGAGCTACCGGGCCAGCCCCTAAATTAACTTCTTCATTCCTAATTTGGACGCCTTTTATTTCTTTCTCTTGCCTGATTGCTCTGCTAAGGACTTCCAATACTATGTCGAAAAGCAGAGGTGACAGGGGACAGCCCTGTCTTGTTCCTGAAGGTAAAGCAAAGGGCTTCAGTTTATCACCGTTAATTATGGTATTAGCTGAAGGTTTGTCATACATGGCCTTTATTATATTAGGTATTTTCCTCTTATACCTATTTTATTAAGTGTTTTAATCATAAATGGATGCTGTGTCTTGTCAAATGCTTTTTCTGCATCTATTGATATAATCCTATGATTTTTGTCCTTTATTTTGTTTATGTGATGTATCACATTGATGGATTTGCGGATGTTGAACCATCCTTGTGCCCCGGGGATGAACCCCACTTGGTCATGATGAATAATCTTTTTAATGCATTCTTGTATTTGATTTGCTAGAATTTTGTTTAGGATTTTTGCGTCTGTGTTCATCAGAGATATTGATCTGTAATTTTCTATTTTTGTGTTATCCTTACCAGGTTTTGGTATCACAGTAATGTTGGCCTCATAAAATGAGTTAGGGAGTACTGTCTCTTCTACAATTTTTTGGAAGAGTTTGAGAAGGACAGGTATTAGATCCTCTTTGAATATTTGGTAGAATTCACTAGTTAAGCCATCTGATGCTTTGGGGCAGGTTTCAGATGATTGATTTAATTTCCTTACTGGTGATTGGTCTATTTAGATTTTCCAGTTCTTTGTGATTCAGCCGGGGAAGGTTATATGTTTCTAAGAACTTGTCCATTTCTTCTAGGTTATTGCGTTTGGTGGCATATAGTCCTTCATAGTATTCTTGGATGATCCTTTGTATTTCTGTGGTGTCCGTGATAACCTCCCCTCTTTCATTTCTGATTTTATTTGTGTCTTTTCTCTTTTTAATCTTAGTGAGTCTACCCAAGCGTTTGTCAATTTTATTTATCTTTTCAAAGAACCAGCTCTTTGTTGCATTAATTTTTTCTATTGTCTATTTGTTCTCTATCAGAGTTCTGCTCTGATTTTTATTATTTCCTTCCTTCTGCTGTTTGGGTTTCATTGGTTCTTTTTCTAGTTCTTTAAGTTGTAATGTGAGGTTATTTATCTGGGATTTTTCTTGTTTCTTGAGATAGGCCTGTAATGATATAAATTACCCTCTTAAAACTGCTTTTGCTGCATCCCAAAAATTTTGGTAGGATGTATTTTCATCGTCATTTGTTTCTATGCATCTTTTGATCTCTCCTCTTGTTTCTTCTTTGACCCGGTCGTTCTCTAAAAGCATGTTACTTAATCTCCATATATTTGTGATTTTTCTTCCTTTCTTTTTGCTGTTGATATCCAATTTCAAAGCCTTGTGATCAGAGAATATGGTTAGGATGATTTCAGTCTTCTTAAATTTACTGAGGCTCATTTTATGGCCCAATATATGGTCTATCCTTGATAATGTTCCATGTACACTAGAAAAGATTGAATAGTCACATGTTCCAGGATGAAGTGCTCTATAAATGTCAATTGTGCCTATTTCATCTAATGTGTCATTTAGGGCTGGTATTTATTTATTTATTTTTTGTTTGGATGATCTATCCATAGCTGTCAATGATGTATTTATGTCCCTTACTATGATTGTGTTTTGGTCAATTTCTCCCTTTAGTTCTGCTAGCAGTTGCTTGGTATATTTTGGTGCTCCCTGATTGGGGGCATAAATATTGATGACTGTTATGTCTTCTTGTTATATAGTCCCCTTTATCATTATGAAATGTCCACCTTTGTCTCTTGTTACCTTTTTTATCCTGAAGTCTATTTCATCTGATATCAGTATGACTACACGAACTTTTCTCTGGATACCATTTGCTTGGAGTGTCAATTTCCACCCTTTCACTTTGAGTCTATGCTTGTCCTTGGAGCTGAGATGTGTCTCTTGGAGACAGCACATGGTTCAGTTTAGTTTTTGATCCAATCTGCTACTCTGTGCCTTTTAATTACTGAGTTCAGTCCATTTACATTTAGGGTGATTATTGGTATGTGAGGATTTCCTGTCATTCTATCTTTAGTTTTCTGGTAAGGATGTGTCTCCTATGTTTCTTTGCCTTTTTGTTGCTGTCTATTATTTCTGGGTGGTGGTATTCTATGATGTTTCCCTCTGTTTCTTCTTTTATTTCAGTATATATTTCAGTTGTGGATTTTTTTTGAGTGGTTACCCTTAAGTTTATGTAAAAGAAAGCTTGATATTTAGAGTATTCCATTTTCTTCTCATATTCCGGTTCAGACCTTTACTCTCCCCCTTTTTATGTTTTGGTTGCCACAAATTGTCCCTGTTGATGGTGGTCGAATAGCCTCCTTTAGTATTTCTTGTAGTGCAGGTCATGCATTAGAAAATTCCCTCAGCTTCTGTATGTCTGGAAAGGTCTTTATTCCTCCTTCATATCTAAAGGATATCTTTGCTGGATATATTATTCTTGGCTCATAATTTCTCTCTTTCAATAGTTTGAATATTTGGTTCCACTCCCTCCTGGCTTGTAGAGTTTATACTGAAAAATTTGCTGATAATCTAATGGACTTTGTGGGTTACCGTCTTCTTTTCCCTGGCTGCCTTGAGGATTCTTTCTTTGTCGTTGATTTTAGACAGCTTCAATACAATGTACCTTGGAGAAGGCCTGTTGGGATTGAGGTAATTAGGTATTCTATTTGCTTCTTGGATTCGAGGATCCAGTTCTGTCCACAAGTTTGGGAAGTTCTCATCGACAATTTGTTTGAATATATTCTCTGTTCCCTTCTCTCTTTCTTCTCCTTCTGGTATGCCCATTATTCTTATATTGCTCTTTCTGATGGAGTCAGAATGTTCTTGTAGAGTTATTTGATTTCTTTAAACTCTCAAGTTTCTCCCTTCTTCGATCCGTATCATTTCCAGATTTCTATCTTCGGTATCATTGATGCTTTCCTCCATCTGGTCAGCTCTATTACCTAAGCTGGCTATTTCATTCTTCATTTCTTTTATTGAGTTCTTAATCTCCAGAAATTCTATTTGGTTCTTTTTTGAAATTTCAATCTCTTTGGTAAAATGTTCATGTTGTTCTTTGATTGTGTTTCTGAGTTCATTAAAATGCCTGTCTGTGTTTTCTTGCATTTTGTTGAGTTTTTTCCAAACTGCAATCTTGAATTCTCTGTCATTTAACTCACATATTTTCATGTCTTTAAGTTCATTTTCTGGAGACTTCTCATTTTCTTTCTTAGCCGCCTTGTTGCCTTGGTTATTCATGGCAATTAGTGAATTATTATTTCTCTTCCTAGGTATCTACAGGAGTGGGTTCAGCAACAGGTTGGTAGGAAGAGGTCTTTCCTTTGGTTTCCAGTAGGTGTCAGTAGAATGCTTTGTATTCTTTCCAACTGCAGCCTTTAATTCTCTCTCAGGCTGTAGTGTTAGATTTTCTCACACAATGGGGGGATTCCCTGGAATGTGGGCTTCTCCCTTGTGAGCAGATTGCCTGGGTCTCAGTGCACCGCCTCCGTGTGGGGATGTGGAAAGCTTCTGAAGTTCCGAAGCTCTTCCTGCACCAGATTCAGAGCCTGTGTGTTTCAGCAGCTCTGTTTACACCTGCATGGATCTGCCCAGATTGGTGGGGGCAGGGGTGGGGCTGTTTGTGAGAGGTGGCTGTGAGCAACGCCGGCGACCACCAGAACAACCCATCCTGCACCCAGGGCTCCCTCCCCTTCTCCAGAAGTAGCTGGGCTGCGGGTCCGTGTCTGCGGGCAGCAGTTCTCAGAACTGACACTGCTACCGTTCTGCTTCTAGCACTGGGAAGGTCGGGGTGAGGTGATCTCTGCAAGAGTGGGGAGGGGGCAGCTAGTCTCCGTGCCTAAGCCTTCTGTCCTCTGCTTGGCAGTGAGGACTTAAACCGCTGTTTTCACCCTTCTTCCCTCAGTCTTTGCTCTGAAGTCTCTCTGTGAGCGTTGGGTTCTGCCATGTTATATGCTGATCCCTCAGGCGGGACTGTGGGCCGTAAGGGGAGCACTAGCAGTCTGAATTCTCTCCTCTCCCCTGGCTGCAGTAGTTCCGGAATGCAGGAGCTCCAAGCTTGGTCTGTGTCCTGTGCCCCCGCGGGCCGTGTCTCCACACTTCCCCTTCGCTCCTCCCCCACTTGCCCAATTTGCCCACCTATAGATGATTTCAGTTGCATATCTCTTAGTTGTGCCTGTCTGCTGCGCAGGGAGTCCTTTGTGGAATTATAGTTATTTAATTTGTTGTAAATTCCAGGGGAGATTTCAAGAGGCTCACCGCAGGCCACCATTTCTATGACGTGTAAGGTCTTTATTCAAATGTCTTTCTCAGAGTAGTTTGCTCTGGCTACACTATTTGAAATTGCAGCCCCCTCCTTACCAGATGTTCCTATATCCTTGCTCTGCTTTTTTTTTCTCGATATTATTTCTGGGTGGTGGTATTCTATGATGTTTCCCTCTGTTTCTTCTTTTATTTCAGTATATATTTCAGTTGTGGATTTTTTTTTGAGTGGTTACCCTTAAGTTTATGTAAAAGAAAGCTTTTTTTTTTACCGTGTTTACCGTGTTTTAACATACTACGTATTTTAAATATTTAGTTGTTTAAATTAATGATTTAATTGTTTATTGTTGCTCTCCCCATTAGAATGTAAACTCAATAAGAGCAGGGATTTTCATGTTTTGTTCACTGCTGTATCCCCCTGTTGAGAAGAGTGACTGTCACACAGTAGGTGATAGTTAGGTGTGAATTGCTTTCCCCCAAAATTCATATGCTGATCCCAACCCCCAGTACCTCAGAATGTAACCATATTTGGAGATAAGGCTTTTAAAGTTGTGATTAAGTTAAAATGAGGCCGTTGGGATGGGGTCCTAATCCAGTGCAACTAGTTTCCTTATAAGAGGAAGAGATGCCAAGGGTGTGTATGCACAGAGGGATAACCATGTGAAAAGATAGCAACAGGCTGGTCATCTGCAAGCCAAGGAGAGAGGCCTAGAATGTCTTTTCTACACCTTCAACCCAAGGTTTCTCCCTTATGTCATTTGCATAGCAACTCTCTGATGAAATCTTCTCCAACTCCTTGGAAAAGAGTAAACAATTTCTCACTGATTCCATCTTGCATAAAAACAGAACCCCCTCCTTGCTCAACAACTTACCAAAAGCATCTACTTTTTCACATACACAATTAAGTAAATATTTAATGTATGGATCTGGTAGGTGTTTCAGTTGCTGTGTATTCATGATAAATATGTCTAAGTTAATGTTATGTCCAGTTAGAAATGATTTGTACAAATGTCTGGTGACCTATTTTGGGAGTATGGTTTCCAAGGAGGGATGTGAGAAAGGAGTAAAGTCAGTCACTGTCCCATACTACTACTTAGAGCATTTGTTTTTGCCTCAAAGAGCAACATTTTCATGCTGCCAGATACTGAGAGCCTGCTAGGGAAGGGAAGGGGAAAAATCCTCTTCCAGAATCAATGCACTGTGGAATATCTCTAGAAAGAAACACAAGAGACTGGTAACAGGGGTGGAAACCGGAGAACTCGAGATAAGGGAGGGAGAGAAACCTAATTTTCAGTGTATACCGTTTGATAACTGGAATTTTGCTCCATGTACATATATTAGCTATACAAAATATTAATTAATTTTTATATCAATCTACTGTGCAAAACCATAGTACTTGGATCTCAAGCCAAACATCTACCCAGCTACAAATGGATATAAAATTATTATGTTTCTTATATTCAAAGCTGAGGTATTAAATACTATGTATTCTGGAAATTTGTTAGACTCTGAACCCCACACTGAGTAAAAACTAAAAAAGAAATTAATGTATGCAATGGCACATTCCTTGTTGATATGATTTTCTTTAAATGCACAGAAATAAGCAAAAGAAAACTGATCTAAACTATAATGTCCAAATACTTCAATAAAGCAACAATTTTAAGGATAATTGGACGTCTGAAAACATGCAGTGACAACATTTTAATTACGTTTTAATATGATGTATTATTGATTTACCAGGAATTTTAAGCTGTCTGTGTTATAGATAACAAGAGAAGACCATTCTATCCAGGAATAAATGGTTCCCTGCTTTGTTTTAATTTGGATGTAATAATGATAGAGACCTAATGTCTTGGAATGAAAGAGTACTTCATTGAAAACTCCATTCACTCAAAATTTCCCTATTATCCCAGTGACTGTAATACCAAATGTCACAAGTTAAAACAAAACAAAATATGGAAATGTCCCTTGTGCAAACTGAGTCTCTAAGTATGAAGACATACTCCTTTTTTCATATGACCTCTAAGACCCTTCTGAACCTGAGAATGCCTACCAGACCGCTAGCCATCCAAGGCAAATAGTCATCATTATAATGTGTCTTCCCCTGGCAACTCCAGGAAATTGACTTCCATTCCTATTGATGAACCTCACACTACTGGCACCTCCCATCACATCTTGCTTCCAATCTCTGAAATCACTTGCACAGAAAGTAAGCTGCAGACTAATTTTCAAAAGGTGATGTGAGTATGTTAAAGAAAAGAAGGAGAGGAAGGAGAAGGAGGAGAAGGAGAAGGAGAAGAGGAAGAGGAAGAAGAAGAAGAAGAAGAAGAAGAAGAAGAAGAAGAAGAAGAAGAAGAAGAAGAAGAAGAAGAAGAAAGAAGAGGAGGAGGAATGTGCTTCTTAACCCCCCTTTTTTTAAACAACACTAGACAGTATATAATTAAATGCTAAATTGGGTGATACAGAGTAAGCCCTTTTCTAAATAGGGAAGGAATCAGGATAAACTGAACCAGCTAAACCAAGATATCTACTGACCTGGAGCTATTCACTATACCTCTGAGCCTCTACTCTCTGTGCTTCTGTTCTGGATTAAATAATATCCCATCAGTTATTATATTTATCCGTAGAAACTTAAACTCTGTTATTCTAAAAGAAAAAGTCATCTCTTCACCCTTACAAAGTTGGTTCCTATCTGGTAACAGCTTTATTGATTATGCGTGTACACTGATATATTCATCTATTCTGGCTGCCATAACAAAATACCATCGACTGGGTGGATTAAATAACAAAAATGTATTTTCTCACAATTTTGGAGTCCCAAATCAAGGTGCTGGCCAATTTGGTTCCTGGTACAAGCTCTCTTGCTGGCTTGCAGATGGCAACCTTCTGGCTGCATCCTCACATGGCATACAGAAAGAGGTCAGATCTCTGGAGTCTCTTTCTCTTCTTCTAAGGACACCAGTCTTATTAGATTAGGGCCCCACCCTTATGACCTCACTAAACCTAATTACCTCCTTATAGACCCTACCTCCAAATACAGTCACATTGGGGGTCAGGGCTTCAACATATGAATTTGGGGGGAAGGGAACATAATTCAGTCCATAACAACTGGTTTAACATTAAAACAGACTGTTTTCTATTTTAGTAAGTTAGCAGTTTATCGGAGATGTATGTGAGGAGCATGTATCTACTTACATATATACAAACCTTTAGAAATAGCCAAGAGGTGAAGTGAACAGGTTGTTTTGGAATTGGTGGGGATGATGCACAGAATGTATTTGGGGAAGGAGGAATAGAAAGTTAGGGAGGTATGCGAAAAATCAGCATTTGGAATAGGAAAGGAACAGCAGCAGTACCCTTACTGGCAGTCTTTAACCTGGAGAGTGTTGAGTTGCTAGTAAAGTCTTGCATCAAAGCAAACAAATTCCACAGGATTGAACAGGCTGCTTTGAATCGCCACTCCTCCCAATAATCACTGGGACAAAATGATTTGCCCTGCCTGGCAGGCTGGAGTATGAACATTGGCATAACCTGTCCCATCTTGATTGCAGGCTTGCAGGAGCACGGCAACTGTGTCTCGTTAACTCACTCTCTACAGTATTGATGGGCAAAGAAGCATTTAAATGCTTTTGATGGTGATGATTATAGAGGAAATGGAATATAAATACGTACTGACAAGTTTCATCAGAACAACTTTTATAACCCCATTATTAAGGAGATGAATATCTTCATATTCCTAAACAAGAGGTCTAAAGCCTCTTCACCCCTCACTTATTTTGTTAAAATGCTATTCTCATTCTCCATTTTTCCCCTGGGTGTGCATTAGTTACTATGGAAACATCGGGAAACAGTAGTTTGAGCATATCAACATTCCCAAGTTCTATTAGACTATGAAGCTAATTTATGTCAAGGTATTGGGAAGGGAGTTGTTGCTGAGGGTTATAAATTAATGCAAGGCAAAATGAAATATATGGCACTGTTAGAAAAACACAGGCCTCACTTGGCACCACAGAGGGGGCTAGGCACATCTCATTTGCCCACTTCACGTACCAGAATCTTGACTATAGTTATCAGTGAGGTTGTCTGAACCTGTTCATACTGCTATAACAAAATGCCATAAACTGGGGGGCTTATAAATGGCAAACATTTATTTCTTACAGTTCTGGAGGCTGGGAAGTCCAAGACAATGGTGCCAGCATATTTGGTGTCTGGAGAAAAACTGATCCCATGACAGCCGACATCTTTTCAATGTGTCCTCTCATGACATAAGGGACAAGAGAACTCTCTGGGGTCTCTTTTATAAGGCACTAATCTTATTCATGAGGGCTCTACCCTCATAATCTAAGTACCTCCCAAAGCGCCATCTGTTATCATCACCTTGGGGGTTAAATTTCAACATACAAATTTGTGGGGAACACAAACTTTCAGTCTATAGCAGAGGTCTACTAAGTCAAGATATTTATCTATAACAACATCAGCGTAAGTACTTTTCTTCTTTTGCTGTAATTATTTATTTATAAACAATTTGTAATTTGTTTCATTACTACTTTAACCCAAGATTTTCAGACAAGTCATTTTAAATTTCCAAGTGGCCATATTTTTTCCCTATGGTTCTATTGGTAATTTATCATTTTTTAATTTAATTGTGTAAGAATCTTTGCCCACATGTATGTGTACCTACTATACAGCTCAACCCAATGTACCACATACAATTAAAACTGAATTTACTGTCTTCTCTCTTGAACTAGATACTCCTCCGTATTCTTTACCTCAGTTGTAATACCACATCCACCCAATCATTCAAGCTAGAAATCTGGAAATCACCTTTGCCTCCTTCCTCTCCCTTATTCACTAAATTAAATCAATCACCAAGCCCTGCAAACTTTACCTCCTAAAAATTCTTCCAATGTGTTCCCTCCTCTATATTTCTTTTTTGACATTATCTATTAAATCACGCCATGAGAGTTGAGGATTAAGTTCACTTCAAGCACTCACTCCCACCTCTCATCCATCCCTTCCAGTATAGTTTTAACATGATTCTTACTTTCTCTAATGGTTACCTTTTTCCCTTTAAATAATATGCATAAACTTACATTTCTTGTTTGATCAAACATAGGCAGTTTCTCCTAACTGCCCACCTTGTAAGATGAAGACATTAGTGTCCTGTATTTCCCTCTACCTCTTCTCACCCATACCTCCTAACCTATACCCATTTTCCACGTCTCTATTTTCACACTTGTCCAAACCATCATCTTTTCAAGCCTCTAACTGATCTCCCTATTTAAAGTCTTGTCCCCTCTTAACACTCTGCACAACAGTAAAAGTGACCTTTTATGAATATAAATAAATTTCTGCTTCCATCAATGGCAGACTAAATTGTTTCAAACTAACCATCCATTGAGAACAACTGTAAAAGCTGTTCAACATATTTAAAAACATTTTTGCTTACATTGGAAGGCCACCAAGGCAGCAAGGAATTGATAGGCCAAGATTGTGGAGAATTTAGAGAGAGATGAATTTAGAGAGAGATGAGATCTGGCTACTGTTTTGTTTTTAACACATTTGCCAGTTTGAAAACTGCGGATTGAGAAGCTAATAACCTGAGCAGAAAACAGTGGCTGAGAGTCTAAGAAGATGAGCAGAGCTTTCAGAAATCTCATGGAACTAAGAGGGAAGGAAATGGAGTTGAGTGCCCATGAAGGAGAAGGAACCGTGGTTAACACCCCTGAATCTCACCTGAGTCTCCCAAAGGGCCATAACCTAAGAGTAAGAGAGAATAGGAAACACATCATCCCTCATAAACACTGAAGCCCAGTCTCAATCACTGATCAGATTAATGTGATTTATCCCTACTTTGAGTGCTTGCCAGAGTAAAAAATAAATTCTCTCTGGAGGAAGAGCATCAGCAAGCACCTCAGATTATCTCTTTAATTTTGTATATGGTGTCCAACATTCAATAACTAATAATGAAGTATGCAAAAGTACAACCACTAACTGAAAATCAAGAGAAAAATGGACAACAGACACAAACTCTCAGAAGATATAGATATTGGACTTCCAGAAAAATGGCGGCGTGAGGTGAGCCTCTGTAAAGCTCCCCTGGAATTTACAACGAATCGAACAACAAAAACTCCACAAAGGACTCCCTGCACAGCACACAGGCAACACGAAGAGGCCCACTACCGACTGAAATCACCTACAGGTGGGAGATTCGCACGAGTGGAGGGAGGAGGAAAGGGAGAAGTGCGCGGAGACGGAGACGCGGGCGGAGGACGCAGACCTAGCTCAGTGCGCCGAGCTCGCTGCTTCCCGGAACTACCGCAGCTGCGGGAGAGGGAAGAACTCGGACTGCTAGGGCTCCGCCAGGGCTCCACAGGGCTGAGGGGACAGCATATAACACGGCTGAACCCAACGCTCACGGAAGAGACCTCGGAGAAAAGACTGAGGGAAAAAGGCTGAAAACGGTGGTTTAAGCCCGCACTGCCGAGCAGAGAACGGAGCCTTAGGCACTGAGACTAGCCGCCCCCTCCCTCCCCTCCCAGAGCTCGCCCCGCCCCCACCTGCCCGGGGCTAAAAGCGAAACAGTAGCAGTGTCAGATCAAAACAACAGAAAATTTGCTGTTTTGAGAACTGTGGACTGCAAACACAATTTCACAGCCCAACTAGTTCCAGCAAAGGGGAGAGAGCTGTGGAAGCAGGACCGGCTGTGGTGGTGGTTGCCGCCATTGCTCTGGGCCACCTCTCACAACTCACCCCGCCTCTGACCCCACCTATCTGGGCGGATCCCTGCAGGAGTAAACAGAACTGCTGAAACCTACGGGCTCTGAATCAGGAGCTGGAAGAGCTTTGGAACATCAAAAGCTCTCCGCATACCCACCGGGACACTGCGCCCTGTGACTTAGATGAACTATTAACAGAGGAGAAGCCCATCTCCCAGGGAATCCCCCCATTGTGTGAGAAGCTGGAATAGTGCAGAGAAAACATAGCACTACTGTGTGGGAGAAGGAAAATAAGTTGCAGTTGGAGAAATAATAAAACATTCTACCAACAAGTACTGGCAAACAAAAGAAAGACCGCTTTCTATCAGCCTGTTGCAGAAGCCACTCCTGTAGATGTCTAGGAAGAGAAATAGTAAACCAGGAATCGCCATGAATAACAAAGGCAACAAGATAACTCAGAAAGAAAGTGAAAAATCTCCAGAGAAGGCACTTAAAGATACAGAAATATGTGACTTAAATGACAGAGAATTCAAGATTGCAGTTCTGAAAAAACTCAACGAGATACAAGAAAACACAGATAGGCAGTTAAAGGAACTCAGAAACTCAATCAAAGAACAGCATGAGCATTTTACGAAAGAGATTGAAATCTTAAAAAAGAACCAAATAGAATTTCTGGAGATTAAGAACTCAATAGAAGAAATTAAGAATGCAATAACCAGCTTAGGTAGTAGAGTTGACCAGATGGAGGAAAGAGTCAGTGACATCGAAGATAGAAACCTGGAAATGACACAGAGAGAAGAAGAAAGAGACTTGAGACTTAAAAGAAATGAAAGAACTCTACAAGAACTTTCTGACTCCATCAGAAAGAGCAATATAAGAATAATGGGCATACCACAAGGAGAAGAAAGAGAGAAGGGAACAGAGAATATATTCAAACAAATTGTCGATGAGAACTTCCCAAATTTGTGGACAGAACTGGACCCTCGAATCCAAGAAGCAAATAGAACACCTAGTTACCTCAATCCCAACAGGCCTTCTCCAAGGCACATTGTATTGAAGCTGTCTAAAATCAACGACAAAGAAAGAATCCTCAAGGCAGCCAGGGAAAAGAAGACGATAACATACAATGGAAAGCCCATTAGATTATCATCAGATTTTTCAGCAGAAACTCTACAAGCCAGGAGGGAGTGGAACCAAATATTCAAACTATTAAAAGAGAGAAATCATGAGCCAAGAATAATATATCCAGCAAAGATATCCTTTAGATATGAAGGAGGAATAAAGACATTTCCAGACATACAGAAGCTGAGGGAATTTTCTAATACACGACCTACACTACAAGAAATACTAAAGGAGGCTATTCGACCACCATCAACAGGGACAATTTGTGGCAACCAAAACTCAAAAAGGGGGAGAGTAAAGGCCTGAACTGGAATATGGGAATGGAGAAAGTAAGCGTGCTGAAGATAATGGAATACTCTAAATATCAAACTTTCTTTTACATAAACTTAAGGGTAACCACTCAAAATAAATCCAGAATTGAAATATATACTGAAATAAAAGAAGAAACAGAGGGAAACATCATAGAATACCACCACACAGAAATAATAGACAACAACAAAAAGGCAAAGAAACAATGGAGACACAGCCTTACCAGAAAACTAAAGATAGAATGACAGGAAATCCTCACATATCAATAATCTCCCTAAATGTAAATGGACTGAACTCACCAATAAAAAGGCACAGAGTAGCAGATTGGATCAAAAAACTAAACCCAACCATATGCTGTCTCCAAGAGACACATCTCAGCTACAAGGACAAGCATAGACTCAAAGTGAAAGGGTGGAAATTGACACTCCAAGCAAATGGTACCCAGAGAAAATCAGGTGTAGCCATAATGATATCAGATGAAACAGACTTCAAGGTGAAAAAGATAACAAGAGATAAAGATGGACATTTCATAATGGTGAAGGGGACTGTACAACAAGAAGACCTTACAGTCATCAATATTTATGCCCCCAATCAGGGAGCACCGAAATACACCAAGCAACTACTAACAGAACTAAAGGGAGAAATTGACCAAAACACAATTATACTAGGGGACTTAAATACATCATTGACAGCCATGGATAGATCATCCAAAGAGAAAATAAATAATGAAATAGTAGCCCTAAATGACACATTAGATGAAATGGACATAATTGACATTTATAGAGCACTTCATCCTAAAACATCAGACTATACATTCTTTTCTGGTGTACACGGAACATTCTCAAGGATAGACCATATATTGGGACATAAAATCAGTCTCAACAAATTTAAGAAGATTGAAATCATACCATGCATATTCTCTGATCACAAGGCTTTGAAATTGGATATCAACTGTAAAAAGAAAGTGGGAAAAAACACAAATACATGGAGATTAAACAACATACTTTTAAAGAAGGACTGGGTCAAAGAAGAATTTAGAGGAGAGATCAAAAGATACATAGAAACAAATGACAATGAAAATACATCCTACCAAAATTTCAGGGATGCAGCGAAAGCAGTTCTAAGAGGGAAATTTATCTCATTACAGGCCTATCTCAAGAAACAAGAAAACTCCCAAATAAATAACCTCATGTTACACCTTAAAGAACTAGAAAAAGAAGAACAAGTAAAACCCAAGGTCAGCAGAAGAAAGGAAATAATAAAAATTAGAGCAGAAATAAATGAAATAGAGAACAAAAAGACAATAGAAAAAATTAATGTGACAAAGAGCTGGTTCTTTGAAAAGATTAACAAAATTGACAAACCCTTGGCTAGACTTACTAAGATAAAAAGAGAGAAGACACTGATTAACAAAATCAGAAACGTAAAAGGGGAAGTTATCACGGACACCACAGAAATACAAAGGATCATCCAAGAATACTATGAAGGACTATACGCCACCAAATTCAACAACCTAGAAGAAATGGACAAGTTCTTAGAAACATATAGCCTTCCAAGGCTGAACCATGAAGAACTGGAAAATCTAAACAGACCGATCACCAGTAACGAAATTGAATCAGTCATCCAAAACCTTCCCAAAAGCAAAAGTCCGGGACCAGATGGCTTCACTAGTGAATTCTACCAAACCTTCAAAGAGGATCTAATACCAATTCTGCACAAACTCTACCAAAATTTGAAGAAGAGACAGTACTCCCTAACTCATTCTATGAGGCCAACATTACCCTGATACCAAAACCTGGTAAGGATAGCACAAATAAAGAAACCTACAGACCAATATATCTAATGAATACCGATGCAAAAATCCTAAATAAAATTCTAGCAAATCGAATACAACAATGCATTAAAAAGATTATTCATCACGACCAAGTGGGGTTCATCCCCAGGGCACAAGGATGGTTCAACATCCGCAAATCCATCAATGTGATACATCACATAAACAAAATAAAGGACAAAAATCATATGATTATATCAATTGATGCAGAAAAAGCATTTGACAAGATACAACATCCATTTATGATTAAAACACTTAATAAAATGGGTATAGAAGGAAAATACCTTAACATAATAAAGGCCATATATGACAAGCCCTCTGCTAATCTCATAATTAATGGAGAAAAGCTGAAGCCCTTTGCTCTACGTTCAGGAACACGACAGGGATGTCCCCTATCACCTCTGCTTTTCAACAAAGTGTTGGAAGTCCTTGCCAGAGCAATCAGGCAAGAGAAAGAAATAAAAGGCATCCAAATTGGGAATGAAGAAGTTAAATTATCACTCTTTGCAGATGACATGATGCTATATATAGAAAACCCTAAAGACTCCACCAAAAAGCTATTAGAAACAATCAACGAATACAGTAAAGTTGCCGGCTACAAAATCAACGCACAAAAGTCCATTGCCTTCCTATATACTAACAATGAAATCTCAGAAAAAGAAATACAAAAAACAATTCCTTTTGCAATTGCAGCAAAAAGAATAAAATACCTAGGAATAAACTTAACCAAGGATGTGAAAGACCTATATGCTGAAAACTATAAGACATTTTTGAAAGAAATTGAAGAAGACACAAAGAAATGGAAAGACATTCCGTGCTCATGGATTGGAAGAATCAACATAGTTAAAATGGCCATATTACCCAAAGCAATATACAGATTCAATGCAATCCCCATCAAAATCCCAATGGCATATTTTAAAGAAATAGAACAAAAAATCATCAGATTTGTTTGGAACCACAAAAGACCCCGAATAGCCAAAGCAATCTTAAGAAAAAAGAACTATAATGGAGGTATCACACTTCCTGACTTTGGCTTGTACTACAGGGCCACAATAATCAAAACAGCATGGTATTGGCAGAAAAACAGACACATAGACCAATGGAATAGAATTGAGAACCCAGAAATAAAACCACATAAATATGGACAGATAATTTTTGACAAAGAAGCTAAAAACATACAATGGAGCAAAGACAGCCTCTTCAATAAATGGTGCTGGGAGAATTGGATAGCCACGTGCAAAAGAATGAAACTGGACTGCTATTTGTCACCATGTACCAAAGTTAATTCAAAATGGATCAAAGACTTAAGCATAAGACTTGACACAATAAACTGCATAGAAGAAAACATAGGTACTAAACTTATGGACCTTGGGTTCAAAGAGCATTTTATGAACTTGACTCCAAAGGCAATGGAAGTAAAAGCTAAAATAAACGAATGGGACTATATGAAACTTAAAAGCTTCTGCACAGCAAAAGAAACCATTGACAAAATAAAGAGGCCACCAACTGAATGGGAGAAGATTTTTGCTAACAGTGCCTCCGATAAGGGGCTAGTATCCAGAATATACAAGGAACTCATGCAACTCAACAACAAAAAAACAAACAACCCAATTGAAAAATGGGCAGAGGACTTGAAGAGACATTTCTCCAAAGAGGACATACAAATGGCAAATAAACATATGAAAAAATGCTCAACATCACTAATCATCAGAGAAATGCAAATCAAAACCACAATGAGATATCACCTCACCCCAGTCAGAATGGCTATCATCAACAAGACAAATAATAACAAATGTTGGAGAGGCTGTGGAGAAAAAGGAACCCTCATACACTGTTGGTGGGAATGCAGACTGGTGCAGCCGTTATGGAAGGCAGTGTGGAGGTTCCTCAAAGAATTACGAATAGAATTGCCGTATGACCCAGCAATCCCTCTCCTGGGTATCTACCCAAAAAATCTGAAAACATTTAGAGATAAAGACACGTGTGCTCCAATGTTCATTGCAGCTTTGTTTACGGTGGCCAAGACATGGAAACAACCAAAATGTCCTTCGATAGATGAATGGATAAAGAAGTTGTGGTACATATACACAATGGAATACTATTCGGCAGTGAGAAAAGATGATATAGGATCATTTGTGACAACATGGATGGATCTTGAGAGAGTAATGCTGAGCGAAACAAGTCAGACAGAAAAAGCAGAGAACCATGTGATTTCACTGATATGTGGTATATAAACCAAAAACAACAAAAGAACAAGACAAACAAATGAGAAACAGAAACTCATAGACACGGACAATAGTTTAGTGGTTGCCAGAGGGTAAGGGGGGTGGGGGGGGAGGTGAGGGTAAGGGGGATCGAATATATGGTGATGGAAGAACTGACTCTGGGTGATGAACATACAATGGGATTTATAGATGATGTAATACAGAATTGTACACCTGAAATCTATGTAATTTTACTAACAATTGTCACCCCAATAAATTTAATTTAAAAAAAAAAAGAAGATATAGATATTAGAATTCTCAGACACAGACTTTAAAATAATTATAATTAATATATTCATGTAATTGAATGATATAATGGAGAAGATTGGTTACAAGTAGGAGGAATAATCCTCCTACAGGAATAATCCTATATTAAGAAAACTGTTGGGTCGGCCCGGTGGCTCAGGCAATTGGAACTCTGTGCTCCTAACTCTGAAGGTTACTGGTTTGACTCCCATAAGGGATGGTGGGCTGTGCCCCCTGCAACTAAATTTGAGCAGGGCACCTTGAGCTGAGCTGCTGCTGAGCTCCCAGATGGCTCAGTTGGTTGGAGCATGTCCTCTCAACCACAAGGTTGCCGGTTTGACTCCCGCAAGGGATGGTGGGCTGTGCCCCCTGCAACTAACAACGGCAACTGGACCTGGAGCTGAGCTGTGTCCTCCACAACTAAGACTGAAAGGACAACAACATAACTTGGAAAAAAGTCCTGGAAGTACACACTGTTCCCCAATAAAGTCCTGTTTCCCTTCCCCAATAAAATCTTTAAAAAAGAAAACTGTTTATCCACTGAGAGGGCCTGGGGGCAGCAATACTTTTGTCTTAGTCAATTCAGGCTGCTACAACAAAATGCCACAGACTGGGTGGCTAAAACAACATAAATTTATTTCTCACAGATCTGAAAACTGGGAATCTGAAGTCAGGGTGCCAGCATGGTTGCGTTCTGGTGAGAGGTCTCCTTCTGGTTTGCAGACAGCCACCTTCTCACTGTATCCTCATATGGTGAAGAGCTCTAGTCTTTTCATCTTCTTGTAAGGGCACTAATCCCACCATAGAGGGCCCATCCTCATGACCTTGTCTAAATCTAATTATCTCCCAAAGGCCCCATATCCAAATACCACTGCATTGGAGATTAGGGATTCAAAATTTGAATTTTGTGGGGACACAAACATTTAGTCCATAATAATCCTAATTACAATAGAACACCTAGGACTCAGATCTTGCTTTCTAAATACTAATCTCTGCTAAAAGGAACTGGGGTTCCTTGGAGAAAAGGCTGATTTTAGGGCTGGGGCACACAAATTATAAGATGAGCTTGAAACTTCTTTTTGTCCCTAAAAGTGAAGAAATTGCTCAAAGAGTAATAGGAAAATGTCAAAAGAACACGGAAGCCAGCCAAAGAGGACTCCCACTGGCTAAATTTGAGCCTCACAGTAAATGATAGTAATAGATTAAAACTCATTGAATGAAGTAGAAAGTTATGAGTCCATACTGGTATGAATGAATGAATGAATGAATGAATGAGAAGTTTGATGAGGAACTGGGGATAGCCATATCTATAGCTATATCTGGAGAGAGAGGACAGAGATAGAGATATAGTTTGAAATATGCTTCTCCACAAAATACTCATTTATATACCTCCCCACAAAATACTTATTAATTGCAAAGCGAAAAAAGTGCAGAAGCCTTAATGCAATGAAAGAACAAAGAATCACTTCTGTGGTATTCCTGCCAAAAACTTATAAACTGAATATAACCATGAGGAAATGTCAGATAAACCTAAGTTGTGAGACATTTTGCAAAATAACGGCTGTAATTTTCAAGTGTCAAAGTCATGGAAGTGAAGGAAAGACAGAGGAACTCTTTGAAGGACACTAAATAGACATGAAACCAAATGAAATACTTGGTTCTAAATTGAATTATTTGGCTATAAAGGACATTATCGGCAAAACTGACAAAACTTGAATGGCATCTGAGTATTGGATAATAGTGATTTATCAATGTTAATTTTCTGTTTGATGGTTATACTGTAGTTTTGTAAGAGAATGCCTTTTTTTAAAGGAAATACACATGGAAATGTTTTAAAATGATAGAGCACCACGTCAGTGACTTACTTATAAAAGGTTCAGGGAAAAAGTTTTTTATACTGTACTTAAAACTTTCTGTAGGTTTGAGTTTGTTTCAAGATTATTTTTTAAATGTCTTGTGGGGTTTTAAAAACATGATGAATTAAAATTCATGGTATTTACAGCATATGACAACAGCTCAGTCTTCACCTAATCTTTATTTCCCATACCTATAAAATAACTGAGGCAAGCTATGTAACTTCTAAGGTTTCTTACCATTCTAGAACACCAATATTTATTCAACTACAAGGTCCTGCCAACTTAGCACATTGTGATTTAAGTCATGTTGTGATGTTTATTAATTCATAGTGATGGTCTTGTTTTTTGGACCAAACTTTGCAAGTGTCCACAATATTCCAGTCTAGAAGTGGAGATAGAATGACAGGAGAAGAGTTTTTTTTAAGGCATTTAGAAAATGTATTGAATTCTCCTATTCATGTTTAGACTGTTTTTGTAACTATCACATAGGTCTGGAGCATACATATAATTTATTTACCCAACTTAATTAGAGAAATTATTGCACTTTAAATTCCAGAAATTACCAAATGGTAAGTATAGTTTCTAGCTAATCGTGTTCTCACCTTATATCTGGCACTAAAGTCTAAATTTGATTCAGTATTACCAGTAATTAATACTAAATGCGTTTCTATAACTATCTCTATAGACGTTTACTTTCTTTCTTGTAGGAAGAATGCATAAATTTTTACGTAGCCAAATAATTATTTTATATGACTTTAAAATGTAATGCAGTGAAATAAACTTCCTATAAATTACTCTATCTACATTTGGAGCTATTTGGAAATATTTCTCCTGTTCTTAATCAAGTTAACTACAGATATCAGACACCATGACCCATATTACTAAACAAATACTAAATTTTTGTTTTATACCAGCTTTCTTAGCATTAGCAGCAAACTGATGATTTTAATATTAGTAATAAATATAATCATCACAGATCATCACGGAAGAATAAACAAGTTTGTTCCTATCATACAGGGGTAAGCTATTGTAGGGATTGGAGTGACGAACATTTAAAACTATGTCAATCATTGCGTGGTATATTAATTGAACATCTTATCATGGGGACGCTATCATGTTTAAGTGTTAGTTCTACAGGAATTACTTTGGAATACTTTCCAGATACTAGAAAAATTCCACCTTAAAGTGATGGAATGTTGGTGGGGTAGTATAAAGAATTCAAATGGGGGGGGGCGGCCCTGTGGCTCAGGTCGTTGAAGCTCCATGCTCCTAACTCCAAAGTCTGCCGGTTCAATTCCCACGTGGGCCAGTGGGCTCTCAACCACAAGGTTGCCGGTTCAACTCCTCGAGTCTCACAAGGGATGGTGGGCTACGCCCCCTGAAACTAGCAACAGCAACTGGACCTGGAGCTGAGCTGTGCCCTCCACAACTGAGACTGAAAGGACAATTTGAAGCTGAACAGCACCCTCCACAACTAACATTAAAAGGACAACAACTTGACTTGGAAAAAAGTCCTGGAAGTACACACTGTTCCCCAATAAAGTCCTGTTCCCCTTCCCCAATAAAATCTTAAAAAAAAAAAAAAAAGAATTCAAATGGGAGACACTGATATCAGTTTTGCCAGTTCTAAGCTTCTGACTTTGAGTAAATCACTTTTCATTGTGCCACTGTCATCACTTATAGAGTGAAGGATATTTACCCTAACTACTACCTTGAGATTGCTGTGCCAATCAAGAATACTTACCAAATATTTATTTATTTATTTCCTTCTCTATACTTTATTTCCCACTGAAAAGGGTGTGAATTCTCTTTTACTACATTTAGAGATATAAAAACAATACCCACAAGATAAAAGATGAAAATAACCATTAAATAGTTTTGAAAAAATTTGCGACTAAGAAAAACTCTAGCTTTAAGCTTTCTGGCAGCCAGTTCAAAGAAGGAATGAGTTACACAGCTCTCATTTTTTATAGAAGGAATGTAAAAGTAGAGAAAAAGTTTTACCTAGTCCTCAGCTCTGAAGATAATTTGTCAAGTGAGGTTTCATAAGAAAAATGAAATTATTGTTGCAATAATCAGAGCCAAAAAAGATAGCTTGGGATCTTTTGTGTTTAATACTGATATATGGGGGCCGGCAGGGTGGCTCAGGCTGTTGGAGCTCCGTGCTCCTAATGCCAAAGGCTGCCAGTTTGATTCCCACATGGGCCAGTGGGCTCTCAACCACAAGGTTACCGGTTCGACTCCCACAAGGGATAGTGGGTCTGCACCCTCTGCAACTAACTTCGGCAACTGGAGCTGAACGGCGCCCTCCACAACTAAGATTGAAAGGACAACAACTTGACTTGGAAAAAGTCCTGGAAGTACTTTTTCCCCAACAAAGTCCTGTTCCTCTTCCCCAATAAAATCTTAATAAAAAAATACTGAAATGTGTCTCAATATCAGTATTTTTAAGTTCAGAATTCATAAAGCAAAATAATCAGTAAAACAATATTTAATGTATTTCACATTTTAAAATGTCTAAATATATTACAAAATATCAAGAAATATAATTCATAAAAACAAATGTTGCTATAATCAAAAAGACAGATAATGAGGGTTGGAGAGGATATGGAGAAATTGGAACCCTCATACACTGCTGGTGGAGATGTAAAATGGTGCAGCCATTTTGGAAAACAGTCTGTCAGTTCCTCAAAAAGTTAAACATAGAGTTACCATATGACCCAGCGATTCCACCAGTATATGTGTAGTCAAGATAAATGAAAACGTATTTCCACATAAAAACTTGTACTTGTACCACCATTACCCATAATAGCCAAAAAGTGGAAACAACCCAAATGTCCATCAACTGATGAAGGAATAAACAAAATGTAGTATATCCAAACAATGGAATATTATTAAGCAATAGAAAAAAATGAAGTACTGATACATGCTACAACATAGATGAACCTTGAAAATAATACCCTAAGTAAAAGAAGTCAGTCACAAAATACCATATATTGCATAATTTCATTTATATAAAATGTCCAGAACAGGCAAATCTACAGAGACAGAGTAAATTAGTAGTTGCCTGGAGCTAGCAGGACCAGGAAGAGGGTAAATGATGGGGAGTTACTGTAAAGGATACAAGGTTTCTTTTTGGGATAATGAAAATATTCTAAAATTGGTTGTAGTGATGATTGCACCACTCTGCAAATATATTAAAAACCATTGAACTGTACGTTTTAAATGGGTTAATCATGTTATATGATTTATATATTAATAATGCTGTTATTTAAAAAAATAATTCTACACCTAGCAAAATAACCCTTAAAAACCCTTAAAAAAAAAAATGCCAAGGAAAAAAAGCCTTAATGAACTAATTGCTATTAGACATGCTTTATAAGAAATAAAAGAAAGTTTGTCAGGCTGAAGAGAATTTGTAACTCAACCACCAGTAAAAGTAATTACACAGGAAAACATAGAATAAAATATAAGAATATTTATTTTTATCATAACAACTGATTTAAAATACATCTGCATAAAATATAATTATTAAACCATTGTTAGGCTTAGAATATATAAAGATATAATATCTATGATAATAATAGCACAAAGGAGGGAAGAGGAAAGGGAGCCACATTGGAGCAATTTCTGTATACTACCAGAAATGTTAGCATTATTGTGCAGTATATTGTTTTAAAATGTATATTGTAATCCCCAGAGCAACCACTAAGAAAATAATTCAACAAATAGAGTAAATCAAAATGGCACACTAGAAAATATCTATTTAATGCAGAAGTAGGCAGTAAAGAAGAAATAGGGGAGAAAAAGTACGACACATACATATAGAAAATAGCAAAGTAGCAATTATAAGTAATTATATTTATAATATAATCAATAATTATATTACGTGTAAATGAAATAAGCACTACAATAAAATAAGAGATCATCAGACTATATTTTTTTAAATGGATCTAACTGTATCCTGTCTAGAACATATACACTTTAGATTCAAGACACAAATAGGTTGAAAGGATGGAAATGATATACCATGTAGACAGTAACCATATTAGAGCAGGAGTGGCTCTCCCAATACATTAATTTTCTATTGCTGTGTAACAAATTACCACAAATTTAGCAGCTTAAAACAATACCCATTTACTAGCTCACAGTTCTGTAGGTCAGAAGACCAGGCAGGTTCTCTGCTTAAGGTCTCAGAAAGCCAAAATTAAGGGGTTGGCCAGACTGATCTCTTATCCAGAATCTCTGGGGAAGATCTGTTTCCAAACAAAAAAGAGAATCTGCTTCCAAGTTCAAAAGATCTGCTTTCAAGTTCAGGTTGTTGTAAAGTGTGTGTTAGAAATATGAAGGTCAGACAATTAAGTTCACAAACATAATTGTCCAACCTTTTGTACACTCACATCCAGAGACATATGGGGGGACTCTGAATTGTGTGGCTTCAGGGCAAGAACTGGAGGGACTGTAGCCATTTTCCCTGTGTAAAATTCTCCTCCCATGCAGCCAGCAGGTGGGTGCCATATTTCCTGTGCTGAGCCCTCCCCCACATGGCCAAATCTGAATCTGCATTGGCTTACTGAACTCCACAAGCACTCCACTCTGGTGACTCCCTGGGACCCTGCCCAACCCCACTCGCTCAACACCTGAGGCACTATCTTGGCCAGCAGCCAGCCCGACCTGCGTTGTGCTCTTTCTTGGACAACTCTCAGGGGTTCATGGCCCCAGGCATGCTGCGGTTGGCCTTGGTGTGCTGAAACTTTTGCCGAGAAGCTCCAGGTTCAGCACTGGCACCAAACCAGAATTTACATTAACTTAGCGAACATTACTTATCCCACCCTGGTGACTCCCTGAGTCCTCCCCTCACCCAACTCATGTACCTCACGAGGCTTTTCAGGGGTTGAGCCTTACAGAAGCCAGCAGGCAGCACCAGTCCTCGAGGTGCCCTGGTCTTTTTGCAGCGCTATCACAGGCCTGGCATTGGTGGCAGCCATTTTTGGTTTGCAGTGTGGCCTCTCCCATGTGCTTCCAGGTCTAGCACAGGGAGCCACTAACCACAGATTGCTTTGTAGCTCCCACTACATCATCCCCAGCCAATCACAGGCAGTGGCTGGCCTGGACTTGCCCCAGAGCCCCTCCCAAGAGGCCTCAGAACCAACATACCTGGAAGTCAGCTTTGGGCCACAGCAGAACACCATCTAATTAGTCCCAAAAAGCAGCACACCCAAAGAGTGGTATCAACAGGCACCAGAATCTGCTAGGGGAAATCCCTCTCCATGAGGTAAGTGCCTCCCCTTACAGCAGCCCATAAGCTGCGGACATGGCCAATCTCCACAGCCAGTCAGCTTGAGGGTCAATCCCACCCACTAGTAAGGCTCAATTATAACAGGAGGGCACACACAAGGGATACTCCTTGAGCACCCAGCACAGGTGACCAGGGAGATGAACCACTAGGCCCCACAGGGCACCTGGGAGACACAACAGACCTACATAATACATAGAAACAAACACAAAGAGGTAGCCAAAATAAGGAAACAAAGAAATGTGTCCCAAATAAAAGAATAGGAGAAAACTCCAGAAAAAGAACTACGTGCAAGCAAGCATTTTACCAGATACAGTGTTCAAAATAGTAGTTATAAGGATGATCAATAAACTTAGGGGGAAAATAGATGAACTCAGTGAGAACTTCAACAAAGAGATAGCCAGCATAAAAAAAAGACACAGAAACCATAAAAAAGAACCAGTCAGAAGTAAAGAACACAACAACTGAAATGCATAATGCACTAGAAGAAATCACCAGCAGACTAGATGAAACAGAGGATCAAATCAGCAATTTGGAAGACAAGGTAGGAGAAAACACCCAATCAGAACAACAATGAGAAAAAAAGAATCAAGAAAAATGAGGATAGTTTAAGAGACCTCTGGGACAATATTAAGCATAACAACATTCACATCATAGGAGTACCAGAAGGAGAAGGGAGAAAGCAAGGAATTGAGAACCTATTTTAAAAAACAATGACTGAAAACTTTCTGAACCTGGCAAAGGAAATAGACACACAAGCCCAGGAAGTGCAGAGAGTCCCAAGCAAGATGAACCCAAACAGGCGCACACCAAGACACATAATAATTAAGATGACAAAGGTTACAGACAAAGAGAATTCTAAACGCAGCAAGAGAATGGCAACCAGTTACCCACAGGGGAGCTCCCATAAGATTGACAGCTGATTTCTCAACAGAAACTTTGCAGGAAAAAAAGGATTAGCATGAAATATTCAAAGTGATGAAAAGCAAGGAATCTATAACCAAGACTATTCTACTCAGCAAGGCTATCTTTTAAAATTGAGAGATGAAGATCTTCCCAGACAAAAAAAAAAAGCTGAAAGAATTTATCACCACTAAATCGGTATTCCAAGAAATTTTGGGTGGACAGTTAGCTCAGTTGGTTAGAGTGTGGTGCTAATAACACTAAGGTTGCTGGTTTGATCCCCACATGGGCCACTGTGAGCTGTGCCTTCCTTTAAAAAAATATAAATAAATAAAATACAAAATAAAAAGAAATGTTAAAAGGACTTCTTTAAGAAGAAGAAGGGGGGAATAACATAAAGATGAATACTAACATGGCAATAACTATGTATCTGTCAATAATCACTTTAAATGTAAATGGATTAAATGCTCCAATCAAAAGAGTAGCTGAATGGGTAAGAAAATAAGATATATATATATATATATATATATATATATATATATATATATCCCTTTACTTTCAGTTTATGTGTGTTTATCGATTTGAAGTGAGTCTCTTGTATATATATGCTGTCTACAAGAGACTCACTTCAAATCGATAAACACACATAAACTGAAAGTAAAGGGATGGAAAAAGGTATTTCATGCAAATGGAAGTGAAAAAAAATCTGGGGTAGCAAAAGTTATATCAGATGAAATAAACTTTAAAACAAAAGCTATGCTATAACAAGAAACAAAGAAGGACCCAGCAATTCCACTTCTGGTATTTATCCAAAGAAACCCAAAAGGCTAATTTGAAAAGACATATGTAGCCATGTGTTCATTGCAGCATTCTTTACAATAGCCAAGATATGGAAGCAACCTAAGTGTCCATCCATAAATAAAGAGATAAAGAAGTTGTACATATATACAATGGAATATTACTTGGCCATAAAAAAGAATGAAATCTTGCCATCTGCACAACATAGATAGACCTAGAGGGTATTATGTTAAGTGAAATAAGTTAGACAGTAAAACATAAACACCAGAGCGGCCAGATGGCTCAGTTGGTTAGAGTGTGAGCTCTGAACAACAGGGTTGCTGGTTTGATTCCCACATGGGCCAGTGAGCTGTGCCCTCCACAACTAGATTGAAGACAACAAGCTGCCACTGAACTTCCGGAGGGGCGGACGGATGGCTCAGTTGGTTAGAGCATGAGCTTGCCATTTCAATTCCCACATGGCATGGTGGGCTGAGGCCCCTGCAACTAAGATTGAAAACGACACTGGACTTGGAGCTGAGCTGCACCCTCCACAACTAGATTAAAGGACAATGACTTGGAGCTGATGGGCCATGGGGAAACACACTGTTTCCCAATATTCCCCAATAAAAAATAAATAATAGATTTTTTTTTCCGGAAAAATGGCAGCATGAGGTGAGCCTCTGTAAAGCTCCCATGGAATTTACAACGAATTGAACAACAAAAACTCCACAAAGGACTCCCTGCACAGCAGACAGGCAAGACGAAGAGGCCCACTACCGAAATCACCTACAGGTGGGATTCGCCCGAGTGGAGGGAGGAGGGAAGGGAGAAGTGCGGAGACGGAGTCCTGCGCGCGCGACGCAGACCCGGCTCAGTGCTCCGAGCTCGCTGCTTCCCGGAACTACCGCAGCTGCGGGACAGGAAAGAACTCGGACTGCTAGGGCTCTGATTATGGACCACAGGGCTGAGGGGGCAGCATAAAACACAGCTGAACCCAATGCTCACGGCACAGACCTCGGAGAAAAGACTGAGGGAAGAAGGTTGAAAACGGTGGTTTAAGCCCTCACTGCCGAGCAGAGAACGGAAGCCCAATAGGCACTGAGACTAGCCTCCCACTCCCTACCCTCTCAGAGCTCGCCCCGCCCCCACATGCCCTGTGCTAGAAACGGAACAGTAGCAGTGTCAGAGCAAAAGAACAGAATATTTACTGTTCTGAGAACTGTGGACCACAGACACAAATTTGCAGCCCAACTAGTTCCGGCAAAGGGGAGGGAGCTGGGGAAGCAGGACCGGCTGTGGTGGTGGTCGCCACATTGCTCTGGGCCACCTCTCACAACTCACCCCGCCCCTGGCCCCACCTATCTGGGTGGATCCCTGCAGGAGTAAATAGAACTGCTGAAACATACGGGCTCTGAATCTGGAGCTGGAAGAGCTTTGGAACATCAAAAGCTCTCCGCATACCCACTGGGACACTGCGCCCTGTGACCTAGACGAACTATTAACAGAGGAGAAGCCCGTCTCCCAGGGAATCCCCCCATTGTGTGAGACACTGGAATAGTGCAGAGAAAACATAGCACTACCGTGTGGGAGAAGAAAAATAATCTGCAGTTGGAGAAAAAATAAAACATTCTACCAACAAGTACTGGAAAACAAAAGAAAGACCGCTTCCTATCAACCTGTTGCAGAAGCCACTCCTGTAGATGTCTAGGAAGAGAAATAGTAAACCAGGAATCGCCATGAATAACCAAGGCAACAAGATAGTTCAGAAAGAAAGTGAAAAATCTCCAGAAAAGGCAGTTAAAGACACAGAAATATGTGACTTAAATGACAGAGAATTCAAGATTGGAGTTCTGAAAAAACTCAACAAGATGCAAGAAAACACAGATAGGCAGTTAAATGAATTCAGAAACACAATCAAAGAACAGCATGAGCATTTTACGAAAGAGATTGAAATTTTAAAAAAGAACCAAATAGAATTTCTGGAGATTAAGAACTCAATAGAAGAAATTAAGAATGAAATAACCAGCTTAGGTAGTAGAGTTGACCAGATGGAGGAAAGAGTCAGTGACATCGAAGATAGAAACCTGAAAATTACACAGATGGAAGAAGAAAGAGACTTGAGACTTAAAAGAAATGAAAGAACTCTACAAGAACTTTCTGACTCCATCAGAAAGAGCAATATAAGAATAATGGGCATACCACAAGGAGAAGAAAGAGAGAAGGGAACAGAGAATATATTCAAACAAATTGTCGATGAGAACTTCCCAAATTTGTGGACAGAACTGGACCCTCGAATCCAAGAAGCAAATAGAACACCTAGTTACCTCAATCCCAACAGGCCTTCTCCAAGGCACATTGTATTGAAGCTGTCTAAAATCAACAACAAAGAAAGAATCCTCAAGGCAGCCAGGGAAAAGAAGACGGTAACTTACAAAGGAAACCCCATTAGATTATCATCAGATTTTTCAGCAGAAACTCTACAAGCCAGGAGGGAGTGGAACCAAATATTCAAACTACTGAAAGAGAGAAATCATGAGCCAAGAATAATATATCCAGCAAAGATATCCTTTAGATATGAAGGAGGAATAAAGACCTTTCCAGACATACAGAAGCTGAGGGAATTTTCCAACACACGACCTGCACTACAAGAAATACTAAAGGAGGCTATTCGACCACCATCAACAGGGACAATTTGTGGCAACCAAAACTCAAAAAGGGAGAGAGTAAAGGCCTGAACTGGAATATGGGAATGGAGAAAGTAAGCGTACTGAAGAAAATGGAATACTCTAATTATCAAACTTTCTTTTACATAAACTTAAGGGTAACCACTCAAAAAAAATCCAGAACTGAAATATATACTGTAATAAAAGAAGAAACAGAGGTAAACATCATAGAATACCACCACACAGAAATAATAGACAACAACGAAAAGGCAAAGAAACAATGGAGACACAGCCTTACCAGAAAACTAAAGATAGAATGACAGGAAATCCTCACATATCAATAATCTCCCTAAATGTAAATGGACTGAACTCACCAATAAAAAGGCACAGAGTAGCAGATTGGATCAAAAAACTAAACCCAACTATATGCTGTCTCCGACAGACACATCTCAGCTACAAGGACAAGCATAGACTCAAAGTGAAAGGGTGGAAATTGACACTCCAAGCAAATGGTACCCAGAGAAAATCAGGTGTAGCCATAATGATATCAGATGAAACAGACTTCAAGGTGAAAAAGATAACAAGAGACAAAGATGGACATTTCATAATGGTGAAGGGGACTGTACAACAAGAAGACATAACAGTCATCAATATTTATGCCCCCAATCAGGGAGCACCAAAATACACCAAGCAACTACCAACAGAACTAAAGGGAGAAATTGACTAAAACACAATTATACTAGGGGACTTAAATACATCGTTGACAGCTATGGATAGATCATCCAAACAGAAAATAAATAACGAAATAGTAGCCCTAAATGACACATTAGATGAAATGGACATAATTGACATTTATAGAGCACTTCATCCTAAACCATCAGACTACACATTCTTTTCTGGTGTACATGGAACATTCTCAAGGATAGACCATATATTGGGACATAAAATCAGTCTCAACAAATTTAAGAAGATTGAAATCATACCATGCATATTCTCTGATCACAAGGCTTTGAAATTGGATATCAACTGTAAAAAGAAAGTGGGAAAAAACACAAATACATGGAGATTAAACAACATACTTTTAAAGAAGGACTGGGTCAAAGAAGAAGTTAGAGGAGAGATCAAAAGATACATAGAAACAAATGACAATGAAAATACATCCTACCAAAATTTCTGGGATGCAGCGAAAGCAGTTTTAAGAGGGAAATGTATCTCATTACAGGCCTATCTGAAGAAACAAGAAAACTCCCAAATAAATAACCTCATGTTACACCTTAAAGAACTAGAAAAAGAAGAACAAGTAAAACCCAAGGTCCGCAGAAGAAAGGAAATAATAAAAATTAGAGCAGAACTAAATGAAATAGAGAACAAAAAGACAATAGAAAAACATTAATGTGACAAAGAGCTGGTTCTTTGAAAAGATTAACAAAATTGACAAACCCTTGGCTAGACTTACTAAGATAAAAAGAGAGAAGACACTGATTAACAAAATCAGAAATGTAAAAGGGGAAGTTATCACGGACACCACAGAAATACAAAGGATCCTCCAAGAATACTATGAAGGACTATATGCCACCAAATTCAACAACCTAGAAGAAATGGACAAGTTCTTAGAAACATATAGCCTTCCAAGGCTGAACCATGAAGAACTGGAAAATCTAAACAGACCGATCACCAGTAACGAAATTGACTCAGTCATCCAAAACTTTCCCAAAAGCAAAAGTCCGGGACCAGATGGCTTCACTAGTGAATTCTACCAAACCTTCAAAGAGGATCTAATACCAATCCTGCTCAAACTCTTCCAAAAAATTGAAGAAGAGACAGTACTCCCTAACTCATTTTATGAGGCCAACATTACCCTGATACCAAAACCTGGCAAGGAAAGCACGAAAAAAGAAAACAAACAACAACAAAAAAACAGACCAATATCTCTGATGAATAGCGATGCAAAAATCCTAAATAAAATTCTGGCAAATCGAATACAACAATGCATTAAAAAGATTATTCATCACGACCAAGTGGGGTTCATCCCCGGGGCACAAGGATGGTTCAACATCGGCAAATCCATCAATGTGATACATCACATAAACAAAATAAAGGACAAAAATCATATGATTATATCAATTGATGCAGAAAAAGCATTTGACAAGATACAATATCCATTTGTGATTAAAAGACTTAATAAAATAGGTGTAGAAGGAAAATACCTAAACATAATAAAGGCCATATATGACAAGCCCTCTGCTAATCTCATAATTAATGATGAAAAACTGAAGCCCTTTGCTCTACGTTCAGGAACACGACAGGGATGTCCCCTATCACCTCTGCTTTTCAACATAGTGTTGGAAGTCCTTGCCAGAGCAATCAGGCAAGAGAAAGAAATAAAAGTCATCCAAATTGGGAATGAACAAGTTAAATTATCACTCTTTGCAAATGACATGATGCTATATATAGAAAACCCTAAAGTCTCCACCAAAAAGCTATTAGAAACAATCAACAAATACAGTAAAGTTGCTGGCTACAAAATCAACGTACAAAAGTCCATTGCTTTCCTATATACTAACAACGAAATCTCAGAAAAAGAAATACAAAAAACAATTCCATTTGCAATTGCAGGAAAAAGGATAAAATACCTGGGAATAAACTTAACCAAGGACGTGAAAGACCTATATGCTGAAAACTATAAGACACTTTTGAAAGAAATTGAAGAAGACACAAAGAAATGGAAAGACATTCCGTGCTCATGGATTGGAAGAATCAACATAGTTAAAATGGCCATATTACCCAAAGCAATATACAGATTCAATGCAATCCCCATCAAAATCCCAATGGCATATTTTAAAGAAATAGAACAAAAAATCATCAGATTTGTTTGGAACCACAAAACACCCCGAATAGCCAAAGCAATCTTAAGAAAAAAGAACAATAATGGAGGTATCACACTTCCTCACTTTGGCTTGTACTACAGGGCTACAATAATCAAAACAGCATGGTATTGGCAGAAAAACAGACACATAGACCAATGGAATAGAATTGAAAAACCCAGAAATAAAACCACATAAATATGGACAGATAATTTTTGACAAAGAAGCTAAAAACATACAATGGAGCAAAGACAGCCTCTTCAATAAATGGTGCTGGGAGAATTGGAAAGCCATGTGCAAAAGAATGAAACTGGACTGCTATCTGTCACCATGTACCAAAGTTAATTCACAATGGATCAAAGACTTAAGCATAAGACCTGACACAATAAACTGCATAGAAGAAAACATAGGTACTAAACTTATGGACCTTGGGTTCAAAGACCATTTTATGAATTTGACTCCAAAGGCAATGGAAGTAAAAGCTAAAATAAGCGAATGGGACTATATGAAACTTAAAAGCTTCTGCACAGCAAAAGAAACCATCGACTAAATAAAGAGGCCACCAACTGAATGGGAGAAGTTTTTTGCAAACAGTGCCTCCGATAAGGGGCTAATATCCAGAATATACAAGGAACTCATGCAACTCAACAACAAAAAAACAAACAACCCAATTGAAAAATGGGCAGAGGACTTGAAGAGACATTTCTCCAAAGAGGACATACAAATGGCAAATAGACATATGAAAAAATGCTCAACATCACTAATCATCAGAGAAATGCAAATCAAAACCACAATGAGATATCACCTCACCCCAGTCAGAATGGCTATCATCAACAAGACAAATAGTAACAAGTGTTGGAGAGGCTGTGGAGAAAAAGGAACCCTCATACACTGTTGGTGGGAATGCAGACTGGTGCAGCCTTTATGGAAGGCAGAGTGGATATTCCTCAAAAAATTACGAATAGAATTGCCATATGACCCAGCAATCCCTCTCCTGGGTATCTACCCAAAAAATCTGAAAACATTTAGAGATAAAGACACGTGTGCTCCAATGTTCATTGCAGCTTTGTTTACGGTGGCCAAGACATGGAAACAACCAAAATGTCCTTCGATAGATGAATGGATAAAGAAGTTGTGGTATATATACACAATGGAATACTATTTGGCAGTAAGAAAAGATGATATAGGAACATTTGTGACAACATGGATGGATCTTGAGAGTGTAATGCTGAGCGAAATAAGTCAGACAGAAAAACATGTGATTTCACTGATATGTGGTATATAAACCAAAAACAACAAAAGAACAAGACAAACAAATGAGAAACAGAAACTCATAGACAGACAATAGTTTAGTGTTTACCAGAGGGTAAGGGGGTGGGGGTTGGGGGGTGGGAGATGATGGTAAGTGGGATCTAATATATGGTGATGGAAGGAGAACTGACTCTGGGTGATGAACACACAATGGGATTTATAGATGATGTAATGCAGAATTGTACACCTGAAATCTATGTAATTTTACTAACAATTGTCACCCCAATAAATTTAATAAATAAATAAATAAATAAATAAATAATGATGATAATAATAATAAAATAAATAAATAAAATAAAATGCATATAGAAAAGCAAAGGGCCAAGAGTTGCCCAATCACTCTTAAATACCTGGGGAATTTAAGGGAAAAAAAAGATAAATACCATATGATTTCCCTTATATGTGGAATCTAAAAAACAAAATAAATGAACAAACAAAACAGAAACAAACTCATAGATACAGAGAATGAACTGATGGTTGCCAGATAGGAGGGGGGGATCAGGGGCTAAGTGAAAAAGGTGAAGATTTTAAGAAATACAAATTGGCACTTACAAAATAGTCACAGGGATGTAAAGTACATCATAGAGTAGATAGTCAATAATGTTGCAAAAACTATGTATAGTGCCAGGTGGGTACTAGCCTAGTCAAGTGGATCACTGCATAAATTATATAAATATCTAACCACTATGCTATACACCTGAAATAATATAGAATAGTATTGAATGCAAACTGTAGCTGAAAAAAATAAATAATTTTTAAAAAGAAGAAACATAGTCATGTCAAGTTGGCAGTTCTGGCAGTTATGTTTTTGGAAGGTATAAACTGATAGGTATATGTAAAAATTAGTGGTATCTGTGTGGAATTAAAGAGAAGGAGTGGTTGCAATGGTTATGGTTGGAGACACAAGGTGGAAGATTGTAGTAGTAACATGGAGGAGATTAGTAGAAGAAGACACTGGCAAGTGAGTGGTCCTCTCTCCAGGGGGGTGAGGTATTGACTGATATAAGGCAAGTGTCTCCTGGGGAAAGCAATAATCTCCATTAATTTTTAGAATGACACAGATCATAGTACCAGATTTCCCCTTAGGCATGGGAGTGTACGAGTGTACATTTTAGCAGAGGTCAAGGAGTATACCAGGAATATGGGCTAAGCAGATTGTGAGCTGAGGAAATATAATTGGATCCCTAATACAAAAGGAAAAAAAGCACAAATGTCCTGTGTCCAATTTGTGCCTTAGGAGACGAAGTCTGTGGGCATTGTTTGGGTGGAGGTCTTAGAGTCCGGGGTGAAGTCATCTCTGGCAGAGCGAGTGAAGTCATCTCCAAAGGTGAGGTCTTCAGTTGTGGTGATGTCTTCTGAGGCAATGTTATCTCCAGCAGCAAGCCCCTGGGCTAGGGCAATGTCAACTAGAATGTGGGACTTGGGATATCTTTTTAAGGGGATACCAACTCAAGTTGATGTGGGTCTTAGTATTTGTCATGTTTGGCTGAAATGACGGTTTACTTGGAGAGTTGGGTCTCTGATTGTAAGCCAATGAAAAAATTCAGAGCAGTGGTGATAAGACCACAGTCACCAGAATTGTGTGCATCTGCACTTGATAAGTTTTGGGGTTTTGGTGGAAATTTAGGTTCAAATGGGTCCTATATTAGATGACAAGCTGTCTGGCCTATGTGAAAATCTGTGGTTTAATAAGTCCTAGGAAAACATGCACCCACAATCTTTTGGTCTTGCCCCATTCCTTAAGGGCCTCCAGCCCTTAAGGAATGGGGCAAGACCAAAAGTTTATAAAGAATAGGAGCATCTAAATATATAAAGCAAATATTGATGGATACAAAGGGAAAGATTGAAAGTCATAGAGTCATAGTAGGGGACTTGAACACTGCAATTTTTTGACACAAACCAACAGATCTTCCAGATAGAAAATCAACAAGGAAACAGTGCCCTTAAATGACACATTAGAGCAGATGGATTTAATTGATATTTTTAGAGCATTTCACCCCAAAGCATCAGAATATACATTCTTCTCAAGTGCACAGGGAACATTTTCCAAAATAGACCACATGTTAGGCCACAAAACAAGTCTCAATAACTTTAAGAAGATTTAAATCATATCAAGTATATTCTCTGACCACAATGGTATGAAACTAGAAATCAATTACAAGGAGGAAAAAAAACTGAAAAACACACAAACATGTGGAGGCTAAATACCATGCTACTGAATGGGTCAACAATGAGATCAACGAAGAAATCAAAAAATACCTTGAGAAAAATGAAAATGAAAACATAATGACCCCAAAATCTATGGGGCACAGCAAAAGCAGTCCTAAGAGAGAAATTCATAGCAATACAGGCCTACATTAAAAAAAAAAAAACACAACAACAACAAACAAACAAAAAACAAGAAAAATCTCAGGTAAACAATCTAACCTTACACTTAAAGGAACAAGAAAAAAAAAATAAATAAAGCCCAAAGTGAGTAGAAGGGAAAAAGTAATAAAGATCAGAGTGGAAATAAATGAAATTGAGTCTAAAGAAACAATACAAAAGATCAATGAAACCAAGAGCTGGTTCTTTGAAAAGCTAAACAAAATTGATGCACCTTTAGCCAGACTCATCAAGAAATAAAAAGAGAAGATCCAAATAAACAAATTCACAGATGAAAAATGAGAAGTCACAACTGACACCACAGAAATACAAAGAATTATGAGAAAACATTATGAACAATTATATGCCAACAAATTGGACAATCTGGAAGAAATGGATAAATTTCTAGAAACATACAATCTTCCAAGACTGAATCAAGAAGAAACAGACAAAATGAACCAAACAATTACTATGGAAGAAATCGAAGCAGTAATAAAAAAAAAAAAAACTCCCAGAAATCAAAATTCCTGGACTACATGGCTTCACAGGTGAATTTTACAAAACACTCAAAGAAGAATTAACACCTATCCTTCTCAAACTAGTCCAAAAAATTCAACAGGAGGGAAAGCTCCAAAGCTCACTTTATAAAGCTACCATTACCCTGATTCCAAAACCAGAAAAAGATATTTAAAAGAAAAAGAAAACTGTAGGCCGATATCCCTGATGAACATAGATGCATATATCCTCAACAAAATATTAGCAAACCAAATACATTAAAAAGATCATACACCATGATCTGGTGGGACATGCAAGGTTAGTTCAATATCCACAAGTCAATTAACATGATACACCATGAAAAATAAAGAAAGATAAAAATCATATGATTATATCAATAGATGTAGAAAAAAGCATTTGACAGAATTCAGCATCCATTTATGATTAAAAAAAAAAAAAACTCAGCAAAGTGGGAATAGAAGGAACATACCTCAACATAATAAAGGCTATATATGACAAACCCTCAACTAATCTCATACTCAATGGGGAAAAAGCTTAAAGTGTTCTCCTTAAGATCAGGAAGAAGATAAGGATGCCCACTTTTACCACTTTTATTCAACATAGTATAGGAAGTCTTAGCCACAGCAATCAGACAAAAAAAAAAAAAAAAAGAAATAAAAGGCATCCAAATTGGAAAAGAAGTAAAACTGTCATTATTTGCAGATGACGTGATACTGTATAGAGAGAACACCAAAGATTCTGAAAAAAGAAAGAAAGAAAGAAAGAAAGAAAGAAAGAAAGAAAGAAAGAAAGAAAGAAAGAAAAAACTATTAGAACTGATAAATGAATTCAGTAAAGTAGCAGGATACAAAATTAATATTCAGAAATTGGTTGCATTTTATGCACCAATAATGAACTGTCAGAAAGAGAAATAAAGAAAAGAATCCCATTTACAATGGCATAAAATAAAATAAAATACCTAGGAATAAATGTAACCAAGGAGGCAAAAGACCTGTACTCAGAAATCTATAAGACATTGAACAAGAAATTGAAGAAGATACAAATAAATGGAAGCTCATACTGTGCTCATGGATAGGAAGTGCTAACATCATTAAAATGTCCATACTACCCAAAGCAATCTATAGATTCAATGCAATGTCTATCAAAATGCATAAGACTTTTTTTTATAGAACTAGAACAATTAATCTTAAAATTTATATGGAACCACAAAAGATCTCGAATAGCCACAGCAATCTTGAGAAAGAACAAAATTGGAAAAATCATGCTTACTGGTATCAAAATATACTATAAGGCTATAGTAATCAAAACAGCATGGTATTGGCATAAAAACAGACACATAAATCAATGGAACAGAATAGAGAGCCCAGAAATAAACCCTTGTCTATATGGTCACTTAATCTATGACAAAGGAGGCAAGAACATACAGTAGAATAATGACAGTCTATTCAATAAATGGTGTTGGGAAAACTGGACAAATACATGAACAAAGAATGAAACTGCACCACCTTCTTACACCATATACAAATGTAAACTCAAAATGGATTAAAGACTTAAATGTAAGATCCGAAACCATAAAACTCTTTGAAGAAAACATAGGCAGTAAACTCTCAGACATTGCTCGTAGTGATATTTTTTCTGATATTTCTCCTCGGGCAAGGGAAACAAAAGAAAAAAATAAACAAGTGGGACTACGTCAAACTAAAAATTTTTTGCACAGCTAAAGAAGCCATCAACAAAACAAAAAGACATCCTATTGACTGGGAGAAGATATTTGCCAATGATTTATCTGATAAAGGGATTAATATCCAAAATTTATTTTTAAAAAATTCATACAACTCAACACCAAAAAACCCCCACAAACAATCCAATTAGAAAAACGGACAGAGTACCTGAATAGACATTTCTCCAAAGATGACACACAGATGGCCAATAGATGGACATATGAAAAGACATTCAATGTTACTAATAATCAGAGAAATGCAAATTAAAACCACAATAAGTTATCCCCTCACACCTGTCATGATGGCTGTGATCAATAAATGAACAAACAACAAGTGTTGGCAAAGATGTGGAGAAAGGGGAACCCTCATACACTGTTGGTGTGATTGCAAATTGGTGCAGCCACTATGGAAAATGTTTTGGAGGTTCCTCAAAAAATTAAAAATAGAACTACCTTATGACCCAGCAATTCCAATTCTGGGTATTTATCTGAAGAAATCCAAAACATTAATTCGAAAAGGTATATGCATGCCTATATTCATTGCAGCATTATTTACAATAGCCAAAATATGGATTCAACCCAAGTGCCCATCAATAGATGACTGGATAAAGAAGAGGTGGTACATGTATACAATGGACTATCACTTAGTCCTAAAAAAGAACGGAATTTTACCATTTGTAACAACATGGACGCACCTAGAGGGTATCATGCTAAGTGATAAGTCAGACAAAGAACGATAAGTACTATATGATCTCACTTATATGTGGAATCTAAAAAACAAAATAAACAAATAAAGAAAACATAAACAGTCCCATAGATACAAAAAAGAAACTGATGGTTGCCAGAAGGGAGAGGGGCTGGGGAGATGGATGAAAAAGGCGAAGGGATTAAGAAATACCAATTGGTGGTTATAAAATAATCACAGGGATATAAAGTACATCATAGAGAATATAGTCAATATTGTTGCAACAACTATGTATAGTGCCAGGTGGGTGCTAGACTAGTCAGGAGCCTCACTGCATAAATTATATAAATGTCTAGCCACTATGCTGTACATGTGAAACTAATATAAAATAATATTGAATGTCAATTGGAACTGAAAAATAATTAATTAAAATAAATAACTAAAAAGTTAAAAAATGTGTAAAGAAAAGTTAAGTCCTGGGACAAGATAGACACTCACTTAGTAGTTTATTTAGATTGACATTTGAAAAGGGATTGTTTCAGGGGACCATTATGTCTCTTAGTTAAATGGGCTATTTGGAATCTATTAGGGACATGAACGTTCTGTTGAGTGTCTTTTCCAAGAGCCCAACATTGTGTATTTTGAGAAGTTAAATGTGTGCCTTGGTTACTATTAATGTTTATTTCTCCAAAGGTAATGAGTATCCTGGCAAGACCTTATATTGTGACCTTAATATGTAGAGAGACATGTATGATTTTCTTTTGGGGATATCTGTAAGGCAAGAGATTCCTACAGTTCTTTAATCTGAAAGACCATTTTTAGGCAATGGTCAGCAGTTTATAATAAATGTGAAAATGGTACCATCTGTTGGCTAGGACATCCATTGCTAAGATGACTGCCTGAAAGTTAGCCAGGTATGTTGTTTTTTGGGCCCTCTCCTTTGCTACGGATATCCTGGCTAAGGAATGGAAAGCCACAACATTCCACTGAGCTCCATCATGTATGATACTTAGCAGTGCCATTCGCATAGTCTATGAACTCCCATTGTTCACTCAGTTAATCCCACGGAGTTTCCCAAGTAACCAAGGGTCTGGGGCAGGGATGACTCCCTCTAGCACCCTGGTATCTGGCAAGGGACTGAAGACAGGGGAACCCAACTCTTCCTGCAAGAAAAATAAGTCAGAGTGCCCATGTTTTGTTGCATCTTGTTTTAAGAAGGCCTCTTATATGCCAAATTTGTGCAGTGCTGTTTCCATGACTCAAAGCATAATGGGCAGCTGAGTATAGACAGTCACAGGCTCAGGGTCTGTAAGAGCCTCTATTCTTAAGAAATCCCTGTAGGTTGCCAATCATTTTTTGTTTGTTTGTTTGTTTGTTTGTTTGTTTGTTTTAATGGTGTATAGCACAAGGCCAAGAGGGCAGTTTTTTGCACTAGAAGTCTTTGGGCAACATACGGCCTGCAGAAGTGGTCCAGAGACTCCGGGAAGTATGAAAAAGGTTGTGAAAATCTCTAAAATAAGGAATTTGGTTGGGGAACTAACAAGAGTTCCTGATGATGTTTATTTGGGGGAAAAAATTGTAAATTAGGACTATGTTGTCATTAGAACCCAAGAAGGACTAAAAGATGTTGGATTTATGTGTCCTTAATAAGTGTGTCTAATTAATCTTGTTGGAGGAGGATGTCATCCATGTAATGTCATACCTGTGCTCCTGGAATTAAGATCTTGTCTGTAAAGATTGTGCGTAATGGCAAAGGAGGTGAGGTGCCCCACTGATAGCCTAGAGAAGGTATACTGTGTCCCTTCAGAGGTAAAGGCAAGCTACAGCTGAGGGACTGTTGAAATAGGCACTGAACAGAAAATGATAGCCAAATCTTTAAGAGCAATATATTCACCAGTTGTTGACTGAACAGAATCAATAATTTTAATAATATTGGATATCTGGTATGGGGGCCTTGATGGATGGGACCACAGCATAAATGATAAAGGTAGTAGTAATTCATCATGAAGAAAGGATTATCTGTTCTCTCTCTCTCTCTCTCTCTCTCTCTCTCTCTCTCTCTCTCTCTCTCTCTCTCTCTCTCTCTCTCTCTCTTCCTCTCTCCCTCCCTCCCTCCCTTCCTCATTCCCTCCCACCCTCACTTACTCCCTCCCTCTCTCAATGGAGAAGCAGTGGAGATCATCATCCCTTTATTAATTAGGTTTTATATAATAGGTTTTAATCCTCGATCTCCCTGTTTTAACTTATATTGGGCCAGGTTAACTATTTTAACTGGGGGTCCATGGGGCCCCATTTTATTAAGCCAATTTATAAGTGTCAAAGACTTACCTTAATTTTAATTTATCATTTCCTGTGCCAGAGAATCTATGTCCAATATGGAATATTTTAGGGCAATGGGTGTTGTGACTTTGGAAATTTAGGCAAGGCTACAGTTAAAGTGAGGCATACCCATTTTTATTTCAGTTTATATTTAGTTACCTTCTTAAGATTATAGGGGACACAATGTTTAAATTTAGTCACCAGCAGATCCTTATAGCTCCCCAGGTACAACTGTAATTTGAACCCCATCTTGATTAAGTCCATAAAGTTCTTGTCAATTGGCAAGATATTTTAGCAAATGTTAAGATTAATTTAGAACCAAGGTTGTAGAGGCACAAAAGCCAACGAGCACTCTTTTCATCATTGTGTTACATAAATTCTCCAGTATATAAATTTTGGATTTCCAATTGTATCAAATTATTGAACTTTGTTTTAATTTAGTTATACATTTTATATACAGAGGGTGCCAAATAATGTATACACATTTTATGAAAGAAAAAAACTATTAAAATTGTAATACTCAGTAGATACTGATAACAAAAGATGAATACAAGTCACGTTTGACTTCTGCAATTACAAGTGGTGCTCAAAGTGGTTACCATCAGCATCCAGACACTTCTGATTACGGCGAACTACTGCTTGAGCAATGTTGACCAAAGTGTCCAATTGTATACATTTTTTGGCACCCCCGGTATATACACACAATTTATTATTATATATTTATATTAAAATATTATATATGTGTACATAATTTATTTACCTTTGTTTTCACCCCCTGTATTTAGGGGTTTGTATTAAAATCAACAAGTAATCTAGGACTAACGTTATTTTTGTTTGACCTGGCATTTGCTCAGTACGTAGGTTTAAATTTCTCTCCCCCTCCTCCCCTTGGGCATGTAGCTGCCTAAAATGGCAGTCTTTTTTTTTTTTCCTTTTTCTTTTTCATTTTTCTTTTTCCTCTGTTTTAAGTTTGTAGCCACCTGAAGCCAAAGCCACAGTCTAATTTTTGTCTCTGGCTGATAGGAGGGAAAAAAGGAAGAGAAAAAAGGACCTCAGTGCCTCTAGGCAACCTGTCTCTGGGACTGTCCCTGTCCCCATGAAACATTTTTTTTTCTTTTAGAATGACCTGTATTTCTAGGCAGCTAAACTGTACCCCCCCTTTTTTTTCTTTTGGATGTTTACCTGATAAGCACCTGGTGGTCCCCAATGGCCTCTGCTATGAGCTGTGGCCTCCTTTTCTAGAGTGTCCCAATCAACCTCAGAAGGGTTAGGGTCCCACATCTAAGAGAGTAATGGTGGCTTGAGCTTTGGCTTCTAAATTTTTTGTTTTGTGACAGTTTGGCCTGAAAGAGGAGACCCTTAGCATGTCTGTAGGCAGCAGCACATAAGTGTGCCCAAGTATATTGACCTGGAGATTTGTAATTTCAAATGAGCTGAAAAATTTCCTCAGGTGTTTTTGGGGGGTGGGATTAAAGTGCCCCTTCCCCTCCACACTCCCCTTTTGTATTAAACATCGAGCCACAGGTCTCCATATATGGGATCCCTTACATCTCATTTGGTCAGAGGACAAATTGTGACAGCAACAAAGCAAGCAACAACAAAGAGACTTGCCTTTGAAACAACATTTTATGTTTGGGTAAATTGTGACAGCAGTGAAGCAAGCAACAATAAATAGATTTAGCTTCAAAACAATATTTAATGTTTGGGTATCTTGGTTTGCCATGAAGAGGGGACCCTGAATACTTGTCTTATTAGTGAGTCCACTTCATGGACAGTGTATATGCCTGACCACTGCAGTGTACACCTGAAGCTGAAGCTGAAGCTGAATAATAATGAATGTCAACTATAATTTTATGTATATACATATATATATGTTCGTATATATGTGTGTGTGTGTATATATATATATATATATATATATATATATATATATATATAGTCACAGGATGTGGAGTACAACATAGGGAATAGAGTCAATGGAATTGTAACAGCTATATATGATATCAGAGGGGTAGTAGATTGGGGGAGGAGGTTATCACTTTGTGAGGGGTTTAAATGTCTAACTATTACACTGTTTTGCACCCCTGACACTAATAAAACAAAAAAAAGTAAAACTGATGGGAGAAAAACTTTAAATTTTTAAAAAATATATAGAAGGCACCCTGAGCTTCATCACCAGCAGATCCCTATAGCTCACAGGGACCGACGGCTGGATTCTTCTCCAGGGACTCACTCTATAAGGGCAGGTCAATGTGTTAATCACTTATGGGGAGGGGAGACTCTGGCAAGGAGCCAAGTGCCCAGGGAGCTGAGTGACTTCAGTGCTGATGGGTCAGTTGATCACACTCACACCCAACATGGTCTCATCAGAGGAAGCCTCTCTTCACTTCCCTGGGGTGAGGGTGGGATAGGGTGAGGGTTCTTGGTTTTGTAAATTGTCAGACATCAATTGACCATAATGTAAGGGTTCATTTATGGACTCTCTATTCAGTTCTATTGATCTATATTTCTTTTCTTCTTCTTTTTTTAAAGATGTTATTGGGGAAGGGGAACAGGACTTTATTGGGGAACAGTGTGTACTTCCAGGACTTTTTCCAAGTCAAGTTGTTGTCCTTTCAGTCTTAGTTGTGGAGGGCGCAGCTCAGCTCCAGGTCCAGTTGCCGTTGTTAGTTGCAGGGGGTGCAGCCCACCATCCCTTGCAGGAGTCAAACTGGCAACCTTGTGGTCTGAGAGCCCACACTCCAACCAATTGAGCCATCCGGGAGATCAGTGGCAGCTTAAGGTGCCGTGTTCAATCTTAGTTGCAGGGGACAGAGCCTACCATCCATTGCTGGGAGTCGAGGAGTCGAACCAGCAACCTTGTTGTTGAGAGCTCACTGGCCCGTGTGGGAATCAAACCAGCAGCCTTCAGCATTAGGAGCACGGAGCTCCAACCACCTGAGCCACCGGGCCAACCCCTGATCTATATTTCTATCTTTACGTCAGTATCACACTGTCTTGATAACTGTGATTTTATAGTAATTTTTAAAAAAATATTCTTCCATTCACTCTTTTACAGTTATTTTGGCTATCCTGGATTCTCTGCTTTCCATATACATTTTAGGATCAGCTTATTAATTTCTGCAAAAAAAAAAAAAAAGCCTTCTGGATTTTTTATAGGAATTTCATTCAATTTATAGATCAATTTGGTGAGAATTGCCATCTTAACAATATTGAATCTTTCAATTCATGATATAGAATTTCTCTCCATTTATGTAAATATTTAATTTCCCTTAGCAATGCTTTAATAGTTTTTGTGTATGTCTTACACTTTTTTGCTAATTTATTTCAAAGTATATTTTTTTCTCCCTCCCTTCTTCCGCCTCCCCCCCACACTCCAGTTCAAGCCATTGTTTCTCAGTCTAGTTGTGTAGGATACAGCCCCTTGGCCCATGCTGGTATTATGAGCCTTGTGTTCCCCCAGGCTGAGGCAGTCAGTCGTTGGTCGTTGGTCGGTCGCTCACAGCCGCTCACGGCAGCTTTGCCAGCTGCTGGCCGCTCACGCTGGCTGCCAGTCACTCATGGCAGCACACGGTAGCCCAGTTCCAGGGAGAGCCATTGTACACAATCTTAGCTGTAGCTCACAATTGTGTAGCCATTGTACACAATCTTAGTGCACTGGCCCATGTGGGAATTGAACCAGCGACCTCAGCGTTAGGAGCATGGCGCTCCAACCACCTGAGCCATCGGGCCGGCCCTCAAAGTATATATTTTTTGATGCTACTGTAAACAGAATTGTCTTCTTAATTTAATTTCCACATTTTTATTGCTATTATATAGCAATTCGATGTAGAAATGATAGTCTTTTCAACAAATGTTATTAGGACAATTGGATATCCACAAGCAAAAAGATAAATTTAGACCTGTATCACACACAGTACACAAAAAATAAACTCAAAATGGATCAGAGCTAAAGTAAAAGCTAAAACTATAAACTTTTAGAAGTAAACATAGGAAAAAAGTCTTTGTGACCTTGGGATTTATTTGCTGTGGCTGTATGACTAAGGGCCACACCAATTCAACCTATCCAAGCAACTTAACCAAATTGACATTTATAGAACACTCCAACCAATAACAGCAGAATACACATATATTTCAAATACACATAGAATATTTACCAATATACACCATATTCTGAGCCATGAAACAAGTCTCAATGTATTGTAAATGATTCAAGTTATAAAAAGTGTTTTCTGTAATCACAATTGAATTAAATCAGAAGTCAATAACAGAAATATTTCTAGAAAATCCCAAAATATTTGTAAACCAAATAATACATTGCTAAAGAACCCATGCAATCAAAAAAGAAATTAAATAGAAAATTATAAAGGATTTTGAACTGAAAGAAAATTAAAAAACAGTATATGAAAATTTGTGAGATATTAAGAAAGCAGTACATAAAGGAGGATTTATAATACTAAATGCCTATATTAGAAAAGAAGAAATATTTCCAATCAATGACTTCCACTTCAACTTTAAGAAACTAGGAAAATAAGAACAAATTAAATTCAAAGCAAGTACAAGAAAGGAAATAAAATACAAATCAACAAAATTGATAAAACTCTAGTCAGTCTTATCAGGAAAAAAGGAGAAAAGACATAAATAACAATATCACCAATGAGAGAGTTACATCCTTACAGATCTATAGATATTAAAAAGAATAAGTAACTTTTTATGGATAACATCATGCTAGTAAATATGAAAATTTACATAAAATAGACAAATCCCTTAAAGATACAAACTACCAAAGCTCACACAAGAAAGAAAAATAACCTGTATAAACCTATACCTATTAAATAAAATTGATTTGTAGTTAAAAATCATCGCACAAAGAAAACTCAAATGGTTTTAATGAAGAGCTAAACTCCAATTCTATACAATCTCTTCCAGACAAACCGAAGAGGAAGGAGTCCTCCCCAACTCATTTTATGAGGTAGCTATTATCCTGATATCAAAACCAGACAAAGACATTACAAGAAAAGAATACCACAGACCAATATATCTCGTGATTAGATGCAAAAAAATACAAACAATCAACAAATGGTGCTGAGACAACTGGACATCCCATGAAGAAGAAGGTATTTGGACCCCTATCTCATGGCATATAAAAATGTAACTCAAAATGGGTCATAGAACTAAATGTAAGCATTATAAAACTCTCAGAATAAAGCAGAAAAGTAAATCTTTGTGACCTTGAGTTAGGCAAGTTTTCTTAACTACAACACCAAAAACACAAACGACAAAAGAAAAGAAAATAGACAAATTACATCAAAATTTAAAACTTGTGCTTCAAAGCGCACCATCCAAAAATGAAAAGAGGGGCGGCAGCTTAGCTCAGTTGGTTAGAGCACGATGTTCATAACACTAGGATTGCCGGTTCGCTCCCCACATGGGCATGAGCTACGTGCTCCACAACTAGATTGAAACAACTACTTGACTTGGAGCTGATGGGTCCTGGAAAAACACACTTAAAATAAATAATTTTTTTTTAAATGAAAAGAGGGGCCGGCCTGGTGGCTCAGGTGGTTGGACCTCTGTGCTTCTAACGCCGAAGGCTGCCGGTTTGATTCCCACATGGGCCAGTGCCAGGTGGGTCAGTTGGTTGAAGCACATCCTCTCAACCACAAGGTTGCTGGTTCGACTCCTGCAAGGGATGGTCGGCTGCGCCCCCTGCAACTAACAACAGCAACTGGACCTGGAGCTGAGCTGTGCCCTCCACAACTAAGATTGAAGGGACAACAACCTGACTTGGAAAAAGTCCTGGAAGTACACACTGTTCCCCAATAAAGTCCTGTTCCCTTTCCCCAACAAAATCTAAAAAAAAAGAAAAGAAAAGAAAAGAAAACCCACAGAATGGCAGAAAGTATTTGAAGACATATATCTGATAAGGAACTTGTACCCAGAATATATAAAGAATTTTACAATGCAATAATAAAAAAAAACAACCCAATTAAAAATTGGGCAAAGTATCTGAATAGACTTCTCCAAAGAAGATATGCAAGTGACCAATAAGCACATGAAAACATGCTCAAAACAGTTAGTCATTAGGGAAATGCAAATCAAAACTACATTGAGATATGAATTCACACCCACCAGAATAGCTGTAATAAAAAAGACAGACAATAACAAAGTTTTGACGAGGATGTGGAAAAACTGGAAGCCTCATACATTGCTGGTAAGAATGTAAAATGGTTCAGCCACACCAGAAAACAGGTTGGCAGTTCATTAGGATGTGACCCAGGAGTTTCACTCCTAGGTAGTATATACCCAAGAGAAATGAAAACATAACTTTACACAAAAATCTGTTCATCATGTAGATACTATCAAAAATAACATCATCAAAATACATCATAACAGTCAAAAGGTGGAAACAATCTAAATATCCATCAACTGATGAATAGATAAGTCAAATGTGGTATATCTATAAAACAGAATGTTACTCTGAAATATGAAGGAAGTATTGATACATGCTGTAACATGGATGAACCTTGAAAAATTATACTAAGTGAAAGAAGCCAGTCACAAACTACTACATATTGGATGATTCCATTCATATGAAATGTCCAGAATAAACAAATCTATAGAGACAGAAAGTAATTAGTGGATACCTAGAGCTGGGAAGCATTCTGTGGGTGGGGGTAGAGGGTCCAGTATGTGTTTAACACACCAAGCAATTTCCCAATTCTCAGCGGACATTGACTGGGTGTCCTACAAATTTAAGTCAATTCTGACTACCTGGAGATAATGTCAGATCCCACAGGTTAAGGGCTCAGTCCCATAAGACTGCCCCCACTTCAGACACCAATAGCAAGTCCAAGTTGTCACCTGTGCTTCTGACCAACTGGCTATAAATCAGAGGTTCCCATGACCTCCTTCTTGGGTTCAATTAATTTTCTAGAGTGGCTCACTGAATTCAGGAAACCAGTTTACTTACTAGAGTACCCAGTTATTAAGGAAGGATGTAACTCAGAAACAGACAGATGGAAGAGATGCATACTGAAAGGTATGGGGAAAGGGTGTGGAGCTTCCATGTTCTCAGGGCACACCACTCTCCCAGGATCTCCACGTGTTCACCAACCCTGAAGCTCTCCTAAACCCCTCCTTTTGGGGTTTTATAGAGACTTCATTACGTAGGCATGATTGATTAAGTCATTGGTCATTGGTGACTTAACTCAATCTCCAGTCCCCTCCCCTTCCCAGAGGTGGGGGGGGCTGCAAGTTCCAACCCATTAATAATGGTTAAACAACCATTATTTTAACCATCTCTCACCCTTAGGTTACTTAGGAGCTTTCCAAAAGTCACTTCACTAACATAAACACAGGTGTTGTTGAAAGGGACTTCTTAAAATGGTGAATAACACTCCTATCACTCAGAAAATTCCAAGGTGTTGGGAGCTCTGTGCCAGGACCCAGGGACAAAGACCAATATATTTTCTATTATATCACAGGAGGTGATGGCTAAAGGGTATAAAATTTGTTTTGAGGGTGATGAAACTGTTCTAAAATGTATTGTGGTGGTGGTTGCACAACTGTGTGAATATACTAAAAATCATTGAATTATACATTTACAAAACAAAAACAGAAGGAACTGTTGACTATACCCAATAATCTGAATGAATCTCCAGTTAAAAAACCCGATCCTAAGAAGTTATATCCTGTAAGGTTCTGTATGACAAAATTATAGAAACAGAGAACAGATTAGTGCTTGCCATGGGTTAAGATGGAGGAAGGGTGGGTGTTCTACAAAAGGGCCACATGACTGATCCTTGTGGTGGTGGGATTTTTCTGTACAATAATAATATTCTGGTTGTAATATTAGAGTTCTGCAAGATGTTACCAATCTGAGAGACAACTAAGATGGCCAAAGTAGGTAAACGTGGTGTTTACTTTCTCTCACAACCACATCAAAATCACAACTAATCTACAAAACAACCAATATTGAAAAGTGCCTAAAATAAAGATGAACTGAAGCCTTTCAACTAAAGATTTGCAGAAGAAGCCACCTCCAGACTGGTAGGAAGGTCAGAGATGTGAAACGGGCTGGTCCTACACTTGCGTGTGACCATTAAAGATTGGGAGGGCTATTTCAGCTGTGGGGGTCCCCCATCCCCTAAAAGAGTGAGAGATCCCAGCCCCACCCCAGCCCAGGGTTCCAGTGCCCAGGAGAGAAGTCCCCATAAACTTTGATTGTGAAAGCCAGCAGAGACTGAGACTGAGCGAGACCAAGGGCAGCTGCACTCCCAGGTGCTCCTCTTAAAGGTACTGCACAAAGACTTACCAATGGAATCTCTCACTCGGTGCTCCAGCACTGGGGCAGCAGCTGGAAAGGTGGCAGGGACATACAAGGGGAGTACTGGGTTGTTTGGCTTCAGGGGAAAAGTTGGAGAAGTGGCTTTCTCCTGGACAGGGGAGCTCATGGAGGCCATTGTTTCTTTGTTGAGACCTCCCCCTTCCCATCGTGCAAACACAGACAGCCACCATTTCTAAGTCTCTGCCGTTTGTTCACCGCACTCTGGCAATTCAAGACCTGGCCCTGCCCAACGTTGGGGAACACCCAGGCCACTTTCAGTGGCTTTCTCCTGTAGACTTCCTGCCTTGGCTCAAGCTGCAGATTTTCCTAGGGTCTCTCAAAGTTTCACGGAACCCAAACAAGCAGCATCTGGCTTGAGCTGCTTGTACCTCTGCTTGAGTGTCCTGTACCTCTGGCTGAGCACCCTAAGCTAGCGTTAGCGGCAGCTGGCCTTGTTTGTGGTTTGGCCTCTCAAGGTGCTTGCAGGCACAGCACAGGTGGCAGCCATCTGCGGATTTCTTTCTGGCTCCCGCTGGGTGACCCCAGGTGGGGCACAGGTAGTAGCTGAAGTAAACCTACACCAGATCCCCTCCAAGGTGTTCCTAGGGCTGGTGACCCCCATGGCCCGCTTCAAATTAGCTTGAGCATCACCCAGCTGCCACCAAGTACAATAAACCCAAGAGGTGGATTGGGCAGGCATCAGAGTCCTACTAAGGCAGATCATGCTCCATTGGATCAGCTCCTGCACAACAATTCTTCCACTGTAGTCAAGGCCAGTCCTCACAGAGAATGACCCCAAGGGTCAGTTCCTCCCAGTGTTGTGCAATTATCAACCAAGGCTCAACTACAAGAGGAGGGCACACACAACACACACAAGGGACACATCTGGAGCGCATGGCTCATGTGACAAGAAAGACTGTGCCACTGAGCCCCACAGCACACCTACTACATAAGGCCACTCTACTAAGACCAGAGGCATAGGAGCCCTACATGATACATAAAAACAAACACAGGGAGGCAGCCAAATGTGGGAGACAAAGAAACATGTCCCAAATAGGAGAACAAAGCTCCAGGAAAAGAACTAAGTGAAACGGAGATAAGCAATCTCTCTCAGATGCAGAGTTCCAAACACTAGTTATAAGCATGTTCATTAATTATATCATAAAAATGGCTGCGTGAGGTGAGCCTCTTGAAATCGCCCCTGGAATTCACAACAAACTGAACAACTAAAATTCCACAAAGGACTCGCTGCTCAACAGACACGCAAGACTAAGAGGTGTGCAACTGAAATCACCTAAAGGTGGGCAAATTGGGCAAGCAGGGTAGGAGAGAAGTGAGAAGTGCGGAGATGCAGGCTGTGTGGGCACAGGACGCAGACCTGAGCTCAGAGCTCCGAGCTTGCTGCATTCTGGAATTACCGCAGCCCGGAGAGAGGGAAGAACTCAGACTACTAGTGCTCCACTTATGGCCCACAGTCCCACCTGAGGGATCAACATATAACACGACTGAACCCAACACTCACATCAGAGACCTCGGAGCAAAGACTGAGGGAGGAAGGGTGAAACAGCAGTTTAAGCCCTCACTGCCAAGCAGAGAACAGAAGGCATAGGCACGGAGACTAGCCGCCCCCTCCCCACCTTCCCGGAGCTCACCCCACCCTCCCCCTCCCAATGCTACAAGCAGAACAGTAGCACTGTCAGGTCAAAAGAACAGAATATTTGCAGTTCTGAGAACTGTCGTCCACAGCCACAGATTCACAGCCCAACTAGTTCTGGTAAAGGGGAGGGAGCCTTGGGTGCAGGACTGGCTGTGCTGGTGGTCGCTGCCATTACTCTGGGCCACCTCTCACAACCAACCCTGCCACTGTCCCCACCTTTCTGGGTGGATCCCTGCAGGAGTAAACAGAGGCACTGAAACACACAGGCTCTGAAACTGGTGAAGGAAGAGCTTTGAAACTTCAGTAGCTCTCCACATCCCCCCAAAGAGGTGGTGCCCTGTGACCCAGGTGAACTGTTCACAGAGGAGAAGCCCACCTTCCAGGGAATCCCCCCATTGTGTGAAAAGCCAGAGTGCAGAGAAAATATAACACCACCATGTGAGAGAGAATAAAAGACTGCAGTCGGAGAGAAAATAAAACATTCTACCGACATCTACAGGAAAACAAAAGAAAGACCTCTTTCTATCAACCTGTTGCAGAACCCATTCCTGTAGATGCCTAGGAAGATAAATTATAATTCATTAATTGTCATGAATAACCGAGGTAACAAGACAGCTCAGAAAGAAAATGAAAAGTCTCCAGAAAAGGAACTTAAAGACATGGAAGTATGTGACTTAAATGACACAGAAGCCAAGATTGCAGTTCTGAAAAAACTCAATGAGATGTAAGAAAACACAGACAGGCACTTTAATTAACTCAGAAACACAGTCAAAGAACAAAATGAACATTTTACCAAAGAGACTGAAATTTTAAAAAAGAACCAAATAGAATATCTGGAGATTAAGAACTCAATAAAAGAAATGAAGAATGAAATAGTCAACTTAGGTAGTAGAGTTGACCAGATGGAGGAAAGCATCAGTGACATTGAAGATAGAAATCTGGAAATGACACAGATCGAAGATGAGAGAAACCTGAGAGTTAAAAGAAATGAAAGAACTCTACAAGAACTTTCTGACTCCATCAGAAAGAGCAATATAAGAATAATGGGCATACCAGAAGGAGAAGAAAGAGAGAAGGGAACAGAGAATATATTCAAACAAATTGTCGATGAGAACTTCCCAAATTGTGGACAGAACTGGACCCTCGAATCCAAGAAGCAAATAGAACACCTAGTTACCTCAATCCCAACAGGCCTTCTCCAAGGTACATTGTATTGAAGCTGTCTAAAATCAACGACAAAGAAAGTATCCTCAAGGCAGCCAGGGAAAAGAAAACGGTAACCTACAAAGGAAAGCCCATTAGACTATCATCATATTTTTCCTCAGAAACTCTACAAGCCAGGAGGGAGTGGAACCAAATATTCAAACTATTGAAAGAGAGAAATCATGAGCCAACAATAATATATCCAGCAAAGATATCCTTTAGATATGAAGGAGGAATAAAGACCTTTCCAGACATACAGAAGCTGAGGGAATTTTCTAATACATGACCTAATACCAATCCTGCTCAAACTCTTCCAAAAAATTGCTGAAGAGGCAATACTCCGTAACTCACTCATTTTATGAGACCAACATTACCCTGATACCAAAACCTGGTAAGGAAAACACAAAAAAAGAAAATTACAGTCCAATATCTCTGATGAATACAGATTCAAAAATCCTAAACAGGGGCGGCCAGATCACTCAGTTGGTTAGAGCGCAAGCTCTGAGCAACAGGGATGCTGGTTCGATTCCCACATGGGCCAGTGAGCTGTGCCCCCCTGCAACTGAGATTGAACAGGGCACCTTGAGCTGAGCTGCCTGCCGCTGAGCTGCTGAGGGGCGGCCGGATGGCTGAGTTGGTTGGAGTGCGTGCTCTTAACAACAAGGTTTCCAGTTCAACTCCCACATGTGATGGTGGGCTGCACCACCGCAACTAGATTGAAAACTGTGACTGGACTTGGAGCTGAGCTGCACCCTCCACAACTAAGACTAAAGAATAACAATTTGACTTGGAGCTGATGGATCCTGGGAAAAACACACTGTTCCCCAATGAAGTCCTGGAAATACACACTGTTCCCCTTCCCCAATAAAATCTTTAAAAAAAAAAAAGAAATCCTAAACAAAATTCTAGCAAATCGAATGCAACAAGCGTTAAAGAGGTTATACATCACGACAAAGTGGGGTTCATCCCAGGGGCACAAGGATGGTTCAACATATGCAAATCCATCAAAGTGATACATCACATAAACAAAATAAAGGACAAAAATCATATGATTATATCAATAGACGCAGAAAAAGCATTTGACTAGATACAATATTCATTTATGATTAAAACACCTAATAAAATAGGTATAGAAGGAAAACACCTTAACATAATAAAGGCCGCATATGACAAGCCCTCTGCTAATCTCATAATTAATGGTGAAAAACTGAAGCCCTTTGCTGTACGTTCAGGAACACGACAGGGATGTCCCCTATCACCTCTGCTTTTCAACATAGTGTTGGAAGTCCTTGCCAGAGAGATCAGGTAAGAGAAAGAAATAATAGGCATCCAAATTGGGAATGAAGAAGTTAAATTATCACTCTTTGCAGATGACATGATGCTACCATGCTTCACCGAAAATAAGACCTAGCCGGACAATCAGTTCTAATGCATCTTTTGGAGCAAAAACTAATAAAAGGCCCGGTCTTAATGTGTCTTTTGCTCCAAAAGGCACATTACAGCTGATTGTCCGGCTAGGCCTTATTTTTGGGGAAACACAGTATATATAAAAAACCTTAAACACTCCACCAAAAAGCTATTAGAAACAATCAACGAATACAGTAAAGTTGCCGGCTACAAAATCAACGTACAAAAGTTCACTGCATTCCTATATACTAACAATGAAATATCAGAAAAAGAAATTTAAAAGTCAATTCCTTTTGCCCTTGCAACAAAAAGAATACCTAGGAATAAACTTAACCAAGGATATGAAAGACCTATATACTGAAAATTATAAGACTTTTTTGAAAGAATTTGAAGAAGACACAAAGAAATGGAAAGACATTCCATGTTCATGGATTGGAAGAATCAACACAGTTAAAATGGCCATATTACCCAAAGCAATACACAGATTCAATGCAATCCCCATCAAAATCCCAATGTCATTTTTAAAAGAAATGGAACAAAAAAATCAGCAGATTTGTTTGGAACCACAAAAGACCCCGAATAGCCAAAGCAATCTTAAGAAAAAAGAACAATAATGGAGGTATCACACTTCCTCACTTTGGCTTGTACTACAGGGCTACAATAATCAAAACAGCATAATATTGGCATAAAAACAGACACACAGACCAATGGAATAGAACTGATAAGCCAAAAATAAACCCACATAAATATGGACAGACAATTTTTGACAAAGAAGCTAAAAACATACAATGGAGCAAAGACAGCCTCTTCAATAAACGGTGATGGGAGAATTGGATAGCCACGTGCAAAAGAATGAAACTGGACTGCTATCTGTCACCATGCACCAAAATTAATTCAAAATGGATCAAAGACTTAAGCATAAGACCTGACACAATAAACTGCATAGAAGAAAACATAGGTACTAAACTTATGGACCTTGGGTTCAAAGAGCATTTTGTGAATTTGACTCCAAAGGCAATGGAAGTAAAAGCTAAAATAAACGAAAGGGACTATATGAAACTTAAAAGCTTCTGCACAGCAAAAGAAACCATTGACAAAATAAAGAGGCCACCAACTGAATGGGAGAAGATTTTTGCAAACAGTGCCTCCGATAAGGGGCTAATATCCAGAATATACAAGGAACTCATGCAACTCAACAACAAAAAAACAAACAACCCAATTGAAAAATGGGCAGAGGACTTGAAGAGACATTTCTCCAAAGAGGACATACAAATGGCAAATAGACATATGAAAAAATGCTCAACATCACTTATCATCAGAGAAATGCCAATGAAAACCACAATCAGATATCACCTCACCCCAGTCAGAATGGCTATCATCAACAAGACAAATAGTAACAAATGTTGGAGAGGCTGTGGAGAAAAAGGAACCCTCATACACTGTTGGTGGGAATGCAGACTGGTGCAGCCGTTATGGAAGGCAGTGTGGACGTTCCTCAAAGAATTACGGATAGAATTGCCATATGACCCAGCAATCCCTCTCCTGGGTATCTACCCAAAAAATCTGAAAACATTTATCCATAAAGACACGTGTGCTCCAATGTTCACTGCAGCTTTGTTTACGGTGGCCAAGACATGGAAACAACCAAAATGTCCTTCGATAGATGAATGGATAAAGAAGTTGTGGTATATATACACAGTGGAATACTATTCGGCGGTAAGAAAAGATGATATAGGAACATTTGTGACAACATGGATGGATCTTGAGAGTATAATGCTGAGCGAAATAAGTCAGACAGAAAAGGTGGAGAACCATATAATTTCACTGATATGTGGTATATGTAAATCGAAAACAAGAACAAGAGAAAGAACTGAAAGAACAAAAGAGTTTTGCAAACAGTGCAATGTGATTTATAGATGATGTAATACAGAATTGTACACCTGAAATCTATGTAACTTTACTGACAATTGTCACCACAATAAACTTTAATTTAAAAAAAATTCTTAAAAGTTGATGGTGAGGAAGCTGCAGCCACTGACAGCCCATTCTTTTTTTTTTTTTTTGTAATTAAAGTTTATTGGGGTGACAATTGTTAGTAAAGTTACACAGATTTCAGGTGTACAATTCTGTATTACATTATCTATAAATCCCATTGTGTGTTCACTACCCAGAGTCAGTTCTCCTTCCATCACCATATATTTGATGCCATTTACCCACAGCCCATTCTTATGTGAAACTTTGTTACATAGGGAAGGAGGAACCTAGGGCTGCAATGACAAGGGGGTACAGGATTGAAGGGAATTTTTCCTCAAGAGAGGAGGAAACTTGCTTTGTTCACAGTGGAATCGCCGGGGCCTAGCACAATGCTGGTACTACACTGGCGTTCTTAAAGCCTCGAGTTGGCCAGGGGTGGGCTCACAGGACGCTGTCCAACACGGTCGGGCGATGGAGCCCTTTCTTTTGGATCAGGAGGGGACAGCGCTGCACCCTCGCTCTAAGCTCATCCACCTTGGGCCGCTTGGAAACGGGTCCGAGAGGACACACACAGGCGTGAGCTACATGAGAGGTGGGTGGGGCAAGTAAAGCTCCTCCCACTGACAAGCATTAAACTCTAGGATCTCAGGTTCCCGCAGGCCCTTCTCCAAGCGTCTCCAGCTACTCACACGCCTAGGGCGGGCCGGAAGTGACGCGACTAGTCGCGCATCATTGGCGGAAGCAGAAATTGCTTTGCGGCCGGCGCGGAAATTGCTTTCTTTTGGGCTTCCGCTCCTGGCCCATGTGAGACAGGCTGCTGAGATGAGTGCGATGATGAGCGCGATTCCGGCTGCGGAGAGGTGAGGGGTAAAGGCGGGTAGGGGGATCTGGGTCTCTGGGGGCCAGGTTCCCCGGATTTCGAGACACGGAAGCCGCTTTTTAACAGACGACACTTATGCCCCTCACAAGACCTCGTCATTCGTTACTGTTTCCGCGATTCATCCTTTAAAACCCTTTTATTAGATTGGTGTAATAGTAACTGCGTTTTTTGCAATTTTTAACCTTTTAAACCGCAATTACTTCTGCACCAACGTAATAATTTAATTCACTCCCTCCGCACCCCAGCGTCGGGACTTCATCCCTATGGCCTCTCGCTCTCCAGCTAAGTTAATATGTTGCACTGTCCTCGTCACGTGACTCCGTTTTTTATGCCGCTGCCGTGCGAGTTTCAGCCCTCTGCGCAGGCAATGCCTGCGCTGTAAAATCACTTGTCTTGGAAACCTTTGGAGTCATACACGATGTTTTCTCAGATGTTTTACCTTCCACCCCAATAAGGGAACTAAATATAATTCGTTTAGTACTGCTTGCCTTGCAAAGATTGATATGTACTGTTAGGTAATAGACTCCATAACATGTTTCAGGGTATCAGTGTTCCTTAGTTAATCACCTACTTTTCCGAGCAAGCCACAGGGAACATGGCTTACTCACCTGCTTTCCTCCGCATTCCAGGGAACAAGTGCTCAAGATGTCACTTTTGAGTAAGCTGCACCTATAAAGGTGTCTTCCATCTGGAGGCTACTTAAAAATATTAACGGTGAAACTGCCTTGACTCAAGGGCCAGGAACAGCATCTTTCTGCCACCTTACCTAGGGTCTGATATTTTTACAGCCTCCTGGAGGTCAGTGGGAAATGCAGTGCCAATCACTGAACAGTATTATACCTTTTTCATACAGTTGGGTATGGGTATCACCAACCACTGCTTACCTCTTGGAAGTGATGCCTGACTTCTGCAGTTATTTTTTAGAGATTGTTTAGTTTCTTCAAGTTATAATATTTCTCTTTTATCTCCTTTAACAGCCTTCCGGCTTTAAGTGAACGGGAAGAACTAGAGGATTTGCCAAAAGACTCCCCCTTGAGCACCAGTGAAGATGAGGTGGGTGACAACTGCTACACTACCTTCTCCAGTTCCCTTCTGCCTCAAAATTAGGGTAGACAGCACATTCCTGGAAAGGGAAGGGATGGTAAAATTGTTTATATTTGTCCAGGTCTCACAAATAAATTATAGGCAGTTGTTTCAGTCTTTCATGTATAAGATGTATTAAGTGCTATGGGAGTTTGAAGACGGTATAGGATACAGCCACTGTCCTCAAGTTGACTAAGTGTAGTTGAGTAGATACAGACAAAAACGTGTGGTCCTCATTATTTGATTTCCCTGTTTTCCAAATTTGGATTTCGGTAGATAATTATTTAAGTGTCTAATTGAACTATGCATAATTAAGCTGCATGTCCAACAGATGCTGTAGGAATTCTAACTCTTTATTCTCTTGACAAAAATACTTAGATTGGTTTTTTTTCCTTCTTATGGAAAAGTTTCTGTGTCAAATCACACTATATTTTCCATACAGAAACATTATTCCCATACCACTTTTCTTCCCAAAACAAGTTAAGACACAGGCATAGCATTAGCTCCCAGTTACTAAGGCTCTATAATGAGGGACTTTGGTTTTTGAAGCAGGCCTTTCAGACCTGCACACCAGACCTCATCTGATTCCCCAGTTCTTCACTGACAAAAAGATTTGAGAAATTTTACATGGGCTTCAATTTCCACAATGTCTTTTCCTGCCCCTCATCACTGGTTTTTCTTTTTGTGTCTAGGGAGACAGTGATGGAGAGCGAAAGCATCAAAAACTTCTGGAAGCAATCAGTTCCCTTGATGGAAAGAATAGGTAACATTCCCATCAAGATGGACAAGTTATAACTAGCTGATTGCATGAGATTTATCTGCAACTAACATTTATTGAGTGCCTAAGACAATGAACACACATTATTATTATTATTATATCATTATTAAAAGTACATACTTTGGAAACAGATTGTCTGGGCAAACATTTTGTCCTTTCTGCACCTCAATTTCTTCAACTAGAAAATAAGAGTAATAATAGTACCTACCTCATAGGGTTGTTGTGACATTTAAATGAGTTAATAAATGTAGAGATCTTAAACCAATGTCCAGCTTATAGTAAAGATTATGCAATTGTTAGCTATTATTATGTTAAACCTTTGTGCATTTGAATTCTTACTTAATCCACACTTATAGTCTTGAAGCATTGAATAGACGGTACCTACCCAGAATTCAAATCCAGGTCCAATACCTTTTCCACTATGCCTACCTTATATTGCCTTGTGTTTTTGAGGGGCTGAGTCTACATTAAGAGATGGTTAAACTACCAAGTCCAGGTTAGGAACAGATTTCCTGGTTATTTTGTGACAAAACCTGACTCTTGAAGAGAAATACATGAAAGCAAAGCCTTGTTTGAACAAGGAAGTGTTTGTTCCCCAGCAAAATGTGTCCGTTCCTACTATATTCTGTTTTGCCTAAATTTCAGGCGGAAATTGGCTGAGAGATCTGAGGCTAGTCTGAAGGTGTCAGAGTTTACTGTCAGTTCTGAAGGTAAGTTAACAAAGGAAGCTATCTGCGTTATAGCTTGTGGAGTTCCCAAAGTATAACAGTCACTTTACAACCTCCACCCCAGGAACTGTTTTTAATGTGATTAATGGATCATACCATGAATATTTACCTGTAAGTGAGTGAAGAAGGGTAATCAAATGCCCTTGAGTTTCTTCCATTTCTAGAACAAAGCCTAGAAGGCCATGATCAAGGTTTCCCACGGAGCTTGATTAGCTAATTCTAGGATAGAGGGACATGAGTGAAGACAGCTGCCTCTCCCTAGCTTAGTCATGTTCATGATTTCATTTTTATTTCAGTTCTCACAGCACTTTGAGTTCAGACAGGCAAATAATCTCTCCAGCTGGAGCTCAAAGAAGTCAAGTTACTTACTCAAGGGACTTCACCTCCTAGTTCAGTGTTTCTCAACCTTTTCTCTTTATTGCTCCCCTGAGGAGCCTTTTTAGACATTTTGTTTCCTCATTGCCACCCTTCGTCCCTCTCCTCCCCCACCCTCCACCAGGAAATCAGATGCTAAGGAATGAGATATTGTTGGATAGGGTTGAGCTTTGGGGGACACAAAACTTTGTAATATCTAAATTTTTTTTTCACTCCCGCCCAAACCAATTTTCACCTGTGGGTGGGAGAGTGATATCACCTCTATTGAGAATACATGGCCTGGTAAATGACAGAGTTGGGATTTTAATCTGATTACCAAGTCTAGATGCCAGATCTTTTTCATCATATTCACATATTCACAACTTAGGCGGGTTGAATGAGTTATACTCTTCTAGTAACCACTGACATAACCTCCTAGAACAAGTACCAATGTATTCTTCCAAGCTTATTCAGTTTCTACTAAGTATCAGCTTCTATGTATCTACTATGCTTCTACTGTCTGTCAGTTTCAGAAACAGTTTAGATACTGGGTTACAGTAAAGAATAACACACTGAATTCATTGGGTTTACATTCTAGTGGGGGGAGACAAAGAGAATTAAAACAGGATGGTGCAGTAAAGTGACTAAATGGCTGCTTTAATTTGGCTGGTCATGAAAGGTCTCTGAAGAGGCAAAATTTAAGCTGAGATCTGAATGACACAAAAGTCAGTTGTGTAAACAGGAGAAAGCATCGCAGGCGAGGGGGCAGCTAGTGCAAAGGCTCTAAGGAAGAAACAGGCTCAGCATGTTTGAAGAACAGGAAGAAGGCCATTGTGACTAGAGCATAGTGGAGGTGGGGATGACACGAGGTTGGAGAGACAGATCAAGATCCCATATGGGGTCCTGATCCTACAATGCTATGTCCTTTAGATCAATGTAGTCGGCCTTTCGTATCGTTGGTATTCACATCCTTGCCTTCAGCCAACCACAGATCAAAAATATTCTACAACATCAAAAAAAATCCCAGAAAGTTCCAAAAATCAAAATTTGAATTTGCCACACACTGAGCACTATGCTGAATCCACATAAATGAAGTGATGTGTAAGGCTGCCCTTCTGTAGCTTATATGCAAATATAGGTTACATGCAAATAATAACACCATTTTACGTAAGGGACTTGAGCATCCTCACATTGTGGTATCTACAGGGGATCTTGGAACCAATATGACTAATTCCAAGTGTAATAGGGAGCCACTGGAGGATTTTCAGCAGGATCATGACATGCTATGATTTACATTTTCAAAATATCACTTTGCCTGCTATGTGAAGAATGAGTTACAGTCGAGCAAGATTGGAAGCAGACCAAGAGAAAAGCAAGTAACTTTTTTAAATAAATAACTTTTCTCTTCTACCCTCCAGCACAGGTGAGAATGTAGGAAAGTGATGGTGTAACTATGGCTAGCTAGCGAAGTAAAAGATTTATTCCTGGTTCCCTGCACATTTGCCTGACTGCCAGCATTTTCTACTTAGGCATCTCCCTGTGTGATACCGGGATTTTGACTCACTTCTCATTCTGACCAGAAAGTTTGGCCTTTCTACAGGATCAGGAGAAAGGCTAGTCCTTTCAGATCTGCTTGAGCCCGTTAAAACTTCATCCTCATTGGCCACTGTGAAAAAACAACTGAATAGAGTCAAATCAAAGAAGACTGTGGAGTTACCCCTTAACAAAGAAGAGGTTGAGCGCGTGAGTTATAAAGAGTGTGGTCCATTAAGGGGGAGAAATTGAACTGACAAGGAAAAACTGGATAAGAAGAGAAGGAAGGGGGAAGTCTGAAAAATGGGAGGAGGGAAGCTGTGATTGCCTCACCATGGAAAAGATGAAAACTAATCTAGTGTAAAGTACAGTCCTGAGAAGTAAGCAAGAGCTAATCTCCAGCATTCTGATTCTTCCTTGGGCTAAGAAACATTGCCTCCTAATTTCCCACTAATCCTTTGAGTTTGATGCCTAATTTTCATGGCTCTTTCCTTTTATGTACGTTGCCTGGTTCAGATCCACAGAGAAGTGGCGTTCAATAAAACCTCACAGGCCCTCTCCAAATGGGATCCCATCGTTCTGAAGAACCGGCAAGCAGAGCAGCTGGTTTTTCCCCTGAAGAAGGAGCAGTCAGCCTTTGCTCCCATTGAACATGTGCTCAGTGGCTGGAAGGTAAGTGCAGCACGAGGAAACCACACCTCGGGGTGGGGGCGGGGTGAGATTTCACAATTTGGAGATTGCAAGGCCTGCAGCTGATTTGGTTGGACATGTTAAATTGAAATTCCAGCTGCAGTCATTGTAGTTTATCAGTCAGAAAGGGAGAGAAGGGGGTGGCAAGATTCATTGTCAGTCATGCAGTAGCCACTCACAGTGGTTCTGTGGTCGCCCTTCATCGGTTTGTAGCATACAATACATGGTTATTTCCGTGTTTTTGTGTTAAAACATCCGATTGCCAGTAGAAAAGGAACATAATGTTTTCTTTTTCACACCCCAGTTTTTAAAAAGCTTTTAAAGCTACATTCTGATCTGGGGAAAATCAGTTCACTGATGCCTTAGTAAGGATACATGAGCAACAGATCCAAAGTTTGCTTCTAAAGGAATACCACATTAAAATATAACATATTGCTGATAATGACCAGAATCTTAGCATGTAATTCATTATGACTGAGCTGCAGAAAATTTAAAAAAAGATATTTTAGAGCTGGGTTTCCCAAACACTGATCTCTGGCAAATTTTTCATCCGTCTGAAGCAAAAGGATAATTGTAAATATGATGGGTGTAAGGTTGCCAGCTCTTCTTTAGTATGAGCTTATTCTTTTCACTTCAATGGTGTTGAAATAGCTCTTCTTTTTATGTAATGATGGTGGTACCAAAGGATGGGGTTGAGGGTAGAATGGTAGTTATGCCCTTGGCAAAATTAAAAGTTGGTAATCCCTTGTCAGTCCCTAAAGTCTTGTTTTTTAAAAATGTATTATTATTATTATTATTATTATTATTATTATTATTTTTAGTCTATGAACAAGTGCTTCAGAACAGCTAGCCTTTCTTTTCCAATACACCATTTGTTATGGAGTCTATAATGGGATGTTCTGTCTTACATAGAAAAATAGGCAAACACAGTAGTGCCGAAATGGTGAATAGATGGCCCTTTTTGTGCCTTTCTTCTGCTTTCTAAAAATGTCCTGTGTGTTGGGGACTTGAAGTAATTAAAGGTAATCCAAGTAAACATGGCTTGCCACCATAGCTAGAACTTGAGCAAGTCGTTGCTTATTGTGGGGATGAGCTCTGTCTCTGCCATTCTCTTTCTAGGATGCTCCCTTTTCCACATGAAAAAGAGATCAGGTTTAAAGTGTGGCTGTAGGATGGAAGGGAGACTTTAGGAGAAGAATTAAGAGGTAATGTAATTTGTAGAATTCAAAAATAAAAGTATAGAAGATGTATAAAGTCTGACCACACCCCTGTCCCCCACCTGCTCATTTTTACCCCCATATTCACCCAGAAGTAACCACTTCTATAAGTTTTTATTATTATTATTATTATTATTAACTTAAGGGTTTTACTGATATATCCGTGTTTACCTCTTACTTGTCAGAAAAGTAGTAGTGTACTTTTACACACTCTCCTGCATCTTGCTTTTTCCAAAGGACGTAATCTTGTAGATCACAGGAAACTGCTGAATTGGGTATTAAAGGTGAGATGGTGGAGGAGAAGGTTGCACTAAGTAAGAATGGCACAACTTCTACTGTCCAGGAACTCCTTGTGCAAGACAGAGTGGCCCAGAAGGTGTATACTGAATCTACTGGGCCATTCATGCTAAGATGCATTTTTGGAGAAATTACGCCAGTGTGGCACAGAGAAATAAGGACATGCTAAGGTCAGGGCATTTTTTCTGGCTAGCAGCTCGCAATTCTCTTCTTACAATTTAAGAGTGCAAAGTACCAAGGACTAGAGATATACTAGTATTCCTGGAGGTTAAGAATCCGAAGTCTGCAGTATAGTTTTGGTCCAGCTTCCTAAAATGTCACTGGTCTCTAGCTGAGAAGAATTAAATGGGATAATGTGTACAAAAGCATCTGTAAACTGCAAAGTGCTAGAAATGATGGTACAGTAACTTTTCCCACCCCGTCTTTCCTTCCTTCCACTAGCAGCCTACACTTGCATTTCCCAAAGTGTTCGCCTCAAAACCTTAGTTATTCAATATGCCCTCAAAGGGGTGAGGGGTCCCAATGCTAGAAAATGCTGCCTGCCCCCACTGGAGATTGGCAATTCACAATGCACACTAGCCTTTTAAAGTCTATGAAAAAGTAACTGACTCTAACCCACAGTGTACAAATTGATGTTATTGAAAATCAAATAAATTGAATTTTTAAAACTCTTTTTTTAAATGAAGTAAATCTTGTTAGCTGATGAGGAACATGCTTTGGGAAGAGCTGGTCTCCACTGCTATCTGTGTTCTCTCACCTTCGCCTTCCTACTGCCCTACTGCAACTTCTCTCAAAGGGGCTGCCCAGTCGCCACATCCCAAACCCTTGTCTTCAGCCAATGTGACACTATTGACACATTGTTAAAAACTCCTCCTTTGACTTCTGTGACATACTGCTGATTTTTATCTATCTGACTTTTCTTAGTCTGTTTTATTGTTACCCTGTAAATTCTGTGACTTTTGACTTTATCAGCTGTATATGCTACGGATCCCTCTCAACCCCTTCTTCTGAATTCCAGTCCCAGATTCCATATGATTAGCAGGCCTCACCTGTATCTCCCCAATGTACCTTAAACTTTATAAACAAAGTAAGCCTGGTGTTTTCCTTCCCCAGACTCCCAAACCCTGTACCACTACCTTCATTCTGTAACTCAACATCACTTCATACTCCAGTCACTTAGGTTGGAAACCTCCGCAATCTGATTTATCCTTCTGTTAACTGCCACTTCTCCTCAGCCCAGACAGTAGGCTACTTTGTGAATTCTGTCGCTGTAATAACTCTCAGATCCCTGGTTCCTCTTCTCATTTTCACCTCTCATTTGGCACTTTACATATATCCCCTTATACAAGCACCAGGATTTTCTTTCTGAAACATAACTAATTGTTGCTCTCCTGCTTAAAATCCTTCAAAAGGCTCCCCACTTACAGGATAAGACAGAAGTACCTAGCATTTTAGCTGTACTGGACAACACATTGTTCCCTTACACACCTCTCCTTTCCACATATCTGTTTTTGCTTATATTCATCTCTCTGGCCCCCTCCTTACAGAATTGTATTTATACCTCAAAGCTTAACTCAAGTCTCTTCCTTCCCCAAGCCTAACCCACCTCCTAATCAGAATTAATTGTTCCTTTCTCTGTAATTACTTCTATGGACTAACATTTAACCCATTATGTTGTTAGTGGTACATATGTCTTTTTCCTCTGAAAGGCTGTGAGCTCTGTGAAGACAGGAATGATCTTAATCAACTGCGCAAGTACCTGGAGTGCAGCTACAGTCAATAAATGTTTGTAAATTGAATTGAATTGGAGGGAGATTACAACATTGTAATATAAATCACTGTAGCCTTTGACTGATCACTACTGCAAATACTAAAAATGGAAGAACATGTACCTTTACTATTCAATAGAATAGGTTTATGGTTAAATCAATAGCACCATGTAATGTATGATGATGTGTGTTTATGCATTTGTCCAGATATTTGTAAGTTTGATACTGACCATGATGTATATGGCTGTTGAAGAAAACAACATATAATGTGTATGAGGTTTGAAACAGGCTCTGTTGCCTAGGGCTACCTTTGTACTTTACCACACAAGATATGATCAACATGATCATATCTTAGCATGATCTGCCTGACTATTTTAGCCATCCTCACAATATCACTCATGCAGTAAATGAGGTCTTTGGTTGACATGTGAAGTAACTGATTCACAGCCCATGTGTTTCACACACATAGACCCTACCTAGCCTGCAAAGTTAACTGGAAACTGAGGAATCGGAGCCCAAATTAAAACATGACTAGAGTCAAATTTAAACTGTCAGGAAACAGGCTAATTACATGAAGGTCATATTTTTAAAGGCCGTGTCTTTTTGTGCTCACCTTAAGACCTAGTCGCCCCTTTCCTCTAGAAATATTTTTAAAAGGAGGCTTACATAAATCTGAGATTCCTAACTATACAGTATACATAACACAGGGACCACTTTATTTTGTTTTGCGACTACCAAAACTGACATTTGGCACTGCTCTTCCTCTATCCTGCCAGCATTTACCTTAAGGGCTATGATCCTGCTTTGATTCTTAAGAGAATGGCATTCTGTTTTACATATATTGATAAACTGAACACAGAGTGATCCCCTCTGTAATATCAGAGAGTCGCCTCGGAATCCCCTTGCTGAAGTTGTTTTAAATCAGAATAAAAGAAGGCTTTATCTGCACAGCTGGGCAGCAAACTTGGAACCCCTTCTCTTGTTGTAACAGCCAATCCTATCCAGTGAGTGATTCCAGTGATAGTGTCAAAATACACGGTCATAGGGCTGAAAAGAGGGAGACTGTGGGAGCATGGCTTAAGATTCAGACTGTTCTGTTACCTCCTTAAGGCAAGAACTCCCCTGGAGCAGGAAATTTTTAACCTCCTCCATAAAAACAAGCAACCAGTGACAGACCCTTTACTGACTCCCATGGAAAAGGCCTCTCTCAGAGCCATGAGCCTGGAAGAGGTAAGTGTGATAGGCCCTTTCATACACCCAGGCATTTGCCCTCAAGTCCAGGAGTCACTGTAAATGTCATTCTTTGTAGGCTAAGATGCGCCGAGCAGAGCTTCAGAGGGCCCGGGCCCTGCAGTCCTACTATGAAGCCAGGGCTCGAAGAGAAAAGAAAATCAAAAGCAAAAAGTAAGTAAACCTGGTGACCTGGCCTTGGGTTCCACAAAAGAAAGTGAAGTGGCTAATCACAAGTTCTTAGGAAAGAACCTTTGACGTGGCAGTTGGGGTCATGTGGAAGAGGTCTCAAATAGGAATGACTAGCCTTTTTTCCCTTCACATCAATCTCATACAGGTTTGCTTGCTTCAGTAGTGCCTTTTCCTCTGGCTTTGGCTTTCCATCTTAGTTTTGCTAAAAAGGACTGTTCAATTACCTTCTCTCCTTTCCAAGGCATGTTAGAGTGATTCTGCAGAATGAACTCTGAATTCTACAGCTGTTGGGGCCAGCAGGGTTTTCTTCCTGCTTTTTTGCCTCTTTGGAACTTGTTCTATTCTTCCCTTGTGCTGTAGGAGCAGAGGGACTCTTTGCTCTGCAGAGGTCTGCCCCTGGGGGCTGCAGGGACTGAGAGGCCTGTCAGCTTGCTCTGGTCTCATTCCCTCTAGTCAGCTAGCTCTGTGACATCCATTCTGGCTCCTGCATAGGGAAACCCCCTGGGGAGTGGGGACACGTGTGTGTGTGTGTGTGTGTGTGTGTGTGTGGCATCAGTGCTCCTGCTAAATCTCTTCCCTCATAACCCTCTCATTTATAGGTATCACAAAGTTCTGAAGAAAGGAAAGGCCAAGAAAGCCTTAAAAGAGTTTGAGAAGCTGCAGGAGGTCAATCCTACTGCAGCCCTGGAAGAACTGGAAAAACTCGAAAAAGACAGAATGATGGTAAGGCTGTGTCTTGCCCTACCCCTTGAACCAGCTTTCCCCAGAAAGCAATAAGGATCTCACGCTGCCCTTTCTTTCCAGGAGCGAATGAGCCTTAAGCATCAGAACAGTGGGAAATGGGCAAAGTCAAAGGCAATTATGGCCAAATATGACCTGGAGGTAAGAGATCATCGGTGAGAAAAGAGATGGAATTGGGGGAAAGAAACAGTTGGGTAAGAGCCATGAAGGTAAATGGAAAACCAGGAATCTAAAAAGGCGTCAGAAAATCTCTAAGGCTGGGAGGAAAATGACTAGAGCAAGGTGGAAAAGGAGGGGTGAGAGGGAAAGAGTATTGAAGCCAAGTCCAGTTAAAAGGGAGAGGAGCTTTTTTTTAAATCATGTTTCACATGTTGATTCCTTGAAGACAAAGGATTTGTCTTCCATTATATTCCATAGCTATTACCATGGTGGTATATGGGCAGTTTAAACAGTAGGCACCAATAAGAAATACTTAATTCAGAGGAGACAGCTTTAAGAAATGGACTGGGAAAGGTTTTTATTGTAGTCAGTAATGACAGGGCATACGTACTGTGACTCCTTCCTCCAGGCTCGCCAGGCTATGCAGGAACAGTTGGCCAGGAACAAAGAACTGACGCAGAAACTCCAGGTGGCTTCTGGGAGTGAAGAGGAGGGTGGTACAGAGGAAGAGGGTGACCTCCTTGTCCCTGATGCGGTGAATGAAGCACAGATGACCGCAGATGGACCAAACCCCTGGATGGTCAGGAATCACTCCAGTGACACAAAAGATGCCAAAATCCAGAAGGACACCAAACAACTTCCAGAGCCCGTGGCCGACGAGGCTTCTGAAAGTGAGGGAGAAGAAAAAGGGGCAGAGGAAGAAATTTTGTTGAAAGAATTTGAGGAAAGGCGATCACTTAGGGAAATATCTGGGCTCAACCAGGACACTGAGCCGGTGGGCAGACAAGAAACAAAAGGTAAGTTACAGTAGACCAGAAGGGAGAGCTGCTTGGTGCAAGTGCTACAGACTGACTGAGAGGAAAGCTGTGCCCACCCACACACGCCACAGAGTGATGAGGGTCTAGTCTTTCAAGAGAGTGCCATGGGTCCCTGAAGAGAAAATAGATGATCATAATTACTGTTTTTCTTCAAAGGTATTTAATAAGTGGTCATATGCATGGCTGTACATTGTATGTTCTGACATGCTTTCTGCTCTTGAGGGCTCACAGTCATCAGAAAGACAGGACTACACCATCCCTAGAGTCAGGACAAGAGTTAACATTACTGGTACCCACAAACCAGAGAGAGGTGCACTGGCGGGATGGCAAATCTGAAAACCATTCACATGCACAGGCACATAGGTATCTTCTAAGGCATTATAAAGCATCTTCAAATTAGGCTGCGGTGTTCTGTTTTATTTGTAAAGTAGGAGTGACATTTTTAGCACTTCATAAATGCTGGTTGATATATGTGATATGGGGTGAGACTTTCTGGACAAGAATGAATGACTCCACAAGGTACATGGTAAATTAGAATTGTTACCCTGTGCTCAGACTCAATTTGCATTTTATATTTTCTACCTGTTATCTTGAAGAGGTTTTACATTAACGTTAATGCCCTTGAGACAGGTCAGAGAGCTCCCGTTCTAGGGACAAGACAGGGCTAGAGAACTACCTACATTCAGAATCGCCTGGCTATCTGTGCAGTCTCAGATCTGATTGTATTTCCTATAGGAATAATGCATTTAGATGACAGCAATAATCTTTTTCCTTGGCAAAAAATAACTTTAAAAGAGCTATCATTGAGAATGTATTGTAGAGCCTTTACTTGGGGTTTTCATCAGAGTTCTGGGATTAATAGTTATGAGCAGCCACTTCTGAGAGGATTTTGGAGGGCAGCACTGCAGACCAACATTGTGAGGCAGTCTCTACAACTACAGGACACCAGCTGCATCCTCCTGAGCCCCCTCAAAAGTTGGTAATCTAGCTAAATGTGTAGAGCAGTTGGTTGTGGAATGAAAGGTGAATTTGGATTTCCTTGCATGATAAATGTAAAAACAAGAAAAAAAAGGTTCCCAAACCTTTGGGGAAATAGTGGGAGGTCATGGACCCCAAACAAAATGGGCAAGAAAACTTGATTCTTGAGGAATAAACATACATATGTCCAAAGGCCAGATCTCAAGTAGCTTCTTCCCAATGGCTTGAAGCCAAAGCTAGAGAGCAGGATAACCTTGGGAATGGAGGCAACTTGAGTCAATGCAGAGGACAGTTGAGAAGTGTCTCACTGCCACGTTTCCCTCAGGGCTTTCAGAGACTAGTGGTATCTGCTCAGATGTTGCTGGTGACTGGAAAGTGTGAGCTACTTGACTCGGCCACGACAGATTATGAAATGCTGTTTTAAGAGAACAATGCTGGATGTGGTTTTTACAAATAGGATATTACAGTAGAAATTACAAATAATAAATTACAATGAAGTTATATTCAACACCCCTGCCCCCCCCCCCCCCCCCAGTATAAAGGCCTTTTTAGAATTTGGAGCTTGGAGCCAGCTCCCTAAGCAAGGTTTACAGGGAAATTAAGCCACAGTTCCAGTTCCACAGTGAATTGTTGACAAAGCTGGGAATAGGACCCAGGACATCTGCTTCCTAACATGCTGCTTTTAACTACTCAACTCCGTTGCCTGCTGCTTGACAGGTAATGATTAGTGAACTTTCCAGGAGATCAGCGAATTGAGTCTTCTCTTCATTGGAATGCTTTTCACGGTGCTTAGCACCCAATGAATGCTTGTTGAGAGGGCTCAATAAGTGTTCATTGACAAGGCAACTTCCAACCTCCTTTTCTGACAGCTGTCATTTCTTCTTCCAGATTCTAGCAGCCAGGAGGTGCTGTCCGAATTGAGGGCCCTGTCTCAGAAATTCAACAAGGAAAACCATCAGTCCAGGAAGCAGAATGTGAGTTTAGCGAGGACAGTTCTGCCGGTCCAGAGAGTGGGACCTGCCAGGGAAGAAGAGGAGCCCCTGTTGCTGCAGAGGCCGGAGAGAGCAGAGATACTGGAAGAGCTAGAAAAGCTGGGAAAAGAAGGATGCTTTCAAAATAAGGAGCTTCCCAGAACTGCTTTAGAAGGGCAGAAGTTGGAGATGAACCCAGATAATCAGCCTGGTGCCCCCAAGGAGAAAAGGAAGGAGCAAATGATTGACCTACAGAACATCCTAACCACAAAATCTCCATCTGTGAAGTCTTTGGCAGTCTCCACGACAGTAGAGTTGGTGAGCAGAGCCAGGGTCATGGGCCATTCTGGGGGATCAAAGCTGGTGCAGGAAGTGCCCTTCTTGCACAAGGAGGAGAATCAGTGAAGTTTTGTTGTGCTGGGAGCACATTTTGGTAGTTGAGACACCCAGAATAGTATGGGGCCAGGCTGGTCTTGATGACAGTTTGATAGATGCAACTCTGTGAGTGCCACCGAGACCCCCACTTCCTAAATCCCGAGCCACCAAACCCTCCTTGGGGTGACTGTAAAACTGCCCTCAGAGGAAAAAAGGAGGCATTCAAAGTTCTGATGAGATCCCAGGCAGGACAACTCGAAGGTGAGTCATTGAGCTCTTGACAAGGTTTTGCTCTATTTAGTGGGATCTCAAATGGTCCAGGACTCCCTGATTAAGTCATTGAAACTGCTCAAGTGAGGAGCCCTGGCCCGTCTTTTCAGGGCTATAAGCTGGAGGATGCCTGCATTCTGGCCAGGCTACTTGGAGTTTCTCCTAACACAGGCCATTCATTCCTCCACCCTGCAGTTTCCTTACTGAAAGTTTAAAGTTGTGTCATATGATAATGAGCTGGGGATATTTACCCTAGAGAGAAGAAAATTGGAGCATAATTGGCTGGCTACCAACGGGTTTGTATTGCAAGACCATCATTGTTCAGTGCTTTCCCCCTAGGGGGCGCTAAAATGTCATGACCCAAAATTGAAGCGGTCTTGGTCTTACCTCCAACCACCGTTCCAAAGGCAAGCCATAGCTACAGAACCTCCTAACCACATAATCTCCTTCCCTGAAGTCCTTGGCAGTCCCCATGAAAATAGAGGAGTTGGTGAGTAGAGCCAGGGTCTCGGGTCATTGTGGGGGATCAGAGCTGGTGCAGAAAGTGCCAGAAAGGAAGGAGGTTCTGTAGTTAGGAGGTTGTGTAGCTCCTCCTTCCGCCCAAGCCCCGCCTCTCTGTTCTCAGTCTTGTTTCTTCACAGGAAGATGAACAGGAGAGAGATCAAAAGCAAGTGATAAAGGAAGCTTTTGCTGGGGATGATGTCATCAGCGACTTCTTGAAAGAGAAGAGGGAAGCTGTGGAGGCGAGTAAGCCAAAGGACATGGACCTGACTCTGCCTGGCTGGGGCGAGTGGGGTGGCGTGGGCCTGAAGCCCAGTACCAAGAAGAGACTCCGGTAAGAATGGGAGAAAGCCTGTCAGAAGTGCACCAGGTTCTCCACCTCCCCCTCACACACCCTACCTGCCCTTTTGACTAAGCCCTTAATGCTCTTAGATGTTCTGCTGTTCTGCTTTCCAGGTTTCTCATTAAAGCCCCTGAAGGTCCTCCAAGAAAAGACAAGAATTTGCCAAATGTGATTATCAACGAGAAGCGAAACATCCATGCAGCAGCTCACCAGGTGAGGGATGCAGAGCTCTTTAACTGCCTCCTCTTTGCTGCCCAGCTCTCTTGCTTGGAAGGAATATTCTAGTGCTCTGTGGTTAAGAGGGACATGTGGTTTTGACCAGAGTCAAATCTATTTTTGTTTTTGCTGACTGGCTCAGATGAATAATTCCAGATCAACTCTGCTGTTTAATTACTGACCAGAAAGAAGGTTGAGACTTACAGGATAATCTTTGCAGCAGTGGTGAGGCCCTTAAGTCTGCGTTTTCAACTAGTACCCCAGATAACACTGATGCAAATGGGTCTCATCAAATGAAGAATCATGTTCTTCAGGCTAGTATTTGTAGTCAAGGTACTATGCAGAGGCTATAAAGTTTGAGCTGCATCTTAAGAAAAACAAACACTACAGAATTGTACACCTGAAATCTATGTAATTTTACTAACAATTGTCACCCCAATAAATTTAATAAAATAAAATTTAAAAAAAAGACAAACAGGTACTTTCAGTGTAGTGACAGAATTTTACATTGTGTCATATGATGATGAGCTAGGGATGTTTACCCAAAAGAGCAGCAAATTTGAGCAGGATCATGGTTTTCAAGTATATTGAAGGCTGTCGTATGGAGTGGAGTCACACAAAGTAGAAGTCAGAGGAAAGACAGTGTTCAATTCAGGCATAAACTTCCTGCTGGCCCAGAGAGAATGGGTTGCTCTGGGAGTATGAGCATGTGTAGAGGGCTCAGTAATGAGATTAGACTCGATGACCTTTATGTTCCCTTCAATTCTGAAACTCTGTGACCCTAACATCTGTCCCCAGCCAGTATAATATTGAAATGAGTTGTATTTTTCCTTCTGAAAAAAAGAGGAGGTCTGTTTAATAGGTACAAAAAAGAGGTGAGGAAGTAACATTTCAATAATACTTTATTGATTTCATTTTGTGACCCAGTCGATGCAAAAATTGAATTGTAACCACTGTAATCCCAGTTGAGGCTATATAACCAGAAAACAGGCAATAAACAGGCAGGACTGGGATAAGAGATAGAGAAAGGGAGTGCTTCACCAGGCCAGGATTCTAGGTGAATGGCAGAGTATGGATCTCAGTGACGATCACGCTTCCCTTTCAGAGCTCTTATCTGTTTGGTTTTAATACAGGCAGAACAAACTGACAAATAGTTTTCCAGAATCTCCCTTGGTTTTCCTCATTTTGAAAATAAGCTAGAGTGCAGGTCCCAGCATGCAATAGAATAAGGTATGCTTTGAGCTGAAGGGGGGAAAAGAAGACCTGAGGCTGAATACTCTGTCCAGGTGTTTTGTTTTGTTTTTTCCCTGGCTCTGGGTGATGTGCAAATCTACCTATCAACCCCAATAAAACACTCCCCTAACCTAAAGAGAGCCTGTGTCCTTCACTACCACTAGGACCACCTGGCGGTACTCAGCTTCTCTTGAGTGTTCCACTGAGTTAACTCCAAAGACTACTGATTGTAACTTCCCCATTTTTCTGCTTATGTCTTTTACCCCCTCTTTGGCCATTATGGAAGTGTTTAAAGATTATTCACATGTCTGAAGGTAATGCTGTGCTGGAGTGGAGAAGAGTACTGGGCAAGGAAAGAAGCCTGGGCTCTTCTCCCTTGCTGCTCCTAATTTTCTTGGATAAAGCACTTCTCTAAGCCAAATTCTGGGGCCGAGGGAGATGACCTTTGCCATTATCTAGGGCCTTCCAGCTCTGACAGTCTGAGGTGCCAAAACAGGATGAAGCCAACTGAGGGTAACAGCCTGGTAGAGTTCAGTATTCAGGAGTCAACTTTTGGGTTCCTTAAAACATGGAGCCTGTTTATCAAGGAGAGGAAAGGACGAGAAGGTAGGAGGGTCATAAAATCCACAGGGATACACAAATGCCTGGGTGTTTCTTGCAGTCACAAGAATAAGAAGGTTGTGTAGAAGACTGACTTGGGGACAGCAGCCCAGGAGCTACTATAGTGTTCCTACTGCCACAGGGACAGTGTCAGGGTCGTTTTTCAATTCCTAGATTACTGAATAAGCCTGGGGAAAAAGGAGTCCCAAATTAGGCCCCTCTACTCTCAGATGTCCTAAGCCAATTAGGACTCCTAAGGTTAGATAGCGGCATTGGGATGCCTTGACTTTTCAGTAGCTTCACTCACTGCCACCATCGTAACTGTGGCCTGTGTGCGAAAACTACCTGACCAATTGCCTGGCTCACACCTAGTCACTCTGCCTTCCTTTCCAGGTGCGGGTACTTCCGTATCCATTCACCCACCATCAACAATTTGAAAGGACCATCCAGATCCCTATAGGATCTACATGGAACACCCAGAGGGCCTTCCAAAAGCTGACTACGCCCAAGGTTGTGACCAAGCCAGGCCATATCATTAAACCTCTAAAAGCAGAAGATGTGGGCTACCGATCTTCCTCAAGGTCAGACCTCTCTGTCATACAGAGGAATCCAAAACGACTCTCCATACGTCACAAAAAACAATTGAAAAAAAACTCTAAAGATTGAGTTGCTGAAGGAGTGACATCTTGGTGCCTAGAACCAGGAGCCCCAATTGCTTCTTCATTGGCCCAGTTTTACCCCAAGCTGCAGGATCAATTCCAAAACTGGCTTAGCACGCTGTGGGTATAGTTAAGCCACATTTTAGAAATAAAGGCTTTTTTATCTATTTAACTGGAGTGTGTTCTGTGTTGTCTCCCAGTTGAATCATTTTCACATCACACAAGATGCCTTTGGACATTCTCCATTGCATTTCTTCAGACGCACTTGTCAGGGGGACCTCATTTTCTTACCAAGGATTATCTAGTTAGTGCTAAATTGTAGAGAAGTTATCCTAGCTTATGATCTTAAACACGTCACATCAGACATGATCGACCATAACTAACCAATGTTTTAGACTCAGGGATAGTGACTAATCAGTGTATATTCTTAATCTCTGAGCCTAGAAACAGCATGCATAAACCATGCAATTGGATTCTGTCCTGGGCTGGTCCTAGGACAGTGTGAAAGGTAGGTTCAGCTTTAAGTCTAACCACTATCATTTTCTTTGCATGTGTAAGCCTCCCGGCTTGCACAGATAGCTGTCTTAGAGAAGGTAACACTTATTTTCTCATTCTTACGAGAGTGAGATTTTAGCCCTATGTGCTTTACAGATGAGGTAGATGAACTTTAAGAAGTAAAGCTCTATTCCCTTCTTAATTCCTCCCCATTGATTCAAAGTGTAGTTTATTCAAGCATTACTTTGCTCTATGGCAGTTCACCTGGGCTTCTCAACTCTGAGGAACCTTTCTTTGGCAGTCAAGAAACATATGGACAGGGCCCCTGCAGCTGAGATTCCTAACAAGGAACTGGAGAAACCCCTCCTGATTCCAAAATACTACAATTGCACTTCACCTCCTGCCTTGGAGGTTGGTGCTCCCAGATGTTTTAGACCAAGACGAGGGTCAATTTTTGTGTCACAGACCCCTCTGAGAATTTGATAACATTATCAACCCTCCTCAGAAAAATGCACATATACATCATCTTACATACAGTTTGAGGAGCTTTACAGACATTTGGAATCCCTGGGCCAAACGCTTTCTGCCACTTCACGAGGTTGGTTTTTTTTTTTTTTGCAATTCCCTCTACCAACACAGTTCTCTTTTTCTAAGCACACCACTCTGCAAATTAGTTCCAAAATGTTTAGATCTCCAATGTAACCAGTCCCTAATACCTTTATTTTACAGGGAAAAGATTTCAGAGTTGAGTGAAGTCTCCAGTGTTACACATTAAATTAGTGGCTGAGTAGGCACTAGGACCCTAGACTAATTCTGAAGCCAAAAGCCACGCCATAAATTTTCTATGAAATTCCCCGTTGTAGCTGTGGGCCTCTACTACCTACCATTTCTCATCCTCTGAAGAACCAGCCTGGGGCTGGGAAGGTATATAAATACGTTGATCGTGTTCAGAGCCCAAGGGGTATTTTTAAGTTATCCATAGGTTTGAGATCCTCTGTGATCCACTTGCTGGCTGACACCTAAGTCAGTGGCCAGTGGATGGAGGGGAGGGCGGGAAACTCCTGCCCACACCTGCCTCTGTTTGAGACCTTAACCTCTTCACTCTTTTGAGCACAAAGCTGCCACCTCTGCCCCACCCACCCCCAAAATTGAAGCGCCCAATCAAGTGCACCCAATAAACGGCCAATCCCCATCTACTTTCCCGGGACCCTCCTCAGCTCCGCGTGCTCCCCGCAGCCCCAAGAGTGAAGCAAGCGATCCCATCCTTAAAAGTGGAGGGCAGGCGCCAGAATGCGCTATAAATGACGCCCACTCCCAGCCTTCCAAACCCCCAAACGGAGTCGATTGTTGTTTCATGGGGCTTTTTTTTTTCTCTTTTCGTCCTCCGAACCTCTGAAGTGTTCTCTCTTCCTATTGGCCAAAGCTGCCCCTTGACGCCACCCTGGCCTTGCTCGCTGATTGGCCCATTCTGGATGTGCCCAAGCCTTTTTCCCAGGGTGTGGCGCCCGCCCCCCACCCCCAACAGAGCTCTGACCCCCTGGCTCCTCCCTTCCTCCCAAGCCCCCCTCTCTGTTCCGAATGGTACCGCCCTGGCTTGGCTCCCCCCACCGCCCAGGCCGCTGCCCTTAGGGCCCCCGGACGGGGCGGGGCACGCTGGGGACGGGCGGAGGGCGGTGGTGGCGCCTTCCTGCCGAGCCCAAGGCCGCCCCCGCCACCCTTCTCCAGCCCTCATAGGTCCCACTTTCCCTGGGGAAGTTTTCGTCCTGCCTTGGTAGTCCTGTCCCGTCTGTGCGGCCCCCACCGTGGTCTTTCAGCTTTCCCGATCAGCAGTGTCAAATCCCATCCCTCAGCACTCCACACACGCCCATCCGCCTCAGCCCTCGGGTCCTCGCTGCACAACCTTTCCCGGTGTCTGCTCACCCATCCCCTCCCAAGCCCGCTGAAGCCCCGGCCCCCTTCCTTGCGGGCTGTCCATCCCCAGGATCTCCCTCCCTGTGTGTGGCCGTTCTTCCCAGTGGCCTCCCCGTCGCGGCCTCCCCTCCCCTTCATGGCCAGCGTGGTGGAGCACTCCAGGCCACCCCTCCTCTCTCCATACCCCTACGCTCCCTTATGTTGTCCCTCCTCGTCCCTAAGCCCCTCCCTCCATGCTCCCCCTACACACATACCCCTCCCTCTGAGGCGTCCCTTGGCGCCCCTCCCCTACCTCCGCTAGTCTAGGCCCCTCCCACCCACCCCGTCCTTTTGTCTCCTCTTTGGTCTCTGAGTCCCCCGCCCCTCCCTCACTCCCGCCCTCACTCCCCATGAGCCAGCTCTTATCATCCCCAGGTCCGCCCGCCCCGCCCCCTGGCCGCGCCCCACCAGCCCCCTCCCTCCCGCTGCCCCATCTCCACCCACCCCCCGCGCTCCAACACCCCCCCGCACGGCCCCGCGGCTCTGGCCCGCCAGCCTGGCCTACCGCCAGAGTTCCCGGCTCGCTCCTCCCGCCGCCACTGCTGCCGCCGCTCCCCAACCCGCCCTTCCCAGGCCGGTGGGTCGCGCTCCCGCGTTTCCCCCCGCAACACGCGCTCCCTCCGCCTTGCTCGCTCGCTCGCTGGTCAGCCCGCTCCCCAGGCCCTGCAGCTGCCGGCCCTGCGCAGCCCGCCTCGGGGGGCCTCGGTGCCCGGTGGCCGCCGTCAGCTCACCGGCGGGCACACAGCCCCGAGCGCGAACTCACTCCAGGTTGCCCCCGACCGGCCATCGGAAGCCGCCCGGAACGCAGTCACCCGTTGAAAGTGTTTGCGGGACGTGCCGTCGGCGGCGCCTCCTGCAACCCTGGCCGGGCAGGCGCGCCCTGGGGAGACGCGGCAACTCCACCTCCCAGGATGACTTACCCCGAGCCTCCTCCGGGCTTATGCCCCAAACCTGTGCCAGCGGCGCGCAGCTGGGATTCTCAGCTAGCGGGACGGGTGGAGGACTGCCCTGAAGATGCCAAGAGAGATCGTGGGGGCAAGGGCCGATGACACGCCCTGGCCTCCCACGGAGAAAGGGCTAGCCCACGCTGGGCACCACAGGCCCCAGCCTCCTGGCCCAGGTCTCCCCGCCAGCTGCGCAGAGTGAGGTTGCCTCTGGCCCTTTTTATGGACCCGGCGTGCGGAGGGCTGAAATTACACCCTCAATCCAGGGTGGGGGATGCAGCTCAAGTGGACAGAAAACACGCCAATAGGCACTTTTTAAAAAAGGCTGTTAGAGAATGACCAAGTTGACCATGTTTCCTTGCCTGAACCCCTTCTCCCAAGCCCTCACTCAACCTTTTACGCACCAGACTGGAAGCTCTTTGAAGGGGGGCCTGTTTGTCGCTGTGGCTCACTCAATGGATCCCTTGTGATTGGTGGACAAGTGGATGTATTTGTTAACTGCATGCCTTTGGGATCTGTGTCATTGTGTGACTTAAGGTTGTGAAATCGGGAGGGCCAGGACTGGGTTGGGATTACTAGCTCGGTGCCAGGCACAGCATGATGCCCAAAGGGATGGGCTATCTACTGTGTTTCCCCGAAAATAAGACCTAATCAGAAAATAAGCCCTAGCATTTTTCAGGATGACATCCCCTGAACATAAGCCCTAATGCATATTTTGGAACAAAAATTAATATGAGATCTGGTCTTATTTTGGGGGAAACACGTATGTTTTCTGAGACTGATGTAGCTAATTATGCAGGAGGCACTTGCCTACCTCCTTTTGGTCCCCAGAACTCGCAGTTCCAGAGCGGGGCATCCTGAGTGAGGAAGAAACTAAGGAGCTCTAGCTCTTTTCCAATCTGAGGCCAACTTGCTGGGGCCTGATGTGGCTGCACTCACCATCTGAACACACTGGGTGATGTGGCTTTCCAGAACTGGCAATGGGTTTGCAGGGAGCCCTAAACTCCCCCACTTTAACTCCCATCAGTTGGTAACTGGAGCTGGGAGAAAGGAAGCCAGTTTTTTTTTTTCTCAGTGTGAAGCACACTTTCCCATATAAAGATCAAGCCTGTAGGTCTTCATCCATTTATCCCAAGGTTGAGCTGAATCCCAGTGAGTCAGAGGAAGGAGGCTGCAAACAAATAGGACCCAATCAACAGCAGTTAACCCCAGGGGAGGCGGGACAGTGGAAGCACTCCTTTCTCCCATCAGTGGATGCAAGATTACTCTGTATTTTGCAGCTATTCATTTGTAACCTGGCCACTTTAGAGTCAGTCCAGCTCCCTGCCCACCTCACATCCCCACCCACAGCTGGATAGGTCCTCTCTGTCCTTCCTCAGCGCTCCATTGTCTTCACCCAAGCCAGCCTGCTCTAAATGGACATGGTCAATGATCCAAGCAGAAACTGAACAGTAACAATCGGATAGTGTCAAGAGTCGGACAGAGATGCCTCGGAGCGCCCGGCCTCCTCCTCTGCCTTGGCACAGATGTTCTTATTGTCGTGGAAAGAAATACCAAATTCCCTCCCCAAGCATGGAGGGGGTACGCTCCAGGACTTAGCCCCCAGGGACAGAGTTGCGGGCCTAGTGCGGCCTTTCTACCCCATAATTATTCAGAATGGGACTGTCGCCATGCCTCTTCCCCATCCTAATCAAGGCTGGTCCCCTAGGCCATTTGTCCCACCCACCCACCAAGGAAATTAAGGGGAATGGGGCTAGAGCTGCATGAGAAGATCACTGAACTGTTCCACAGTCCACTTTAGGGACCATTAGCATTTCAAAATACATATTTGGGAAAAGCTCACAACACTAGGAGAAAAGCGGTAAATATAGTGTCACTTTGCCAGGTTCAACAGTTTTGGTTTGTTTAAATGCTAATGACCTCGAATGGGGAGCAGCATCCATCAGTTAAATAAGCAAGCCCTTAGACCAAGACTAGAAGGGTCAACATATGACTAATCTACTAATTGGAAGAACAAATTGCTAGTGAATTGAGGAGTGAGGCAGCAAAGCATGGTGGAGACTGGAGCAGATTGCTAAAGCACCTGGTATGTGGCTGTTGGAGCCACCCAGACCTGAGTTTGAATCCTGCCTCCACCAGTTGTTAGCTGTGTGGCCTTCAAGCTCCTTACTTCCTTGAGCCTCTGTTTTCCATTCTGTAAAATGGGGACAATAACAGTATCTACAGCACAGATAATACAAGTCATGATCTTAGTACTGAGCCTGCCATATCATAAGTGTTCGATTGCTGTTACTTATTATTGATCTTAATAAAGTACTTAGCACATGGTAGACACTAAAAAAAAAAGAGTCAGTAATAAAAATGAAAAAGAAATTATTATGGTCACTAGATATTAGCCATAAAAAGTGAACATGGACCCCTGGTGTCTGTCCCAAACCTTCCCGAATACAACTGGCAAAGGGATGCTTTGGGTTGGTTAATTCCAACTTCTTAAGGCCATCCCTTTAACCTGGGATTAACGCCAGCCCTTAAGGATCACTGTACTGCCCCAGGGTTGCTGGATTCTGGGACCTACTCTCCTGGCACCTGCCTAAGATGCTTGAGTTAAGTTGGCTTTCACAGGTGGAGACCAACCTAGCAGTATCCTGGGCATCCTTCCCCAGCCAGCCAGACCCATCCTATAGAGAGTATTCTGTGCTGTTCTTGGTTGCCTTCTTCCTGTTGTGTGTGGAGACAGGTGGAGATCACAGTACTGAGAGGGGCCAGAGTGAGGAGGAAGTGGGGCAGAAAGGTACACACAGAATCCCTAGGAGAAATGACTGTGACCTAATGAAGTTGTTGATCTTTGCTTCCTTGCCATGCCCTCTCCTTTTGAAGTCCACTGTCCTCCGTGTCACCTGCCAAAAAGATCTGTCCTCAGCCAAATGGATTCTCTCTCTTGACTTGCCAGTCTTGTTATCCTCCATTGATGTTCCCCTCTCCCCTCCTCCCTTCCTGTTTGTTCCAAGAGAGTCTTGCTCTCATCTGAGAGGTTGGTAAGTACTGGTTTAGAGAATTCCCTCTACACAGGTAAGGAGTTAAGCTAATAGTGGCTTGACACACCATCCCCTCTCCAGATCTTGTAATTGCATAGGAACCTCTTTAACTTGAAAAAAAATCCTCAAGGTACCTAGAAAATAATGAAAATAGATGGCGGGGGACTTCTGGGCCTTCAACAGGCTGAGGTAAAGTTTTACCCTTCATTGTCCATCATGTTCTGTTTTGCCTCCTTGTAAGCTCTGCCTTGAACTCAGGGCCCTAAGCAGGCCCACTGGGCCCCACCAGGCACTCTCCTCTCCAGTTCTACACCTGGAGTATACACACACACACACCAGCAAACAGTTATCAAGCTCCATTCTCCATTCATATCTCCCAACTGAGCCCTGACATAGGACACCTCCTGGCTCTGCACTTAGCTAGTAAAGAGCAGGTTAACCTGATGAGTTAAGCCCTTTCCACAACTGTTTACTGAATGCTAAGGGGTTAACATGTTCTCCCTCCTGCCACACACAACCGGACTGAAGGTCTCAAAGCACACCAGTCACATTCTGTTCCAGAGTCTGTGCTGTTACAACTGTTCTCTGAGCCTGGACCACTGTAACCAGCACCCCACACACACCCTGTTCTCTGCAAATCAAATTATCTTTCTCAAAGGACCAGCTGAACTGTCTCTGCCTCCAGGAAGCTACCCACAGTGCTGCAGGTGAAGTCATCCTCCCCTCCCTCACAGATTTACAGCACTTTGAAGTCCCTCTTAGAGGGCCTCCTTGCACATTCTGCCTGACATAAAAATTAGTTTCAGGCTTGCTTCTCCCCTAAGGGATGCCTATAACCTTCTTGTGGACAAGAAGTGCTTCTGGTTCTTTTTATAATTTGTTTGGATTCCAAACCTACACAAAGAAGTGGGTGACAGAGTGTACCCCCATCACTTAGGTTCCACAACTACTGACTTTGCCACATTTGTTTGTGCTTCATGTTTGTACCCCCCTCCCACACAAACAGTGCCTAGCACTGCCTTAAACAACACTGTCAACAATGGAGCTGGGACTTGAGAGGAAATGTGAGTATTCAGGCTTTCAGGGCAGGCTTCTGGGAGAGACACGGGCTGGTGGAGTGGGGAAACAACATCAAAAGTCCATGCTGAGGATTATGAGCCAGGTGCTTTACAGTTTATCTCATTTAATCATCACCACCTTATAAGTTAGGTACTGTTATCCCCATTTCACAGACAAGGGAATGAGGTTCATAGAGGTGAAGGGTCACCCAGAGGGGCAATGGCAGAGTCAGGATTTGAATCCAAGCCCTGTGCCCTTCTCACTGTGCCGTGCAGCCTGCCTCAAAGGGGACCAAACAGGCTGCCACCGGCTCTGCTTCAGTTTTAAACAATGCAAGACATGCTGTGTGTGTGCCCATGCAGAGTAGGATGCACACACATCCAGCGACCCGCAGGTTCACAATAGGATTGTAAAATCATTGCACTGATTTTTGTATGTGGGATCAGTCTCCTCATCCTATAAGTCACCCCTTAGCCCTGCAAGCCTGAAGGGGAGGAGTGCAAGGGGGCAGAGGGCTGAGGCTGTGGGGGATGCAGGAGTTGAGGGAATTGAGGACACCTTCCCCATGGTCTCCTGAGGCCACATTATTCTCAAGGGGGAAACAAAGTCTCTTTCCTCACTCCCACCAGTACGGTACATTCTCTTCAGATCTCCACAATGACCTTGCAACCCGTACCCCTCTCTTCAGTAATGCTGCCTTCCTCAACAAACATTGCTCTTTGCAGCCTTTGTTCTTTCACATCACCCCCACCCCCCATGGATTCATGGGGTTCCTCTACCCTGGGATACCCTCCCTACCACACTCCATACCAAAGTTCTCCAAGTCAAGGTTCAAGACTCACCTCCCAGAAGCCTCATTTGATTCTGACCACCTCTCAATCTTTCCATCAGTTATGATTTTGTTTCTGTGTTTTACCTGCATCTTGATACTCTGCTCTCTTGCCTTGTTCTCTAGTTGCTTCTTGTACGCTGTTTCCTGGACAGCACTGTAAGCCCCTTGAGCTCAGTTCCAGCTACAGGAAAATGAAGTCTTTCAAGAAAGACATGTGGTCAGCTTCCTTTTTTCTTCCCATGTTCCTCTTGCTGCCTCCATGTTGTCACTTGGGTGTCTAGCTTTACTGCCACTGGCATTTTTTCTACAGAGATCATGAGGTAAAAAAGGAGATTCACATGTTTACCTTGACCTATCCCTTTTACTTTTTCATTCTTGTCTCTCATTTGCCCAAGTGGATAAGTGGGGTCTGAAAAACCTTAAAGAAAACTCACCCTGAAGTTATTCTCCCAGTCTTTGCAGGTCTTTTTGTCTAAGCATTTGTGGGAGGGGAAACAATCTATTGGGCACGTTAATGTCTGCAACACTACCTCCTACATCCCTCCCCTTTATCTACCTCACCCCTTCCCTTTTACTTCTCCCCAGCTCCGCAATAATAATAATAATAATAATAAGATAAAATAAAATAAACACCCCACACACACTCAATTACAGCTAGGAAGAGACAGCCCATTTTCCAGATTTCAAGTACAACAACCAGGGAAGTGTTGGACAACAGTGTTCCACAGACTCAGAGAGATGGGGCCACCTCATACCACCAAAGGAATTTTTTTCCAATTGCAAAATGCCCAGCCTTCCAGTCCTTGTCAGTAAAGGCACCAAAATTGATTGTTAACTCTGTCATGCAGGGTGACAGGTGGGGTCTCTGGTCCCACTCCCCACATTAGAATGCAGGATATGGTGAGGCCAAATAGAAACACCCACGGAGCCATAAGTAGGGGAGTCATACCACTATATTCTCGCTGGCGGCTGGGTTGGAGACACAGGAAGCAGGAGCCACACTATCTGCAACCTGCCATCCACTTCTCTGCCAACCAACCACACTTGCTAGCTGCAATCCGCCTCTCTGCAATTCGCAATCTACACTCCACCATGCCACAACTACACCACCTTGCTAGCTTAGCCGCGGCAGGTATATCAGTGGCTAATGGCTAACCGGTAACAGCCGATGGCCAACTAGTCACAGCCGATGGCCATGTACTACCAGAGCCAGCACCTTTCCATGTGAGGCCAAGAGCCTGGAAACTGCTCTCTGGGGCTGTCTCCACACTCTCTGTGTTCCATGTACCTCCTTCCCAGCTCACCCTGAAACTAGAGATGCTTCAAGAATATTGTACCTGATTCTGTCTTATGCATTCTCACATATTCTCCCCAAAGAGGTTGGACCAGGAAGGCTATTGCTGCCCCATTGTATAGATGGGAGTACTGAGGCACTGAGGGAGACATGACTGCCCAGCTATCTCTCAGGAAGAGAAATTCCTTTCCAGCTTTAGGGACCTCTGTATCTCTGGGGCAGTCCCACTCACTCCGCTGGGGTTCCCAGCACTGAGGAGTTCTGACAGAGCTTCTGGGAATGGAGGTGAAGAGGGGATGATCTGCTCCTTTCCGACTCTCCAGTTTCTTTTAACAGGCCTCGCGGGTGGCATCTTCTTCCCGCCCCCCCCCCCGCTCCCCCCCCCCCCCCGCGATCTTTTCTGGCGTTCCTCCAGCAGCTCGCAACACTCCCCGCCCCAGCGCTCCGCCCCTGTTTCCCAAAGACCTTTCAAGAACCGCCCACTGCCTGGCCACTCCCCCCACCCCCATCCCCAGCTAACTCGGGGATCGAGGTAAAGGCCTCTGGGCCTGGCCCTTCTGATCCAGCAGGTTGAGAGCCTCAAATAGCCACATGGACTAGTGAGAGAAATGTTCTGAAGAAAGCCAGGCTCTCTTCAATTTAGAACGCTGGTTCTGCGCATCCTCCTTTGTTGCTGTGGACTTGCCCTTGCCCTTCTACTTAAAAGGTGCCTCCCTGCCTGCCTTCCTGACTGCCTGTAAGAAAGTGCTGCCCTTGACCCTTGAGGGGAAGAGGTTGTGTGATTCACCCATACCCTACCCCTGTCCTTTCACCATACAGATTGGGAGGATGGAGGATGGGGGTGGAGGTGGAGAAAGGGCTCATTGTGCAACACAGATCAGAATTCAGACTCTGGCCAGAGGTTGAGGAGACTGGTCTGTGTGTGGAGTTGAGGGGTCCATTGCTGCCTGGATTAATAGAGTGGGGGTGGGGGGTCCAATCTGTGGCCAGGGTTAGAGCCAGGAGTAGAAGTCAGGGCAGTTGTCTCATCTTTGAGCCATCCTATTAAAGAATGTCTGGTCATGGTCCCTGTCAGGAACTGGGTTTAACTGGGATCCTTTGTTCTAAGAAGCAGTGAAAGGTCCCTAGAGTTGGCTTCAGGGGCCTTGAGCAGTCCTGGCCATGATACTCATTTTCTGTGTGTCTGGTGTTAAGCAAGTCACTTCCCTTCTCTGACTCTCAGTTTCTTCATCTAAACAGTGGGTAATCAGTCTTAATCTCTCAAGTTCCATCTAGCTCTGAGAATCTACTACTTTGGGTCTGTGGGAATACAAAAAAAAACCACCTCTTCTATTGATCTTCTAGGGTGAAAATATGTAAGGAGGAAGAATCTTTAAAAAGGGGCAAAGTACGAAAGAGAAATGAAATACTATTTTTCGTTCATTAAAAAAATACAAAAGTATCACATCTTAGCTATTATGAATAGTGCTGCAATAAACAGGGGTGCAATATTTTTTTGAATTAGTGTTTTGGATTTCTCTGGATATATAGCTAAGAGTGGAATTGCTGGGTCATTAGGTAGCTCCATTTCCAGTTTTTTGAGCCAAGACATGGAAACAACCGAGATGCCCATCGGTAGATGACTGGATTAAGAAACTGATACATTTATACAGTGGAGTATAACTCGGCCATAAAGAAGAATGAAATCTTACAATTTGCAATGATATGGATGGACCTAGAGAACATTATGCTAAGTGAAATAAGTCAGACAGAGAAAGACAAATACCATATGATCTCACTTATATGTGGAATCTAAAGAATAGCATAAATGAACAAACTAAACACAAATAGTCTCAGAGATATAGAGAAAAAAACTGAGGGTTGCTAGATGGGAGGGGGTGGGGATGAGAGAAGGTGAGGGGATTAGAAAGCACAAATTGGTAGCCACAATATTGCCACAGGGATACTAAAGACAGTTTGGGGAATATAATCAATAATGTTGTAAAAATTTTGTAGGGTGTCAGATGGGCACTGTCTTCTTAGGAAGATCACTTAATGGACAGTGTAGATGCCTGACCATTGCACTCTACACCTGAAGCTGAAGCTGAATAATATTGAATGTCAGCTATAATTTTATATATATATATATATATATATATATATATTCACAAGCTGTGGAGTGCAGCATAGGGAACAGAGTCAATGGAATTGAACAGCTATATATGATGTCAGAGGGGTAAGAGATTGGGGGAAGGGGGTTATCACTTTGTGAGGGGTGTAAATACCTAATTATTACATTGTTTTGTTCACCTGAAATTAAAAAAAAAACTCAAAAAAAGTATCACGTGCTTATTGTAGAAATTTTGAAAATACAGGAAACTATATACATCATAAAAATCATTTGTCATCCTACCACATAGTTTACTATTGTTAACATTCCAGTCTTTGATTTATATTTATTGTATATTCTAAATAAAAATGGAATCATGCTGTGTATAGCTGGTTTGTAACCATCATTTTCTCATAAAATATATATTGCATTTTTCAATGTCATTAAAAAGTCTTTGAAAACATGATTTTTGAAGACTCCATAGTATTCTATTCAATAAATGTGCCATAATTTATCCACCCAATCTTTTGTTGGGTATTTAGCTTGTTTACCCTTTTTTCGTTATTATAACTATAATTCCTTATGAACATCCTTTGTGCATATCTGATTTTAGGAACAACTGGATCGAGAGGTGTGTGTATTAAAATTTTATGATGGAAACTTTCAAATATATACTAAAGTAAAATAGTATAACAACCTCCCATGCACCTATATCCTAGTTTCAATAACTATCAACTGATGGTCAATCTTGTTTCCCCTACACCCTCACCTACTTCTTCCTGTCAATGGATTCTTTTTGAAGCAAATCCTGGACATCATGTAATTTTGGCAAGCATGTTTTTTTAATATTTTGACACACGGTACCAAACCAACGTAATTAAAAGATTTTACTGGTTTACGCTTCCACCAGAATGTTCACACCAGCTTTGTTCACAACATCCCACTTGGCACAAACTGGAAACAATCCAAATGACTATCACCAGCTGAATGAATTTAAAAATGGTACATTTATTACAGGGGAATACTACTCAGCAATACAAAAGAACAGACAACTGATACATGCAACAACATGGATGAATCTCAAAAACATGATGCTGAGTGAGAGAAACCAGACCAAAGTACTATATACTGTTTAATCCCATAGCATAAAATTCTAGAAAATACAAATGAAACTATAGTGACAGAAAGTAGATTGATTGGTTACCTCCTGGGGACAGAGGTGGAGGAAGAGATAGACTATAAGGGGGCATGAGCAAAGTCTTGGGGGTGACCGATATGTTCTGTATCTTGATTGTGGGAGTGGTTTCATGGGTGGATATATATGTCAAAATTCATTAAATTGTAAAATTTTAATGGCTGCCGGTAATCATAGCTAAATTATCCTTTAATAAAGCTGATTTTTAAAACATGCTTCCCCAAACTCTTATTGACAGAGTATTATATAAATAAATAAATAAATAATAAATAAATATTATTAAAATACGTAAAAATGTATACATATATTTGCCAATTTGATGGGTAAAAAGTTGTATGTTGATATGTCAATATTTGAATTTGTGCTTCTTTAGTAATACTGAAATTTTTTTTCTAGTTTACTGGTCATTAGTATTTCTTGTTTTGTGAATTGCCAATTCAGGTCCTTTGCCTAGTTTTCTAATGAAGTGTTTGTTTTTTATTGTGGATTTGTAAGATTTTTTTATATATCAGAGATACTAACACTTTGTCATATGTTACAAATACTCCTTGCCTGTAGGTCTTTTAATTTTGCTGTGGTGTTACCATTTTTAAAATACAGAAGTTACAAAGACAGACAAATACCATATTATCTCTCTTAAATGTGGAATTTTATTTATTTGTTTGTTTGTTTGTTTATTTATTTATTTATTTATTTATTTAAGGAGGGCGCAGTTCACAGTAGCCCATGCGGGGATCAAACCAGCAACCTTGGTGTTATTAGCACCACACTCTAACCAACTGAGCTAACCGGCCATCCTGGATTTTTTTTTTTTTTTTAAAGCTCATAGAGAACAGATTGGTGATTGCCAAAGGTTGGAGGATGAGAGAAATAGGTAAATGAGGTTAAAAATACAGAATTTTGACATTTTTATATGGCCGAATCTATATTTTCATGTCTTTTATTGTTTCTTCATTTACTTTTATGCCTAGAAAAACATTCCCTACTCTTAAGACAAGAGAAATACTCACCTGTTTTCTTCTAGGTTGCCTATGGCCTTACTGTTTGCCATTCTTGACCACTCTGAAGCGGAGTGGATAAGCTCAAGTTTCCAGTCTGGAGCCAGATGGAGCTGGGACCAAATCTCAGTTCCACCCCTTCCTTACCAACTGTGTGACCAAGGGCACCTTTTAGCTTCCTTCTCTGTAGGGTGGTGATAATAATAGTTTCCAACTTACAGGGTTGCTTGCAGGGTTAAATAAAATAATATATGTAAAGCAGTTGGCCTAGGACATAGTGAGTTCTCAAGAAACATCCACAACTGCAGTTGGACATTTTTGGTTTGGGTTGCTCAGTATCCAAATACCCTGATGATTTGAAGTGAATCCCGAGAGACTCAAAGGCAGATATTCTCTTTCCATATCAGCCTGCAGCTAGGTAGCAGAGATAGGCCCAGGGTTTGCCTGTCAACTACCTCTTTCTGGACTTTGGAACCTGAGCGTTACAGCACTGTAAGGAAGAGCAGCAATTATTCCTGGAGGTCTCGGCAGCCAGGTGTCCAGAAGGGCAGCTGCAAGTCTCTGAAGGGGGCCATGCAATCAAGGCATCCCAAGCAAGCCAGTCCTGTGGCCTGACCCTAACTGTGCCTTCTTCCCTTGGTTCCGACCCTTTTCCTGAAGCTACTTCTTGATGTTTCCAGTCACAGTGAGATCTCCACTAGCCTTCCAACAAACTCCTTTTCTGCTTCAGTTAATTAAAATCAGATTCTGTGGTTTGCAACCGAGAACCTGACTGATCAGGCTACAGTTTAATTCTGGAATTTACTTTGGTGGATGGCATGAGGTGCTAACTTGTTTTCCCCCCAAATAATCAGGTATCCCCAAACCATTTGTTAAACAATACATTATTTTCCCACTGATTTGAAATGAGTGACATTTTCCATTGAATGAGCTCTTGCCCTTGGGACTGTCCCATTGACTAGAATCCCATGCCTCTCCTAGAACCCCAGAGGGTTTTTTTATTCTCTTCTTCCCAAGGAAAGTCTCACGTTCTAGAACACCAGACTGCCTGCTTGATACCGAACCCTCCGGACATATAAGGATGTCCTTGTCTTGAAGCTGAAGGACTGTGTTCGAAAACATTCTGCTGACTTTAGGTTTCCCCATAGCAAACCATCTATTTGACAATTCCAGCCCCAATTTGGAGAATCTCAGGGGGATTAGAGGCATTTACCTAATGGAAAAAAAAAATGACCCAGGACACTCCCACTTCACCCCCCCTCACTGGCCCCTATTCTATAATTCTCATTCTCATCTATGGCAATACCCAGATGAGAAACAGACCTATTAACCTTCCTCCAGACACAAGAGCTTGATCTGGCCTTCCCAAGGCCTGCATATAGTGCTTACCTCCGGGTTTACTTTCTTGGTGACATCAAAACTGAGTTTGTAAAGCAATGGAGGTGCCATCTCTGGCTGGAAGGTTGGAAATGAGACTAGCATCCATAGAGTCCTAGAGGAACCCACAGCCCAGGCTTAGAGGGCAGACCAGGGAGTGGGTAGAGGCAAAAATGGCCAGGGAAAGTAAGAGAGGATCCTCCGAGGCAGGGGTTGTGTTGAGTTACAACATGGTACCGCAAGTTCTAAAACTACCTTGGCTGCCAATGAGTGTACAGAAGGGCAGACACTTGTGGAAATGGCTAATTGAAAGGACCAATGTCTTAGGAAATAACTGGATTTGAATGTGCGGGGTGGTACAAGTGGTTCCATAATTGTCTTCTGCAAAGACCTGGTATGGCTGGGGTGATCGTGGATAAAGGATAAAGGAAACAGTAGGCCTGGGAGCTTTTATTCTTTATTTATTTTCCAGCTTTATTGAGATATAATTGACATATAACCTGGGAGCTTTAAAAAGCAATGGGAGGGGCCACCCGGTGGCTCAGGCGGTTAGAGTTCCATGCTCCTAACTCCGAAGGCTGCCGGTTCGATTCCCACATGGGCCAGTGGGCTCTCAACCACAAGGTTGCCAGTTCAACTCCTCGAGTCCCGCAAGGGATGGTAGGCAGCGCCCCCTGCAACTAAAAATTGAACACGGCACCTTGAGCTGAGCTGCCGCTGAGCTCCCAGATGGCTCAGTTGGTTGGAGCGCGTCCTCTCAACCACAAGGTTGCTGGTTCGACTCCCGCAAGGGATGGTGGGCTGTGCCCCCTGCAACTAGCAACGGCAACTGGTCCTGGAGCTGAGCTGCTCCCTCCACAACTAAGACTGAAAGAACAACAACTTGAAGCTGAACAGCACCCTCCACAACTGAGATTGAAAGTACAACAACTTGACTTGGAAAAAAAAAAGGCCTGGCCTGGAAATACACAGTGTTCCCCAATAAAGTCCTGTTTCCCTTCCCCAATAAAATAAAATAAAATAAAATAAAATAAAATAAAATAAAATAAAATAAAATAAAATAAAATAAATAAAATAAAATAAAATAAAATAAAATAAAATAAAATAAAAAAGATTGCAAAAAAACAAACAAAAAAACACTCTTAAGTTCTTTAAAAAAAAAAGCAATGGGAATCTACACAATGGACTATTATGTGGCCATTAAAATGATGTTTACAAGGACATTTTTTTAATAACATAAGGAAATTCTTGTTGTAATTTTAAGTAAAAATTAAAAAGGCTAGCTATGGGGGCGTCCAGATGGCTCAGTTGGTTAGAGTGCGAGCTCTGAAGAACAGGGTTGCTGGTTCAATTCCCAGTGAGCTGCGCCCTCCACAATTAGATTGAAGACAATGAGCTGCCGCTGAGCTTCCGAAAAGGTGGCCAGATTCCCACATGGCATGGTGGGCTGCGCCCCCTGCACCTAAGATTGAAAACGGCAACTGGACTTGGAGCTGAGCTGCGCCCTCCACAACTAGACTGAAGGACAATGACTTGGAGTTGATGGGCCCTGGAAAAACACACTGTTCCCCAATATTCCCCAATTTTTAAAAATAAATTGTTAATGGTTAAAATGGCAAGTTTAAAAAGAAAAAGCCTAGCTATAAAATAGTATATTGAGTTGAATCACAAACTGTATGGAAAAAATATGCATTTTTTTAAAAGACTGGAAGGAAATGTACCAAAATGTTAACAGCAGGTGATTGGTTTGGATGGTAGTTATATAACAATACGAGGTACCTGAAAATAGGGCCTATTAGGTACCAGGTTCTGTGCTTGGCATTTTGCTTACATAAATTATCATATGTGTTTGCACAATGACCCTGTGAGGCAATTACTCCCACTTTACAGATGATAATACTGAGGCTCTCAGAGGCTAACTAAATAAAATCCACACAGCTCCGAAGTGGCTTGATTAAAAATTATATTTCTGCTTTTTTCTATTTTCCATATTTTTGGACAATGGACCTGGGCTTTCTGCCTTTACTCAACTCTCCCTTTCTTTGTCTAATTACTCCTTTTTCAATTAGGAACAAAGGAAAGCATTCTCTCCTGCTCCTTAGAATTTGTGATCACTTTCTCAGTAGAGCAGGAGCTTCTGGTGGGGAGAGACTCAGTCCCCAGTCCTGAACACAGAGGGGCAAACAGTAATGCTGAATAGATGTTTTTGGAATAAAGAACTGAACGAAGGAATACATGAGGAACAGTAACAAAAAATTAATTGTGATGATGTTGATGGCTTGTATCTACAAAGTGTTTGGGGAGGGGGACAGCCTTTTCACCAGGATGTTAAGAAGGGTGCCGTTAGGTCTATGACCTTCCTATGAGACTTGGGTCCCCTTGCCCTGAGTAACCCAGCCAGCCATATCTCAAGTGATATCCCTAGCCTTGGGGAATCTCTATACTGGGCCTGCCAACCAAAGCTTGTAGCTCCCATGTCCCGCCCTCCACTGAAATACCCCTGTGCTTGTCAGACCCCAACTCTTAGTGGCTGGAGGAGGGAGGGGTCTAAGATTAGGTTGATGCAGGAATCTCAGAGCACCTTGTAAGAACCTGTGGATAGCAGGGAGTTGACTATATTTTGTGAGCTAAAAAGGATAACAGATAAAGAAATTCACATGATTAAAAAAAAAACAATAAAAAGGGCCAGGATGGCCAAAGTACACCTGACCTGCTCACAGTGACCTAGAATCTGGATTTAGAATCCTTGCCCAGTGAAGCCCAGGGCGAGGCCATGCTTGTGATGAGAAGGGAGAGCAGGGCCAAGGCAAACTTCTTAGTACCCCTGGTCCATGCTCACTGAGTGGGTGGCCACCTCCTATCCCTGTGAGGCAGGGGGACAGGGGACAGAATATTGACTTCATTTCCTCTTGGCCCATGCTTCCCCAAAGGAAAAAGGGGGCTGAGGAAAATTTTCGTTGAACTGGTAGCACTTTGGACAAGTATAGCCAATTCCCAGTAATCAGCACCAACAAGGGGGCAGCAAGCAGTGCAGGTTCCTGCTAGAAGGAGCTGGCACGTGCTCCAGGCCTTGTGGTCAGAATAATCCCTCCACCTGCACTGAACCCCAGCCCTCAAGGCCCTGTTCAAATCCTTCTTCCTCCAAGAGGTCTTGTGGTTCCTCAGTCATTTCTCTTTCCTCCATGCTCCCTCTAGCACTTTCCTAGCACTGGGCAGAGACCCTTTCAAGGTCAGCTCCGTCTGTGCCTGTCTGTCTGTGACCTCTCCCTATAAAGTAGAAGATCCCAGAAGTGAGGTCACAGCCGGTGACCTGTGTTGTTCATCTCTGCAGCTGCATGAACCTAGCACAGTGCCTGGCACAGTGGACACTTCACCTGAGCCTCATTTGTTGTTGCCCAATGGAATGGACTCAAAGAGTCTGGACCCCAACTCCCAGCCAACTTGGGATGGGGACAGCTCTAAGATCTGGGAGATTCAGGATTCCCAGGACCCTAGGGAAGCCCCCTGTGGATAACAGGGAGTTGCCCTTACTTTGCAAGCTATAGAGGAGTATTTACCAGGCCCAATTACAGCTCACATTCTCGGTTCAGGACTGGGGAAGTGGCCAGCTTAGCTGCAGGGGCAAGTGAGCCAGCGAGGATAAGGGGCTGCTCCGGCTGGAGAATGGGGTCCCCAGGCCCCATTTGGTCACCGAGCCTCTCTAATGTGAGACCGGAGAGTTGAGGCTGGGGAGTATCTGGAAAGGGGGGGGCGCTGCCTTCCTCCCTCTCACCCCTCTTTTTCTTTCGCGGTCCCCGTCGCGGCCTCCCTGTTGTGCTCTTTGTTGGTCGTCTGTCTGTTGGCGTTCTGCTGGCTCTCCGGCTCTCTCTCTCTCTCTCTCTCTCTCTCTCTCTCTCTCTCTCTCTCTCCCCCCCCCCCTCGGCTCACGTGACCGCCTGCACTCAACGGCTCCGATCACCTCTTCCTGAGGCAGCACCTTCAGTTGGTAACAGGAGACATTCGGGTGTTGGGGGCAGGATGGGCTTCCTTCCTCCGCGTTTTCCTCCTCGCCTTCTCGGGCAGCTCTGGCAGCTCCTCGGGCTCGGCCTCGGCCCGCCACTCGTCTGGCCTCTCCCAGCCCCCACAGCGCTCGCTGCCCTCTCCTCCCTTTCCCTTCTTTCCCTCCCCTCCCCTCACCCCGCCCCGGTCTCCCTCCTCCCCTGCTGTCAGCCCTTTTTGGGGTGGGGGCTTCGGGGAGGGGGCAGACAAAAGGGCCTGGATGAACTCGGGGGCACCCTCTGAAGCGTCCCATCACGTGTCCCCTCCCTTCGCGGGAGGCGTGCAGCTGCCCCTCCCCAGCCTGAGGTCTGGGGAATTTGGGCCCCGAGGCCTCGACCTTTCCCGGCCTCGTTCGCGCCATTTGCTCAGCGGCGGGTGCTGAGCCTCCCGGTGCCTAGAACACCAAAGAATGCACCGGGAGCGGGTGGGGGAGATGCTCCAAGGACTGAGGCCGCTCTCTCGGTTCCCAGGCTGAACACCGGTCAGCCTAAGAGGGAGACTCGGGCCTCATGGTCAGAAAGCTCCCAGTACTGTGGGGTGACAAGGTCTCTAACCTCAAGGAGCCTGAGTCTGATGGGGGAGATTCAGTCACCTTCCCCTTTGCAGTACAAACTCAGTTAAAAAAAATAGATGAATCCAAAAGTGTGCTGAAAGTGCCCTGCCAAAGCAGGGTACATGTTTGTGAACTTCTGGCAGAACCAGATTGTTTCCCTGCCCATCTTGCCCAGCACTTAGCTTCTGCTCCCAAGCCTACCAACCCCAGACGCCAAATTTTGGAATTAGAAATGAACTCTCCTCTCATTCCATACCAGGGTAAATTTTTCAACAAAGGCCATTTAAGATAGAAGTTATCAAGTGAATCAGACAAAACATTTTCAAAGCTGCGGCACTGTAAATGCACACTTAGCGAGTGGCTATAGCCAGGGTACTAGCCTGGTCCTAGACACCATGGGTATGCATTTGAGAGCCTGTGGAGGGACAGCTTCCCTGAGTGCCCCCCCCCAGGTGAGCACTTAAAACCGTTTTTGGCAATAAAACTAAATTCCCTCGGGTGATATTGCCTGTGGCCAGAGCCACACTTGCTGTACCTTTGGCATACCCCAGGCCAATTCCGATTACAAATTACCCAAATGCTGGGAGGGGAGGGGTGCCAGAGGAATTTCATCTCTCCAGGATCTTAGGGAGGGACTTGGGCTGAGAAATGCTCCAGGCTTGACAGGTACCAGGCAGAACAAGACTTGTTTGCAACGAAACCTAAGAAGAATGGTTACTACAGCTATAATTTATTGAGCACTTACAAAGTGCCAAGGACATAGTACACATCATATTTAATCCCAATAAGTCTCATGTAGTAGGTACTATTATTATCCCCCTTTAACAGATAAGGAAACTAAGGCTCAGAGAAGGTAACTTGAAGAGATGGTGAAGCTAGTTAGTGGCAGAGCTGGGTTTGGAATCCAGGTCTGGCCACAGCCCAAGTCCAGGCCCTCAACTATTATGTTATCCCACCTCTTTCCCACAGGGAGTGATTCTAAAACTCTCCCAGAAGGAACAAGGATAATCATGGGTCAGGGCACAATCTTGCTGGAAATGAGCTATTTACCAAACTGTGGAGGGGTCAATAAGGTCCCATAGTCATCCTGCTGGCTTTGTGAATGCCACAGACTCCCAAATAAAAGGACAGACGCCTAGGTTCCTATCCTAGACTCCAAAGGACATGTCCTATCTGACCATCCCCACAGAAGTCATCCCACTTCCTGTTTCTGTTGTTTCTGGGTAGTGGCCAGATTTGCAGGATGCCAGGATATGAGTGAGTTTCTTGGAGCAATGTTATAGGGGGGTAGGGGTAGGCTTGATTACGGACCCCCACTACCCACCCCAGTCCTCCCTAGAGGGATGACAAATAGGCCTATTGATTCAAAAGTCTCCCAGAGGGCATTAGAGTAACGACTCTGGACTGTGTGATGCCTACACCACCTTTGACCTCCCGACTGACCCCTGCCCTGGGAGGTTCCAAAGGCCACAAATCTCTGTTGCTTGTAGGCCATGTGGTTTGTAGCTGGTTGTAGTTTTGGAAGGGAGGGGGAAACGATAGGGGTAGGGGACACTGCTTCTCCCTGTGTCAGGCTTCCCCAAGAGAACTAGGAAGAGACGGGCAGGGCTCCTTCCTAAGGCTGCCAAGACACACTACAACTACTGATATGGGCTCCATCATTTATTTTTGAAAGCAGCAGGGCTCTTGGCTCATTTGCATAAATGTTTGCACTGCTTGCTATATTATGGTTCCAGAGAAGGGCACCAGGGCACAGACCATACATAACAGATTTGTAACTGGGCAGCTCAAACCTGCCCCTGGATGGTGAGCTAACCAGCCAGCCAACGATGGCCCCTCACCCTCTATGTCTACTTTTGAAAGACCTTCTAAGTGCAGAGTCCAGTACCAGGATATGTGGCAATAGTAAGATCTTGCCCCTAAAGGGGTACTTCTAAGCCAGTTGTGTGGGTGAACGGGAAGATAAGGCAGCATTTTGACTTGAAAATGCCTGGGAGTCTAGACTTCTGATTTCTACTGTTCAATAAAGAAACATTTATTGACTGTCATCTATGTGTCAGGCATTTAACTAGGCTCTGAGATAACATAATAAATATCAAGACCCTGTCTCCATCATTGAGACACTCATAGTCTAGCATGGGTGACAGAAACATAATCAAATAACCCTAGTGCGGTGTGCCATCAGAGAGAGGGTAAGAGGATTGCTAAAGTAGCATTCACCTAGTTGGGGGCAGCACCTGGAGAGACTTGGTGGGCGATGCAGTTGCTCAATCTGAATCTTAAGCATTGCCTCCCCCGCCCCCCATCTCCAAGCTGCGTTTTAACCTCTAAAATAACTGACTCCCTGTGTGAGCTCAGCAAATGTTTAAGTTCTCTGAGATGCCTCAGTTTCTTCATCTTCAAAATGGGAGTAATAATCTGGGAAGTGCGCCCCTGTATGTCCTGTGTGCCCTACTTTCCATCTTGCCTGGTCCTATACGCAACACCGACCCCAGAGTAAAACTTCCAGTTTCTTCAAGATGCCATGCAAATCTGTGGCAGATGGGGAAAGTAGGGAATATTGAGAGGGACTGGGAATGGAAAGGAGATGCAGTTACGTGCAGGGGGTGGGGCCCCAAAGGAAGGTGCGGGTAGATGTGCAGGTTAACCTTCTACCGATATAACCATCTTTATGTACCTAAGTCGCAGCGTCAGTCGCTGGTTCTGCTGGGGAGAAGGCAGCACTTCAGCCACCCTCTCCTCCATGCAATCCATCTTGAGGACCGAGGAGGCACTGAGGGACGGGTTCTCCTTTCCGAATTCCACCCCTCAACGACTGCGATCCCCTTAGTTTCTCTCTGGAGTGGATCATTTGTCCGCACTTTTTAAAAATTCTAAATCTGGCCCACCTTTGGAGAGGGAGTCACCAGTTCCGTTACATTTTGCCCACGCTGAGTAAAGAAGGTCTTAGGGCTTCAGGGGGGCGCGAGAACTCAGGGCCCGGCCGGGGCCCAGCCGGCGGCGCTGCCCCACCAGGATTTCCTGCACTCGGCGCGCCGAGGTCTGCTCGAACTTCGGCCTTGCAAGAAGGCAACTGGGCTTCCTTTTAAACTGCATCAACTCCGGGCCCCCGCCCCCGCCCCTTGTTCCGCCTCCACCCCTCCCCCTCCGCCCCCGCCCCAGCGGAGGCTCCGCCCCAGCCCTCGGCGTGGGGGCCTCCCTGCCACCTGCCCGCTGCCCATCCGACATGCAAAGCGTGACCGCCTGGGAAGGCGGCCGCGCGCGCCCACATCGGTCCCGCGCCGCGGCGACCGCCAGCAGCTCGCCTACCTCGGCCGTCTGCGCTTACCCAGCATGCACTTGTAGGCCCAGAGCTATCTCGGAGCTGCAGCCCCGGGGTCAGAGCGGCCGAAAGAAACAGGAAGTTTGGGACGGTTCTAGTCGTGGGGCCGGGAGCACTAAACGGCAGGCCCTGCAATCGGCGCTGCCTCTCCCTCCCCCAACTCTGGCGGACTTCCCTGGGGGGCTGGCCTGAACTCCAAAAATCCAGATGTGCTTGAGGGTCATTCAAGGCACACTCCCAGGGTTCTCTTCGCCGTAGCATCTCCAGGCTTTCTGGATCGAGGGGTGGGAGTGGAGGAGTGCTCACGCCCTGGTGGGTTGGTAGGTGCCTGGGTAGTTTGTCTTCTACCCGCGGAGAGGGAGAAAGATGCTAGATGGGTGGAGGATGAGGGCTAGAGATTAGCCTCCCAGGGGCGCCTCTTGCGCAGGTAGGGTACGGGTTGGAACCGGGTGCTGAGTCCAGGGTTATTGTCTCCCCTCCTCTCTGCCAGTAAGCGGCTCTCATCTGCCCTCCACACTGATTAAGCCTGCCCCATTATCCTCGACAATCATCTCACTAACAGGCACTGCTGTTCACCAGGAGCACGGGGCAAGGGAGAGGGGATGACTAATGCTCACTTCTTGGGCAGAAAAAGGCAAAGGGCACACCCTGTTGAAGGTGTTCTCCATCCGCACATCCCTTTGGCTAGGCAGGAAGGACCGAAGTCTCAATTCCCTTGGCCTCCCTCTCAGTCTCCATCCCCACCCCAAGGTGAGCTAAACCAGTGCTGCGTGCAACTGCAACTATCCCCACTTGACCCTCTCCCTGGCCTGTAGCTAAGAGGGACATGGGTAACAGTGGATCCCAGTGGGCCATGTTGATCCTAGCATGCCGCTTGGCCAATCCTTTTCAGGTTGTGCAGACAGGCCCTTTGTGTGGAAATGATCATTCTCTTCATATTGTCTTACACTCCCAGCCAGGGACCTCTCACTTCCAGCTCACTAAGGGTTTCTAAGTTCTCCTGGTGTCCTTCACTCAGTGGGCAGCTTCCTAGATTTCCGAAGAGGAAGGGGTCGTGGTGGTGAGCAAAACAAGAATGAATATTTTGGAAGTAGGAAAGTGGAGGTAAAAACTCATTGGTTATAGAATGATTGTGAGACTCACAGATTTGGTTTCTGCCCCAGACATCCCCAGGCAGAATTAATTGGTCTTTCTTGTGTGCTCCCTTAGCATAGGATTTATACCTCTATTATCACATTATATTGTAATTGTTTGTTTACATCCTTCTCCCCCAATGCTAGACAGTGAGCTCCTGGAGGGCAGAAACTATGCCTTATTTATCTCTGCAGCTCCCTGCACAGATCCTGGATCACAAAAGGGCTGTATATGAAGTAGAAATAGAAGGGATTCAATTAGATAACCTACAGGATCTCATTCAGCTCCAATATTCTGTGATGCAATTTAAATATGTACCTATAGATGCACTCACATACATGTAAACACACAGAGCAAAAAGACAAACACCATCACGCCATAGTCCATAGTCCAAGTGTCAGTGTAAGACCACTCCTTGGAAAGTGAACAGATGTTACATGATGCCAAGTAACTGGCCTTTTGAAAGTTGAATCGCCAAACCTAAACATCTGAAGTGTTGACAGCCAACGTCACAACTGGTTTGGCTGATTTTTTCCCCTCTGCCCTGACTTTTAAAGCAGTCACAGCCATAGATGTAGAAACAGTGAACATTCGAGCTGAAAGGGCCCTTTGAGATGCTCTGGTGTCTTCATTTTACAAATGAGAAGGTCCAAAGTCAGACAGGAGCAGAGATGTCAGTCCTGCATTCTTGCCACTTGGAGCATGCACATGTATGACACATGTTTGTATGCAGACACCTGCCTGGATCTGCACACATGGCTGCTGACATGCTTAGCCATGGGTGCATCCCCAAAACATGTGCCACCATGGAACCTGGGCACACCCTCCCCCCAACAACCCCCTAGCAAATGAGGATGGCCCCACCCCCATGTGGCTGCTGATCAGGGAAGGGAAGGCAGGGGTCACCTGGGCCTGGGCAGCCCTTGCCAGAGTGTGAAGGGGACAGAGAAGCCTACAGGTTTGCAGCTGTCATTTAACATGCTCGGTTTGCCCAGCTCCCTTCAGCTTGCCTCTGTCTGTAGAAGGCGAGGAGAGGAGACATTCCGGGCTCATTCCAGCGAGCCTTGTGCACGCTGCAGGCATGGTATGCAAGTAAGCTGTGCGTTTCCAGCTGCTGCCTTACACTTCAAGGGCTGACAGGCAACCCCCTCCCCCCAAACAAAACTCCCTACCCACCGCTGGCCTCTCTTCACATGGGCATGATTAAGGCAACTAGGGCTGTTGCAAGCTCTTCTCAAAAGGAGAGAAATTATGGCTTTTTCTCCACTTCGCCTGCCGACTTTTCCTTGGGGATCTCCTCTCTCAGACCCACCTCTAACTGGAAGCTGAGGCCGATTTCACACCCCACCCCCCCCCACCCCCCCCACCCCCCCCACCCCCGGTCGCCCCATTACATCATGCTCCTTTAATGCTCCCGTGGCTAGTTTGCACACTAAACATTGGTGCCTAGTCATTCTTCCCCAGCAGGGTCCTCTCTCCCACCTCCACCCTGCTTAGCATGAGCATCCCATCCTTGCCTTTGCACAGTTCTATAGTTTTCAAAGCACTTTCCCACACGTGTCTCATTTCACCTTTACCACAACCTAGTGAGGCAAGTATCAGTAGCTTCATTTTACACACCAGGAGACTGAAGCTCAGAGAAGATAAGCCAGCTGCCCAAAGTCACACAGCTAATACATGGGGATGGGGCAGCCACACCTCCATCTTTTATTACAAAGTGCAGGCTTTGTCCACGCAGCCACCCTAATGTCCCGTTGATGTTCAGCTCCCCAAAGGGAGGGAGCTATCTTTCTGCTTCTTTGTACCTCCAGGGTACCTGATGTAGGACTGGCTCTGCACACAATGGGCATTCTGAAACCAGGGTAGACAGACAGACAGATGATACAACCAGCCAGCAAATCCTGAAAGCTCCAGGAAGGGAGAGGCACTTGCAGACTAACGCTGTGGTGTACCACCAGAGTCTTTCCAGCAGCCCCCACCCCTTATGTCTCTTCTCCGTCCTTACTGGCTCAGAGAAAGCGATTCCAAGGCCAGAGAGGAGAGCATTCCTACCGTGTAGACCCTGGCTCTCTCCTCTCCCTCTCCTTTGGGGCTTCGGAGTGTTCAGAGCTCATGAATAAAGCGAATATTGGAACTAGTCTTATACTAGTCAGAGAGGGGCTGTTGTCTGGATCCTTCTTTACAGGGACGGATTGTGCCAATAGAATGCCCCGAGGCTCCAGCCCTTTCGGGCTGCCTGGCTCGAACTGAGGGCGCCCCCCCCCCCTTTTATGAGTCTCAGCTGATTTCCCTTGAGGGCGGCCCCACTCAGCAGCTCCCCCCCACCTCCCCACACACCAATCGGACTCCCTCACGGTACCTGGGCCCCGCCCCGACTTTCCTCAGGGGCGGGGCCAGCCTTAGGGCAAGCTGGGGCAGGAAGTGGTTGCAATTACACACTCCCGCCCCGCACTGGCTGCCACTGCCAGAGCGACAATGCTAACTCGGCCGGCCCCAAACGCCAGGTTAGAGGCTAGAAGCTGACTCGGCCGCGTGCTCCTGGGCTGGAAGAAAGCTCCTTTTTCTGAAGGAAGGGAGTTTCCCAAGGCTGGGAGAGGCTGGAAGCCTCAGTTGACTGCTAGTTACATTCCCTGATGAAGAGAGGGGGTCGTGGGTCTCAGTCCTCACCCCAGCATGGCAGGCACTTAGCACCATCATCTCTTTTTAGCCTGGCCACTAGCTAAAAGCAGAGTTTCCTTGCTTTTTGGGCCCCCTGCTTTCAACTTCCAGGAGAGTGGGCCCTGACCCCTTCTACCTGGAGAGGACAGGCTTTAATCCTTTGCTACTCTAAACTACCAGGGCACAGTGGCTTTAAAACCCGCATTGCTCCCTAGTTTCTTGGGCATTCCCATGGAGGCTGACTCTGGGCCAGGTTGAGGGTGTGACTGGTGTGGCTACAGCCATGGGCTAAGTACCCTGTACAGAGAGGGATGGGGGAGTTTGAGAATGTTTGGCTGGAGTGGCTTCAGGACTCTGGAGTGGGCTTTCACTGAAAGCACCTTTAGCTCGGAACATTGGGGCTACTCTGGAAGAATGGAGGTAGAAGGGGGCTCAATGAAGAGAGTGGAGGAATGAAGACGATATGGGAGTACGGGAGGGAATGGGATAAGTGAAGTAGGAAGGTTAACAAAAAAGGCCTAGAACCCAGTGGGTACAATAGAGTTCCTCTTTGCCCTTCACCAGCATCTTCTCCTGCAAGCCCCAGGTTCCTTGGGGTGTCTTCACCCTACAAAGCCTGCACTCAGCAGTTGCCTCCCCAGCTTCAGAGTCCCATTTCATATCCTACCATAGAAGCTTCACATCACCCTACTTTCCTTCTCCTATTGACACTGCCTCCCTTCTCCTAAGCCAGGCCTGCCCAAACTGCTGAAGTGGGTTGGAGTTCACTTTAGGGCTTGCCCAAAGAGGAGGGTCTCCCCTCCCACCCACCCATCTAGACAGGAGCCAAAGGCTTTGTGACCCAGTTGGGGGGGTTACTAATCAGCAGCCCTTCTCCCTGGGGTTCCAGGCTCCTGGGAGACTGGGAAGCTGAGTCATGGCAACTTGGAGCTCCACAGACAGCATAGCAAGAGAAAGAGGGAAGAAAAACGAAAAAGGTGCAAAATGACAAACCCACCATGATGTCTGTTACCAGGGGGCTGGAGGGACTCTTAACCCTGCCTTAGTCTTGCTTCACTAAATGATGGAGATCACAATCAGAAGATTGTCTTTGAATATGAAAGATGATGACAGGACATAGGATTAAATAAAAGAATAGGCATGGAAGTGTTTTGCAAACTATTAAGTTCTGTACAGATGTGAGGGATTACTATTATTAATGTGCCTTACAAATTTTCATTTTGCTTCCATGGATCTGGTTTATTCAATACTCTCCTTAATAGAGGAGCATGACATAGCCAGGTTAGAGCTGGAATTTTAGAGGCCCTGAGTGAAGCATCCTGGGGGTGTGTGTGTGTGTGTGTGTGTGTGTGTGTGTGTGTGTGTGTGTGAGAGCGAGAGCGAGAGCGAGAGCGAGAGAGAGCGAGAGAGAGCGAGAGAGAGAGAGAGAGAGAGAGAGAGAGAGAGAGAGAGAGAGAGAAGGGAGGGATTGATTTGGTGGATCCCCTTCCCTCAACATTTGTCCCCTGGCAAAATGGGGTTATAATGAACAAGGAGAGACTTGAAAGGGAGAAGACCTAACAAATCACACGGTCAGTGAGGTCTAGGAGGCAAGTCTCATTCTCTCTGTACCCTCAATACACAGAACAAGCTGGGTTGGGTGGAGAGGAGCTGGAGCTCCTGATGTCTGTCTGCCCAATGAATGACTGATGGCACAAAATGAGGGAGGGCTGTTCCAACCCTACTGTCTCCACTGCTGCCACTACCGTGCTGATTATGTACAGATGAGTCTCAGCTCCTTGCAGCTGCAGGAGTCACGTCCTACCAGCCCAGTCCCCCAGGTGCTGGTGTGTCCCTGCAAGTCTGTGTTAGCAAGTCACTGTACCCCTGATGTCTCTACCACAACGAGAGGTCTGGTGTTCAGAGGCCCAGCACACAGACAAGGCCACTTGCACCACACATGTCACTGCTATTTGATTCTTCACAAGTCCCTCCAGGTTCTTGCAAAGCCTCTGGACAGCTCTGAACATCAATCTACAAACAAATGGGGTCACAGATGGGGAAGCACTTGGTGACCTGCAAAGCCCCACACAAACGCAAGGGATTATTGCATTGTATTACAAAAAGATTCAGATGCTTTGAGGGTTGTGGTTATTGGGATTTTGGCAAGCAGGAATTTACTGTGTTATAAAATCAGTATGTGTGGAAAGTATCTGCACACGTATGTGTTCAGTGATAAGACCCATAGATACTAGAAACCTACCCGGCCAAATGGCACAGACAAAGACTCATTTAGACCATGCAAAGCCAATATTGGTAAATGAACAAGAAGTCACTGGCCCTCTTTTTCAATGTTTTATATAGGTGCTCTCATCAGTCTCCCCACAACACTGTGTCACTGTTAAGCCACTCTGACGTGAGTTCAATGGAATAAAGCACACAGCCAGCTTGGAGTAATCTACTTTTGAGACTTGCAGGCTCTGAAAACTTTGTCTGGGAGAAATTTTCAGGCCAGAAAAACATGGTCCGTGTAGTTCCTGGCAGGGTGCTCCAGACTCATGCCAACTTCCCTCCATTCTCTGTCCCTACAGAGCAGCTCTACAATGCCTCCATAATGACCTCCAGAACAAGAAGGCTCCCTTTCAGTCAGTCATGCAATCAACAAACATATTTTGAGTGTTTTCCTATCAGTGGCAGACCTGCTAGGTGCCGGGGCTACAAAAATGAAGAAGCCTTCCTCACTCACCATTCACTTCTCACCTCTCAAGCAACATGTTTTGTGGCATCTCTTCCCCTTCAAGGCTATCCTTGATGTTCATTTCAGTCTGTGGTGAAGCCAGTGTGAATGATTTTGAATCCAGCCTGGTTGATCTCTGACAGGGCAACAAGAGACCCCTTTGGAGAGGGCAGTGCTCAGAACATCAAACGGGGCTCTCAAATATGGGGAGCAAGTATCACAAACCTCCAAGCAAGGAGGGATGCAAGCAAGCCTGTTTTTGTTTTGTTTTGTTTTTGTTTTTTGTTGTTGTTTTTGTCATCACCCTTGAAAAGTCAGGAGAAAAATCGTGTGATCAGCGTTGTGTTGGAACAATGTTCATACCTCAGGTTCTGTCAGAGCAGACATTTTGGGTCTGGAAGGCCTCTCTGGAAAGTCCAGCTTAGCCTGTCACCTTTGAGGGGACAGTTAAAGGGCTGTCATATTGGTTCCCAGTACATCACCATGTGCATCCTTGGGTGGGGGGAAACTCTAGTTTGTTAATTAGAACATTTCACAGAATGACTTCCTGGATTTTGGAATTTTCTAATTTATTGAAGGTTCACCTCCAACTCCTTTCTTGTTTAGCTGCTTGGTGTGGAAAATCTTTCTAACATGCGTGGACCCATTTTCTAGATTGTCAGTAGAGTCTGCTGAGCAACTTGATGGAACCTGTCTTTGTTGACTGGGTGTCTTGCAAGGATTTGCAATCAATGTATCCCAAACTGGGGTGCCTGAGCCCATAAAAGCCTGGGAGAGAGTCTATGAATTACGCCTGTATTTCATAAAGTCTAGTGAAATGTACCCTCATGAGGCTGCAGAGGTTAACTACAACATCAAATGTTTTTGGTTTTGGCTGGAATTAAATGACTTCTGTGTGGCTTTCTTGGGCTGATCTGAAGTTCTGGTGCAGTTTTATATGTATCTGACACATTTTTAAATGGCAAATTATTACTTGAAAATATATCCTGTTTAGGTAGATAAGTATTTTGAACACAGAAGGTTAAGAGCACATACTCTAGAACCAGACTGCCTGGATTCAGATACCGACTTGAAAATTTACTAGCTGGGAAGGGATAAGCAAATTGTGGTACATCCATATGATGGAATATTATTCAGCCATAAAAATGTATGAAGTACTGTTACATACTACAATGTGGATGATCCTTGAAAACATGCTAAGAAAAGAAGCCAGAAACAAAAAGACACATATTACATGATTTCACTTAAATGAAATGTTTGGAATAGGTAAATTCATAGAAACAGAAAGCAGATAAGTGGTTGCCAGAGTCTGGGGGTGGGGGGAAATTGGAGCAATTATTTAATGGGTATGGAGTTTCATTTTTGGGTGATGAAAATGTTTTGGAGCTAGGTAGAGGTAGTGGCTGTACAATGTTGTAAATGTACTACATGCCACTGAATTGTTCACTTTAATTTTACTCATAGACACGGACAATAGTTTAGTGGTTGCCAGAGGGTAAGGGGGGTGGGGGGGGGAGGTGAGGGTAAGGGGGATTGAATATATGGTGATGGAAGAACTGACTCTGGGTGATGAACACACAATGGGATTTATAGATGATGTAATACAGAATTGTACACCTGAAAAAAAAAATGGTTAATTTTATGCTACGGGAATTTTACTTCAATTGAAAAAACTTAGTAGCCGGGCGACTTTGAGCAAGTCACTGAAACACTCTATACCTCAATGTCTTAATCTGTAAAAGGGGAAAGTAATAGCACTTACCTTATAGGGTTGCTATGAGTATTAAATGAGTTACTATTTGTAAAATCCTTGGGACAGTGTCTGGCATATACTAAGCGACATATAACTGTGTATTAAATGGAGTCCATGAAGGAAAGAAATAATAAAACCCATGGTAATGAAAAGTTTTGGGACCTCTGGTGAATATTAAAATGGGAAAAGTACTAATGTCTTTCAAGGTGTAGTCCAAGAGTCCTCTGGTTCTGAATTCCTGGTAGAGATTGCTAGAAATTCAGAGGATGAGGTATCACACCCCAGAATTTATTCAATAAGACCCTAGGTGGGAGGGTGCCTTTGGCATCTGACTTTTAACAAGCTCCCCCTTCCCCACCCCTCAATGATTCTTATGTATATTAAGGTTTGAAAAAATTTAGTGTGAGAGTTTAGACTGAATGTATACTAAAGGCAGAATACTGGCTCCCTGAATTTTTTAAAAATCTAAACCTCAGGTTTTAACTTGCTTTTTAAATCATTTCGTGACTTTCTTCCCAAAATGGACAATTCTTCCTCTGGAGCCCCTTGCAGTTTAACGAACAAGAACAGACACTCAAGAACACATATAAACACACACGCCTGAAATAAGAATGGTATCTTCACCCAGTTATCTATAGCAGCAAAACTATGTGCTTCCTCTATTCTGTTCATGTTGGAAGCACTATGTTGGGCTGCATGGAGGACACAGTAAAAATGGCCCTCACCTCCAGATACTTACAGATTCTGAGACAAGATGGCTACTGAAAAGGCTGGTTAATTTGAGAAGTGTGGTATATGGGGGGACAGCAGGGTGGGCAGGACATGAGGAGTACCAGACCACTCACTGAATGCCTACTGTCAATCAATCCCAAAGTATTCATGGAGCTCTGTCTGCAGGAACTGCTGCCAGGCACTGTGGGGGATGCTGCCTTCTATGACAAGGTGCCTGTCCTCAGACGGGGAAGGAGAATTAAGGCACAGAACACAGAAAAGTATTAAGTGCTAAGTCGTGCAGTACTTATTCATAGGGCCAAAAGTTCAGAGGCAAAAGCATTCAGAGGAAGCTTCGCGGAGGTGGGGCTTGAAGGACTTGGCCAGGTGGAGGAGAGCTCAAGTATAGGCACACAGATAGGAGCGAGAATTGTATGCATGGGTTCAGGAGGGCACTTCAGTCCCGTGCCAACATCCCTAAGCCTACACAGAACCACCACCACAGCCAGAGGAATGTGGCCGCTCCAGGAATTGGAATTGAGTGAGCGCCCACTGAACTGGGTGTTATTCTCAATATTCTTTAGACTTTTTTGGGGGGTAAGAAGTAATAATTTTAATGAAAGATCTTGCTAAATATTATCCCATTCCCCTTGCCCAAAACACACCTTTCTGTTTCTTTATGTTCAGATGGTGGCTTTTATTCCCGGGCTTGAATTAAGCAGGTGCTTCCAAGTTCTGAACGCTTTAAAAACTCCTCAAGTTCTGTTTGTTTGTTTTTTAACGACTATGGGGCTTCTATTAGGTGTCAGTGCTTAACATACAAGAACTTATTTGATTCTCGTAACATTTACAGGGGGTGTTTATTAGTCACCATTCTATAAATGAAGAAACTGAGGCTCAGAGAGAAGTGTCTAAGGTGATATCTCTGGGAGTGGTGGAACCAGGATTCAAACCACCACGTCTGTCTAACTTCAGAGACTGTGTGTGTAACCACTAACTGGGAAGAAAAAGACAAAAAGAGACCAAGACTTAAAACAGTCTAACTGGCAAGAAGAGAAGCCAAGTGTGGGCCTCAGATTCCCCATTATAAAATAAGGGGGTTGATTAGATCATCCATTCATTCACTGATTTAACAAACACACGTGGGGGTGGGGGTGGGGGAGACATTGGAGGGAGAGGAAAGAGGCTGTGAGACACAAATGAGAAACACTGGGTCCCTTCAATACAAGGAAGTGAAAATCTAGTTAGAGAGACAGGCAGGGCGTAGAAGTGCTAAATAACGGGCCAAGCTCTGCATTGTGGGGTACCCTGAGGGGCAGTTCACTTCCTTGGGGAGGGAGCAGGGGTCAGGGAATGTGCCATGAAAGAGCTGGCTGGAGTAATGGTTGAGTAGGATTTAAACAAGCCCAGAAGGACATAGGAAAGGCTGAGAGAGCAGTCAAGAAAGCACTTGTCCAAGAAATGGCCAGAGGGCTGGTTGGGTGAGAACAGAGGCCTTGTAAGGGACACGAAAGGAAAGAAGATTGGAACCAGATCAGGGAGGGCCCTGAAAGCTAGGTGAAGGCTCGTGGACTTGATTTTGTCAGTGGGCAGCTACAGCAAGTTTTACAGGAGGGCAGATGATCTCTTCTAGTCCCTTCTACCTCTAACACTGTCTGTTTGATTAAGAACCTTGTTAAGTGCCTAGGAGTTTTAGGGAAGATGGACTTGACCTCTAGAGTAATTTTAGCCCCCTTTCTCATTTTCCCTCCTTTGCCTATAAAATCTAGAAAGGTTGTTGGTTGTTTACAGAGTTAAGTTTAACCAGACATACTGTCTCCCCATCTAGACCCAGGGCTCTGAGAATGCAGAGACCAGACCTTCCACGGCATGCAGTAGGCTGCTGGAATGCTTCTCCAGCAGCAACCTGCTGCAGTAGGGTCTGTGCATTTGAGATTTAGGAATAGCAAGTAGAGGCAATGAATTCTTCCCTTGGGCCTCTCCCAGGACATAAAGTGATACACTAGAGAGCATGTAGTGTCTATAACTCATGGTCAGCTTTGCTGACCTAGTTTCTTCCCAGAGTTTGCAAGGTTCTTTCTCTACCTCTCTCTCACTCTGGTCCCCTTTCAACTGGGGTGACATAGAATGAACTCTTTGGCAGTCCTGAGAACCTGAGTTCCAAAACTGACTTCATCTTCAACTGAGTGGGGTGCAGGCGATGAAGGGACAACCAGAAGCTTCAAATTTACTTCATTCTGACACTCTACAGATCTAAACCACAGGGATGTTGTTGTTGTTGTTGTGGTTGTTGTTGTTGTTTCTGTAGGGCTGGGCTGTTTTATCAGACAGACAAGGCCTCTGATTGCAGAACAAAGCAGAGAATTGAAGGAATTATCCTATGAATTTAGTCAGAGGTTGGTTTGAGGCCTAAATTACCCTTGGACCCCCAAGTGCCATTTTGTCTCTTAAGCTTCAGGAGGGCAGGGCCCAGGCAGGTGTCACTCATGGGTCTCTGTGCCGCACCAAGGGAGGCTGGTGATGCTGATGCTGATCATAATAACTTCTGCATGAGTCCAGTAGTTTACAGTGTACAAAATTCTTTCCCATCCATTATCTCATTTGATACCCAAGGGTGTTCCTGTGAGGGAGGTAGGACAGGTACATTGACTTCCATATTTTAGAGTTGGGGGAAGACCCAAAACACAGTACTTGGCATCAGGCTGGTGCTACTCAAATGTTAGGACTTACTTAACGGATGTCCTTCCGCTAGCTATCGATAAGACAGGACTGTGATCTGGTTCTTAGAACTCTCCAGACAGTCCACTTTCCATTACACCAAGCTGCCTCTCTGAGAGTCCAGGTCCAGGCCAGTAACTGTTATTGATGGGAGAAACAATTAGAAAAAAATCTGCCTGAAAAGGAATATTTTGGCATCAAATGGAGGTGTACCATATTGGAGTCAGGACTACTGTGTTTGAGTCCTAGCTCTGGAACTCACTAGCCACATGACCTTGACCAAGCCACTCATAGATGTTCATAGACTCAGTTTTTTTTATTACAAACTTGAGAGTTGTAATCAGAAAAAAAATGAAATAACACAAGTGAAAGGGCTTTGTAAACACTCTGATGGTATACAAAGGTAACTCATTATTATGATTCTGTTGTGCTTCTAGCCTCAAATAAAATAATTATTAATATCTACATTCTTTACAAGGTTTCCCACAGCTCTCCCAACCATGCTCCTTGGTTTTCCATCCTCTCCTGTAGGGCAGGAAGTGTGGCCCCCAACAGGAAAGGGCTCAGAGAAGCTGGAGCCTCAGCCAGGAAACAACCATCTTGCCCCAACTTTCATTTCACCAGGCAAATGATGCAGCCAAATGGTGAGACACAGATGAGTGGGAATGAAGGGGTCCAGAACCCATTTCAGCCTCAAACCAAGGAGCAAAGTAGCCCTAAGGCCCTAAGGGCCTTAAGAGAAATGGAGATTTAGTGATTACCAGATTAATTAAAATCAGTGACGACAGCCAACCCAAATCAAAGCAGAATTGGTGGGGCCTGCATTTCAGGCTCAATAGAGGCAACCCTCCCCTTAATAATGCAGTTTTGAGTTCATATGTTGATTAGTTTAAACAAATCCTTTCCAAATCTTCACTTTTCCTTGGTGCAACTTAGGCCAAAAACTTTTTAAGGTGTGTGTGTGTTGGGGGTGCATGGCAGTGTGAGAGTGGTCAAGTAAAACAGAGGTTCCCAAAACAAAGTAAAATGACAAGGGTTATATTCACACTTCTGGCAATATATCCAAGTTTGGTGAGGACAGCAAGAGGGCTCACAGAACATCAGATCTCAGACAACAGCAAAGCCACTGCAGCCTTAGTGGCTTGCCATACTCCGCAATACTCACACACATCTTTCAAACCAGGTGAGAAAGACATACCAGGCAAGTCTCAACTGCCATCTCTAAAGTCTTTCTAAAGGAGAGAAGACACCTCATAACTTAGAGGTGGAACCTCTTGGCCTAGGACAGAGGAGGGGGGCAGGGATGAGGAGGAAGACATTAATCCAGCAGGGCTTCCTTCTAGTCCAAATGACCTTCTGGCTTCCTTAGTATAGATAAGTATATAATAAATAATATGGATAATTCTGCACATAAATACTTTTTTCAAATTCCTGCTATTCATTTCACATTCCGTTTACAAAGCCCTGAACCTTCCAGGAACTGCTAGGCACCTCCCCTCATGCCCTCTAGGCTAAGGCAATACCTTTGAAGTCCCCACCACGGGCTCAGGGTTGGAGCTGCTAAGAACCACCCTAAGACTGAAAGCAAGTCTGCCAGCAGCTTCAGCTCCTTTCGTAAGCTGCTCTCCTTCGGGGCTAATGTAGAGTCATCTGAGTTTCAATGTGGACCACAGGCTTCTCAGCCCTTCAATCCAGGGGATGGCCTGGGATGTAAACATATACGAAGATTTATTCCTTTGGCTAGGCGGGGAGTCGTTAGGGTAAAGGGTAAGGGTCAAGGGGCTCGGTTTGATGACTGAGGAGCCCGGGAAACGCGGGTAGAAGCCCAGTCCTCTTCTGGTCAGGTTTTTGGCCCCGAGTCCTGCAGGCGTCCCCCTTTACAGACCTTTCGCCCCCCTCCTCCTCCTTCCTACCTCAGGCCTCTTGCTCCCGCCCCCTCCCCCAGATGCCTCTACGGCCCAGGCTGGGGGCTGCCCTTTGAGGGCCCAGGGATTTTGCAACCCTGGAGGTTGCCACGAAGGGTGGGCCGCCCGGCAGACGCGAGGCGAGGCAGCGAGCCCCGGCATTTTCCCTTCTCCAGCACCTGTCCCACTTCAGCGCTGGGGCTGGGGCTTCGCCCGCGGGCTGCCTCGGTGCCCGAGCGCCAGAGCCTTGCATCGTGGTCGCCGGGGTTAGGGAAGTGGGGACCCGGAGCGGGGCGGGGCCTCTGGCGGGGGCGCCCCCCGCACGCAAGACCCTACACCCCCGCATACATTAAGTCCAAACGGAGAGAGAGAATCACACATAAAGCATGAGCGAAAACGCTCGCTCTCCGACCCCGAGTGGCGTTGCTCGCACCCCCTTCCTGGAGCCGGGGGCTGTCCAGGGAAGGTGGGTCCGTTCTTCCCCTGTTGCCAGTGCGGGGTCTGAGGCTGCCTGGCGAGGTTCCGGCTTCCCTGGGGCTAGCAGGGGGAGCCCCGAGAACTGCAGGCCCGCCCCCCCTTCCTCCTCCTCCTCCTTCCCCTCCTCCCCCACGTGTCCTCCGGGAGCCCAGCGGCCTGATCCCAGCACCCCCGCCACCTCCCTCCTCCTCCCGCTTCGCCCGCTTCCCCGGCGGCGTGGAGAGGAGCAAAGTTGCGACACTGGCCGGGGGATCTGCCCAGGTGAAGGGGGCTCTGGGGAGGGTGGGGGGACGGTGCGGCCCTGCGGCGGGGGCGGGGGGAAGATAAAGAAACTTGCTTTTCGCGGCCCCCACCCCGCGCGGGTTCGGATCTTGCGTGGATCGAGCCCTCGTGGCGAGACGCGGCAACGCTGCCGGGACCGAGGCCGGCACCGGGACCCGGACCTGGACCGCGCTCCTGGGCCGGATCGGCGGGCGCAGGCAGCGGGCCAGGCCAGCACCCAGGCAAGGGCGGGGTGGGTGGCTGTACACCGGACCGAACCCGGGACTCCGGTGGCCTGGGCGCGGACCGAACCCGGACCGAGCTGAGTTGGGTGGCGAAGTAGGACGTGGATTCGGGGGCGGGGCGCGGCAGGAGGGGGAAACCAGGCCGGGCCCGACTGGCCTGGGCGTGGGGGCGGGGGGCGAGTTCGGGGCACTTGCTGGGCTCCGGACCGAGCTGTAGGGCGGGGCGGCGCTAGGGGTTGGGCTGGACCCGCGGAGAGAGGGTGAGGGGAGGGGGAGCCGGGGGTGGAGTAGGGGCGTGGAGTTACGAGCGGGGTCTGGCCTCGGCCGGGGGCGAAGGTAGATCGGCGGGGCCGCCAGCGGAGGGAGGGAGGCCCGCGGCAGCGCGGCGGAGGGAAAGGCCAGCTTCCGCGGAGTTTGTGCCCTGGCTTCCCGGGCTTCGGCCGCCTCCTGCGCACAAATGGGGTAGGGGATCGACTGGTAAGTAACTATGAGTGTTAGACGGTGTTCGGCAGCGATTCCTGGAAAAGCGAGGAAAGACACCATCTGCAATTATGCTGAACCCCCCACCCACTTCTTAGCATCTGGATTCTGCTCTCAGGGGGCCGCTGAACCTCCACGCCACAACCCTTTGACTCTCTAGCACTCTCACAGCCTACCCTTCCCTCGGCCATCTGACCCTTCTAGGGGTATGTGTTTGGGGTGGATGAAGGCAGGGGGGTATACTTTCCCTCCCGCCTCAGCAGCCTAGTTCGTATCTTATTCCTACATGTAGCGTCGCTTCGAGTCGTCTGGATATTGAGGTTTAGATAATCTACTACCCACTACTCACCCACCCAAAAAAAAAGCGATTTGATAGATTTTAAGGACAGGGACGAACCCCTGGATTTCCATACCTGGGATGAGGTTTGAGGATTGGGATTCACCCCCAGCTCACTTCCACTACCAACCCCTTTCCTTGTAAGCCATTTATTTCCACGGGAATCCGAACTTGGGTGGGGGGAAACGGGAGTATTAATGTGCTTCTCTATCTCTACACAGGGTCGGCGTGGCCAAGAACGGCTAGTCTCGGAAGGAAAGTAGCCACGGGTTCAACTCGGGTCGCCCCCTCTACTACCTCGGTGAGGGGGGCAACGCTAAGAAAGGGATACTGGTGGGTAGGAGCCCAGCATAAGGGAGATGGCTGGGTAGTCACCCCCGGAGGGATTCCGTTTCTTGGTGGGGAGGAAGACGTGAGCTTTGGCTTCAGGGAAGGGGTTCCAGGGAGGGGAATAGGGGATGGGGACGACGTGGGGGCTGGCAGGAAGAAAAGGGGAGTCACGCCCTGCCAACAAGGGGAGCCTCCCTCAGGCCCCTGAGAGAGGGGACTCAACGTGTCTGCTCTATGATGCCCAGCAGGGGAGATCTGGGGTCTCTGGATTTGCACACTGGATCAGGCACCAGTGGCCTGAGAAAGTCAGGTCGGGGCAAAAGGCGGAGAGCGTTGGAAAAAAGAGAGAACCCCCAGGCCTTGGCGCACTGATCTTTTCCCTTTCTCAACCTCCTCCTTGGAGGGGCGTCGAGGGGGGTTGCTGGGGATCTTGCAGCCCCTCAGATGGAGCGCCCCCGCCTCTCTTGGGAGTCTAGCTTTTTGCCCGGCTTGCTGCAGCCACCGCTGCCTCGCTCTCTGGAATCCGCTGGGTCCTCACAGCGATCCCCTCCTCCTCGGCTCCCCTCCCAGTGTCACCGGGGCTGCTTGGCTCTGCCCCCTTCGCTGCCGCTTGCTCCTTGCTTTCGTCCCTCCCTCTCTCACTCGCTCCCTCCCTTCGCCTCCTCCTCCCCATTCTCCCCCCGGACAGGCGGCATTCTGGGAGTTGTAGTCCCGTGGAACGGGGGCTGGCGCCGCCCGCGGACCCTGCCGGACTCCACTTCCCGTCGAGCCCTGCGACCGGCACCCACTCCACCAGGCTTCGCTCGCACACACAGACACACACACACACACACCGCTCTCCCCCTCACTCTTTCGCTCGCCGCGGCTGCTGCCAGTGTGTGGCTCTGTCTCTCCTCCGCTTTGCTGAGCCCTCCCTTCTTCCTCTCAGTTCCTAGAGTCCGACCGCCGCCGCCGCCGCCGCCGAGAGGAGAAGGAGGTCGGTGGCGATTAGGGGCGAAGGGGGGCATCAGATCCGGGCAGTATGAAGCGGGTGGCGGTACTGAGGGGGTAAGAGAGAGCCCGGGTGGCGGCCTGAGCCTCCCCGCGGAGCCGACCCGGGAACAGGTGCGTCTTTTTTTTCTCTCCCCCAACCCCTCCACCCCTTTTGACTCCCCGGCTTTCTCGTATCCTCCTACACCCCGCTCCTTTCTATGTTAAGCCTTTCCTCAACCCTGTCCCAGCTTCGCCCCGCGGCTGCTTTGCTTGCCCCCCGGGGCGCCGTCCTCTTCGTGTCGCCGGACGTAGCGCTCCCTGGAGCTCCCTCTGTTCTCGCCCCTCCCTTCGGGACAGCTCCCCTCCACTTCCCACCTTCGTACCCCATCCCTGCCCTACCTTACCCTCTCCTCACCCCCTTCTCCCTCAGCCAGGTGAGACTTGTTCGCCACAATTCGAGATAGTCTTCTTCCCGGCTGGGCGGGGGTCTCCATGGAAACGGGGGGTCTCGTTGATCCTGGGGGGGAAACCATTGGAATTACCCCACTCCTCGGGAAAGGAGGTGGAGGCTACAGTCTTGTTAACTACCTGGCCCCAATACCCCCATCCAGGAATCTGACGATCGGAAGGGATGCTGGCCAGCAGGGCAGGGCGAGAAAGGGCTTGTTTTTTTGGGGGGTGGGGTGAGGGGTTGCTGTCCGTGATGAAGTCTTGAAGAGACCGGGAGAAAATACCCTCCAACCTCAGAGGGGAGGTGCGACGGGTGCTTTTCAGGGCTGCGTTCTTCCCGGTGTTGGGGTGCAGGAACCTTAGGGTAAGGGGTACCCCTAGGTGGCGGTGGGGCCTGGGTTTGGGAGTGGGAGTGCTGTGATGGGGGCAGGGGCAATTATCCTAGTCCTTGGAAAAAAGGCGGGGGATGACTTCGGAGCGCCCTGGCTCCGCTGCCCTTGCTATGGGGCGGGGGCCGCCGGGCCGGGCACCGCGGGGAGGGGGCTTAAATTGAAGAAGGATGAGATCGGGGGCAATTCCTACTAGCCCTGGCAAGCCAGGGGGGAGATCGGGCGTGCAAGCTCTCCACACCAGGCCTGGAGGCAAGGGGTCTGAGAGCGAAGCCGAGGGCTGGAAGGAGCGAGGCTCCGGTTACGGGGCCGGGTTTCGGGATCAGGGGCAATCCCCCAGTCTCTGGAGAAGGAGGGCGAAGGACGGCCGCGAACCCCAGGGTTCCCCCACCTGGGTTCTAAGGGGCGTGAGGAACAGACAGCAGGCCCAGCGGAGCTGGATTCGAGCGGATCGCGGCTGGGGCGTGGGTGGGGGGGCTTAGTGGTGGGCTTCGGGGGGAGCAGTCCGGCGGCTGGGCGGGCGGGCGGGGCGTGGGGCTCCGGCGGGCGGCGGGGCGGGGCTGGGGCGGCGCTGCTGCCGCCGCCGCCGCCGCCGCCGCCGCTGCCGCCGCCGCTGCTCCTGCTGGGGCCGCCGCAGCCGTTGCCGCTGCCGCTGCCGCCGCCGCCGCCGTTTCTGGGCGGGGAACGGAGGCCAAAGGGAGTCCCGTGCCGGGGCAGAGGGCGCAGGCGGCGCGCGGTGGGGAGGGGGCCGTCCTGGGGGCGGGGGCAGGCCGGGGGTGGAGCCCCGACGGGGGCGGTACGAGCCCGGACAACGACGACGAAGAGCCCCGGGGGCCGGTGCATGGAGGACAAGGTGCTGGGAGAAGGAAGGGGGGGTGGGTCCCGCGACGGGCCTCGTGGGCTTGGCTTTTCGAGCTTCTGCTTCGGGACAGAGCCCTGCAGGGGCGCCCAGAAACCCGGGAAGGGACAGGTTGGTGAACTGGACGGTGGAGCGGGCCCTCCTTGCTAGGGTCCCGCCGAGAGGAAGGCTGGGCCAGAGGGACGTCCGGGGCAAGGCTGGGAGGAGCCGACCGCACCTCGGCTGGGGATTTCGCGTTATGGAGGTGCGGGAGATTGTTGTAGGGAAAGATGTGGTTGAGAAAGGCGGGAGGGAAGCACACTGCAAATCCTGGAGGCCAACAGCATAAGCCGGTGGGGGTGCCCTTCTATTCCGCCCGCACCTCCCCCTCCCCCAGTGGAAGCACTATGTTTTTGTTTTATTGTTTTGAAATTTTCAACGTTGGCTGTACGAAGCTGTCGATGTGATACTTGTTCATTCTTGGTGTCTACTAGAGTAGGCAAGTAAGGAAAGGCGGCCTTTGGAGAGGACGCATCTAGCACAGGGTTTAGGACCTCTTTAGGCGAGTATGGGAAGGGGGCCCAGTAACTTCGTGCGACAGCTGAATATTCTCAAGGCAATTTGGAGGTCGTCTCCGTGGCAGAGAGGTGGAGTACCTTTGCAAAAATCTTTGGTGACACTTCTGGGGGTGCAGTTGTAGGTTAGCATTGCCCTGGTAGCCCCATGGTTGTTTTAACTTACAAGACTATTGCTCAAAGTCACACTGCTGAAACGTGTTTTTTTGTTTTGTTTTGTTTTATTGTTTTTTGGGGTTTTTTTGGGAAATGAAGGGAGATGCGTTTGGGGCTGGGAGTGGATTAGGTTGATAATAAACCTCCAAGGTTGAAGGAACTTTAAAGGTCATCTAGTTCTCTGTTTGCCTGTCTTATTCTTGAATGTTGGGATAGAGGGAGGTTAATTTGGAGGGACATGGTAGGCAGGACAATGAAGGAGATTTTAGTTTAGTACCAGAGTACTTAAATTGGATGGTGCTATCACCATGTGGTACCAAAGAGGATAGTATGTAGGAAAGAAGTTTGGGGAATTCCACTGGAGAGTAAGTGGGATAACCCAATCCCAAGAATCACCCAGGGGCTCCAAATAGAAGTAAACATTTGGAGGAGGAGCCTGTAAAATTTTGATGAAGAAGCAAAGTTAGTAGGAAAGACTGGGGGAGCTAGGAGGAGCAGGGGGCTTGGTAACTCAAATTCAGAGAATTTGAAGGTTGATGGAGTATAGGAGGGACATGGCCATCTTGACTTAAGCCATGTGGATATTGATGGGCAGACTCATTTTTTGATAGGGCAACTGAGGCAACTGCCCTCGGGGGAGATATAGGGGACAAGAGGCACAGGTCGTCAGGCACAGAGCCTTACTTAAATTGACTTTTAAGAGGGCTGACCCTGTTACCAGCCTGCTTCAGCAAGGGTATGTAGGTTTCTTTCCATGCTGGCTCTGAGAAGTCATTGATAGAAGAAGGGGAGGGAGACTATGATGTCTGGGTTAAAGAAGACTAGTTCTTTAGAACAGGCCAAGAAGGAAAAGGGTGAATTGTTGGGATTAGGGCAGAGGAAAGCCAGGTACCTGGCAGGCTCTGCTGTTGGAGTCTGGATTGGGCAGAGTTGAGGTGAGTTCCAGGAGAAATGGTGGCTGCACCAAGAACACTTGTAGATCTGACTCTTTTGATTTACCAGGAGAGGGGAGGGAGGGAGGATCCCTTTCTTTCTTAGTGGTGTAGACTTTCTTGGGAAGCAAAGGGTGTCCCTCCAGGAGTCTCTTTGCTTTAATCATGGTGCAGTTCACTACATAGGAAAAAAGTGTTTTGTACAGGTGGCAGATGATCTCAGGACATGACGATTCTGGATGATGGGTTTGAGAGAGGTGCTCCTTTTGGGGGAACAGAATTATGGGAGAAAAGGACTTGAATACTGGAAAGAAGGAAAGTAAAAAGAGAAGTCAGGAGGGGGTTGGTTGGGCAGTAGAGGGGGAAGAAAGGTTATCATCACTGGTCCCGTGTTAGGACCAACTAACATGGGAAAAAGTAGAACCTTGAAATCTCCAGGATATTGTTTTCCATAGTAAAGTTTGAAGAACCTTTAAGGCTCTTTACACTTTCATGATAGAATCACTAAGGTTGGGGCAAGACAAAAGGATGATCTTGTGGAAAAATAGGGTTGGAGAAAAACTGGCATGTAGGAAGAAATATAAAAATATTTACCCATAAGGAAATAGAGAATCTAGAGATAGTGTACAGGCAGCATGTGAGAGAAAGAGTGTGGAATAACTAGCCAAAGGAGAAAGATGTGTAGTCAGGTGTCATCTGGAGCTGCTGTTGGAGAAGGTAAAAACTTGCCTCTCCCTGGGGAGATCCCAAGAAGCAGAGGTTAACTGAGATCCACGGCTTACAAGTCTAAGTAAGCATTAATTAGAAAGTCTATACGAAGTAAGGATAGTGAATGGGAGAAGGTATTCATGGTCCTAAATAGAATGGTCTTGAAAGAAGAAGAAAGTAAGAATACACCAATTTTTCCAGTGTGCAAGTGGGAAGAATTCTAGATATAGGGAGGTGAATGATGAAAATTCTAGAGTGAAACAGGATAAAGAACAGTGGCCTGAGAGCCTTGGACCAGAATTGGAGGGTGGGGTGGGAGCATAGAGGAGAGGTGCTATCCAAGGGTTGGGTATCTGGAGTGGTTCATTGATTCTAAGCTGAGCTAAGTTTGAGATGGAATAGAACAGCCACAGTGGGTAGGGAGCTGTTTTCCAGAGCCAACCAGCATCTGGGATTGTGAGAGGAGGCGTTCATGGTTGAGTTGGGTGGGAAAGTGAACACTAAAATGGAAGAGAGAGAAAGCTAGGGAAAGTGGAAATTGTTGATGGGATAAAATAGACCGGAAAGTGGAGAAGCCACTAATGATTATGTAGAAGGAAGGAAGACTCTAGACCTTTGAGTTTTTAAAAAGAAAGGAAATTTCTTAATGCTTGAGTTCCAGTTAGGTGTGAGTATGCTTGCCAGGTTTAACTTCAGTGCTGCCAAAGAGGAAGGTAATAAGAGGTAATCTATCTTTTGGCCACTAGGATTCTAGTACAGTATTGTATATAATCTCACATGCAAACTAGGCTTTATTCATGTCAGTTTTTTAATGGTCATCCCTAAAATAATGTAGACACTATTCTCTTTCTAAATCTATACTTTCCCATTATTTATAACTTAAAGGCAGTCTTTTATGATGAAAACTTTTTTTGGTGAACTGAAGTTGAATTCTGATAAAGAGTAAAATTTAACTCTGTTTCTATCCCCATAATTCAAACATGTTGTTCTGTTTCCCTCTTTTTTTTTTTTTAAGCAAAAGCCACCCTTTCCCCATAAAACATTTAAAAAGTGGCTGCTGGCTGCATGTCAAGGTCATATTTTCCCTGGTCAATGAATTGTGATGAATTTGAAGAGAGATGATTTATTATTTATTTGTGAAATGTGGTAATTTTCAGATTTATTTGTGAGAGTATGTGAGCCAGGATACGTCTTTATTTGGATTTTAAGAAAACCTTAAGCTAAGCATTGAGAGTACTGAGGAGCAGGCAAAGCTTTGTGTTTCGGGTTTCTTTACCGACTGTCTGCTAAGAAACAAAATTTGGTTACCTCATTGCTAAGGTATGCCTAGAAATCTTAGTGTTAGTGCCATTTAAGGGTACAGCTAACTTTTGTTATAATGCTGGTATCCAGGGACAAGGAGAACAAGCAGATTTTCATTTTTCCAAGTTCTATAGAGAAGTGTGCCATACGTGACTCTGATCCCCAGGAGGAGTCAGTGCGCTCTATACTTGGATCTATGAGGTGCTTAGGTATCTTATGAAGACAAGGCTTTACTCAGTTTAACTTGGTCACAGCACACTCAGGTTAGTATCTTGCGGTGGTTCTCAAACTTTAGCATGCATCAGAATTACCTCAGGCTTTGGCGACATACAGCCTCAGGTTAGAGTCCTTCCTCTTCTGCTTCCTAGCTGGGTGGTAGGAAGCAAGTCACTTAACTTTCTTCAGCCTCAGTTTGTTCAACTATAAAACGGAGATGATAATCCCAATCTCTCAGGACTGTGAGGCTTACGTGAGGTGATATATATGTAGCACGATGTTCATAGCCGGTGCCCAATAAATAGCATCTATTATTATATTATAATCTAGTTTTTTCTTATTCAGTTGTGTCCTATGACAGTACCTTTTATATTATACTGTGGTAAACTAGGTGGCAGAATGAAAACTGTTAATAGCTCCTGAGAACTCTCCTTGTATCTTGACTTCTGTGCTCTTTCTCCATATTCCTGTTGTATTAGTACGTATTTAGCATTTACAACGTGGTAGGAAGAAATAGCTTGGCTCATCACTGCATTATTGCTTCTACCTTTGAGGTCGAAGTGGCAGCTTCTTTAACAGCTGTGCTGTAATACTGCTCAATATTTCGGGGCAGGAACTGAAGAGTGTATATTTAGTTGAAACTTCAGGGGACATTTTGGCCCCATGCTTAAAAAATGACCCAAGCCTAGTTTCCTATGGTGACATTTAAAAAAAAAAACAACAATGACATTGCTTTCTGAAAAGGGGTGCTGTGTTTAATTATGACTGTTTGGACTTTCCAGCTGTCTCTAACATCTGGAAGTTCTACAAAAGCTGATATATAGAGCCCAGACTTAGTATGGCTCTATGACAAGGATGCTCATCAGCGATTGGATGGGAGAGAATAACACCTCAAACAGCTCAGGTATCATCAAACCAAACTTCTGAGAAGAGAAAAAAGATGGGCTGTAAGATAGAGACCCTCTCTGCAGCCAGAATGGACTTTGATGCCAACAGTCAGTTATGCCAGCATAGGGAGAGAGTGATAGCAGGCCAATTTAAAACAGTAGATCAGTTAAGAATTACAGTTGACCCTGGAACAACATGGAGGTTAAGGGCACTGACCCTCCACAGTTTAAAATTTGTGTATAACTTTTGACTCCCCAAAAACTGAACTGTAGTTATCCCTGGTTGTCCTCGGGGGGATTGATTCCAGGACCCTCACAGATACCAAAATCTGTGGATGATCAAGCCCCTTATATAAAATGGCTTAGAACAATGCATACAGTCGACCCTCTGCATCCGCAGATTCCCAACCTTGGATTGAAAATACTGTTTTCAATATACACTTGGTTGAATCCACAGATATGAAATCCAGGGATATGGCAGGCCAATGGTATATTTATTGGAAATAAAATCTGTGTGTAAGTGGACCTGTGCAGTTCAAACCTGAGTTGTTCAAGGGTCAACTATAATAATTTCTGTTTGACTTTGGAAATGTGTTATTATTCTCTACCTGCCCCCATCCCCATCCCCTATTTATATTCTGCTTAGGCAAATATTAAAATGACTTGTTCCTTGAGCACAAATCTACTGTGAGTGGTGGAAGGCAGTCCATAAGTAAGCTAGGTTTAAAAATTAGCTGTGGCTAAATCAAGCTCAGATAATTGGAAGTTGATTTTATTGTTTTGCCCCATCTAATTTTATTTTATTTCTATAATTGTCTTTATTGTGGAAGTAAGGAAAAGAAAGAAGAGAAAGTTTCTGAGAGAGCAAGGGAAGTAAAAGGAATCCATAGACCTAATGCTTTAGCTTGAAAGAAACCACAGGATCCTTGGTTTCTGTGTGATGTTGAGAGGATTTCAGTTTTTTTCCAGTAGTCTAGCAAGTATTTATTGAGTGTGTATTGTGTTCCTTGTGTCATGCTAGACACTATTGGGAGAGTGATTAAAAGAAGTATAAAATATTCTTTCTAGCCCTGATACACCTATATACTGGTAGCAGGTTGAGCTAATACTGAGAGTCTCAAATTCTGTGAACTACTTGTGTGTGTGTGTGTGTTTACCTTTGAATGAATGATGTGTGTGTGTGTGTGTGTGTGTGTGTGTGTGTGTGTGTGTGTATAATGAGCCTATAGTCTGGGGTGAGAAAATAGAAAAGATAGCCTGATAATGACCTTTTCAAATATTTGTGTAAGAGGTCCGGGAGACTTAAAAAAACGAAAGGCCAAAGTTTGGTGAGGAGGATTCCTCTTTAGATTAAAAAAAATCCATATCACAAATGCAGTATATGGAAATGGAGATAGCCGAGGGCCACTGTCACAATTCATGGCAGAGAGGACACAGAAGCATTGCAAAGGGGATTCAAGTTTCAGATTACAATGACACAACTTTGGAGTGTGAAAGACACGCCAAATATTCACATGGTCCTAGTGAAGACCGAGACTGAGGAAAGCCAAGTCTTATTTTTGATCTAGTAGAAATAAGAAGTGCTCAGAAGATGACTAGTTACTTAGGGTGACATTTTGAGGTGGCTTTGCATTTTGAAAAGGACTGATTTTGTGGTGATCACTTAGGTTTTCTTGATATCTATGACATCTAGAAGTTGTACAAAATCTTACAGGTAGATCCTAGGTCTAGTATAAAGATTTGATGAGGTGTTTTTCTTAAAGTGAGTAAAATAATTTCTTTACAGCAGGACATGAAAGTGAGTACTATTTGACTAATAGGAGAAAAGTATCATGGTCGTGGGTAGAAGAGCTAAACTGATCTGGTGGTGTGAAAGTGTAAATGAGAGATTAAAACTTTTGCTTTTGCCCATCTCATTATTGGAATTGATTACCTTTGGTCCTTTCAAGTGCTTTCATGTTATTCTTAGTTTTGAGTAGGGACTAGTTTTTTCCCATTTTGCAGATGACATAGTAAATGGACATAGTGAGGTATCTGAGATGGTTGAGAAGTAGGGGCTGAAGATACTCTCCAAGTTTTTCCCCCACAGTTTAGGCTGTGGGTAGTAGAGTGTATCACACTTCAAGGGTGTTGCTGCTGTGTGATTAGATGATCCCAAATGGATTTTGGCAGTTTTTAAACATCAAATTGAATGGATGGGGATCCCACACTAGTGAGGAGATTGAAAAGGGTGTGTTTTGGGTTGACAAGGGTTTGCTCTTGGTAATGCTCACCGAAGAAGTGCTCCAGGGAGGTCACAAGCCCCGGCCACACCGTTGAGGTGAATGTCTAGCCTCCCAAGGTGACTACTTTGGAGGTAACTGCATTCATTTGAATGAATATGCTGTCATGTGTTTAACAGATAGTCAAGATTCCTTTGTATCCAGTCTCATAAATGTTTATAAGCAAGATTAATAAACATTGCAGTACCCAAGGAGTCCATGAAGGTGTCCATGCTAGAGTTGTGTGCAGGCAATGATTTAGCCTTCTCAGTAAATTACTGGAATTAATGTATCTGGGAACAGGACGCAGTGCCCCTCATGAGACTGATTCCTTGGGGTAGAACCGGTAGGAATATTTAGATAGGAAAACAAAACAAAACAAAAGGGGAACTAGAAAGTGCTAGAATAGATTGTCAGGAAGAAGGTTGGGATGAACAGTGGAAAGGGTCCCTTTTGCCTTTCAATTACTCAGCAGATTGTTTATAGTTGATTTTGTATGTGTGTATGTTTGTGTGTGGTGGTAGGGGAACCTGTTTTGCATGAAAGGAAGCAAAGTAAAGTGATTGGGGCATGTATGGTAGGGAAAGATGAGGGGATATAGATACTGGGGTGGGGGGAGGATATTGAGGAAATTGTTAGAATAACCTTATATGGGAAATTAGTACATTAGAATAATTACTTTGGGAGATCTTCCTCAGTAGGAGATGAGGTTTGGCATATATAATTAAGTAGGGAAAACAGGAATGTTAGTCTGTTGAATACACATGGAAGAAGGCAGAGCGATAAGGAGGGTAAGATCTATGGTAGGGGTTCTATATCTAAAGCCAGGTAAAGTTATCCTTGTTGGGTATGTGTAGACTTTCCTATTGAAAGCAATGTTTTTGAGATGTTTAGACCTTTCTTTAAAGGCACTGTGGTGGCTGGGTGAAAGTCATGGCCTTTTCACTTTAGCCCTAGGATCTCAATGTCAATGGTGTCTTGGATCTTCTTGGGGGTGTCTTAGATGCTGCTTTTCCCAAAGTGGGGTAATGGGGTGGCCTCTTCTTTGCTTCTGTGAAGTTTTAATGTGAATGCCTCTGTCTTATTGGAGCTTTACCCAGAGCTCTGGATTTCTATTGGAGCAATAGGTCCCAAAGTTGGTTTTCTTTGCTCATTAGTCATCACTGACCCAACCCTCCTTCTTAAACTGTCTACTGGCCACACCTATCCTCTTGAGGACAGATTCAGGGTCAGGCTTCAAGATGAATATTTTCCAGCTCTTTCATTTTTTAAAGTCATAATTGCTTCCAGGTCACCAGGCAATGTGAACCAAAGAAGCTTGGGAGAGTACTACCAGATTTAGTTTAACTGAGACCTTCTTGATCTTGCGTTTCTAATTTACTGTCTCACTGGTAGAGTCCAATAGATGGTCAGGTTTCATGCTATGTTGTTCATGATTCTGGGGAACTTGTCCACTGGACAAGCACCCTCTCCGGTAATTTTCAAGGTTAACTTTTTAAACAATGCCTACCTTGATAAAAAGCATTTGTCAGATAGATGCTCTATTACCTCCTTTCCTGTGTTTCTCTTCCTCATATGCATGATGAGAATACTTTTGCTTGTAGTTGTTGTGAAATCTGCTTGTTTGGGCATCTTCATTTCAAAACAAAACCAAAAAATTCTACCGAGTTTGTAAAATCTTTGAGTTTTAGTGCTGCCTGTCCCCTATTATCAACTCCCCTCAACCCTGACTTGGGCTATAATTTGATGTTCTTCCCCTTTTGATAGCATATTCTCTCTAAACTTTTCTAAAATGCCTGTCTTCAGTGCTTCCCCATAGTGTTTCAGTTTGGCCCATGATGGTGAAATATTTCAGGTTCCCCTATTTCATTTTTTCCCCTTTTGGTTGCTATATCCTATGGGCTCCTGTTTTATGCCTTTCATGGCTGCCCTTGACTTCTAGGGGTTGTTTTTTTGAGTTTTTTTTTTTTTTGGGGGGGAGGGTTGAGGAAGATCTCTGCTTCATTATGGTTTCTCTTCTACTATCTGTTCTCCCTCAGCTTAGCTGCTATTTTCTCCATTTTAAAGTTATTGCTCTCCTATTAGTCCAATTTTGTTTGGGTTTCCCCTGTTTTGTAGTGTGGTGATTATGTCGAGCTACCTACACTGCTGCCGGCTTTTTGGATTCATTCCCTTGAATCTTTCTCAGTCCTTCTACTAATGTGTACGGGTGCCTCCTAAATCCAAAAGTTTTGTTTGTTTTTTCAGCCACATTTATCACTTTGCATTGGTGAGCATGTGCTCTCCTTTGTTCTCACCATGAATTGGATGTATCTTGAGTTTTCCTCCCCAAAGTGGGGATAGCTCACAGTGGTCCCATTACCTTCTAGGCAGTGACCAGCATTTGATTCTGGGGCTGTGCAGCTGTTCATTTCTTAACAATTACATGGCTGTGACATCTGGGAAAATCCTTTGAGGTATTTCATATCCTTGTGCCTATGTTTCCTGGGTCATATGGGATTACCAGGTTTCTTCCAAGTTACTTTTAGGAACTTTGCCTTTGATGTGATGGTTCCCATCAGAGAGGGAGCGAGAGTAAGAGATTGAGAACGCCCACCACACGTAAGTGTGGGTACTGCGAGTGAAAGCAAGTGGTATACAATTGTGTACACCAGCAGAACCTACCAAGTGTGGTGTGTCTGTAAAGTTTTTCTTTTTTGCTCACTTCTCCTGATAAGTAATGTACAGTTGAGTGGTTAATAATTTGATTGGACATGATAATAAAACCCTAGAGCTACTGGATCAGAATCTCCAGGGTTGGGACATATGACTCTGTATTTTAAACAAGCTCCTCAGTTATCCTGGCATGGGAAACATTGGTGTCTATTGGCCATCTTGAGTCCTCCTGTCCTATATGGGCATTGACACCATCAGTGCCTCCTTAGAAGTTCCTTTTGCTTACTCTGGCTCAGGAGGACACATCTTGCCTTTTTGTGTAGACCACTTATCTCGATGCTTTCCTGCCTGTGCTTTCTACCCCTCCCCTCCCCTCCGCAGCAAAGGCTGTTGTTAATTAGCAGCAGTGGGCTTCACACAGGAAGGGATGCTGCTCTGATAAAATCATAACTGAAGAGTAGGAAGCCCAGATTTAAGCAGATGATCCATCTTTGGGATCTTGTGAAAACGGAGTGCCCAGTATCAGTTTTTCTTTCTAGGTAGTCATCAAATGTGTATCGTGTGGTAATTATTTTGGTTTTCACTTGGTTTTATTTTTGTGGTTGTTATTATTTTGGGTTTTGGGGGGAGTGTAAAAACTCCTTTGTCTGGGTGATGATAATTTTATATGTTGTTCTGTTTCCAAATGCCAGGATCCCCCTCCTTTGATGTCTGTCCCAGGCCCTACAAACTACTAACCCCTCTAAACAGAACAAAAATAACCTAAGAGTGAAAAAGCCCATGGTGACTGACTTATATCTGCTGCCTACAAATATTCAGGTAGCCACTATAATTTGTACTAGATATTGAAATTCATCTTATGGCAAGAACGGCCCCTTCCATGGCCTAAGTCTTTTAATGCTTTATAGAGAGAAAAGTTGAAAAAATTACCTGGAGTATCAGCCAACAGGCAGATCCATTGTTTCTTAAGCTGAGATATTCCAAGATATTCTAAGAAATAGTCAAAACTTGGTTAATCAGGATGTTCAGGGAATGGGATCCTGCTGAAATGATGTGAAGCAGACAGTCAATCCATTTATCCATTTGTCATACCCCATGTTGAAATCTTTCTAAAATTATGTTAACCCACATAACTGTCTTAGTAATATTAAGGATAATTTTCAGAAAAAGGTAAAATCATGAGTTGTATGGACATAAAAATGAACATGTGCTAAAGATTTTATTTTACTCATGAATCAACAAGGGAACCAGACAGATGTTATAGCCGGTTGAAAGAAAAAGTCCAAAAGCACAAATTTATATGGAGCAAAGGAATTGAGTTGCAAATGGAGGCAAAACTGGTTTTTCTACAATGGGGAGGAAAGTCAGTCCAAACTCTATGGGACAAGACAGAGTTGGCATACCCATCAGTTACCTGTAGTTTATAGAGGTGCAAAATAGCTTAAAGACAATGTACCAGGCTAGGATCAGGCAACTCCAAAGGGTGTACTATAGACAATGTATACTTTTTTCAGTGAAGTACAACATTTCTTTTCCTGTAGTAAGTGTGCATGGTGGACACATTTGTTTTGGTTGATTTTACTTCTTGACAATTTCTCAGGGTCATCACCTCAATTCTCATCCAGGTTTCAGTTCCATACAACATGCAATTACTGAGTGCTTACTCTATGTAAGACATTGCAGAGGAACTAGAGACAAAAAAGACGGTGTTTCTTATCTTAAGTAGCTGATTGTCTGGTGGGAGAGACAGACATGTCACATCCCCAGGTAACCACACTGGAGGAGAATAAGAATCAGGGCTGTGATAGAGACAGGAATGAAATGTTTCAGAACCAGAGAGGGAGGAGGTAACTGACTATGGGCTGGGGCTGGGGAGAAAACATGATGACATTTAAGCTAGTCCTTGACGGTGACAGAGAGAGGAAGAGGGGGAACAGGAGAGAACATTTCAGGGAGAGGAAACATCAAAGTCATGAAACTGGATGGTCTGTTCAGGGAAGGGTCGGGATGGCAAGGGCAGCAGGGGAATGAAAGGATGTGGCAGAAAAAGAGACTAGAGAGGAGGTTTGAGGCCAGGTCATGGAGGGCCCCAAATGCTGTGCTAAGAAGCACAGGTTTGATTCTGAAGATGGAGAAAAACTATTGAAAGCTTTGAGGAGGGAGGGGATGATGGGATCAAACTGGTGCTTTAGAAGATGAATTGATTGTAGAATCAAGAGATTGGAGGCAGAGGAATCAGTTAAGAGGCTATTGTAATATTCTGGGTGAGAGATGATGAGGGCCTGTGTCAGGATGGAGGTAGAAGGAGAGGACGGAGATGGCATTATTAAGGATTGACTCCTGATTGGATACAGGCAGTGGGGTAGAGAAGGAGTTGGAGACAACGACAATGCTGAAATTTCCAGACTAGGGGATAGTGGTGCTATTAACTGAGATAGGTAACACACTGGGTGTGGGGGGTTTATGGAAAAAGATAAGGAGTTTAGTTTGAGACACATTGAGTTTAAGGGGCTCAGTGGACATCCAATTAAGAGTAAGTTGCTGGCAGTTGGAAATTCTGGTCTGGGTCTAAGGAGAGAGATCAGGGCTATACATACAAATTTGGGCATCATCAGTGCACAAAAGGGGTGTGTTGAAACTGGGATCTCATAAGCTGAAAGAGAAGGAGGGGCAGGGTTGACATACACAGAGAAGTGGGTAGTGGAGAACCAGCGAGAGCCACACTGACTAGTGAGACCGAAAGAGACAGAGAAGGAAGGCAAGAGACACAGAGGGAACCAGAAAGACAAAAGAGGGTGACAAGGCTGAGATGTGAGGAAGGAGAGTGGTGGGGGGAGGAGGAGGAGAGTGGAGCCTGAGGGGAAAAGGAGAAAGTGAGATAAAGGAGGGAAAGGATAACGGCAAGAGAGGTGAGAAAGGGGAGAAAGTTGGAGGCAAGGGAACTGTGCCAGAGAGAGATAGGAGATAAAGAGAAGAGAAGCAGGGGAGAGGGGAAGAGGGAGACAGCTGGGAGAATAATAGGGAGAAAAAGAGTAAGAAAAGGGGAAGAGATTGGAGAGGGTGTCAGAGACAAGGAGAGACTGAGTATGATGAGGGCCAGCTTTCTGGGGCAGGTGGAGGGAGAGAAGGACCCTAGAGAAGCCAGCAGGCACTGGATCAGGAGAGGGGCAAGTAATAAGGAAAGGGCGGGGCCAGAATCACCTATGCTGCAGAGATAGGGAGTAGGGTGAGAACTGAGGAGAGAATGGGGTTATGTGGCTCTGCTCACCCCTCACTGCCTCTCCCCCTTTGTTCACTCTCTCTGTGCCATGCTGACCTCCTGCCTCTTCCTTGATGTTAGCAGGCAGCCTCCTGCCTTAGGACCTTTGTATCGTAGATTGTTGCCTCTGCCTGGAATGCTCTTCACCCAAATATCTGCATAGCTTACCCCTTTGCTTCCTTACAAGATGTTGAAATGTGTCCTCAGCATGACCTACCCTGATCACCCCCTTTCAAACTGTAGCCCATTCTGCCCCCCTACCCATGACCATCACCGTGACCCTTAGCCTCTGTTTTATACCACCTTCTAACATACTGTAAACAGAATCATTTAATGTGTTTATTGTCTGTCTCATCCCACTAGAATATAAGCTCCATGAAGGTAGGGAGTTTTTCTTAATTGTTGAATCCCCAGTACCTAGAACAATGTTGGCACATAGTAGGAGCTCAATAAATATCGGTTGAATGAATAGTGATATTATGTTGCATATGGACAATCTCTGAAAATTGTTCAAAGAATAAAACAAATCCCTGACGTAACGATTTTATTGTGATTTGCTTCTTTGAAAACTGGAGAACAGCATTAGATTCTGATCAATGGAGGCTTCTGTTCAGTTGAGCCTTGATGATTGAGGCTTTTAGGTGATAAATGAACTCAAGAGTTAAAGGGTCTCAAGACAAGCTCATTGGAGAAATCTTTTTTTCTTGATGCCTCATTTTATCTAGAACGTGAATTGGCTGTGCAGTGGTTGTCAACAGCAAGAGCTGGACATTGGCTGGTGAAGGGGGTGGTAGGTCAGGGGGATGACAGGCAGATAGGAAGGGACAAGGACAGAAATATGTGGTTCTTGACGGAACATTGTTTTCTGCTTCTTTATGGTCAGAGTACAAAGAGTATTGCATGATTTGGAGGAAGCTTTAAAACAGGTTAGTTATAAGCATCATACCTATTTAACTCCCAACTTGAAACCAGAATAGAGTTATTTTTGAAGGGCTTATAAAGAAAGTGTGTGCTTCCTCTGGAGAGCTTAAATTGGCTACGTCACTTAAATACCTCAGTACCTGGGCAGCCGGATGGCTCAGTTGGTTAGAGTGTGAGCTCTGAACAACAGGGTTGCGGGTTTGATTCCCACATGGGCCAGTGAGCTGCGCCCTCCACAACTAGAAAGAAGTCAATGAGCTGCTGCTGGGCTCCTGGAGGGGCAGCCAGATGGCTCAGTTGGTTAGAGCTCAAGCTCTCAGCAACAAGGTTGCCGGTTCAATTCCCGCGTGGGATGGTGGGCTGCGCCCCCTGCAACTAAAGATTGAAAATGGTGACTGGTCTTGGAGCTGAGCTGCGCCCTCCACAATTAGATTGAAGGACAGCGACTTGGAGCTGATGGGCTCTGGAGAAACACACTGTTCCCCGATATTCCCCAATAAAAATAAAAATAAAATAACTTCAGTACCCGTGGACTAGAGTTGATGAGAAAAAGATCCCCAGTAGTCTTTCAATGCACTGTTCATGTAGGAGAACTACCCTATAATTATAGTTGGTTAGGCTAAATGTCTGTAGAAAAATATACTGTCATCTCATTTGTCTGAAATAGATTGAATTTCCTCGAACACTCAAGCATATCTGTCTTTACGATAATTTAAAAATCACTCTAGGTGATTAACAGCATCTTCATTTCCATCCTGAAACCTATGGATTCCTGGAAAGCTGGTGCTCCCTCATCCCAATTTGGCCCTTCATTTCCCATAGCAGTCTGGCTTGTGAGAGAGACTGCTTTAACATTTTGGTGCTATAACTACCTTTATTTAAGTGTTTCCTTGTTAAAGGTAGTTAAAGCAGCTGTCCCTGTTATGAGTTTTGATTTTTTTGGGTTCTATTTCCTCAGGGGGAGTGGCCACAGCAGGTCCTATCTGGTGGTGAGTGGCTGTCATGATCTCTACAGCACCGCTCTACAGCGGCGTGCACAACTGGACCAGTTCTGACCGGATTCGCATGTGTGGAATCAACGAGGAGAGGTGAGGAGGCTTCCAGTGAGTGGTACCTACTCACCAGAGAGATAGCCACAGCAGGGTCTGGGGAAGGGGTTGTTGGTCATTTCTAATTTTCTTGAGATGCGATGGGGCTAGGAATGTGTGAGTGGCCTGCTCTGCTTTGCCATCCGTGTTCAGATGAAGGTGAGGAGGCCAACAGATGACCTTTCACCAACCAGTATTTGTCTACTCATTAAAAACTGTCAGATGGTAGAGTAAGGGGAAGCTCAGGCAATTGCAGTTTTTATTTGCTACAACCATGTTTGGTGCCCACAGATATGCATACGATATTTTTGGCCTTGATCTTAGCCTGGAAGAAAGGTAATTCTATCATTCAGCTTTGTACTGGGTACTGTTAGTGGGTGTTCTGGTGATCAGTGCTTTCCTGCCTCATGAGGCTAATGGCGATTTGCAGTGAGACCCTTATGAAGTATCAAAGGTAGATCAAACTGCTTAATGTAGATTTCATACGAAATTGAGAGTTGGTGATGCCTGTTTGATCTCTGTGTGTTTTCAGTTCTCTGTTCTCCAAAATATTTGGTTGACCAAGCTATGCCATTTCCTGATCATGCCTCATATGAAAGGTACTCAAAATGGCCTTCAGATTTAATCTTTGATTTTCATAACCGTTGGCCAAAGAACTGTGTGTGATGGTTGCAATGCCTCTCCCATTTTTAGAGATGGCATGGCTCCCCCATGCTTTCTGGTATTTAGCTATTGTTTCAGTCCATCCATTGTTTGAGTTCAAATACATCTGATCAGTCACGTAGAACACAGAATGATATAGCTTTTCTTAGGATTCAAGAAATGTCATTTCCTTGGGTAAATCTTAGAAGTATGTGCATAGGTATGTGTGCATGTGGGGGAATGTTGGCAATTTTGAAGGGAAAAGGAGTGGACGTCTTTGTGTCTATCTACTTTCTTTTTCCCTTGTTAACTGGAGAAGTGCGTACTTGACTGAGGTTCAGGTTAGGAGAATAGACCTTTTTATTTTTTTAAAGCCATTTTTCACCTGATTGCTTAATGTTGTTTATACTGAGGGACAAGTTAGAGTGGACTTAAAAGGAATTTAATTTTAGAATATAAAAGTCAAGACCAAGGAAAATAAGACAAAATTCTTTCAGATCTTAATAAGAAAGGTATTTTCCTTTGCATGTGAGGTATGTCCTTAGATAATTACTAAGGGATGATCTGGGGGAAGGCAGGGTATTGGTATTGATTTGTGTAAGTATTCATTGGCAACTAGTTATAAGTGGTTGAGACTTTGATACAGAGATCTTGGACTAGAGACTTCAAAAAAATCAGTGCTCAAGTTACCTTGGTTCACTGTCCGTTCTAAATGCCTGCTCAGAAAGGAGCAGGGAGTGGGCCCAAAACTCGATTTTCCCTCTTTATGGACCTTTCTGCAGATGTTAAATTACCAAATATGCCTAGTGGTTAAGATGACCTTTTAAGTGTTGTCACTTCTGATCTTACCTACCCTTTATTGTCGCCTTCCTGCTACAGTCTAGGCCATGCTACAGCTGATTTCCAAAATGTGATCTTACCTTATTTAAAAACCATCTTTCTCAGTGTTTTACAACTTGTAGAACTTTGACATTTTGGGTATAAAGCTGTACCTGTGGCTTAACTCTTAAAGGTATGTTTGGGAAGCCTGCCCAGCTTCATCAGATGCAGTTGACTGCAGGGACCAGGGGCAGGGGCTTTCTGCTGGCCCCAGGTGGCTGACTCTAGTTAAACCTCCCGCAAAATCTCTACTTGCTTGCTTGCTTCCTTTCTTGTACCCATTCATTCCTTCGTTCAACAAACATTTATTAAACCCATTGAGAGCAAACCAATCGTCACTGGACATTGGTGGTTAGTGCTGTAGAGTGGCATGTACAGATCCTGTGGGAGTCTAGCTGCAAGAATGACAAACTTCCTGGGGGGAATAAGGGAAAGCTTCCCAGAGGCAGTGACACCGGAGTCAGGGCTTGGATGAGTAGGAGTTTGAGGTGAGGGTTGGCATTGCCCACATGGTGTGTTTGGAATGAAGGTGGTCTTGGTGTGTGGTGAGAAGGGGAAGTCTGCAAGGGCTGGGACATAAGGAACCTGGCATGTGACCTGTAAACAGGTCTCAACAGAAACTATAAAAGGTCTGGTCTGACAGTGGTGCTAGCCCTTAATAATTAGGAAAATGGCCTAGAAAGGTTATGGTCAGTTCTGGTTTAAGTTCAACAAAGCGTTGAGCATAGCAGCACAGGGTCACCTCTGTTGGGAAAAAATGGCAGGATTGATTTTCAGTCCTGATTGAAGCCTGGTTTGACCCCTGCTCCCTCCTTCCAGCCACCTGAACCCTCCTAACGTTGCCTGGTTGACCCAGCTCTCTGGGTGTACCCTCCCCTGCAAGTTGTTCCTGTCCCAGGTTTTTCCCTCAATGGAACAATTTAATGTTTTCTTAGTTGTGCACACCCCAATTCTCAGAGGACTTGAAATGTGGCCTCACGACATTTTCCCAAAGCCTCGGGGGCTGGCACTCAGGTGTGGGATGGCTGGAGTAGCCAGGACTACTGCTCCTGCTGCCACTGCTGCTGCCACCTCCAGAGTCTCTGGGTTGGTGGCTGGCTTTGCACTCTCTGGTGGCTTCCTTTTGGAGGGCAGGGTTTCTGCTTTCAAGATGATTTTATGCTAGGTGGAAGCAGAGCAAGGCGGGTGGTTGAGTATGCAGCCAGCTCCCCTTTGCATGGTCAGGAGGGGAGATAATGTAAATAAATAGCATCCTCCCTCTGCATTCTCTCATGTGGGGTTGGTGAAGAGGGGAGGCACTGCCGCTTGTTTCCCCTCACCACCATCCTTCCCCCCCCCCTCAAAAAAAGAGAAAACACCCAAAAAACATCCGTGACAAGTCTAGTTGGAACACTCTTCTCTCTGGCCCAAGACTGGGGATATGTCTTGCTTTTCTGGTCTCTCAGGAGTTGACGTCAAGGTATGTTTTCCCTTTAACCTCAGGTCCTGCTTTGTCCCCATCTTTGAGACCCATGACTGAATCTCCAGCTCTTGTCTCTCCTTACTATCATTTCTGTTTGTCACCAACAGTGAGTGCTAGCAGTAGAACCCTCCCACTTCTGTAAGCTTAGCTTCCTTTGAAAGAGAAGGAGCCTCCCCTCCCCCCTACTCCCCCTACTTAGGCCTGAAAAGATGGGGAGAGGCCCCTGGTGATCACCCTTGCCTTTTTCTCTTCTCTTGCCCCAGGTACCATTTTGGAGTCCATCAATGGGGCCTTGTTCCAGTGGGAGGGAGGGAGTTATCAGTGCTCTCCCCAGTCTTGTGGGGCTTGGCTTCGGGCACCTGGACTTCCCTCTGGCTAGGGTGGCTGGTGAGGTGGATGCTGTCTTCTTCAGGGGCTCAGGGCGAGGCTCCAAAGAAGGGAGGCAAAACTCAAGGCAGTCCACCTCCTGAGCGGCGCACAGAGCATTCCTGTGCTTTGCCCCCTTAGGAACTGCCATGTGGCACTTCTGCTGGAGCTTCATCCTGGCACCCAAACCTCCCAGTTGGCCAGTCACACCACTGTTGCTGCCCCACTGTGTCTTCCCCAGTGGTACACTCTTCCTTTATTCAAACTACCAAACTTCCAGGGGGTGTTATCCTCTCTTCAACTTCACCCTCCCAGTCTGACTTTCTTTTTTGTCCGGATGTACCATTTTCTAAGATTCTTGTCTGAAATTTAGAGAAGACTTTTTGAGTATGTGGGGGTACAGTTAAGTTTTCCTCCTTTGTAACTTAGCTCTCTGGTCTTGAGCCCTTCCCTCTGCGATACACCAACTTGAATTTAGGATCTGTGGCCTTTAAGGCCTCACTTTGGGATGGGAAAGAATGTGGTGGGACTAGGAGGCCAAGGGAAGAGTGGGGAGCTGGCAGGGGTTGGACACAGGCAGGGTATAAAGATTGGAGGGAAGGCGCTGGCTGGAGCTCGCTGGTATTCCAGAAAGAGGGAAGAGGTACGTACTCTGGAGGGAAAGAAGTCGTGCCCTTCAAATGCCCCTCAGCACCCAGTGACCTGGTGGCCTTGAATCAGTATCAACATGTGTGCTAATAAATGTATATGTGCTCTAGGCAAGCCCATCAGGTGAATAGGTGATGATTCACATTTAGAACATGGAACACAGTGGAGGTGGTTATTTGTTTTAGGAAGATTACTCTTATGGTACCTACAGCCCGCTTCCCTTATAGACTTAAGATGGCATTTAAGAGAAAAGCAGTTTGCATGCCTTTTGAGATCTTCTGTGATTCACCTCTCCCCTTTTGGCAATGCCCAGTACCCTGTAGATGGTCACTTTGACGGGTAAGCTCAGGGGACAAGGCAAAAGTGTTGGGGTGTCCTTCACACTCCTGGCAAGAGCACTAGAAAAAAGGATACACAGCCCAAAGAGGGTAGTCTAGTCAGACTGGGCTCTTTTGTGGGAACTTGCAAAGCTAGGCATGGAGGCTCTGGTTTGCAACTTGGACCCTCTAATTCCTTGTGGTTTCCCCCAAGCCACCAAGAGAAGCAAGACAGGAAAGTTTATGGGAACCCAGGCAGGCAGGGGGAATTCTGGGGAAGGTGGTGGTGGTCCCAAAACTAGGCCTCATGTCCCTTCTCTGGTTGTGTCTCCCATGCTAGAAGAGCACCTCTTTCTGATGAGGAGTCCACGACAGGTGACTGCCAGCGCTTTGGATCTCAGGAGTTTTGTGTCAGCAGCAGTTTTTCCAAGGTAAGGGGCTATGTGGAGCCACGTGCCACCTGCCAAAGGGTGGAGCTAAACTGCCTGGGTGACGTGCCCAGCCTGCTGTCCTCAGCAGGGGGACAGGAAGGGACAGGGTATTTCCCAGGAGTTGCTGTATTTGAGACAGAAATTGGCCAGCTGCTCTTTGCTTCTACTGAGACCTGGTTGGTTGAGATGCAAAGAGGACCAGCGGTCACCTCACCTGGGCCTTGGGACACTTGCACCATCCACAGAGAGCTACTAAGATGGGCACACTGCTCTGTTGTTGCAGGTGGAGCTCACAGCAGTTGGAAGTGGCAGCAATGCCCGGGGGACAGACCCAGATGGCAGTGCAACAGAAAAACTTGGGTACAAGTCAGAAGACAAGCCTGACAACCCCCAGCCGAAAATGGACTATGCTGGGAATATGGCAGAGGCCGAGGGTCTCTTGGTACCCCTGAGCAGCCCGGGAGAAGGGCTAAAGCTTCCGCTTCCTGAAAGCACCGAAGCAGGAAACAGCAGGCCGGACTGCTCCTGGACTCCCCTCAGCACCCAAATGAGCAAACAGGTGGACTGCTCACCTGCTGGGGTAAAGGCTTTGGACTCTGGGCATGGTGTTGGGGAGAAGAATACTTTCATTTTGGCAACTCTGGGAACTGGAGTTCCCGTGGAGGGAACCCTGCCTCTGGTTACCACTAACTTCAGTCCACTGCCAGCTCCCATCTGCCCCCCTGCTCCCAGTTCAGCCTCCGTCCCCCCGTCTGTTCCGGATCCATTCCAGGTTCCCCTCTCTGTCCCCGCCCCAGTGCCCCATTCGGGGCTAGTTCCTGTCCAGGTTGCCACTTCGGCTCCAGCTCCTTCCCCTCCCTTAGCACCAGTCCCGGCTCTGGCTCCTGCACCACCATCAGTGCCCACGCTCATCTCTGATTCGAACCCCCTCTCGGTTTCAGCCTCGGTCTTGGTGCCCATGCCAGCTTCTGCTCCGCCCTCGGGACCCGTTCCCCTGTCAGCTCCAGCCCCTACCCCCCTCTCAGTCCCAGTTTCAGCTCCTCCCTTGGCCTTGATCCAGGCTCCTGTGCCCCCTTCGGCTCCAACCCTTGTTTTGGCACCTGTCCCCACTCCAGTCCTGGCTCCCATGCCGGCATCCACGCCTCCAGCAGCTCCCGGCCCTCCGTCAGTGCCGATGGCCACTCCAACCCCATCCTCTGGCCCACCTTCCACTCCCACCCTCATCCCTGCCTTTGCTCCTACGCCGGTGCCTGCACCCACCCCAGCCCCAATCTTTACTCCAGCCCCCACGCCCATGCCGGCTGCCACTCCAACTGCCATTCCTACATCTGCACCCATCCCCGCCTCCTTTAGTTTGAGTCGAGTGTGTTTTCCTGCAGCTCAGGCACCAGCTATGCAAAAAGTCCCTCTGTCCTTTCAGCCAGGGACGGTACTGACCCCGAGCCAGCCACTGGTATATATCCCACCTCCGAGCTGTGGGCAGCCACTCAGTGTGGCCACACTGCCAACCACCCTGGGAGTTTCCTCCACTCTTACACTCCCTGTCCTGCCATCCTACTTGCAGGACAGGTGTCTCCCCGGTGTGCTGGCCTCCCCAGAGCTACGGTCTTACCCATATGCATTTTCTGTGGCCCGGCCTCTGACTTCAGATTCCAAGCTGGTCTCTCTGGAGGTGAACAGGCTCCCATGTGCTTCCCCATCTGGCAGCACCAGCACCCAGCCTGCGCCCGATGGGGTCCCTGGGTCTTTGGCAGATACTTCCCTCTCCACTGCTTCTGCCAAGGTGCTTCCAGCACCACAACCTTTGCTGCCAGCCCCCAGCGTAAGCTCAGCCCCACTCCATGCCACCAAGATGCCAGGTGGTGCCGAACAGCAAACAGAAGGGACTTCCGTCACCTTCTCTCCCCTCAAGTCACCTCCACAGCTGGAGCGAGAGATGGCCTCTCCACCGGAGTGCAGCGAGATGCCCCTTGACCTCTCCTCTAAGTCCAACCGCCAGAAGCTTCCATTGCCGAATCAACGCAAGACACCCCCCATGCCTGTGTTGACCCCTGTGCACACCAGCAGCAAGGCCCTCCTCTCCACGGTCCTGTCTAGGTCTCAGCGCACAACCCAGGCTGCCGGCAGCAATGTCACCTCATGCCTGGGCTCCACTGCCTCGCCCTTCGTCATCTTTCCTGAGATTGTGAGGAATGGGGACCCGAGCACCTGGGTGAAGAACTCAACTGCGCTGATCAGCACCATTCCTGGCACCTACGTGGGAGTGGCCAACCCAGTGCCTGCCTCCCTGCTGCTGAACAAAGAGCCCAGCCTGGGCCTCAACAGAGACCCCTGCCATCTCCCCAAGCAGGAACCCATCTCTATCATCGATCAAGGAGAGCCTAAGAGCACTGGTGCCCCTTGTGGCAAGAAGGGCAGCCAGGCTGGGACTGAGGGACAGCCAAGCACAGTCAAACGTTACACCCCAGCCCGCATCGCCCCGGGGCTGCCGGGCTGCCAAAGCAAGGAGCTCTCTCTATGGAAGCCCACGGGGCCAGCAAATATTTACCCACGGTGTTCAGTCAATGGGAAACCCACCAGCACCCAGGTCCTGCCTGTTGGCTGGTCACCATACCACCAAGCGTCTCTGCTTTCCATTGGCATTTCTAGTGCCGGGCAACTGACCCCCAGTCAGGGAGTGCCCATTAGGCCCACCAGCGTTGTTTCTGAGTTTTCTGGCGTGCCGTCTCTCGGCCCCACTGAAGCTGTGCATGGACTTCCCGAGGGGCAGCCACGGCCTGGGGGCCCCTTTCCTCCAGAGCAGGACACTGGCACAAAGAACAAAACTTGCCGCATTGCTGCCAAGCCTTATGAAGAACAAGTCAACCCTGTCCTCCTGACTCTCAGCCCTCAGACAGGGACCATAGCGCTGTCTGTTCAGCCTAGCAGTGGGGACCTAAGAGTGAGTCAGGGGCCTGAGGAATCAGAGAGCCACCTCTGCCCTGACAGCACTCCTAAGACAGAAGGCCCTAAGGGGACTTGTGGCGTGAAGCTGGCAGGAGACACAAAGCCTAAGAACCAAGTGCTGGCCACCTACATGTCCCACGAGCTGGTCCTGGCCACCCCCCAGAGCCTGCGCAAGATGCCCGAGCTGCCATTGCTACCTCATGACAGCCGCCCCAAGGAACTTACTTTGGACGTGGTCCCAAGCAGCAAGAGGGGCTCCAATACACAGCTTTCGCAGCTTGGAAGCCAGGTGGACCTGGGGCGGGTGAAAATGGAGAAGGTGGATGGTGATGTGGTCTTCAATTTAGCCACCTGCTTCCGGGCCGATGGCCTCCCAGCAGCTCCCCAGAGGGGCCAAGCTGAAGTTCGGAATAAGGCTGGGCAGGCCCGAGTGAAACAGGAAAGCGTGGGGGTCTTTGCTTGCAAGAACAAGTGGCAGCCAGATGGGGTGACCGATGGGGTGACTGAATCTCTGCCACTCAAGAAAATGAAGTGTGGCAAAGAGAAGGATGGTGAGGAGCAGCAGTCACAAGCCAAGGTCATAGGCCGGAGTTCCCATGGACCCAAGGTTAGTACTGGACTGAGGTTGAGGGCAGGGCCCAGACACCAGTGGTCTGCTTTGTCCTGCACATGTCAACCTTGTTTAACTGTGGCAGTGTTCTTGAGTAGCTCTGTGAACCGAACTGATTGGAAGGCATGTATAAAGTGAATAATGACCTGCTCTCCCCTTTCTAAGTCACATTCTCCATATGTGGTATTTCAGCATGTAGAGGGGCTGGTGTGCATTTTGTAGGATGTAGGAAATGGTTTGGTCCCTGAAGCAAGGGAAACCATTGTCCCAGATGAGGTTGGAAAGCGGAAGACGGTATTGGTGAGGGAAATCAATAACAGGCCCTTCCTTGCATAACCATTCTTCCTTTTCCTTTTCTAAGACAACCGCTGGCCTTGAGAACTTGGGGCCCAGGGAGGGAAGGGGCCTTTGACAGGGTTGTTCTTTGTACCACTGGGGGAGCCTGCTCAGGATTTGCTTGGAGTTTTGTGGGGCTAGAGCCAATTTGGCTTCTGGGCTTATCCACCAGTTTCCTACCCCGGTAATGCTTAAGGTGGCAGCTTTGGGGTTTCTGCCCATTGGGAATTTGGTATGCAAGGCAGGTAAGCATCTAGGTCTGGGTTCTTAATGGGCTAAGGATGGTGGCAGTGTTCTAAGCAGAAAGGTCGGTCACAAGGACTTGACTTGAATCCAGTGGTCCTCCAGAGGGGATCCGAAAAGACACTGGTGATCCAAGGAGATTCTTGAAGCAGTTGAGGATAGGGCTTATTCAAAATATGGAGGAATTTGAAGTTCTGTTAACAAGCCTTCAAATTGGATGTTGATATACACTGATGAATAGATTTCTAGCCAGAGTACCATGAATTTATTTGAGGCAGAAACTCTTAGTCTTTTTTGCGCTATAGAGTGCTTTGAGAAGTGATAAGAGCTACGGACCTCAGAATTTTGCCAATAATTTCAAGGGGTTCATGGACCCATCCCCTCCCCAAAGCCCACCCAGGGACTCCAGATTAAGAACCCCGGGGATAGAATTCAGATGGGGTTTACTCAATGACCTCACAACCACCTCTGTATGGCAGATATGTGCGAAGTAGGAACATAGGTCACAACATAGTAGAATATATATATATACTACAGCATTTGCTCAGGTAACTGCAATCTGCCCTTGATGGTAATAATAATAATAATAATTCATGTCATTATAGTTGTTCCCATTTGTTGAAGTACTATATACCAAGTGCTTCCTATATACATCTTCTAACTTAGTCCTCACAACAACCCTATGAGGTAAACACTACACCCAATTTGCAGATAAGAAAATAAAGGAAACAGACTGAGTGGGTAAGTTACCCAAAGTTACACAGCTACTAAATGGCAGAGCTGGAACTCATTGGCTCCAAAGTTCATGTTCATCTTCAGTTATACCATACTATCTTCCATTCTTCTCATTATGCATAGCTATTTTACTGACCACTTAGCAAGTGTTTGTTGAGAAGCTCGTACATGCCAGTCCTTCCCAGGCAGTGGGACTACATTGTTAGGAGGGTGGAATAGTGTTTTGGTGAGGAGTGTGCTCTCTGCAACCAGGCCCAGTGTCTGAGTTTGAATCTTGTTCCTACTTCTTACCTGAGTGATATCACTCAAATTACTTAATTTCTCTGGCCTTCAGTTTTCTCATCTGTACAATGAGACAATAATAGTACCTACTCATAGGGCTATGTAAAGACTAAATGTGATGATGATGTGAAATGTCCAGAATAGGCAAATCAATCGAGCTAGAACATAGATCAGTGGCTGCCTAAGGCTGGTGGGGATGGGGACTGGGGAGTGATGGCTTCATGGGGACGGGGTTTCTACATGGGGTGATGAAGAAGCTCTGGAACTAGATAGTGATGACGATTACACAACTTTGTGACTGTATTAAAAACAACTGAATTGTATACTTAAATGAATGAATTATATGGTGTATCTCAATAAATTATACATCAACAAAGCTATTGTTAAAAAAAGATTAAATGAGGTGATATACATAAATGCTGACAACAGTACCTGACACATAGTAAGTGCTCAGTAAGTGGTAGCAGCCGCTGTTATTATTGTTAGTATTGCCAGTTAGGCTGGTGCAAAAGTAATTGCGATTTAAAAGGTTAAAAATAATTGCAAAAACTGCAATTACTTTTGCACCAACCTAATAGATGTGGTCCTTGCTCTCACAGAGCTTACCAGTATGTCTTGCAGATGACTGGATGACAGGCAGGCACTGCCTCTTCCTATATTGGATGGACAGTTCACTGGGCCCACTGACACATGCAGAGGGCAGAGAATAACGTTACAGGATCAGGGGCCTTGAACCAGCAGCCCTTAGTGATGGCCTGTAATGATTTAATAAATGTCCTGTTTTTCAGGAGAGCAAATAACTTAGGTCTTTCTTTTCTTATGTTCCATTTTCCTGAGAAAGAAACCATTGATAAGCAAACTATGGTCAGGGGTTAATTCAACACAGCCCCTTTCAGGGCATGGCCAAGAATCAGAAGAGTCACCTGTCTCCAACCCTACCTGCCCCAAGGCCTCGCAGAATCCTGAAGGACCTTCTGAATCATCAGAGAAGAAAGAATTCTACTTCGTCTGGCACTGGGTGTATATTATTGTCTTTTCATCCTTTGGAAAACCTTTCATACTCTGTTCACTGCAACATTCATCTTACACGGTCTCCCCATCCTCCCAACTTTTTGCCTAAGTTGGAATATTTTTACTATCAGAGCTGCCTTTGCAGAAGATACAGACAGAAATCCCTTCTAGATATTGTACTTGTTTTTATCTGTCTTAGGAAGTAAAAGTTAATGATCTGTACTTGAAAGAGCCAGCTAAAATGATATTCAGAAATAAATAGGACATGTTCATGGAACTGAAGTCCCTCAGACTTAAAATAGTTTTTCTCTGGCCATACCTGAAGGTCTGATTTTAAGCAGCAGTTTCCCATCTTCCTATTTCCTCCCCAGTTCTTTCTTTCTCCTGACACTTTGGCTTATAGGAACTGGCAGCAAACAAAGGGGGGAATTGAACTTGAATTTTCAGCTCAAGCCTCTGCTGAATAAGGAGCATGAGGAATTCATGGGATAGTAGGAATCCCTGGAATTTGATGGGGAATGGTGACTTCCCTGGAGAATTCACACACACACACACACACACACACACACACACACACGCCCCCGGAAAATGTTCCATCAATATGATATCTACCATCCCCTTAGCTGGAGCTAGACAGTGATAACGTTCTAGAAGGTGGCATGTGAGTCTGCTTAGGAGGAAAACAACTCTTTCTTCCTAGAGCCTCCTTTTATCGGTGAGTCGTTTTGCCTATTCTGCAGTCCCTGGATACTAGAATACTGCAAATCCCTACCATTCCCTATTTCTTGTTTGGTGGCGTGGAGAGACCTCAAAGCTTATGAGAATATGTGACTGTTAGGTTGAGTGTCCTTGTGGTGTATAAACACAACCATTGTGCTTATCTGACGCACCAGGCAGTAGGCTTGAGTAGGGCTGAGCCAAACAGTCAAGGACACAAGTAGGGACATAGAGGAGTGAGAGATGATACGAAGATGCCCAGGCTACGAACAAGGAGCCCTGGTTCTTAGTCCCTGCTCTGCCAATTTGTCACCACAACAACCAATGAGCTGACTTGTAGGTTTGTCTAGGAAGCAGCAGCCTCTGAGTGAACAGATGCCACGGGTTGCACGTTGCCCTGGACAAATCATTTAACTTCTTGTCTTGGAGCTTTGGGTTCCTTGTCTGTTCAATGGGGATGATTTCAGCTTCTCCTCTCAGGATTTTTGGGAAGATCAAATCAAATAATAGAGTACATTGAAAAGTTTAAAGTACTGCAGAGTATAAAGTGGCATTATTAATAATGCCTGGGCCTTTTCTGTGTCTTTCATAAGTGTGGGGAGATTTGAATTGCTCCTGTGTCTTGCCTTTCTTCTTGCCTTAGTTGAATCTATTTTCTGGTATTAATTTACACTTGAAAATAGACAATTTTTCTTGAGTTGGCCAGTGCCCCACATTATTTTCAGTTGTTGGTGTCAATACCATTCACAGTGAAGTTATTTGAACAATGTAGTCACCCAACTTGCAGAAGAGGCATTTTTGTTTTCTGCCCATCTCTATTGCTCTTTGGGTATAGAGAGCATGGGTCCTGACTTTGCACCTTTTAAAATGGCTTTGGGTGTTTATTCAGCTTGTGAATGCAGACTCTGTAGACATGTTTAAAATGATGGGGTGTGGAGGTCTATGGGGATTAGCTAGCACATAGGATTTAGTCCAGAAAAGCCTCTGTAGCCTACTGTGGAAAGTAGCAAGTGGCCCTTTCCCCCGGCCCCCACCTGGGGAGCTTGTGTCCATGTATGAGAATCAGGACACAGGGCTCAGCATTAGGAGAGCTTTCTTAAGAAGAGAAACTGACCTCAGACCTACCCTCTCTACCTCTTCACAGTGCCGGAAGCCACCTAGTGACCCCCAGGAACCCACCAAGAAAAGCCCCAGGGGGGCTTCAGATTCAGGAAAAGAGCACAATGGAACCAGGGTAAAGCACAAGCACCGGAAGCCAACCAAACCAGAGTCTCAGTCTCCAGGAAAACGAGCTGATGGCCACGAGGAAGGTAGGCCCCCAGGTCCTGGCCCTCTGGGGTGGGCTGCAGAAGGATCCCTAGGGCAGGCTGGAGAGGAGGGGCTCTGAGACGGACAAAAAAGTGAGACTTCCTCACTCTGGAAGGAGGATATAATTGACACCTCTGAAATCAAAGGCAAGCGAAAAGAGAGACGTGGCTTATTGGGCTTGCCCTATTCGCTAGAATAAGGCACACTCTGAAGGTGGAAAGATGTGGTTTTCAGACAGACAGAAGTCCGTCCTACAGCGAGTAGCCAACCCATTATCCTGCAATGGGTCTAGGTTCAGAGAAGAAACAGGTTTAATGAGGACTGAGACTAAAACAGCAGAATGGGGGTTAGTTACATTCTTTTCTCTACCTTTGGTGTATTTGAAAACTTGCTTTATAAAAAGCTAAAAATTAATAGCTAGCTAGCTAGTTAGAGGGGTTTAGAGAAATCCTAAATGCTTATTATTTAGGGACACACAAGATGTTTGAGGTGGGAGGTGTGTACTTAACCTGTATGCTCTGCCGCTAATAGTTCCTTGGCGCCCTAATCAGAAAGAGAGAAGCCCAAGTATTTCTGCCCGCAGTAGCCTATGTTTATGGCCTTGTCCATCTGACATGACCTGCCTCTTTCTAGTCTGTTCTTATATAGCAGTTTCCCTCTGTTCACTGATTCCTGCTCCCGTCTTCCTGCCTCACTCAATCCTCTAAGATTCATTGAGGTTGCCCTTCTCTGGGACCTGCCCCAGCTCTGTTAGAACTTTCTGGAGATGCGGCAGCCACACAGTCATACAGGCAGCCTGGCCTTCTACTTTCTGGCATGCTGGTGAATTGATTCAGTGCACTGCCTTTTTTGGTGTCAGCAAAAATGACCCAACTCCCAGTTTTCAAAAACCACCAGGAAATGCTCCTTCTCTAAAAGAGATATGTAGGTGATAGCAGCGTAAGCGGAGCTGATAAATGAAACCCAGGGAAAACACAAAGCCTCCTTTGATTTTTCCACCTGAGCCTCTTGGGGTGTGGGGGGCTTTCCAGTCCTTAGACTCTGATTGTGACATTTCTGCCTTCTTCCCCCAAACCACTCATCACCAGGTTCATTGGAGAAGAAAGCAAAGAGCAGTTTCCGAGACTTTATCCCTGTGGTTCTGAGCACCCGGACGCGCAGTCAGTCTGGTGAGTGAGTCTGAGGCTGTGGCCTATCTTGGCACTTCTCTGCCAAGAGAGGTAGCAATCTGGTCAAGTGATTTTGCCATTGGCCCAGGTGCAGAGTTGGAAATTTGATTCACTGTGCCAAGATTCCCAGCTCCTGGTGGAGAGGACAGAACCTAGGGTGAGGATGGTGGGAGGGGGGGACATTGCCCACGATTTTAGGACTATTTGCTTAGCTTTTCAGAATAGGGATTTGGGTGCCGGCCCGGTGGCTCAGGCAGTTGGACCTCCGTGCTCCTAATGCCAAAGGCTGCCGGTTCGATTCCCACATGGGCCAGTGCCAGATGGCTCACTTGGTTGTAGTGCCAGCTTTCAACTACAAGGTTGCCGGTTTGACTCCTCGACTCCCGCAAGGGATGGTGGGCTGTGCCCCCTGCAACTAAGATTGAACAGGCACCTTGAGCTGAGCTGCCGCTGAGCTCCGGGATGGCTCAGTTGGTTGGAGCACGTCCTCTCAACCACAAGGTTGCTGGTTCAACTCCCACAAGGAATGGTGGGCTGTGCCCCCTGCAGCTAACAACAGCAACTGGACCTGGAGCTGAACTGCACCTTCCACAACTAAGATTGAAAGGACAACAACTTGACTTGGAAAAAGTCCTGGAAGTACACACTGTTCCCCAATAAAAAACGTCCTGTTCCCCTTCCCCCCCGCAAAAAAAAGAATAGGGATTCGGCATCTCTTGTTGAAGCCAGTGGTGGAAAGAAGAAAGGCCTGTGCCACTCAGGAAAACTGGCTCTATTCCAAGTATTGGCATCTCATGATTATTGGGGCCAATCTCAGGCATAGACATTTAGCCTTTGGCCCTCTGCCTTATTGGCCTATGTGACAGGTGTCATAAAAATTGGGAATGGTCTTTGAGTGGTCAGGGCCAGCAGAGTCATATTTGATCCCCTGAATTTGTATTGGTCAACCCCCAGTATTTGAAAAAGGATAGCCCTTTTCAGCCACCACTATCGTCTGCTAGCTGCCATGTTGGTACGTAGTACTAGAAGTGGTTACCCCATTTCACCCAGATTTTCATTCAAAATGGGTAGAACGGGGAAGCAGGGCACAGTGTAAACTCAGTTATCTGACATTCTATTAACTGGCATCTCAGCACATAGAAAGCTCAGTGGTTGTTGGGTCTCATAATGACAGTCTGGAGGCCTCACAAAATCCTGAAGTATCTTCTGAATCATTGAAGAGTGATTACATTATAGCCAGTCCCATTTTAGTGTTAAACACATTGTACCGCATTTGATTCTTTGGAAATTGGTGATTCCTGTGTGATCTCTATGGTGATTCTGTATTAACCAGAATATTAGATTAACCAGAACACTTTGTTCCTTGCCTGGTCCGTGTAATGGGAAGTTTACTGGATATTTGCTGTCTTTAAGTGGTCTGACTGACTTGAAGCTTTGGGTCAAGGGCCTCAAACCATTTCTTTCTTCTGTTGACCTCACTTTGCTTTGGAGTTTGTTGAGTTAATAGCCAGGCCTTGGGAGAAAGAGGGTGGTGTTTTTAGAGCAGTTTCTGAGGAAGATGTCAGATCTCCTGTAGTGCTAAATTGGGCCAATTTAGAATTGTACTTTGGTTGTTAGCAGAGTTGAAGGAAGGAGTAGGGAGAAAAATGGCCTCTTGGCAAGGTGGCAGAGGAGGGCAGGAAAGGTACCATCATTCTGGGGTGGTGGGGAAAGGAGGGGGAAATGCTTCCCCAGCAGTGAGGAGCAGTTGTAGCTGGGATGGGGGAATGTGCCACGGAGAAAGCTCCACCCCTGGATTCTTGGCCAATCAATTGGAGGTGGGGTCAATGTAAGGGAAGACAGCCTGGCTGAGGAGCATTTGGGCGGGACTAACCCAGTCCATGTCACAGGAAAGGAACTCATTCTTGCTTTGCTTTTCCCGAGATTCTTCTTTTGTGACAGTTCTGCTTCTCTAGGGTGGCTCTGTCAGCGAGATTAGTGGTTACATAGTGAGCAGGGGTGGGGTCACCATGCCAGTCTGCCCTCCTTCACTCTCTGTTAAACCCTGATTTCCCAAAAGGCAGGGACCTATCACCCTCTCCTGCCCCTCACACAATGCTTGGTGGCTTGTAAGCACTCCGTAAGAGTTTGTGGAATTAATTAAAGTGGCAAAGTGGATGAGGAAGGGTATGTGGTTTGGATACTAGATAGCTATGTGATACCGTGTTTCCCTGAAAATAAGACCTAGCCGGACAATCAGCTCTAATGCATCTTTTGGAGCAAAAATTAATATAAGACCCAGTTTTATACTAATATTATATTATATTACATTATACCTGGTCTTATATAAGACCCGCTATTATATTATATTATATTATATTATATTATATTATATTATATTATATTATATTACATAATACCGGGTTTTATAATATAGTAAAATAAGACCGGAGCTTATATTAATTTTTGATCCAAAAGACACATTAGAGCTGATTGTCCAGCTAGGTCTTATTTTTGGGGAAACATGGTATATTGTAGTCTGTAAAGTGCTTAAGGGCAGATGTCTCATTTGAGTCTCAAAACAGTCCTGTGAGGTCAGTAAGGCTGAAAACAGTATCCCCATTTTATAGATAAGGAAACAGAAGTGAAGGAACTTTTTCAGAGCATACAGCTAATAACTGGTGGAGCCTGAACTTGAACCCAGACCTTCAAACTCCTATTCCAGGGCACTTGCTTCAACACCATACTCTTTGTCCTTTGAAGAGGTACCTGACCATCTTCTGTACATCCCGTCCACAGGAAGCATCTGTAGCTCCTTTGCTGGAATGGCAGATAGTGACATGGGAAGTCAGGAAGTCTTCCCCACAGAGGAGGAAGAGGAGGTAACCCCTACCCCGGCTAAGCGTCGGAAGGTAAGAAAGACCCAACAGGATACCCAGTATCGCAGTCATCATGCCCAGGACAAGACTTTGCTGAGCCAGGGCCGCAGGCACCTGTGGCGAGCCCGAGAAATGCCCTGGAGGACAGAGGCTGCCCGGCAAATGTGGGACACCAATGAGGAGGAGGAAGAAGATGAGGAGGAGGGCCTGGTGAAGAGGAAGAAACGGAGACGGCAGAAGAGCCGAAAATATCAGACTGGGGAGTACCTGACCGAGCAAGAAGAAGAGCAGCGGCGGAAAGGGAGAGCAGGTAAGGCCGGCCAGCGGGTGCTATCCCAGTGAGCTGCTGTCATCCGTCCCCAAACCACAGTGACTTTGGCTTCTGAGCGCCCTTGGGCATCTTGGGTGTTCCCACCTTTGCCGCCTCTACGCCTGTCAAAGGCCTCTGTACGCATAGAAATCTGGTGTTATGAGCTCCAGCTGCCAGAGGGGGTCACTCAACGCCAGTCTGAGGTTTTGGCTTGGGGTTGAGATTGAATGAGTTTAGACTGACCTACAGGTGAACTGAGGACACATAGGCCTGAGCCCTCCAATTTCTTATAAAAGTCTGAACCTGTGGGCAAGGCCACAGTGACATCCTTGGCATGGGACAACTCGATACCAGGGAGTGCTCTGGTTGGCTTGAGGGAGTTGGGTCTTTTAGGAGGTTGAACTCTCTCTCCTTGAATCCTGGATTCAAGAAGAAAGAGGGCATTCACTGGTTTTTCTGGGATGCCTCCAGCCCCTAAACTAAAAAGAAGTACAATGGTTTTCTCAGCCTAACAGAAGAACTTCAAGTAGAAGTGGGCACAACTTTGCTTTCTTGGTTAAAGCCACAAAGGTTATTAAGAGACTTGGTGCAACTTTGAGGTGATCTGAGGTAGCATTATTTTTGTTGGACCTGAATTGGAAAAGCAGGCAGCCCAAGGAGAAAAGCAGGCTTTCTTTGGCCACGTCAGATGGAATGGCAGACAGTGACATGGGAAGTCAGGAAGTCTTCCCCACATATTATATTATAATATGTAATCATGGAGGCACAGCCTGTCACTGAGCTAATATCAGTATGTTCCACTAAGTACTGTTCAGGAACATTCCTATAATGGATTTCTAGATGAGCAAAAAGCACGTCTCTGAGTTCCATAAGAACACCTCTGTCTCTCATTCTCCTTCTCTGATCCCTGCTCGAAGCAACAATTGATTGTCCCCTGTAATGTATTCATCTTGAGCTGCTAGTAAATATCTACAGTCTCTTGAGTAACAAAAACTGAATAACTGCATATTGAGTGGGTAGTAGATTCTAGACTTGCTATAATGCAAAGAAGGCTAAACCTCATTTCTGGCTGTTTAAGTAGAGACACATACTGTGTTTACCCGAAAATAAGACCTAACCGGAAAATAAACCCTAGCATGATTTTTCAGGATGACATCCCCTGAACCTAAGCCCTAATGGGTCTTTTGGAGCAAAAATTAATATAAGACCTGGTCTTATTTTCGGGGAAACACGGTATGATACCGATCCCTATACTTGAGAGTAATTGAGCTAGTTTTCGTCAACTATTAGGTTGGTGCAAAAGTTATTGTGGTTTTTGCAATTGTTTTTAACCTTTTAAACCACAATTACTTTTGCACCAAACTAATATGTGAGAGAGCAGGGATAAATTTCCCTTTTTTCTGCCAGAGTCTTAATTGATTGGTCAGGAATGAGTTGTCAAGCCATTGGCCTCAGCCACTTGTGTTAGGATGAAGAGGAGCTTTTGTATCACCAATCTTCTCTAATGAGATCCAGTTCCTAGAAGCTTGGAAGCTTCTCATTGAACTTATGGGCTTTTGGAAGCAGAAGAACCTTTGAGGTTGCCTGGTCCAGTTTTCCTCCCAATACAGAGATCTCTACTCTTGGCAGGCAGCCTTTACTTAAATACCTCTAGGACCATAGAAAACACCGCTTAGTAAGGCCTCCTATTTGACTTGAGGGCAGCTTCTGTTGCTGGTAAGTAGGTCATTCTCCCTGCACGTGTATGTCTAAGGGTTTTCAGTTGAGGCTGTTGTCTTTGACATGTGGTCTGGTTACCTTCCTGCAGATCTGATGGTGACATCTTCATAAAGGAATTGCCTGGAAAATAATGTCTCTTCTCAAAACGCTTTGATCCCTCCTATTGTTACTACTCATCTTTCAGGTGGACACCAGAGAGTCAGGCAGAGGCCAAATTAGATGGGTCACCTTACTCCCAACTGAGCCTCATGATCTTTCCTTTGGTCCTTGGCTTGTGTATGTCCTTTCTTGACCTGCAGAGGGAATAGGAAGAGCCACTCCCACTCACACACCTAGTACTACCTCCACTCTCTGTTCCTTTGTGTGCTACTAGGAAGCCCTTGGTCTGCCACAATTCAATAAACTCCAGAGCTTTCCCTGCCCTGGGTAACAGGGTAGGGGCTGTTGCTTTTCCTGTGGCGTTGAATGCTGTGTTATGGCTTCCTTGTGTTTCCTGAGGTCTTCACAAGGCATGGTTCTATTCCTTCCTCTTTTGCCCTAGCCCAAACTTGTTGCATCAAAAGCCCTGGTTTAGGGTGTCCAGTTAGCTCAGTTGGTTAGAGCATGCTGCTAATAACACCAAGGTTGCCAGTTCAATCTCTGCATGGGCCACTATGAGCTATGCCATCCTTGAAAAAAAAAACACACAAAAAAACACCCTGTTTTAGAATGTTCTGGCTGGAAGTACCATTGCAAGCCATCTAGCACACCAGTTCTTGGACAAGTGTGAGGACCCGCTAGTGGGTTGAGGCTAGTTGGGACAAAAGGCAGTATGACAGCTGGCCTTCTGAGAGCTTTGCATAACCCACAGCCAATTCCTCATACTGTAATTATGGTTTCCATATCTGGATCTGTCCTTGGCAATGTCACACATGAGAGCACATGCCAAGGTCCGAAGAGGCAAGTTGAGAACTCTTGGATCTTGCTCAACACCCCCTCATTTTACAAATTGGAGAAACCGAGGCCAAAGTTATTCATTTCAGACATACTGATCCTCTGCTATGTGCTAGGCATGGTGGTCAGTCCTGTGAGGGAGATAAAGAACACATGGGAATAGAGACAGTGGAAATGTAATGGCTCTGTGCGATGTCAGAGGGATAGCGGATGGGGGGAGGGGGGTTCACACAGTGTAAGGGATATAAATGATAAACGTCTAAGTATTGCTTTGTCTTGTGCACCTGAAACTAATAAAATTTAAAAAAAAGAATTAGCTGGACTTCCGGAAAAATGGCGGCGTGAGGTGAGCCTCTGTAAAGCTTCCCTGGAATTTACAAAGAATCGAACAACAAAAACTCCACAAAGGACTCCCTGCACAGCAGACAGGCAAGACGAAGAGGCCCACTACCGACTGAAATCACTTACAGGTGGGAGATCCGCGCGCCAGCGGAGGGAGGAGGAAAGGGAGAAGTGCGCGGAGACGGAGCCCCGCGGGCGCAGGACGCAGACCTAGCTCAGTGCTCCGAGCTCGCTGCTTCCCGGAACTACCGCAGCTGCGGGAGAGGGAAGAACTCGGACTGCTGGGGCTCTGCTTAGGGCTCACAGGGCTGAGGGGACAGCATATAACACGGCTGAACCCAACGCTCACGGCAGAGACCTCGGAGAAAAGACTGAGGGAAAAAGGCTGAAAACGGTGGTTTAAACCCGCACTGCCGAGCAGAGAACGGAGCCTTAGGCACTGAGACTAGCTGCCCCCTCCCTCCCCTCCCAGAGCTCGCCCCGCCCCCACCTGCCCAGTGCTAGAAGCGAAACAGTAGCAGAGTCAGATCAAAACAACAGAAAATTTGCTGTTTTGAAAACTGTGGACCGCAAACACAAATTCACAGCCCAACTAGTTCCGGCAAAGGGGAGAGAGCTGTAGAAGCAGGACCCGCTGTGGTGGTGGTCGCCGCCATTGCTCTGGGCCACCTCTCACAGCTCACCCCGCCCCTGGCCCCACCTATCTGGGCGGATCCCTGCAGGAGTAAACAGAACTGCTGAAACATATGGGCTCTGAATCAGGAGCTGAAAGAGCTTTGGAACATCAAAAGCTCTCCGCATACCCACCGGGACACTGCGCCCTGTGACCTAGACGAACTATTAACAGAGGAGAAGCCCGTCTCCCAGGGAATCCCCCCATTGTGTGAGAAGTTGGAATAGTGCAGAGAAAACATAGCACTACCGTGTGGGAGAAGAAAAATAAGTTGCAGTTGGAGAAATAATAAAACATTCTACCAACAAGTACTGGCAAACAAAAGAAAGACCGCTTTCTATCACCTGTTGCAGAAGTCACTCCTGTAGATGTCTAGGAAGAGAAATAGTAAACCAGGAATCGCCATGAATAACCAAGGCAACAAGATAGCTCAGAAAGAAAGTGAAAAATCTCCAGAGAAGGCACTTAAAGATACAGAAATATGTGACTTAAATGACAGAGAATTCAAGATTGCAGTTCTGAAAAAACTCAACGAGATACAAGAAAACACAGATAGGCAGTTAAAGGAACTCAGAAACTCAATCAAAGAACAGCATGCGCATTTTACGAAAGAGATTGAAATCTTAAAACAGAACCAAATAGAATTTCTGGAGATTAAGAACTCAATAGAAGAAATTAAGAATGAAATAAGAAGCTTAGGTAGTAGAGTTGACCAGATGGAGGAAAGAATCAGTGACATCGAAGATAGAAACCTGGAAATGACACAGATAGAAGAAGAAAGAGACTTGAGACTTAAAAGAAATGAAAGAACTCTACAAGAACTTTCTGACTCCATCAGAAAGAGCAATATAAGAATAATGGGCATACCAGAAGGAGAAGAAAGAGAGAAGGGAACAGAGAATATATTCAAACAAATTGTCGATGAGAACTTCCCAAATTTGTGGACAGAACTGGACCCTCGAATCTAAGAAGCAAATAGAACACCTAGTTACCTCAATCCCAACAGGCCTTCTCCAAGGCACATTGTATTGAAGCTGTCTAAAATCAACGACAAAGAAAGAATCCTCAAGGCAGCCAGGGAAAAGAAGACGGTAACTTACAAAGGAAAGCCCATTAGATTATCATCAGATTTTTCAGCAGAAACTCTACAAGCCAGGAGGGAGTGGAACCAAATATTCAAACTATTGAAAGAGAGAAACCATGAGCCAAGAATAATATATCCAGCAAAGATATCCTTTAGATATGAAGGAGGAATAAAGACCTTTCCAGACATACAGAAGCTGAGGGAATTTTCTAATACACGACCTGCACTACAAGAAATACTAAAGGAGGCTATTCGACCACCATCAACAGAGACAATTTGTGGCAACCAAAACTCAAAAAGGGGGAGAGTAAAGGCCTGAACCGGAATACGGGAATGGAGAAAGTAAGCGTGCTGAAGAAAATGGAATACTCTAAATATAAAACTTTCTTTTACATAAACTTAAGGGTAACCACTCAAAATAAATCCAGAATTGAAATATATACTGAAATAAAAGAAGAAACAGAGGGAAACATCACAGAATAACACCACACAGAAATAATAGACAACAACATAAAGGCAAAGAAACAATGGAGACACAGCCTTACCAGAAAACTAAAGATAGAATGACAGGAAATCCTCACATATCAATAATCACCCTAAATGTAAATGGACTGAACTTACCAATAAAAAGGCACAGAGTAGCAGATTGGATCAAAAAACTAAACCCAACTATATGCTGTCTCCAAGAGACACATCTCAGCTACAAGGACAAGCATAGACTCAAAGTGAAAGGGTGGAAATTGACACTCCAAGCAAATGGTGCCCAGAGAAAATCAGGTGTAGCCATAATGATATCAGATGAAACAGACTTCAAGGTGAAAAAGATAACAAGAGACAAAGATGGACATTTCAGAATGGTGAAGGGGACTGTACAACAAGAAGACATAACAGTCATCAATATTTATGCCCCCAATCAGGGAGCACCGAAATACACCAAGCAACTACTAACAGAACTAAAGGGAGAAATTGACCAAAATACAATTATACTAGGGGACTTAAATACATCGTTGACAGCTATGGATAGATCATCCAAACAGAAAATAAATAACGAAATAGTAGCCCTAAATGACACATGAGATGAAATGGACATAATTGACATTTATAGAACACTTCATCCTAAAACATCAGACTATACATTCTTTTCTAGTGTACATGGAACATTCTCAAGGATAGACCATATATTGGGACATAAAATCAGTCTCAACAAATTTAAGAAGATTGAAATCATACCATGCATATTCTCTGATCACAAGGCTTTGAAATTGGATATCAACTGTAAAAAGAAAGCGGGAAAAAACACAAATACATGGAGATTAAATAACATACTTTTAAAGAAGGACTGGGTCAAAGAAGAAATTAGAGGAGAGATCAAAAGATACATAGAAACAAATGACAATGAAAATACATCCTACCAAAATTTTTGGGATGCAGCGAAAGCAGTTTTAAGAGGGAAATTTATCTCATTACAGGCCTATCTCAAGAAACAAGAAAACTCCCAAATAAATAACCTCATGTTACACCTTAAAGAACTAGAAAAAGAAGAACAAGTAAACCCCAAGGTCAGCAGAAGAAAGGAAATAACAAAAATTAGAGCAGAACTAAATGAAATAGAGAACAAAAAGACAATAGAAAAAATTAATATGACAAAGAGCTGGTTCTTTGAAAAGATTAACAAAATCGACAAACCCTTGGCTAGACTTACTAAGATAAAAAGAGAGAAGACACTGATTAACAAAATCAGAAACGTAAAAGGGGAAGTTATCACGGACACCACAGAAATACAAAGGATCATCCAAGAATACTATGAAGGACTATATACCACCAAATTCAACAACCTAGAAGAAATGGACAAGTTCTTAGAAACATATAGCCTTCCAAGGCTGAACCATGAAGAACTGGAAAATCTAAACAGACCGATCACCAGTAACGAAATTGACTCAGTCATCCAAAACCTTCCCAAAAGCAAAAGTCCGGGACCAGATGGCTTCACTAGTGAATTCTACCAAACCTTCAAAGAGGATCTAATACCAATTCTGCACAAACTCTTCCAAAAATTTGAAGAAGAGACAGTACTCCCTAACTCATTTTATGAGGCCAACATTACCCTGATACCAAAACCTGGTAAGGACAGCACAAAAAAAGAAAACTACAGACCAATATCTCTGATGAATAGCGATGCAAAAACCCTAAATAAAATTCTAGCAAATCGAATACAACAATGCATTAAAAAGATTATTCATCACGACCAAGTGGGGATCATCCCGGGGCACAAGGATGGTTGAACATACGCAAATCCATCAATGTGATACATCACATAAACAAAATAAAGGACAAAAATCATATGATTATATCAATTGATGCAGAAAAAGCATTTGACAAGATACAACATCCATTTATGATTAAAACACTTAATAAAATGGGTATAGAAGGAAAATACCTTAACATAATAAAGGCCATACATGACAAGCCCTCTGCTAATCTCATAATCAATGGAGAAAAACTGAAGCCCTTTGCTCTACGTTCAGGAACACGACAGGGATGTCCCCTATCACCTCTGCTTTTCAACATAGTGTTGGAAGTCCTTGCCAGAGCAATCAGGCAAGAGAAAGAAATAAAAGGCATCCAAATTGGGAATGAAGAAGTTAAATTATCACTCTTTGCAGATGACATGATGCTATATATAGAAAACCCTAAAGACTCCACCAAAAAGCTATTAGAAACAATCAACGAATATAGTAAAGTTACCGGCTACAAAATCAACGCACAAAAGTCCATTGCCTTCCTATATACTAACAGTGAAATCTCAGAAAAAGAAATACAAAAAACAATTCCTTTTGCAATTGCAGCAAAAAGAATAAAATACCTAGGAATAAACTTAACCAAGGATGTGAAAGACCTATATGCTGAAAAGTATAAGACATTTTTGAAAGAAATTGAAGAAGACACAAAGAAATGGAAAGACATTCCGTGCTCATGGATTGGAAGAATCAACATAGTTAAAATGGCCATATTACCCAAAGCAATATACAGATTCAATGCAATCCCCATCAAAATCCCAATGTCATATTTTAAAGAAATAGAACAAAAAAATCATCAGATTTGTTTGGAACCACAAAAGACCCCGAATAGCCAAAGCAATCTTAAGGAAAAAGAACAATAATGGAGGTATCACACTTCCTGACTTTGGCTTGTACTACAGGGCTACAATAATCAAAACAGCATGGTATTGGCAGAAAAACAGACACATAGACCAATGGAATAGAATTGAGAACCCAGAAATAAAACCACATAATTATGGACAGATAATTTTTGACAAAGAAGCTAAAAACATACAATGGAGCAAAGACAGCCTCTTCAATAAATGGTGCTGGGAGAATTGGATAGCCACGTGCAAAAGAATGAAACTGGACTGCTATTTGTCACCATGTACCAAAGTTAATTCACAATGGATCAAAGACTTAAGCATAAGACCTGACACAATAAACTGCATAGAAGAAAACATAGGTACTAAACTTATGGACCTTGGGTTCAAAGAGCATTTTATGAACTTGACTCCAAAAGCAATGGAAGTAAAAGCTAAAATAAACGAATGGGACTATGTGAAACTTAAAAGCTTCTGCACAGCAAAAGAAACCATTGACAAAATAAAGAGGCCACCAACTGAATGGGAGAAGATTTTTGCAAACAGTGCCTCCGATAAGGGGCTAGTATCGAAAATATACAAGGAACTCATGCAACTCAACAACAAAAAAACCAACAACCCAATTGAAAAATGGGCAGAGGACTTGAAGAGACATTTCTCCAAAGAGGACATACAAATGGCAAATAGACATATGAAGAAATGCTCAACATCACTAATCATCAGAGAAATGCAAATCAAAACCACAATGAGATATCACCTCACCCCAGTCAGAATGGCTATCATCAACAAGACAAATAGTAACAAATGTTGGAGAGGCTGTGGAGAAAAAGGAACCCTCATACAATGTTGGTGGGAATGCAGACTGGTGCAGCCGTTATGGAAAGCAGTGTGGAGGTTCCTCAAAAAATTACGAATAGAATTGCCATATGATCCAGCAATCCCTCTCCTGGGTATCTACCCAAAAAATCTGAAAACATTTAGAGATAAAGACACGTGTGCTCCAATGTTCATTGCAGCTTTATTTACGGTGGCCAAGACATGGAAACAACGAAAATGTCCTTTGATAGATGAATGGATGAAGAAGTTGTGGTATATATACACAATGGAATACTATTCGGCAGTAAGAAAAGATGATATAGGAACATTTGTGACAACATGGATGGATCTTGAGAGTATAATGCTGAGCGAAATAAGTCAGACAGAAAAAGCAGAGAACCGTGTGATTTCACTGATATGTGGTATATAAACCAAAAACAACAAAAGAACAAGACAAACACATGAGAAACAGAAACTCATAGACACAGACAATAGTTTAGTGGTTGCCAGAGGGTAAGGGGGGTGGGGGGTGGGGGGTGGGAGATGAGGGTAAGGGAGATCGAATATATGGTGATGGAAGGAGAACTGACTCTGGGTGATGAACACACAATGGGATTTATAGATGATGTAATACAGAATTGTACACCTGAAGTCTATGTAATTTTACTAACAATTGTCACCTCAATAAATTTAATAAAAAAAAAAGAATTAACTCAACATTAGATAATTCTGTGGGGTTAGTTTTACTGAAATAAATAGCTGGTTAATTTCTACAATTTTTTTAAAAAAAAAGAACACATGGGCATGACCCTACCTAAAGCGCTTACACTTAAGTAACATGATAATGATGCCTTACTCTTTATAACACTTTATAAAGGGGTTTTGCTCATTTAATTCTCATATTAGTCCTGTGATTTGGATTATATCCTCCCCATTTTACAGGCATAGAAACTGAGGCTCAAGGAGATTATGACTTGTCTCCAGTCAGTCACACATCTAGTGGCCAAGCCATGTAACACTAATATTAGCTAAGAGATAAGAGCAAACTCAGTCTATCCCCTTTACACATGGGGTTTAGAACTGACGTGGGGGATGAGGTTCTTGGTAATGGGTTTCCCAGTGCTACTCAGGGATCCCTACTCTGGAGCTGGAAAGAGCCGTAGGAATCACAACCACACTTTCCAAAATAAGAAAATGCTTTGTTCAGTGAGCTAGAATTAGAGATGTTGCCCAGTGTGTTCCAGTAATTTGATTTCCAGCCAGGATTTCCAACCAGGGAAGGCAGCAGGTTTCTGTGATTGCCCACCTGCTAATTCCCCATGGCACCTTCTGGTTTCAGGGAGTTTCTGTGGCTTCGATCTTTGTGTCCTCAGAGTGACCACCAAGCCAGGTAGATAGAACTTGAGGCTATAAAGGAAGCCTCCTACTATTTACTCTTTACCCAGTATACTTCATACTTCAGTTCAGCAGAGCTTCTGAATTTGTTTTCATATCAGAGCGGAGAAAGAGACTAAGGGGATAAAGGGAAAGCTAAAAAGAAAGTTCTCATTTGCTCTGCACTATGAGGAAATCTTTTAAAAATTATCCTCATTTTTGGGACAACCACATGGGCTGCCCCTCCTGGCAAGGCTGGAAAAAGTTGCCTTCGTGTAGAGGAGGGACTTTGATGTTGAAATACAGTGTCCATTTGAGAAGTATTTAGTGGAATTGTCGGCACCACACTAGATACAGGTGGCTGATAGTTACACAGTTTTGTACTGAGATTCTAATCCCTAAATTTCTCTGATTCATTTTAGAGGAAGGCATTCATAGCTTTTCTGTGTTCCATTTCCCTGACATCCACTCTTTCCTGTTTCTTGTCTTCAGATTTAAAGGCCCGTAAGCAGAAGACTTCCTCCCAAAGTTCAGAGCACCACCTCAGGAACAGGAACCTTCTCTTGCCCAACAAAACCCAGGGGATCTCGGATTCGCCGAATGGTTTACTCTCAAATAACCTGGAGGAGCCAGCCTGCCTTGAAAATTCAGAAAAGCCATCAGGAAAACGAAAGTGCAAGACCAAGCACATGGTGAACCTCTCAGAAGAGGCAAAGGTATGTTGCTACTGAGGGGACTTGGCGGGTAGAGGAGTGGGTTAGGGCTGCAGGTTTTCCACAGGCTTCTCAGTCAACAGTTCTCTGAGTGAGTGAGTGAGTGAGTGAGTGAGTGAGTGAGTGAGTGAGTAGATGGGGAGGATCAAATTAACCCATATTTATTAAAATATTTTAAACTAGTTCTAGAAGGTTTCAAGGATGATTTGAAGAGTGGGAACTAAAGTTAGAGCTAACAATAAATATTTGAAAACTAGAGCGTTTGGTCCATGATGGCTTTTCCTCTACAATCCTTGGATCTCCTTTGAGTTAAGGAAGAGTTAAAGAGTATGGAAGGATGTTAGCCTGAATAGCTTATTAACATCCAATCAGGAAGCTTTTGTCCTGGCTTAACTCACTGGAAACCAATCAGGGAGCTTTCTGAGTCAATCAAGGTAGAAAACCACTTGTAGGAGCAAGGATGTTGATGTCCAGACAAAGGTTGCTGGAGGGTGGGACTGAAGGAATTCCATGTGGGCCCCATTATAGCCACCCTTCCCCACAGCCACTCCCTAGTCCCTTTGCTTCTCATGGAAGCAAAGGAACAGGTAACTGGGCACTCACCAATCAGTAGCCAGGCAAATGTTCTAGAAACCCTGTTCAAAATTGACATCTTTTTTGGGTCTGATGTTCATGGCATTGATGTTGGGTTCCACATTGTACAATCCGAAAAAAATCACAAAGTTCTCATCCTGGGTAAGCTGTATATTTGAGAGAAGTGAAGGTTTGGGTTCAAAAATGCATACTTGTAATATGTATTTGCCATTGATAACAAACAACAAAAAAGAGAGGTTATATTGGGCTTGTGTTGGTGGTTGTGCTTCTTCCAATTCTTTCCAGCTCCAGAGCAGGGATCCCTAAGTGGCACTGACGAAAGGTGGGACACCCAGCTGCTCATCCCCCGCCCCCGTCCCCCCCCCCCCGCTCTTTTCCTCCTCCCCTCCCCCTTCCCCGTTCTGAAATCTGGTTCCAGCTCAGACAAAGTACTCAAGCCTATTTCTTCATCTTTAATAATGGAGATGATACTCCATGTCCTTTCCATCTCACAAGGGTGCTTAGGGTAACAAAGGAGGCAATGATGTTAAAGGCTTTGATAACTGTAAAGTGCTCTCCGAGGTTGGTATACATCCTGAAGCTTGAGCTTCAGCCAAGACAAGAATGAGGGGACAGAGGCATGAGGCACGGAGTGGCAAGGTAGCAGTGACCATTTCCTCGGACCCCCAGAGGAGACAGAGGAGCAAGGAAGTCTGTGCTGAGTGCTCCATTTACACGATTGCTCTTAATTCCCACAGTGACTCTTGGAATTAGGCGTTGTTGTCGTCTTTTCATAGTGAGGAAACTGAGGCTTAGGGAGGTTAAGGGACTTGTGCAAGCTTGCTCAGTGGTCATGAGTAACAGTTGGGTCATGAAGTGGGCCTGGCTACCCCCTGGAACCCCATGCGCCCACCCTACTCTTTCCATATGTCTCCACCCTATGAATGGGTGGCTTCTGCCTGTATCCCGGAGATACTGGGGGAGGGGGCAGCTAGGCAGGGAAACACTGCAACCCTGAGTTCTGGCAAAAGATGGGCATCCCCCCATCCCTTACCCCTGCTCCTCCTGACACTCAGATGGCCCCATGCCACACAAAGATGACCAGCCACCTGATAGTCAGGAGCACACGCCGATGCTTCTGTCTGGTTATTCTGTCTGACAGTATATCCACTGAAATGTTCCTCTCGGAGAGGTTTTCTCCCTTCACAGGGCCTCCCTTTCTCCCTCCTGCCTGCCTTTCTTTCTCTCCCAGTCACCTCCACCTGCTCCAGTTGCCCCCATTGTGCAGTGCTCTATAGTGGAAAGCAAGGTGGGGGTAGGATGGGGAGAACTTGCCTGCAACACTAAAGCTGGAGCATTGGCCAAAGGATTCTTCCCACAGGGGCTCCGAACCAGGAGGGAAGTGAGGAGAGGGAGGTGGCCCCCACTTGCTCTTGTTACTCCCCTTCTCGGTCTCCTTGGTCTCTGGCAGCTCTGGCCCCTAGAAGGAGAGTCACTCTTTGTCTCTTGGCTAGGCTTACCAAAAACCTGGGCACTTTACCCAGCATCCTTCAGAACTGCTATTATACACCTCTGTCTTCCTGGCGGTAGAGCAGCATTCTATGCTGAGAGCTGGTATCTTCCTGCTAGTGATTGTACCTCTATGCCCCTTTGGGATGGGGACAGATAGTGGCTCTTGCCTTGCGATTTACCAGGGGAAGCAAATACCATGGGCCCTCCTTTCCTAGCTTCATGTCTTTCTAGGCAGTTTTTCTGGCTGCCTAGTACGCTGCACATGGCTGGTTTGAATCAAGTCAACAAATATTTGTTGTGATGATGTTCCCAGCCCTGAGTTAAGTGCTGTAAGGAACAAAAGAGAAAATGACAATGTGAACCCTGCTCCCAAGGAGCTTAAAACCTAGCAGGGGAGGCCAGACTTGCCCATGAAACAATGAAAGGAAATTAAGGCAGACACCAGACACTGGATTATGTGATTCAGACTAGGTGTTCTAGGTATGCAGAGATAGAGGGCAGTGGGGACCAGAGTGTTGTAGAATGTTGTAGAAGACATAGGATTTAAGTGAGACCTTGATTCCCTGAAGGATTTGGATAAACTAAGGGATGTATTAGCTATATATTATATAACAGATTACCCTAAAACTTAGCAGCTTCACATAATGATAAACATGTATTATCTCACAGTTTCTAGGGATCAGGAATTCAGGAGCGGCTTAGCTGGATCTGGCTTGAGGTCTCCCATGAGGTTGCAGTCAAGGTGTCAGCCAGGGCTACATTCATCTGAATGCTTGACTGGGGCTGGGGCTTTCAGGGTGGTGCCCTCACATGGCTGGCAACTTGATGCTGGTTGTTGGCAGGAGGTGTCTTGTCCTTGCCTGGGGTTCTCTCCAAAGGGCTGCTTGAGTGTCTTCATGACATGGCAGCTGGCTTCCCCCAGAATGAGTGATCTAACAGAGAGCAAGGCAGAAGCCGCATTATCTTTTAAGACCTTGCCTTGGCAGTCACACACCGTCATCCCTGCAACCTCCTATCGGCTACACAAGGTCAGCCCTACCCAGTGCGAGAGGGGGCTATGCAAGAGTATGAACATCAGGAGGTGGGGATCATCAGGGTCCATCTTAGAATGTGATGAAGGCACAGTCTGCCTTCTCTGCCCCCAGTGATTTATGTCCCTCCCACACGCAAGTCATACATGCACCTCTCCCAAGGCCCCCGCCAAAGTCTCAACCAGTTATGACATCATCTTCAAGTTTAGAATCTCATCATCTAACTTAGATCCAGGTTCAGATGAGGCTCCTTGGGTCTGGTTCCTTGAGTACAGCTCCTTGAGCACAGTTCCTCCTGATACAAAGACCTCTGAACTAAGGAGACGAGTTACTTGTCCCCCTAGATACAATATATCATGGTGGTACAGGCATGAGAACTTGCTCTAGACATTCCAGTTTAGATGGGAGGAAAAAAGAGACACACGGGAGTCATTCATGAAGAAAGGACTCTAATGTTTTGTGAGTACCCACCCTGTGTATTGTTCTGGAGGTTTCCTAGTTTGTTATCTCAAAGACCCTGCAAGGGAGAAAGTGAAGCTCAAAGAGGTTGGGCCTTGCCGCTGGTGGATGGCAGAGGCAGGATTCAAACCCGGGTCTGAGTCCTGGGCCTCAGCGCTGTCTACTGCCCCATGTGGGCATGAGTGTGACCCAGAGATGCAATGTGGTGGAAGATGGGGGAGGTCTGGTGAGGGTTAGATTTAGATGTGGGGGGAGGTTTTTGCAACAAGAGTGAAGGCTTCTGCAGCTGTGCCTCTTTAGTCAAAGATAGCTCTCTCTGCTGGTCTTTACTCTCAGAGTTTGCTTCTGCTTATTTATAGAGATGACTTATAAAACCTCAATAAGTGGGGGTTGAGTCAGGTAAATAACGTATGCAGAGTGCTTAAGAGAAGCTGGGATGTCCCCTCTAATTTCCATTCCTTTCATCATTCCTTGGTTTGTGTGGCTGAGGCTTTGAGCCCCTTAGCATCTGCTCACTGGGTAGAAGTGGATGGGAATCTGTGCCGATCCAGGACTACATCTCTGCTTCCAGGGCAAAGGGCGTTGGAGCCAGCAGAAGGCACGACCTCCCAAATCTCCCACCCCAGTGAAACCCACGGAACCATGCACACCCTCTAAGTCCCGAAGTACCAGCCTAGAGGAGGTCTCAGAGTCACCTACAGCCCGGCAGATCCCCCCAGAGGCACGGCGCCTCATAGTGAACAAAAATGCGGGTGAGACCCTCCTGCAGCGGGCGGCCCGTCTTGGCTATAAGGTAAGGAGCATCCTGGCTGCACGATGCCATTGCTCAAGCATCTGTGGAGAAACTTCTCCCATTGGCTCTTCTGTAGCCTGGGCGGGGCTTTGTTTGGGGCCTGAGCCCAGACTGGCCTTCTACCGCCCAGATGGCCTCTGGGGCTTCTGTGTCTCTGGCATGTGTGGGTGAATGCAAGCTCATTTTAATGGCAATTTGGGACGAACATAATTGAAATAGAAACACAACATCATCCAATACAATTCTAGACCAGAAACAGGACTTGGGCCTTTTATGTTGTCTTGAATGTCTTAGTGCAGTGGCTCCCCCACTCGGAGAGAACAGGGGTGATCATTGCTCACTCTTCATATCCTAATCCAGTATCCCCTCATTTCGGCTTCCAGTAGTGGAGGGGTCAGGAGTATGTTGGTGTGCAGGGCCGGACTCACCCCACTGGATCAGAAAGAAAGCAGGAAAGGAATCTGGCATTTATTGAACACTTCTTTTGTCATGTTAAGAGCTCTGATTACTTCATATCATTTCATCTTCACCATGAGTCTGTGGGGGTAGGTTTTATTATCCCCATTTTACAGGTGAGAATATCAACTCTTAGCGGTGTTAAGTGTTATGTCTAAGATCACCCAACTATTGAATTCATATCAAGGTCATTTTGATTCCCAAGTGCCAGGGTAGGAATGGAAACCTGACTCATTCACCATCATGAAATAACATTGTTGGACATTTTGGTTGTTTCCCACTTTTTGTTGATATGAACTCCCTTGACTGTGTACCTCTGCCTACCCCACCGAGTATCTCCTCAGGATTTGTTCCTAAGGGTGAAGCTGATGGGTTATAGCACCTCTTTTTTTTTCTTAAGGCTTCTGATGCCTATAACCAACTCATTTAAAGGTAGCCACACTCCCAGCCAGGCTGGTCTGCACAGGAGAGCTGTCTTGACAGTGTCTCAACTGCAAGCCACTATCTTTCTTGAGCACCTAGTGTGGGGGTCTCGAGGACTGCCAAGGGAGATCTGAAGGCAAAAAAATGTGCAACCCCTGCCCTCAAGGTTAATTTTCTTTAACCTGGGGCCAAACCAGCAAACAGGAAACCACAGGAGAACCAACTAGGACAGGGCTGGAGGGTAAGCCAGCCTGTGTCACAGGAGGGAAGGAAGGGTAGTCTGTGGCCTAGGGGAGAGGTGAACATCTGCATTGGTGAGGAGGGTAGAGGGTCTCATGCTCCCCCACACTCAAGTGGTGTGACAGCTCCTGTATCCAGGAGGCAGCACCCCCAATGTAGTCACACATGTTCACTTGCTTGCACCCTTGCTCACTCGCTCTACCAGCCAGCCTGTGACGTAGCTGTCAGTCAGGACAGCTGAGCTGCCCATTTCACCAGGGCCTGAGAACGCTAATGATAGGCCCCCCAGTAGCTGCTATGGCCTCTTCCTTCAGAAGTGCTGCCTTTCCCCTCCCCCTCAGCTTATTCACTAGCTTCATCCCAGACTAGCTGGGGTGCTTCTAGGCCCATAGTTCTGCCTCTGGTCCTATTATTTCAGCCCAGGGAAGCTAATTATTAGTACGTGGATGAATGACTGCACTGTATTATACTCGGAACAGTCCTGATTTGAGGGGAGGGCTGGGAAAAGCATCTGGGGGTAGGACTCAAAACAGTGAAAATCAGTACCCATGGCTAGTACTTGAACCAATTCTTTCTTCCTTGTTCTCAAGTTACCCGAGGCTGTGCTTGCCACCACAAGTCTCATTGCTGTTTTATAAATCCCCAGACTAGGGAACTCATGTGCTCAGAGAGGCCTTAGGGTTTGGGCTCTGGATGGGTAGATGAGCCTCACTGAGGACCTCACCCCAGCAACCCACACCCAGATGAGTGTTCTTGGTCATAAGGAATGTCCCCACTGCCAAGAAAACGTCCCAGAGCTGAGGCCCTGGCGATGGTAGCTCAAGACTGACTTGTTGACAAAAGATTTTGAGACTTGCCTGTCAGTCCTCAGAATGAAGGACAGGCTCTGAGACTCTCTGGACATTTGGAGAGCTTTGAATCTAACTGGGGTGTTTCAAGAATTAGGCCTCTCTTTGTTCATGGAGCTATCTCTGTCCGCACAGGATGTTGTTCTCTACTGCCTTCAGAAAGACAGCGAGGACGTGAATCACCGCGACAATGCTGGCTATACGGCCCTGCATGAGGCCTGCTCCCGGGGCTGGACCGATATCCTGAACATCCTGCTGGAGCATGGGGCCAATGTGAACTGTAGTGCACAAGACGGCACGAGGCAAGAAGACCATTCCTCCCACCACTCCCACCCTCTCCCAGCTCACCCCCAGTCTGGACCTTTGCATCATGCCAGGCTGCAAGTTGCAGAGAGGCCTTATCAGGAGGTGTTTCAGGAAGACATCTGCAGACTGCAGAGGGAACCGGGTTAGGGCAGGGGTGGGTGTGTTCCTGGCTGGCCAGTCCACATCAATTACCAAGGGGAGGCTGGGTGTTTAGGGATCTCCCAATCAGATAACAGCTTCACCAGGAAGACTGCTTAGGTTTCCCAGAAATTGTCCTTCCTTTCTGGGGGTGCACCTGTCTCAGGCAGAATCTTGGGCTTTGGGAACTAGGAGGCTGACCTTAGGGTAACATCCAGATTTGATTCTTGATGTGATCTCTGTATACTTTTTAAAAGATACCTGCTGTGTCTTAAAGAAATCGCACCCATTCTCCTCTGCTCTACCAGAAATTCTACTTCTTGTGCAAAATTGAGACATGAGCTACAAAGCATGTGAGAGACTTGGATCAAAGGACATAGGCCCTGCTTGGCTGCCACCTGGTTTGTGGAGCCACTCTGTTCATTCCTGCTCATGGGACGTCATGCGCGTCCTCCTGTTCATACCCCAAGCATCTGCTTTAAGTTTATCCTCAGTCAGGGGACCGTTCTCTCCTAAATTCCAGAGCTGCCAGTGGAGCTCCATTGTGCCCTAGGGACTGTCTCAAGATGTGAGAGGAACATAAGAAAGAGATAGGAGGGAGGAGAAAGAGGCAGAGAGAGAGGACAAGGAGAGGAGGTGAGGAGCTGTAGTGGAGGGGTGCAGGCCAGAAGTGGTTCCCCCGCCCTATCTTCCCCACATTACACTGGGGTCATCTCATTTTACTTTCTCCTGGTGACATAGCCTGAGTCTAGACACCCAGGTTACCACTTGGGCCATATTGTCCTCACCCTGTATCACCTCTGCAGGCCAGTTCATGACGCAGTGGTCAACGACAACCTGGAGACCATCTGGCTCTTGCTGTCTTATGGGGCCGACCCCACACTGGCCACCTACTCTGGACAGACGGCCATGAAGCTGGCCAGTAGCGACACCATGAAGCGCTTTCTCAGTGGTAAGCCCAGACCAGACTTGAAGCCATCATTGTGGGGACTGGCCTCTGATTCCTGAACTCCTGAGGAGATACTCATCTCCCTCCATGTACAACAGCTTCCGTGAGGGGTGTCAGCCCTCTTCCCAGGATTACCTTCAAGGGTCTCAGAAATCTCTATGACCTTTGAAAAGCCCAAAGGTCCACTTCCTCTTGTCCCTGTGCTGTGAGTGTCCGTGTTGCATGCATCCTCTTCAGGGCCCTGGTAGCCCGTGGGGTCACATTTCCCAGTGAGGCATGTGGGACAGGCCTCCTTGTGGAACAGCAGCCCCATTAATAGATTTAGCTGGGGGCAAAATGTGCTTTGAATGGGATGTCAGTTACAAAGAAGTGACACTTAGTGTTTTACTGTTGTTTTTGCACTTTCTCCTGTTGGTGATCACAGTGGAAACCGTGGGATCCCTTCTGATGCTTTATTCTTCATAGCCCTTGCCTGTGGTAACTGTGAATGTTCCCTCTGTGCCCCCCCCGGCCCCACCCGTTCCTTTGTCTTCCTGTCTCACCTACCCGTTCTGGAAAAGTGTCTGGTGTTCAGGCCCATGGCAAGGGCCACAAGCCAATAAGCATTTATTTTCTCATTAGTGGATGTCAGCTGTTTGTCTGCAGTTAGATAGCTCTACTGAGTTGGGCAGCAGGAGGAAGATAAGGAGGGAAGTCTAGCTTGGGCATGCTCATTGGGAATCTCCTCAGACCTGACCTCCAAAGGAAGGAACCCAGCCTCCTCAGTGACATCACAGCTGGGCCCTTGCTCTGACAGTTACTTCTTCAGATTGCTTAAGCGAAAGACAGATGGAGCAGATGGGAGTTGTATCACTGACACTCCTTGGAGGCATTGATGTTTGTGGTAGAACCCCTCTTCTCTTGGACTGGGAGCACACAGGACCAAGGACCAAGGCCACTGCCTGGTTAGTCCCCACCCTACAGAGAGACAGTTCTGGGCTCCTAATCAGGAGTTCATTTGTTTATCAATCAAAGGTTAACTAGGTAGCTGATGATGGAGGAAGAAACAAAGGAAACTGAACTGAAGATCCCCATGAAAGGGGGATTAGGTGAGAAGTGCAAGCAAATACTAATAAAAGCTGGAGGGGGAGCGATGGGAGGCTGCTGAGGGAGGCCCTTGGCTTCCAGTCCCCAGTCCCCAGTCAAGCAGACTAAACCCTGCAGTTGCTGGTCACTGTGTATGGGCCTCAGGCCTCACAGCTGGACCCAACCTCTCCCTGGCTCACAGAAGGAGGACTTCCTTTTACTTCCCCCAAGCTGTGGGGTCCCAGGCCCCTGAGGGGCAGAGCAACTTTGTGGTGCTCATTTAGCCATTTGTCCTGGGCCAGTGATAACTCCTATTCCTTTTAGCTGAAGCAGGGCTCAGGGCAAGCACTCTTTGTAGCCTCCTCCCACATACTATGCTCCACGTGTACTCTCATATATACACGTGTGTGGTTGTCTGCAGTCCACTAGATTCCCAGAAAAAGCTGACACAGATGACCATCCAGGGCATTTCAACTTGATAAAAGCATCACATGAAGCTCTGTCTCTGATCAACAGCTCTAATCTAGGGCCTCTGTGGACTAGAGACTGCCCCCATGAGGGTCTTGGGGCCTTCTGCATTCACATAAAGCTATCTCTGACCACTCGAGTAAGCAGATGAACTCTTTACGTCCCAGACCCCTTCTCCAAAATCCCAAAGGAATTTGAATGTTCAGATTATTTTAGATTAAGAAATAAAAAATAAACACGTTTTTCTCTCTTCTTATTATTTCTATTAACTCATCTCAACTACTAGTCAGCCTTTTGACACCTCCTTAAACTAACTCGAATGCCAGTCCCTGTTACAGAATCAAAAGAAGACTTAATTCCAGCACTTCCTAGCCTATCCAGGGCAAACACCTTCATTCAAATCTTGATATTGTTTCTCAGGTTTGTGGGATGGAGCTATAGCTTCATGATGGCGGCCAGAAGCTGAAGGGAGTGTTAAAACTGGGCCACCTCTTTTCTGTGCAAATATCAACTGGTGTTAAAGGTAGAGCTCTTTCTGGGTGTTATGGAGAGTGCTAGCAAGCCTGGGTAGGACCTTGGCCTGACATCCCAGTGAGGCAGGCATTGGCAGCAGTCAGCAGGCTTCCAGGAGGTGAGACTTGGGCCCAAAGACTGTTTTTGGGGGGACGAGAGGACAATACTCAGGGCCTTTTTAAAAAATTGAGGTGAAATTCACCTAACAGCTATTTGGAAGTGAACAATTCAGTGATACTTAGTATATTCACAATGTTGTGCAACCATCATCAGGGGCTTTTTTTGGTTCCTTGAACTGAGTATTTCTCCCTCTCTCCCTCTCTCCTCTAATCCTGGTACCCCTCCTCCCAGATCTCAAGGAGCCACTGGGTAGAGTGGCATTAGTGGCTGCAGGAAGCACCATGAGGTTGGAGTGGCAGTTCCCTCCACTGTCCCACATCCCCAACCCCTACACCTGGCTGCATTTTTTTTTTTACCTTGCCTTTCTGACTGAGGTATTTAAAAAGCTTTTTTGCTGTTCATCCCCAAGCATTTGCCTGACCAGAATCTCCATAGATTAATTGTCTTCTTCCTCCCCTAGTGGAGATCCCACTGGGCAGAAAATGAAGGCGAATCCCCATAGGGTGCCAAGGGCTCCATTTTCTGCAGGCAGAAAAAGTGAGTGAGAACATCAGGGTTGTGCCTCATGTAGAGCTTCCCTCACTTTGTACAAGGCCCCTGTTCTTGAAGAGTGTGAGAATCAAATCCTCTTTTAAATACACAAAGGGATGTCACTATTTACAGGTATCCTGTAGTGAATCCTTTTGTGAAGCAGAAGATGTTGGTATTCACATCTAGGTTGTAAATGTGGGTTTTCCTATATTGGGTTGGCCTACAGTGAAGCCCATTTCTCCTGAGATTATGAAGGATGTAGCAGCACTCCTTCATCCATTCATTCATCCATGCATTTATGGAGCCCCTGTTGGGTTTCAGGTATAATGCTGGATACTGAAGGCCAGGCAGTGAGCCCTTTCTCTTTCCTTCTGGGGCTTGGAGCACCAAGCCATCCAAACCATCCCAAAGGCCTTGGGAAGAAATACCTTATCCTTCGGCCGAATGACAGGCAGGCATGTGACTGATTTGCCTTTGACCCTTTGAAGATCCAAGCTAGCCAAGGGAAAACAGATTTGTTTTTCCTCCTCTGTCGGAAAGAATGTGGGGGCTGGGGGCCATTGTTGCCATTTGGTTTGGGGCATGGGAGGAAGTATCAGGACTGCTTTTCCTTCCACTGATGAAAGGGTTAGCAATTTACCACTTGAGGTCACTGAATCACAGGTTTTTGTTTTTCCTGTCAGAGACCTCTGCCATATGATCCATGTCAAAGACCACTTGCTTTTTGTTTTTCTCTCCTTTCATGGCTGGCAACTTGATTGGAGGAGATGGGGACGGGTATGATGGGACCCTGGAAAATAGAGAAACTCTAATTGCCAGGGTGATCGCTCACACTGAGTACTTATTTATTTATTTTTTTATCAAGGCGAAATTCACATAAAATTAACCATTTAAAAGTAAACAATTCACTGGCATTTGTGTGTTGACAATGTTGCACAACCACCACCTCTATCTAGTTCCCAGATATTTTCATCACCACAAAATGAAACCCCATACCCATTAACCAGTTGCTTTCCATTTCCCTGTCCCCCCAGCCCCTGGCAACCACCCATCTACTTTCTGTCTCTGGATTTGCCCATTCTGGACATTTCATATAAACAGAATCACACAATGTGAGGCCTTTTGTGTCTGACTTCTTTCACGTTGCGGCATGTTTTCAAGGTCCATCCATGTGGTAGTATGTTTAAGTACTTCCTTCCTGTTAAGGTTGAATAATATCCCATTGTGTGGATGTCCATTTTCTTTTTTCATTCATCAGTTGACGGGCATTTGGGTTGTGTCCACCTTTTGGTGATTGTGACTAGCACCACTATGAATGTGCGTGTACAAGTATTTGAGTACCAGTTTTCAGTTCTTTTCGGTATATACCTAGGAGCAGGATTGCTGGGCTGAGGGTACTTTTGAAGGAAAGGATAAGAGTAAAAGACTGAAAATTGTGGGAAGTGGCAAGGGAGAGTTAAGGAAAAGAAAAGTCACTCTTCCTCCTGATTGTATGTGAACACCTGAGAGGAAACGTGACTCGCAGTTTTGCCATCAAGCAAACCTTGCAGTTTCTTCTTGTGTACCACTCACAGGCTTGTTCTAACTTTTGCATCTTTGCTCACGCCAGTTAACTTTTGGCTGTCTCAAAAAGGTAAATTCACCTGCAGATGACAAAGATTTGCTGTTAGTGAGGAGAAATAGAGGAATGAGCCAGGGGCTCTGAAGGCAGTTCCTAGAGAGGAGCCCTAGAAATGTGTTGAGCTAGGGTGCTTGAGGGAATTCTCCAGCAACCTCTCAGGGGGGACAGCAGTCATTGGAATGCCTAGGTTTCAGCATGCTGGTTAAGCAAGCACATTACTTTATAGTCTTGCCTTGTAGTAATCCCTCCCTCCCTTCCTTTCTTCCCCATATATTATGCTCTTACTGTGTGCCAGGCACCTGGGCTTAGGTGCCAAGGAGACAATGATGAACAAGACAGATGTGGTCCCTGCCTTTTGGGAACTTAGGATCTTATTCCTTTATCTCCTAGGGCACCTAGCATAGGGCTAGGCACAGAATAGACACCTACCTACCGAGTTTCCCGAAAATAAGACTGGGTCTTATATTAATTTTTGCTCCAAAAGATGCATTAGGACATATTCAGGGGATGTCATCCTGAAAAATCATGGTAGGGCTTATTTTCCAGTTAGGTCTTATTTTCGGGGAAACCTGGTAACTGACAAATTATTTAAGAAGAAGAAACTACTGCTAACTTTCAAGTGGCACAGGGTACAGAAGAGCACATAAGCTGGCAGCAATCACCTCAGAGTTTTTTTCATGAAGTGCACAAAAGATCTAATGTACGTGACTGAAGGTTTTTCATTCTAGCTGCTCAAACATTACTTTGAAAGCTTCTCTCTGGCTGCCTTTTCCTACTGGAAGAAAGCCTTCATCTCCTAGAAGGTTGCTAAAAAAGGACTTCTTTCAGCAGGTCAGAACAGCTAATAGGCATTTTTTGCTGATAGGAAGGTATGTTGGAGTTCAGTGGTACCTTCCATTGGGGGAAACTAGCTCCACTCCTTTAAAAGTGGCTGCCTACTTCCTCCTGGGATTTTGTTTTTAGGGGACACCCTCACCTCACCTGTGCCCTTTGGACTCTCTCTTGTTCTGTTGCCCAGGTATCACTTAAGGGCTGGTGGCACCCATATACAGCTAAATCAGCTTGCCAACTGTACTAGTTGGCATATTGACAACTGCTGGGCCACGTACCCAAAAATGACACAATTGAATTTTTCATGAAAATCTGCTTTTTGTCCATGTGAGTTTGAGAGGTGAAACAGTTCCACTAGATGATGCTTAGCTAGGAAACAAGGAGGCTAAAGGGTGACCTAATATCTGTCCTCAGATCAACTAATCAATTTTTTTTATTGTAGGAGAATGCTTATAACATAAAATTTACTATTTTAATCATTTTAAAGTGTACAATTGAGTGATATTAAGTACATTCAGAATGTTGTGCAACTATCACCACTATTGAGTTCCAGAATTTTTCTATCACCCCAAAAGGAAACCCTGTACCCATTAGGCAGCCATTTCCTGTTCCCTCCCAACCGCTGATCTGCTTTCTATCTCTATAGATGTTCCTGTTTTGGATATTTCATATACATGGAATCATACAATATGTAGCCTTTTGTGTCTGGCTTCTTTCACTTAGTGTAATGTTTTCACGTTTTATCCATATTGTAGCATATATCGGCACTTCATTCCTTCTTATGACTGAATAATATTCCATTGTTTGGATATCAGCTGAATGACATTTGGGTTCTGTCTACTTTGAAGCTATTGTGAATAGAGTTGCTATGAACATTTGGGTATAAGGTTCTGTTTGAACACCCATTTTCAATTCTTTTGAGTCTGTACCTAGGAGTGGAAGCAAAAGGTTTTTGTCAGGGTAAACTTGGCCATCTCCCCCATGTTTTTCAAACATGAAACAGAGGAATTGTGCTTCCTTATCTTACTTTGAATTTGGGGAGATCATTATTGGATAAATGAACATTGTGACCAGCAGGGAATTAAAATCTTATGGTAGGTCTAGGATTCTGCTTAGAGAGTAATTCCCTACACCGTTTAAAGCAGGGATCCCAGACCTAAATGCCTTCATGTAAGAGAGCAGAGCAGGCTGGTTGAATTGTAGAGCAGCACATGTTGCCTCTCCCTCTAGCCAACTGTTGACATGCAGGAATGTGGCTATAGTGTTGCCAGATCTGATATTTTTTTTCAAGAAAAGTTGGAAATCTGGATTTTTTAAGTGAAATTTTTCAATTTTAAAATGATGGATGCTAATCTATTATTGTTGTTGTTGTTGTTGTTTGTTTAAAACACTGGGCCAAACCCCAGGTGGTCAGTGGGCTGCCTTTGGCTCCTAGCTGCTGGTTTGCAACCTCTGATTGATAGCTGGAAGCATGTCACTCTCTTGTCACTCCCGGCCCCTGTTGTGGTCCTTCCCTTCTCCCATTCTCCTAGCCCCACATGGACGTACTTTGCTTCCAGATTCTTTCTCCAGCCTACCCTCCTTGTCTCACTGCCTTCTCTTCTTTCATCAGATCACCTTTCGGATCTTCAGGGCCGGGCAGAGGGTGATCCTGGTGTATCCTGGGATTTTTACAGCAGTTCTGTATTGGGTAAGCTTTCAGTGGGATTCCTCCTTCCTCTCCCATGGCTCAGAGATGCAGGATTTCCTTTGGGTTTCACTGATTCTTTTCAAAGGCAGGAGTGACCCTGTGGAGATAGCCCTTCTTCCCCTGTTAGTATCTTACAGACCCTTTCAGCCCAAACCCTAGTGTATTCCTCCCCCAGACTCAGAAGTCATTGACCTAAATCAGGAGATGCCATTGATTTGGACAAAGCTGTCGCTCATTAGCCCTCTACTGCTCTCCATCCTGGGTATTTATTTTTAATTCTCTCTCTTCCAAGATCCCTTTCTCCTCCCTTGTTTTTTCCTAATCCTGCCAGAAGCCCCACCCCTATGCACGTTGTCACCTCATGTGGCATTTCTCACACTCAAGAGGGACCTAACTCCTCATCTGGCAGCTGCCATTTCCTCCCGCCCCTGCCCCTACAATGCACACAGTTTCTGAGATAGCTGCTGTCTCTCGAGCCCTTAGCTTTCTTCTTTTGGAAGAGCAGCCAGTCTTTATCTGTGTCAGTCATCTGGCATTCACCATCAGGCCAAGGGCTGCAGATTGAGGGAGGCACCCACCCCTGAGCTTGAAGGAAGCTAGAGCAGGAGGTTGGGATGGAGTGAAACAAGGCATACCCAAACACGTGGCTGACACGTGGCTGGGGGAAGGGAACGGTCTGAGCCCCATCCAAGCTTTTAGGGATCCCAGCAAGCAATCAGGATGATTTGGGAAAGCTGTGAGAAGTGAAGGACAGGTCTTTCTTTCTTTCTTTTATTTTATTTTATTTTATTTTATTTTATTTTATTTTATTTTATTTTATTGGGGAGCAGTGTGTAAAAACAGGACCCATCAGCTCCATGTCAAGTCATGTTTTCAGTCTAGTTGTGGAGGGCACAGTTTCACTGGTCCATGTGGGAATCGAACTGGCGACCTTGGTTTTATGAGCGCTGCGCTCTAACCACTGAGCAAACTGGCGCCCTGAAGGACAGATGTTTTTACCTTGCCTTTGACTGTGGTAGTATCTTTAGGCTTCCATCTCCAACAGCTGAGCTGCTCATCCTTCACATCACCTTGCTTTTTTCCGATTGAAATGTGGAGGAGTATAATGAATCTCTGGCCACAAAATACTGTCTTCCAAGACTAGAACGTTCATGTGCTCTCCCAAGGATGGAAACTATGGGATTAGTACACCTTGGCCCACGCCAGGGGGCTGATGACTTGTTTATCAGGAGCTAATCACCCACCTTCATAACCCTTTGTCTCGTTGGAGCATTTCTGTTCTTCGGTTTGTGCATGTAGCTAATTCCTAATTCCCTGTGTGCTCTCCTTATAGAGGAAAAAGACGGGTTTGCCTGTGACCTCCTACATAATCCCCCTGGGAACTCTGATCAAGAAGGAGATGATGGGGAAGAGGATGATTTTATGTTTGAGTTCTCAGACAAGCCTCTTCTCCCTTGCTACAACCTCCAAGTGTCAGTGTCCCACGGGTAAGTGTCTAAGAGATCTATGGGGACTGAGGACCAGGATCCTGGCAACCCCTGGCCTGCTTCCCTGCGAAGGGTAGAGTTCTCCAGAAGGAAGCTGAAACCTGGAGAACAAATGCTGGAGCATGGGAAAGATAATATTTGACCACCGCCAGCCTGACTTTCTAGCCCAGATTGGTTATGTTCACAATAGAAGCTGTAAGCTCTGGATACATTGACTATATTTATTTCCCAAACCCCAGATCTAGATTCACTCTCTAAAGGATTTTTGCGTTGTTCCTGAGTGTAAGAGATAATCTGGGAGATATTTGGGCTGATGAACTATTAAAATCTCTGGAACATTTTTGTGGTTTCTGGGGACAGCGAGACGGAATTCTGAAATTGAGAGTCTTGGAAAAGCCGGGACATATGGTTGCCATAACTATGGAGCCAATGGTCCTTAAGTAATCCACAGGCTGGTTTCTCATAGCCTTAATGCTGGCAAGATGATGGCAACGGCGCTGTCATCTCAGATTACTATGTATTTATAACAGGGTTCACCCATTTTTGGAGACTAGAATATACCTGACACTTAACATTAGACTGAACCCAATTTAATCTTTATTTGATGATTCAGAAGGGAGCTGGACAGACTGCAGGGCTGTGGTTTTTGTTGGGTTCACTGTACGGCAACAAGTGGCAGTGCTGGTTAGGACTATGCAGGATGAATTGTCCTTTTGTTCTTAGCCTCCATCATTAAGTATTTTCTTCTTCTTGGTGTAGTCACATATTTTAAATACCTTTGCAAACACTTTTAAGGATACTTTTTTGATATCTATTCTTAAAAAATCAGATCCTACTTTTTGTTAAGTGAAAGAGCATGAAGTGCACATGATAGAGAAAGGTGTGGACAATGGATTATGAGCCATTCAACTGAGCCCCTCTGTTGACGACTCTAACCACTTGACCACAGTTTCTTTGCATACCTTCCCTCATGAACTGATAAGCATTAAACTAGCCTATATGATGACACTAGTAGAGATCAAGTTTCAGGGGCTTTTGGTCCTTATTCTTCTGCACATAAGCTGATCCTAAGGGCGGGGTTAGACCTCTGAGATATAGTATTGCACGGTTAATTCCTCCAAAGTATTCAGCACCTCCCTCTCTGAAACAGGATCTGGGGCCCCAGGCACTAAAAGGACCAGGGTAGTGTGCTTTAGGTGTGGACAGAACACAGGCAACCAGGGCTGTGCACCACTTAGCAAGCGGGTGGCAGGCAGGCTTTCGGTTGAGAGTTTGGTGTTGCCAAAGCTGCTTTTCCTGATGTTACATCCTCCAGCGCCTCTTCTGAATCTGTCCGTCCCCACAGCTGCAGCACGATGTGAAAATTTTGTTTTGCAAGAAGTAGTAGGGGGTGTAGAACAATGACTCTAAGGCCCTGTAGCATTCAGAAGTGACTTCTGTATCGTCAAAGCAAAACTGAATTCTGATCTTTAGTGTTAATGTTTTGGGGTTTTTTTGCATTCTTTGAAGGTAAGGTTCCAAGTATATGGTATCTGTAGTCCCTTTCTCTTACCCCAGAACACTCCATTCCCTGATTGTGAGATGACAGAGTTTGTGCTCATTTGGAAGAAATGTTGCATTTTAGGAATAAGGATTGTGGGTCTCAGTAGAAGTTTTAGGTGCTGTACAGAACCTTCAATTACATAAACATGTCTTAAGCAGTTGCACCAGGTCAGACACTGAGGACCAGAATACAGTTCTGGCCTTCAGAGAGTCTCCAGTCTAGTGGAGGAGACAGACAAGTATAAAATTAACCCTAATAGAAGGCCAAATGTCCTAAGCAAATTTATTATTGTTAACAACACAAACAGTTCAGAAGAGTGTCAAGTAAAAAATAACAGTTCTAGTCCACCCTGAGCCCCCATTCCTATGCCACAGAGAGAACCAAAGTTTATGTTTCTTTTGTATCCTTTCCAAAATGGGCTCCATTAAAAGTAGTATAATAGGGGTGTGAACCAAGTGCCAGAGACTGTGGAAGATGGGACGAGCAACCAGTTACATCGGGGGAAGTCTTCATGGGTGATATGGCATCTGATCTGGGCTGGAGAGGAGAGGATGAGGGAGGGCGTGGCATGAGCAAAAGGCACTGAGACATACACGTTCATAAAGCAAGGCTCGTCCTTCCTCAAATGGCTGGCACTTGGTAGAGTGGGGAATACAGTGTGTGTGTGTGTGTGTGTGTGTGTGTGTGTGTGTGTGTGTGTATGTTACTGAGTGGAGATTGGGCTGAAAAGGTTGAATGGGGTCATGTTTGGAAGGTCTTGCATAATATCATGTGAAAGAATTTGGATTTTTTTTTTTTTTTTTTTGCTGGAGGTACTGGGGATCCATTGAAAGCTGTTTAGGGAGTGAATGAACAGGTCAGATTTTCTTCTTAGAAAACTTAATAGTAACAGAGGTTCCAGTGTGGGTGTGGAGGAGGGCAGAAGAGTGACTCTTGGCAGTTAGGAGGCTGAGTCCAGGCCAAAACTGGTGAGGACCAGACCTGGGACAGTAAATGGCAAGAAGAGAAAGCCCAGGAAACAGAGACCACTGACATGAGGATGCAGCATTTCTTCCTGGTTTAGTCAACGCAAGCGTTTGGCCTATGACTGGCCTCTCCAGCACCCCTCCCAGCTGTCCCTAGCCTGCCACTCAGTCGGGTGTGCTCAGCAAAGGCAGACTTGCTGTAATGTGAGCTCCAGCCCTGCAGAAATGATGGTGTTGCTGCTGGAGGAAAAAAAAAAATCTTGTCTAATGCATTCCAGAGCCAAAAAGAAATGCCTTTTGGATTACCCGCAGTGTCGGCCTTTCTCCATGGCCCCCCCTCTGCTGGGGAAGATTTTGGAGAACAAGGAGGCAAGGGAAGCAGGAGTGAGAACAGGAAAGGGAAACCAGCCCGGGCTGGCAAGGGTTGGTGGGGGAGGAACTGGTCCTAGCAGATGATAAATTCCAGGTCATCGTTGTAGGTAAGGCCTCAGGAAGCCTGCTAAGAGTTTTAGCTTCTGGGAGACCCCTTTCCCTCCTGCTCCCACTTTTTGGAAGAGGTCAGTTATGGGTTGAGTGCTTGTCATTTAGCTGAAAGCTGGGCCAGCCAACAGAGGGGGCAGAAGCAAATTTTTGCCTTAGCTACACCCAAGAAGCCTCTGGTTTAGTGCAGGTAGCCAGACTTACAGCCTTCCTGGGTCTTCCAGAGTGGTCCCAGTACCTCCGCCACTTCCCCTCAGCCTCCTTCCCTAATTCTCATCCTTGCCTTTTCCAGGCCCAGCAACTGGTTTCTCTTTACCGATGTCCTGAAGAGGCTGAAGCTTTCCTCAAGGATCTTTCAGGCTCGGTTCCCGCACTTTGAAATTACCACCTTGCCCAAGGCTGAGTTCTACAGGCAGGTGGCCTCCAGTCAGCTGCTGACCCCTGCTGAGAGGCCTGGAGGCATGGACGAATGCCCCCCAGGCTCCTCTGAGACTGTGGAGCTGGTGCGGTATGAGCCTGAGCTACTTCGGCTCCTAGGGTCTGAGGTGGAGTTCCAGCCTTGGAACAGTTGACCAGGAAAACAGCCCCTCCCTTTTCTTCTTTCTCCTCCCAAGTTCACCCTTCCCCACCTCCTGTCCCCCCCCCGCCCCCCCGCCGAGCACCAGACTGCAGAATGAGGCAATAATACGGACCAACAAGAAGCCGCCTTATCAATGCCAGCATTAGTGACTGGATTTTTTGGGGGGAGGGCAGGTTACAATTAGTTCTCATCTCCCTGTCATCGTTATTGTTGTGTGGTTGGTGATGAGGGTGGAAAGTTGAACTCCACGTCTGAGGACAAGAGGTCTCTTGGGTGGTAGGCGGTGGCACCAGGTTCCCTTAGACTGGCCTCCTTGTGTATGACCAAGACAAAATCTTGGCCCTGGGTGGCTGTGGCCTGCCTGGAGGAGAAATGAGAAAAGTTAAATCTCTGAGTGCCCCCTCTATTCCCCTTTGTTCTTCTGTCTTCCATAGTATTTATTTTATTAGTATTTAATTTGTATTGTTTCATTGGTTTCTGATAAGTCTATATCACTGTGATGATTTGAGACAACTTGTTGTATTGAGGGACTTTCTTTACCTCCTTTCTTTGTTTTTCTTGATTAAGCTCTGGAGCTGCTCCCTCCCTCCCTCCCTCTGAGAGTTTCTGCCAGCTCCCCTCCATCACTGGGGAGGGGACAGAAAGGGGTAGGTGGCCATTGACTTGTGACTGATGAAGATGGCTGGTGCTGGCCAAGGGCTGGAGGTTGGGGGTAAATCCTGAGGCTTTGGTGCTCCCCCACCCCCAGTTTTTCTCATTTCACCAACCCCTGCCCTTTGCAGCAGCCCTGATATCTTGAGATTAGTATTTACTGGGGATGGGAGAGGATTGTGGGAGTGAGGGGTTAATGAGTTACTTTAATAAAGGAGAATTGAGAATGGGCCTGAAGGATGAGGTTGCCCCCTCCTCATGCTTCCTTCTGCTCCCTCAGAGTGCACAATATGGGTTTGTTCCTGCAGCTATTCCCCTTGCACCCCCAGCCACCTCACACAGGTCTGCCCTGACCCTCTCTGGATACTGAGCCTCTCAACTCCCAGCTCATGCCCCCCATTTCTTCTTACCAGACTCAAAGCACCCCTTGCCTCTCTCCTCCCCCCTTCTCCCTCTGCCCTCCATTCTTCCTTGGAATCTGTAGAGGGCTCTTTGGTTGATTGCCAGATGTGAAATCCAGGCCTCAGCTGTTTCCTAGGTGAGGGCAGGAGACTTGTCTCAGGCAGGGAACCAGGCTGAGAGCTTGGCCTTGGGCCTCCAGCATTGGGATAGTTCAGGGAGAGAGAGGGAGGAGCTTAGGCTGCTTCCCTGTCCCCGCCCCCCTCTGTGGCATTGTCTTTCCCATTCTTGTTCTTATTTTTCTACCAATTGCTATTTTTCCGAACAATCCTTGTAGAGTACGTGCCATCAAAAGGCGGGAGGGCCTCACTGTGGCCGGCTCTGGTTGGAGATGGTACAGTTTTATTGTACAGGTGCTAAAACAACAACAAAAGAAGAAAATGGAAAAAAAAAGACAAAAATATGCCAGTTTGGGGATAGGACAATCTGTTCTCTGGAGACTCCTGACCCATGTGGGAGCATTGGTGGTTCTTTTCTATGTATTGTTTGTTCTTGGTTCCCAGGGGGAGGTTCTCAGCCCCCTTCCGTAGGACTGCTCCCCACCCCCACCATACTGCCCCGTTGGTTTTGAACAGTTGTTCTCTCTTTTAAAACATACTATATATATATATATATATATATATATATATATATATATATATATAGTCAAGGGGTTTTGGGTTTTAATTTTTTGGTTTTGTTGGGGTTCATGGTATTTTGTGGTTTATTTTATGTTTGCCTTTACTTTTTTGCATTTGGGTGTGTATTCTGGCTGCCCTTTATGTTTCATTTTAAGCAACTGGCTGTGGAGTCAAAAACACTTGCATACTGAAAAACCTGTGTCAGGGCTTCTGTCTCCTGTCTCTCTTTACTATTCTCCCATATTGGCTTTTCCTTGGTTAAAGAAGATGGGCATCCTGATGAGGTCAGAGGGGGAAACCCTGATACTGCTTTGCAGTTTTCAGTTTTTAAGGGTGCAACAAAGGAGGACAAGGTGGAGTGGCTAGTAAACATTTGGGTCACTGGGGCAAGATCTGGGAAGAAAAGGAAAGGCAGGGGCAAATCTGGGTGTCTTGGCTGGGGGGGAGAATTGCGTACCTGCACTGGTTTAGGAGTGTGTGTGTGTGTGTGTGTGTGTGTGCGCGCATGTGCATGTGTGTGTGCCTGCGTGCACGTGTGTGAGTGTGCGTGCACATCCCTTGTTTGCCACAGAAGTAGCAGGCTAGGAGGGAGGAGGCCTCTTTCAGTGGTGGTAAGGAATGATCCTCTAACTCAAGGACATCACCTGCCTGCTGTCTGTCTTTCCTGCCCTGGACCACCCATATAGGCATCTCACTACATGGTCTTATCACTGCCTTCACTGTGTGCCAGTGTCCCCCTTGCCCACCCACACAGTGCAGACCTTCTGAGGTCCTGGTTTCCTAAGTCCCGGGTATTATGGAGTCAAGATGCCCAACTTTCCTGGATGCCTTGGATTTTACCACCTTTGTTCCCACTTCTGAAAAACAGTGGGAGAAAGCTATGATTCCTTCTGACCACTGGCTCCAGAATGTGCCTGTTACTGTTTGAGGGGAAGGGGATATTTGACAGACCTGGAATGAGTCCCTTTTAAGCAGTATTCTTAGGGTCTCTCACTGTGGCTTAAGTCTCTAGAGAGCCTTGTCAGTGTATAGGCCAGGGGATCTCTGTGTCTGGCCAACTGGAGTCCAGTCATCCCCAGAAAAGAACTGTTAGCTACTCTTTTTGCTCAAGCCCCAGGAGCAGCCTTGACCCGAGTCTTTCTGCCCAGATGTAGGAGCATCATCCCTTTTGAGCCCCAATATGAATAGTCCTCATTGGCTTTTTCACTTCCCTACTTTCTGATCCAGAGGCCCTCTGGAATAGGTGCTTCCTCAGGTTCCCAAATAACCCTGTAACAGTACTGATTTTAGGTCAGCCCTCTGCTTGGCACTTGCAGTTAAGAACTCAGACATGTCAATAGGTCATGAAAGCCATATGATGAATGCAAGGACTCAGGTAGGCAAGATGGTCTGGGAGCTTGAAGGGATGGGCAAGGGTACTGGGGTGTTTGGAAAGACTTCCTGGGAGAAGTGATGCCTGTACACTTATGTAGAGAAGTAGGAATTAGGGGTGGCAGGGAAGAATCTTTGAACTGAGGAGATAATCTGTGCAAAGGCTTGGGGACAAAGAGGGTAGTATATGCAGGAAACTACAGTCCACTTCCGTATTGCCTCAGTTGAAAGGGACAGATGGGGAGGGTGCCCTACTGTCCATGCCAAGGCACAAGGCTTAGACTTTTGCCTTAGGTGATAGGGAACCAGAGAAAACTTGAAACTGGGTAGTGACAAGGTTTTTTTTTGTTGTTGTTGTTTTAATCGGTAAAAATTGTTGGAGGTGGGACAGGCAGAGGGAAGGAAAGAAAGGAAATTGCTTGACATTCCAAAAAAAAGGATGAAGGAAGAGTGGGAGCGGGGATTTCCTTTTAAGGAAGGAAGGAGATGCTGTGGGCAAAATGAGAATGACCCCAAAGGAATAGGCGATGGGCCTTTGGGGAACCGTGGACAGCCATGGGCAGTTGGGTTAGGGTGTGTGGGCGTGCACACCCCTTTATTCCCCTGGAGAAAGCAGGAGAGTTAAGTGGAACCAAACAGCTGTTTATTCTTTACTTGCTGTTGGGTTCCTTTCCTTACACCTTTTCTGGAGTCCTCTCACTTCCCTTTAGACAAGGTGGTAAGATCAAGGCAGGAGGTAGGGACCATAATATGAAATGTGCATCCCTGGTCGGGATTGGGGCAAGGATGGTGGCGTCTTATTAAATGATCTCCTAATCCTAGGGGAAAGCACCTGCTGCACCACTTACCACCCAGGCTGACCTTGGGTGAGAGCCTAATCGTTCCGAGCCTTCCTTGCTCCATCTGCCAAATGGAGCTCAATTTACCGACCACAGAAAAGAATCATACTAAGTAAACACGGCTGTTGAGCTGAAGTTAGTTCCTCCTACGTGCCGAGGTCGTGAGCCTACAGTTAATGATGGGCTTACCAGAATGTTCCTCTTTAGGGCGCAGGGTTGAAAGGGAGGCCCTGTTCAAGTGTCCGCGTTCCTGGAGAAAGGACTGTCTGCTATCTGTGCGTCCCTATTTCGGTGGGTGGGTGAGGGGCAAATTGGACACTAAACACCTGCCCCTTCTATATTCTTCTAACCTATAGCGGGGAAGCTTGTTGTGTGTTATCGTGTCCCGCCCCTGTCAAGACGTGAGAAAGAGAGGGGTCCACCCCAAGGGCAGCCTGCTTAGCTGCCAGGGGGAGGCGCCCGGTGCTTGGGGCTTTTGGACCCCGCCGCGGGGAGGGCCGGGACTCCACGTGTTCCCCTAGACCGCGGGTTTCCACCACGAGGGGGGCTGGCAAGCCAGCAGCGTCGGGCCGCTGGGTGCAGACGCCTCCCAGGTCCTGCGCGGGTCCTCCGGTAGCTGGGGCTTATGCAGCGAGAGCGGTGCGGGCCCTCCGCTGGCGAACGTATGTCGTGGGCGCTTCCATCGCTCTCTGATTTCAAGGTAGAAAGCTGCGCCGCGTTAATGTGTAAAGGCAGGCCATGGAGGGAAGCTGGGCCAGGCTGGGCGCCCTGAGGACGGGGCTGGGATGGCGGCCCCGGGATCACTCCCGCCGCCCAGGAGAGAACTGGAGGCAGCCGGGCTGCGGGGTCCGCCGCGTGTTCACCTGCTGGTTCTGGAAGCTGGGGGAGGGGGCCGCTGGGGCGGGGCCGGGACGCGACGGGCCAATGGGGAGAGGGCGTTCAACTGACTGCTACATTTCCCCTGGAAGGTGGAGGGGGTTGGGGCCAGGGTATAGTTCGGTTTCAGAGCAATGGAAGGCCTTGGTCGGGGCCGACGCCGCCCAGGGACAGTTTGGGGCACAGGGTCAGGACAGGGACGTAAAGATGCCGGCCGCGGCCGACTCCACCGGGAGCGACAGGCCCCGCCCCAGCCGCCGTTCCCTTCCCGGGCTCCGCCCGCCAGCGACCCGCTGTCGTCAGTTCGACAGCGCCCCCTTCTGGACATAGGCCCCCTTGTGTGGCGTGCCAGGGCCGCGGCTCCCGGGGGCTGAGACCGCGTGGGCCTCCCAGCCTTGGGAGCGGCCTGGCGGGTAATGAACTAACTTACCTCGGATCCAGAAACTTTGGAGCGGGAGGCAACGCCTCTTTAAAAATACGTGATGGGGTCAGAACGACCTACGTTCCTGACAATAACTTCTTGTCCTGCCCCTCCCACCGGGCCTGACCTTTATATCACTGCCACCCAAGAATGAGGAAACAATGAAGAGGCTGTCCCAGGAAGGTGCAGCAGCAAAAGGCAGGAGTTCAGGAGTCACCAGCAACACCTGGTGACAGCAAGGCGCAGCTAGAAACAGTTTTCGGCTCCTTGTGGCCACAGACACGGGCAAAGGAAACAGCTGCCTGCAGTATTATATGAGGTGAAAAAGCTCTGGTAGCCCCCAAGTATGGGTCGTCCTTCTCCCTCTCTTCTTGCCTGCCATAGTATAGGGCTGAAATCCGTTACTAGATACAGGACTCCTTCATTCTTTCAATAAACATTTATTGAGCACCTACTGTGTGCCAGGCACTGTGCTAGGCGCTGGGGATATGTCAGTGACTAACACACAGTCCCTGTCCTTGAGGAGCTCACAGTCTATTGGAGGGGAAACATATATAAACACATAACTCAGGTGCTACCATGTGCTAAGTGCTACGTAAGAGGTATATATACAAAGTGCTGTGGGAGCCCAGAGGAGGAAGTAATAAGTCAGCTGCTGGGGGCAAGAAGCGAGTCCCTTGACTATTAAACCATCACACCGGCAGGGATGTTATTGCCACAAGACCCTGGTTAAAACAAACCTGTCTCCAGAGGTTCTCCTCTAGCCCTCTCCCGTAACTATATCAGCATAGGTTAATCAGATTCGTTCATTTAACACTTTGAGTTAGGAAAGAAACTGGACAGGGAAGTTTCTTTAGGGGTAGAGGGGTGTTTAAAGTAGTAACAACTCTTGGGTGTGGAGGGTGGGGGGAACCACAAGGGCACTGAACCTGGGAGCACAGGCCCTAGGCAGTGGAGCACCTGAGGTGACTGCCTGTGCAGAGGGGAGGTTGGCGTCACCTACCTCAAAGTTTGGTCCCCATCTCTCACCAGCTCAATCAGTTTGCTGATGCTCACTAGATGCTTTGTATGTAGTGTGCCCTGCTCTGTGGGTGATACAGTCCCCCACCCCTCAGAAGGTAACATGCTAATTGGGGACACTAAGTAAGTCCAGATCACTGAATATTTAGTAACAGTTTGTGATTATAATAGAGGAGATGTCACAGGTTGTTTATGGTCAGTGGCCAAAAGAGTGGCAATTACTACGAGTTTCAAATCAAGAACTCTGGGGAGGCAGTTTTCATGAATTGAGTCTTGAAGGATGGATAGGATTCAGTTGGTACTAGTGGGGTGGGAGGAACATTCTGGTTGAGCCAGAACTGAGTAAAGCAGGAACACACAGGTGGGAAACTTGAACAGAAGCTTGTTCAAAGCCCACCAAGTCCATCGATTTGGCTGGAGCAATACATTGGGGGTGGGGGAAGCAATATGGGAGACGAATGGGGAAGTCAGATAGGACCTGATGATGAAGGACCTTGCCAGAAGGTCAAGGACTTGGAAACTTGTTTGATGACAAGACTGATGCTGAGCTCAAAATACTTTTGGAACTCCTGCTCTGAACCCTCAAATGCCCCCTTCGCTCCTCCTCCAGGACCCCTGGACTGCCTCATGATTCAGCAAATGAAGTTAATGCCCAGCTGCCTAAAATGGATTAGAGGTTAAGTATTTTGAGTATCAACCCTACCCATAGGCAATGAGGAGCCCTCAAAGGTTTTTAGCAGATCAGAATTGTCACCCTGGCAGATTGGAGGGGACAAGGTCACAGTAGGGCTGTGGATGTGTCTGGAGAGGGGGATAAGCTCTGGGTAGTTTGAGGCTCTGGGAATTTAGAAGGCCAGATTGAGAGACATGGCAAATGGCACTGGACTTCAAGAGATGGGGCGGGGGGAAGGGTCAAATGAATGCAGCCATCAGATGGCTCTGAAATGTCAGGAGAATGGTGGCACCATTAACAGAAATAGGCAAGTCATGACAGCTTTTTTTTTTTCTTGGAAAGGTGTGTGTGTGTGTGTGTGTGTGTGTGTGTGTGTGTGTGTGTGTAAAGACTTTCGAAATTGACTTTTGGGAGACAGGCTGTCTTTGAAGGCCTGGCAGGCATCTAGGTAGAAATGTCCAGCAGGCCCCTGGACATGTTAGCCAGGAGCTGAGAAAAATGGGGGCTACAGCTCTAGATTTTGGACTCATCCCAGAATTGCTGAGTCAGAGCCAAGAGGATGGATGAGACATCTGGGGGACACTCACACTGAAATTGTAGATGCAGAGCCAGCACATGTGGGCTCAGAGTAGGAGACAGAGGGCGCAGTTAAACCTGGCTAGTGCTAGAGAGGATGGGAAATCACGTGCTATGAGGGCTCACAGGGGCCAAGAACTTTGAAGACATTTGATGTCACCTTGAAGACATCAGTGACCTTCAAATGATAAGTTCTGTGGAGTTGAAGTGAGGGGGCCAGGGCCACCCCTAACCCATGCAGCACCTTTATGCAACTTTTTTAAAGGTGACTCTCAAGATGCTTTACTTTCCACCATCATGAAATTGTCATAATAAACTGATTTTATTAGAAAAAGGCACTTTAATGCCATGTGCTGGAGACATGTAATAAATATACCTGCACAACTGTATATGGTTCCCTCCTGGGGGGGGGCCTGGGAAACAAGAAGAGAGTGGGAGAGAATGACAGTAAGCTTGACAGTGATGAGGAGAGAGAAGAGCAGCCTGGGGAGGTAGTTAGATCAAGTGGATGGTTTTGCACTGAGGACAAAGCAAAGGTGCTGAGGCACTGATTCACATTAACCAAATTCACCAGACAGTGTAATTGTGTCTGAAGCTGACTTGTCTTAGCTGGTAGCCTTGCCCCCAAACTTGGCAGGAGAGAAGTAAGCTCATTCAAAGAAGGGACAGGGGAGGGGATCCAGGCCCTAAGGTAAGGAGTTGTCTTTCAGAGGGAATCAGCTGGCCCTTCCTCAGAGAGGAAAGAGGGAAGCAAGGAGCCAAGTAGAGACAGAAGTACCATGGGAGCTTACATCTGTTGGCTCCTGTCTTCTTGGTGAAGGAATCAGGGTCAGGTGTGAAAGTTGGAGAAGAGGGGCAGTGGTCTACTTGCATGTCTGCTGTAGTCATGGTGGGGGCAGGTGGGTTGGCAAACTTACAAAGTGAGTAGAAGGCGGGCTCTGTGGCAGGCATACATGAATGGGAGTGGAAGCAGACCCAATGTACACTGCTACACAACTATCCTCAGCAATGCCTGACAGCAGGAAAACATCAGGAGCAAAATTAATCAAGAGGGAACCCAGGATTCAGGATGAATGCCAGACGCAGAGACTGATCTTACAGCCCTAGCCCTCAGCGCAAACATTCAATTAATTCAGCCCCACTTAAGGACTTGGTGGCTGAGTCTAACCGTGGAGGAGCACTCGACTCCTGTCTAACCCTTCAGCACAGCCCTCTGGGGTGGCCAAGGTTCCATGCTCCAACACACATGCCAATCAAAGCTCCTCTACCCTGGACCTGCTCCAGATTTGGGTGATCCAACCTGTACCCCATAGTCTCAGAGCAATTGAATCTTGGTTTGTACAAAGGGAACTAGAGAATGTTTTTCATTAAGACAAATCCTCATCTCTGCGACTGACCCACAGAGAGACACACATTCTTTAAGACCTCATAGTTGTACCCTCATCCTCTCCAAAGAAATGATACAGACCCATGAGTACACACAAATACATACCGAGATATTCACATGCGGGATAGTAAGTTCCCTGCAGAGGGAACATAGATGGTGAAAATGCAGCCAGGCAAAAAAGGGCTTTTCCTGTGAAGCCCCTGCTCCTGCCCTGGCCACCAACTTTTTAGGAGGTTATGCTTTCATCACCACATCAGCTCACTACTCCTGACAAAAGCATATCCCCTAGTGCTCTGGAAGGCCATGGTCTGACACCAGAGATGCTCAAACTGGGCATGGCTTGGCTATGGTGACATCAGGCAGGGGTGGGCGTTGTGGGGTCTGGTGTATTGACATCGCACCGAAATGTAAGGGCAGGTGAGCTACTTCGTCAGTCTCTGCTAGAGGCAGTCCACATACAAATGATGCTCAGCTTTGCCTGGTGGGTCACACTTGCCCAACCCCTCCATTTATATGTCATGGGGCTCCATCTTAATGAGGGAAGTGGGATTGAATGGGGAGAAGGGGGCTGGAGTTGGGGATCTAGTCAGCAGGCTCCCAGATGTGGTTACACTAGACTCAGCCATAAACAGGGACCCTGAGCCTGAGGATAGCTCAAGTTCAGCCACTGGGGTCAGCCCAACAGTGGGGCGGCTGGGAGCAGAGAAAGTCTGGTTTCCCAGAAGGCTCGGATTGTGGGAACCCCTTGAAACCATGTGGGTCGGAAGTGGCTGAAGGTGAGCCTGATCCCTCAGGAGCTCCCTCAGGGTCTCTTCACGAACCAGCAGCCCCTCCATGGGGGCCCCAGTCACCATGCCCTGCACATATGAGGAGGGCCTCAGTGGCCCCTCCTTGACCCCAGGGGCTGCTGTGGCACCGGAAGTCCTGATGAAGGCAGCAATGACAGTCCCAGGGGGCTGAGAGCTGGGCCCCGCTGCTCCAGCCCCTGAGACCAAGGGTGCTGCTGGATTAGTTGGACAGTTGGCCCCAGCCAGAAGTTGGGGGAGGCCACTGAGAATCACTGGAGTCCCTGGTGCTGCCACCTGGTTTTCTTGGAAACTGGTGCTCAGGGGGAAGGAGGCCTGCAAAGTGAAGGTGTCCTTCAAGGTCGAAGCAGGTGGAACACTCTGGAGAACGAGCTGGGTTGAAGCAGTAGTACTGGCAGGTGGCCCGTTGGTCAGCACTGTGGTCAGAGGGATTGTCTGCAGGGTTAAGGCTGAGCCTGACCCCACAGGGGTCACTCCTAGGTGGATGTTGCTGGGCACTGGAGAAGCACTGAGAAAAACAGACAACAGATTTTATTAAGGCAGGAGGCATCTCCCAACTGGCTAGAAAGGAGGGCACAGGAGAAAAGGAGCCAAAGGTGTTTTGTTTCTTAGTTACTGTTTCAGCTAACATTTATTGAATACTCAGTTCAGGGACACTCAAAATGATTGACACGTGGTAGTTCCCTCAATCTTCAAAACAGCCCATGAGTTGTATTAGATTAATAATCTGATTTTACAATTTGAGGAAACTGAGACACAGAGAGGTTATGTCACTTGCCCTAGACCACACAGCTAGTAGCAGGGACTCACATGTAGGCTTTCTGACTCCAGAGCTCATGTTCCTCACCACTTCACCCTGCTGCCTTCCGTCCTTAGAAGAGCATCTCAGCAACCCATGCCAGTGTAGTGAGAGCTACTATATACACACAACCCAGACAAAGCCCAACCTCTTCAGGGAAAATTAGAAGCACTTAGTGTAGACAAGAAGTACCAAGAGTTTTCTGGGTGGGCGTAGAGGGCCTGAGGAAAGCAGAGTGGGCCTCTCTGTAACATTCTCTGTTGCTTCTTTTCTGGAGTGGGGGAGGCTTGGGGGAGGGGCCCAGATGTGGAGGCCCCTGATGGCTGCTTGTGGAGCATTCTGGGGTAACAGCCCCAGCTGGCAGCAGAAGTCCCCCAGGTCAAGTGCTGGCTTTACCATTACTTTGGTGTATGACATCAGGCAAGCTGCTTTACCTCTATTAACTAACTAATGCCCCGCTGGCTTCCCAGGGATTCTGTGAGGATCCCATAAGACTGGACACACATAAGAGCTTCGCACGAAGTTGAAAACTGCCCTCCAACCTGAGGTACTATGGGAAGACTCGTAACGGCTTGGGTGCCCTTACCTCACAGCTTTGGTGAGTTTGGCCTGGCCCTCTGGTGGAGAGACAAGCACGGTGGAGGTAGTGGGGATCTCCTCATCTAGAGACAGTCCTAATTCCAGACTCGCAGATGGCTGTAGACCAATGTGCTGAACCCTTGGCTTTTCCCAGGGAGGGCTGCCCTTGCCTTGGGGGGTGGGCCTGGATGAGACCCTAGAGCTGGCTCGCCGGGCAGTGCTGGTAGAGGAGGTGGACGCAGTGGAGGCCTGAGGAGATGACTCTGTGACTTCATTTCTCTCATCCTCATCTTCAATCACCACTAGGTCCTTGGGCATCTCCTTAAACTGGTACACCAGCCTCTGTCCTTCCACTTTGGCAAGAATGCCCCTTTGGTAGTAATATCTGGGGTACAAGGGGTGGGAAGTTAGTCAGGGACACACTGCCCTCCAGGGCAGAGCAAGCATGAGGTGGAGGCTGGCCAGGAGCCAGACGGAAGCCCAAGGGCAGGGGCAAGGGCAAGAGCAAGAGTTTCTTGGACTTGAAAGGCTTTTATGAAATTTCTGATATCTACCCTTGAGGATGCAAAGGGTCCATGAAAAGGAGTTTCAAATGCCAGTCCCCACCCTACTTTGAGGCAGAGGATGGGGTGAGTGAAGGATGGGGAGGGATGGATGAATGATGGGGCATTCAGCAGTCCTTCAGGCTGAGAGACCAACTGTGGATAACTCTGGCCCACCTCTCTAGGCCTCTGGCTTGAAGAATGTGAAGAAAGCCCTTCTTGGGGATGGAAGGCCCTAAAATACTCTTTTCCTATCAAAGGGGGGAAAAGCCAAGACAGAGCTGCAGGAGGGAAGGGATTGTTCCTCCCAGAGGGGGCCTGGGGAATGGGCTTAGGGGCAAGCAAATGAGAATGTTAGGAGACCCTAAAGTGGGAAGGCCTGGCACATGTAAGGAAGACCTTAGTGATTCCCCCAGGGCAAGGACCCCCCACCAGCTCCTACCTTAGTGCTCGCCCCATTGTCTCATAGTTCATGTCAGGCTTGTTTTTCTGTTTTCCCCATAGCTTGGACACAGCTTTGGAATCCACCAGCTTGAAGATGCCTTTCTCTCGCTGGGTCCACTTGATGTACTTGGGGCAGGTGTTCCTGTCTTGCAGAAGCGCCAGGAGGAATTCCCACAGATAGATGGTGCTGCCTGCAGAGGGGCAGGTGGTGATGGGGCAGTTCAAGCACCCTGGCTTCCTTCCCACCTCACCTGACTCCCAGCCATACCTTTGCCATCCTTAGATTTCTTCCGTATGGGGATGCTGGGGTCAGTGACAGGTGAGGTACTGCGGTTACCCTTTGTCTTCCTGACTGTGAGGAGAAGGTGAGAGCAGGATGAGGCTGAGACCATGGCAAGCATTCCAGGGCAGGCTCCCGAGAGGGAGTGCCTGGAGCTTATAAAGTTGACTGACAACGAAGACAATGAAGAGCCAGGTCACCATGGCTGGAGGCCCAGGATCACTCTCCATGGTCACCTCCCTCAGGTATGTGCACGTGCCCAATGGCTCACCCTCATTTTCAGGCCCCAAAGGTGGACCAGAATACCGCTACAATGTGGGGCAATGTAGTGCTTGCACATGAGTCACCCTTAGAAGAACAGAACCCACCTAGCCTAATTTTTTAAATGAAAAGGCAGCATAAAAGTGTGACTGAAGTGTGCCACTGGGTTTTGGTTGCCATGCTGACAAGGCAGTATCAACCAGCTATCACCCAAGTAAATCAATAACAGTGGGGCTTGGGAAAGCCCAAAGTCCTCTTCCGTATATGGCCTCAGCTCCATGAGCTCCCAGAAGAATGATAAGTGCACAAAGCACACAGCAAAGGCTCCCAGGGGGCCAGTGACTGGCCAGGGGGCCAAGCCTGGTGTCTAAACACCCAGCTTTGGATTCAACCCATTGGGGTCACTGGCACTTCTGGAAGAGTTTACATTTATGCTGGGCAGACAGGAGTGGCCTGGGAAATGTCAGGCTTTGGGCAGGCCAACTGATGAGGTCAGGTTTAACCAAAGAGGCCTTTTCATCCATTCCTGCCATACCAGAGAGCTGTCCTCTTAATGTATCTGTGAGCCTCCACCCACTTACCCCTATGGCCTCCCTGACCACCCCTCTCCTACCACCCACCCCCTTGAAGACATATACACACGTACATACACTCTCTCTCCCTCCCTCCCTCTCTTTCTCCCTCCCTCCCTCCCTCCCTCCCTCCCTCCCTCCCTTCTTCACTCTCTCCTTTCCTCCCTCCCTCGCTCCCTCCCTCCCTCCTTCTCTCTCCCTTCCTCCCTCTTACTTCTCTTCTTTGATTTTCCAGTGTTCTTGGCACTTTCTTCTCTGGGGACCTTCTCCTCCAGAGAATGCCCCTCCTGGTCACCAGTGTCACCAGCCCGGTTCAGGGCATTGGGCTCAGAGACAGTAAACAGGTAGTTGGGCAGAGTGATGGCTGGAGCAGGGTCTGAGTCTGGAAGCATTTCAGAGGTGCTAACTGCAAGAAGAAAGGCCTGAGGTGGCTGGGGCCCAGTGCAGGGTGGGAGTGGTCTCCAGAGCTTGAGAGAATGGGGGGCTCCTGAGGAGGATGGGGGTGCCATTCCCCTCAGCCTTAGAAACAGGATACATCTGAAAATGTCTCAAGTGTCTCACACCATGAGAAGAAACATCTGCAGAGCTGTGGTGGGCATGAGCTGGCCCCAATCACAGCTGTCACATTTCGAGCCCACTGCTGGTGGTGGGGAAGTTCCAGGCGACACCCAGGGTAAAGGACCACCTTGATTTAGTCATTCACTCATTTTTACAACTGGAAGGGGTCTTAGACATCATTTCGCCCAATTCTTCTGCTTTCCTGATGAGGAAACTGAGACCTAAAGATGGCAGGGCCTATGCCCAAAGTGACGCAGCAAGTTGGTGCCTGGTAAATGTAGGCACTCAGTAAATATCTGTTGAATCCTAAATGAGTATTAGTGACAGAGTCGGGATTAGAAATGCTAAGACTCTTAACTTGCAGCTTCAGGACTTTCTTTCCCGCACTGTATCCCAGCTACCCCTTGGAAAGGGGCAGTTAGGGCCAGGGATCCTCCTGTGGAGTCAGGGCAAATGTTTGAGGGAGTCCCGGGGGAGGAGCCTGCCTTGGGGGCCTTCTGGGGAGGGAGGGCCAACCTCCAAGTACAGAGAAGGGATGAGGAGGTTCCAAGCATGGTACATTTTAAAATAAGCCACAGCCTGCATAGCCCTCCTGGGAGTCCAGTAAGGGAGCAGAGCGGCCTGAAGGCACCCTGGCCAATAGTATTCAACCTTAGAAAGGAAGGAAACTCTGACATGTGCTAACAACATGGATAGACATGGAGGACATTATGCTCAGTCAAGTAAGCCAGTCTCCAGAAGACAAATACTGTATGATTCCACTTATACGAGGAACCTAGAGTAGTCATAGTCATGGAGACAGAAAGTAGAAGGGTGAATGCCAGGGGCTGAGGGGAGGGCAAAATGGGGAGTCGTTTAATGAGTAAAAAAGTTTCAGTGTTGCAAGATGAAAAGAGTTCTGGAGATGGATGGTGATAATGGCTGCACAGCAATATACATGAACTTAATACTGCTGAGCTGTACACTGAAAAATGGTTAAGGTGGTCAATTTTATGTGTATTTTCCCACCATTTAAAAATTGGGGAAAAAATCACCCTGCCACCTTTTCCTCCTCTGTGGTGCCCTCTTGCCCTCTCCCATGCCAGTCACAGCTCAAGCGCATGTTTACGTGTATGTCAGTGGGTGTGGGCACATATGTCTACATGCACATGTGCCTGAGAATCCAATACACGGATTCAATCTTTTTAAATGGCATTTTGTACTGCCTTGAGTTAAGGCACCAGAATTCAAACTTACAGATTTGCTTCTCATCCAGGATGTTGTTGGGAGACTCTACATTGAGCAAGACTTCAGTGGTGGACATAGTTTGTGAGGTTGCTTCATTTTCATCTGGTTCCAGGTTCCATGGTAGGGGGGAGAAGAAAAGTTCTCTTAGGGCACAGGGCAGGGGGTACAGCCATAACTAGGGCCAGCCCAGAGAATGACGCTAAGGAGCCAATGGACCGCTGGGAAGGGAGCAGTACACCACCTCCCACCCTAATCGTCCACCTTTACTCTACATTCACTCCAGCTATCTCCACTCCTCATTGTCCCCCTCCATCTGGAAAGATCATTAATCCATTTAGATGGCTTCCTGCTCTATGAAATGGTACTACCTTTTGCTTGCCCTAACCACCCCATCTAATTTCCAACTGTTGGGGGCCTTGCACTTGCTGCCTGTGTCACTAGAAGCCATTGTATGTTACTGTTCCCTGAAGACAGAACCCCTTTGTCCTCTACACCTTCCTTGCCCAAGAAGGGGACAGACCTGCCAGCAAAAAGCTACCCTCAAGGATCTGATCCTGCGTCATGCACAAGGTCCGGTCCGTTATGATGCCATTGTGAACGTCGTCCAGCTCCAGTCCTGAGTACAGATGCAGTAATTCGGGGTAGGGTACCTGCTCCACAATCACAGCTGGGAACACTGAGGGGTCTTCCAGCTGTGGAGAAGAGAGGGATCTGGTTTAAGACCCACCTGCCTCTTCCAGGAAGCCCTCACTACCAGAATCTGGCCCTTATTGCCCTTCCTAATTCTTAGAGCCCTCAGAGGCTGTCCTTTGTATGGGATGACATTATTCTGGGTCCAACCTCACTAGGTGATGTTTTCAGTGAATTCCTTTCTTTTTTTATGTTTCATGTGTACAAACACTGTACTAGTTAGACATTTATCATCTATACCCCTCACAAAGTGATAACCCCCCTCCCCCAATCTACTACCCCTCTGACATCCCACACAGCCCTTACATTTCCACTGTCTCTATTCCTAATGCTGTACTCCGCTTCTTGTGACATTATATATATATACATATATATGTGTGTGTGTGTGTATATATATATATATATATATATATATATATATATATATACACATACATATACACACACACACACATATGTAAAATTATAGTTGACATTCATTATTTTTCAGCTTCAGGTGTACAGTGCAGTGATCAGGCATCTACATCATCCCTGAGGTGATCTCCCAAATAAGACAAGTGTCCATTGGATACCCTACAAAATCTTTACAACATTATTGATTATATTCCCCAAATTGACTTTCATATCCACGTGGCAATCTTGTGGTTACCGACTGTGCTTTCTAATCCCCTCACCTTCTCCCTTATCCCCAAATTCTTAATTAATAGAGATGGGTTAGCTCTGCACCACCTACATTCAATGAAAGACAGGCAGTTTTAATTGGTTGTAGTTATGGGTTAATCCATGGCCAGGGTGGTACTCAGTCTATGAGAAGGGTTAGGCTCATTTTGAGGCCAGTGGGAAAGGATTGGTCAATGGCAAGGTCAAGGGGCTCAATCTATAGCTGGGTGAGGGACTCAGTCAGGGTCAGAGACCCAGGGTTAGGGGATCAGATTGTGGACATCTTAGGGTTCAGTCTGTGGCAATGAAGATGGAAAAACAGAGACATTATAGAAGTAGAAAGCTAAGGGCCCAGCTCCTGCCTGGTAGGGGGAGATGTTCCAATTTACAGCTTGATTCAATGGGTGTGTGGGTTACCCCATGCTAAGGGGTAACCCAGGAGGAGGAGAAACAGGTTTTTAGAGAAAGGTAAGGGAGGTAGTGTCTGGATATGGTGAGTTTGAGGTACCTTAGAGATATGTAAAATGGAAATACCTCTCAGGGAGTCAAAATATGTGTCCAAAGCGCTAAATCCATTGGAGTGGATAAAATTATCAGGATGAGAATTCGACCCCTGAAGGACATACTGTTCTACAATCAAACAAAGCTAAATAAAGGAGTGTGACTGCAACTGTTTTTTTTAAATTATGTATCAAAGGAAATACACCAGAATGTTCATAATAATTATATTTTGCTTGTGGGAGTTTGGTTGTTTTTTTCCCCCCTTTCTTTCTACTTTTCTGTATTTTCCAAATTTTCTTTCATGAGACTTAATAATTTCTTCATGGAAAAAGAATGAGAATGCTCAATTCTGCCTAATGTTCCTGAAGGATCCAGAAGAATAAAAATTGATAAAACGCCTTTGGGTTTGGCCACTGGGCAGTCACCCTGGCTAGAGCAGTTTCAGGGGAGTGCTGGGGTCCCAAGGCACATTACAATGGATTGTAGAGAGGACAGATGGAGGCAG